>NC_141334.1:13957500-14557500 GCF_037954235.1 Aulostomus chinensis | reverse complement strand
TTAGTGCAAACACAATTGGCTGGCTTCAGCTTCTCAATAATAACAAGCTCACCAAGGAGATTACAAGAAGGCACATACTTATGCTTCCTCTAACACGCAACATATTTAGACAAACCGCAACATCTTTCAACAACACCACAAAGCGGTGAAAAACAGGAAAGCTACTACGTCCAGATAAAATGGTGTTTGTGAATTATTGAAAAATTTACACGTATCCATCAACAAAATAACAAGGTCATGGGTTGTGAGCGACCTCGTTGAATAAGGATGAAGTATGATACAAATTCTCTATAGACCGATGATGCTGTGTTGAAACGACAAAAAAGGTGCAAATTTTTTTTCTCTTTATTACTGTTTCACTTTTAAAGCATTTTTGTAACATCCCAGAAAAAAAAAAAGCACTCAAAAGTGACCGAATATGCAAAGACAAGAAGGGAAATGTGTGCACGACAGTGGACAGCTGGGTTTATCTTTTGGTATTGATCTTTTAAACGTGTCGTCGGCTGTGTGATGAAGACAAGCGACAAGGGAAATGATTCTTCCCTCATATTTCCTGTCTCTCACTTTAGATCTGCAAGACCTGCTTGATTTGTCCAAAACAATCACAGGAGGAAACAACAGTTTTAATGCCCCTCAAATCTGGATACCGACACTCAGGGTACTGCTGGCTAAGAAAGACCTGCTACAGACACAGACACTCTGCTCTCTCTCTCTCTCTCTCTCGCTCTCTCTCTCTCTCTCTCTCTATATATATATATATACATACATGTGTGTATATATATATATGTGCATTCAAACAGGCGGCTGATTCTGTACCTTAAATACAAAACATCAAAACTCAGCATTCCCACAGTGGACCATCAGATACTATGGTTTTCAACGTGAAGAGTGAATTATATTGCTTTTGATAGAAGAAGACCAAAATAAGTCTAGTGCAAATTTCTTTTCTGGTTTGATAAATGGTGGTTGGTGTAATGAGACTCATATCTGCTTTACCATAGCAAGAACATACCCGGGTGTTACGGTGAATACTGTAGCTGTCACATGGTATCCCTTTAGGATTTTGCTGAACTCCGAAGATCAAATCTGTCACCAGTAAATGCCATGCAGCAATTTGGAAGGAAAGCCTCAAATAAATATTTCCTATAACCCATCACCCAAAATCATCAGCACAAAGGAAATGTCTTAACGCAACTATATGACCTCTATTTTGAAAAGGAGGATGACAGCCATGTTTGGTCATCCTCCCGTGTACAGCAGGGAGGATGTGCTTCGTCTGTCTGTCGGTCAGCTCACATCTGTGCTAACGGGTCTCGACTGTGCAGTTATGTCTGTCAAATACATCTCTCAACTTGGAAATGTTGGAAAACTCACTCCAGTCCAGTGTTTGACAAATCATATTATAAAACGTCCTTGCACATACATGAAAAATTCCCCTATTTCAAAACAGCAGTCATTTCAAACATTTCATACAAGCTTGTTTCATAACAATAATAGTAATAATAATAATAATAATAATAATAATATAATAGTAATAATAAAGTACAAACCAACTTGGAGCATAAATTATCAAAAACAAACCGAAAACACATTACTGCAGCATATATTTCAGGGTCGCTTGGTTGTGATGTTAACTACCTTTACTACAACAGCTCCACCTCTGCCAAGTTCATAACTACAAAGGAAAAGGTTTTTTTTTTTCTTTAAGGGAAATAATAAAATAGTACACTAATGTTGTAGGCGGGAAAAAAAAAAAGCCTAACAAAATATACATATATTTATAAGCACATCTCAGAGTTCAACTCAAGTGCATGTTTACAAAAGCATCTACATACAAGATATGGCAGCAAAGCCGACGCTGCTTTCCATGAGGGCACGTGTCGTTTCGGATTTTATTTCGATTTATTTGAATAAAAGGATGTCTTTTGCACCAGTCATGAAATTGTTCTCTTTTAAAAACAGGACAAGAAAAAAAAAAAGAAAAAGAAAAAAAAAAAAACGAAGAAAAAAAAAGAAAAGAAAAGAACACTAGAATTAGACCTCACACAAGTAAAATATCGTCAGATTTGCCAAATGGTATACACTCTTGCTCGCAGATTGTTACAAAAATATATCTCGTCTTGAAATCACTTTCATACATAATTGGTATTTGGACCACATTAAGATGCTTAACTTCATCTCATAGTTTGGTTTGCAATGATTCTCATGATGGAGGGCCTGATGCTGATGCTTTTTTTTTTTTTTTTTTAATTAATTATTTGCTGTGACAGATTTTTGTTAGATTTGATTCAATATCATTCATCTTTTTTTTTGTATTTGTTTGTTGTTGTTGTTGTTGTTGTTGTTGTTGTTGTTGTTGTTGTTTTTGGCTTAATAAACAACCTACAAATATGTGCAAACTTAACATCTTGGTCCATCTCAAGTAAAAATGGCTAAATGTCACAAAGTCAGTTTTGTTAGTATCGTAGGGACAGCCTTAAAATATTCAATAGTTGACAGAAACTGAAAACAAACAAACAAACAAACACTGATTCGTATATGAAGCGAAGGCGAGCGGGTCTACGAGGGTGTACTGCTCGTGTGTGGTTAGTGGACGCGAAGAGTGAGAATTGTGTTTTGTCAGAGGAACGATGCGACATTGAAAAAACTCAGGTGAGAGTTGACATCACAGCTACTGCGTCGGGTTCGTTTTTATGTTTTGTTGCATTTCTTTGTAAAAAAAAAAAATCAATTTTGGTCTATTTAGGATCATGAACACAACCACAAAACTGTAAATGATCAAAACATCGACGCGTTTTCACAAGCACCCTATGGGGGGGGGGGGGGCAAGCTAACTGTAGCGATCTAGCTGGATAGTCGGAACACCACACAGATTCAAAAAAATGCTATTTTCTCCTTAATACTTATTTGAACCTTCTTTGGTTTGTACAGTTCTTCTTCTAATGATTAGCATGGCCCCGTTGAACAAATGACCACCAGCAGCTGTCATGATGTTTTTCCTGTAGTTATTTTTGCAGGTTTCACATTCCCGTGTGATACCGGAGAGAGCGAGAGCGTCGTAAAAATTTCCGGACAGCCGGACGATTTTTTTTGTTTTTTTAAATTGTTGTTGAGTCAAATTTGTGTGAAATTTCGCAGCGATGTTTGATTGAAATATCCAACAGATCTTTAAAAATGACAAAGCGTCGGAAATGCTCCTTAACATCAGGATATTTATACGCAGGAAACTGAACGACGAGCGAAGAGTCGGAATGTTCTGGACTTG
This sequence comes from Aulostomus chinensis, assembly GCF_037954235.1. NCBI lineage: Eukaryota > Metazoa > Chordata > Actinopteri > Syngnathiformes > Aulostomidae > Aulostomus > Aulostomus chinensis. Next base: position 14,554,235 of record NC_141334.1, on the reverse strand, counting down.
ACAGGAATGCATTTTTGTAGTTGCTGCACGCTTATGTGTCATCGAGCTGAACAGAGGACACAAAGAGGCGTTAAATCTCGTCTCCTCATCACTTTGAGAACAAAAAGATACTGAAAGCCTGTTAAAGGACACTCAAAATACAATTTGCTCTCCTTTAAAAAACAAAAAACAAACGACGCTGTTCAGACAGGACTGCATGCTTCATTTGACTGACAGATGTTAGTTACCTGATGATTTATTAAAAAAAAAAATAAAATAAACAACAACACATCAGGGTAGTGTAATAACTGCATTTTTGGAGAAAATATAATCTAGATGTTGTCATAGCTTAGTTTAGTGGTGCTGAAGCTAAAAAATCTGATCAGCTGCTTCACATTATGCATAAAAGCTCAAAATGAAAAATCTGGATTTCTGATGATAGAATGTGAGCGGAGGCTGTCATAGTGTGATGGGTGGATGACAGGGACTAGCTGTATCACATTGCCTATATTATTGATGCGTTATTATACCAGTAAATGTCTATGAAATAAGCCTTTCGAACTGTGTATCTGTTAATCATAGCTCTTTTCTCCTATCCCACTGAAAACTATGTAGCATGGAGGATTTAAAGATTCAAAGTCAAGGCAATCGCTTAATTTCTGTTTGTTGGTACATATCTTAATAAGAAGCCATTGATGGTTAGTTCTTAAATTAAAAAAAAAAACAACCAGACTGTTGTAGTTCCTGTTTCCTACTTGCTTCTCGCAAGTAATTAACAATAATGGTTTAATTTGAAGTGTTTTTTTTTTTTTTTATATATATATAAATTTATTTATCCAAATTTGGCACGATAACTAGGCTGGAGAAGGTTAGAGAGAAAACTGTGGTAATTAGTCCACAAGGGACACAATAATGAGCCACCTCCCCCACCCCCCAAAACAAATCTTTTATCCCGCAGCCACTCAGTCATCGCAGGCCTGAAACTTGACAGATTATTCTGCCATATTTACTTTAAAAAACAACAACAAAAAAAAAACCAACCCATTTTTCATGTACAAAAAGCAACCGTTTAAAGACCTTTGTACACCGCGTGTGTTAATCTGTATCCAAAACTTTCAATTTGTAATCTCATTCTGAGTCTTCCAAAGAAAGAATGCTCATAAAAATGCTCTGGCTGTCATTCATTGACCGGTTTCTTTCTTCACGTTGCCCATTGTGTTCCCCGTCAATACCAAGCTGAATGTAAACAACCGTGCTATCAGATAAGATAGACTGTTAATGATGAATTTTGTCGGGGTAATTGAGCATCAGCTTGCATGTGGAAGGGCCTGTCGTCAAGGTCAGAGGATACAGAGTGTACTTTGACACCAACTATTAAAGCAGCTGCCAGCTTTCAGGCCTGTAAACATTTTATTTCTCCCTCCAAGTGCCAGTGAAGGTAAAAACCTCCTCGATATAAATACCATTTGGAGATTCGGCAGTATTTACACGCGACAACGAATATCCAAATCCCCTACTTGCCACTGGCAGCGTGTTAAGCTTTTCTAGTTAATGTGGCTCCCTCTGCTGTTCAACAGGTGCCACCGCTCAACAATACACACAAACACACACATACACGCACGTACGGTACAGAATTCTATGGCTTGTTTGCAAGCAGCAAAGAAACATCTTAAAAAAAAAAAAAAAAAGCCAAATAGCATGAGCAACGTGAAAAAAGAAAAAGATTTTAATTCCTTAAATCTATTTATTTTAACCATTATATATAAAAGCGATTGCATTTGATATCTTTGAATCCCCCAAATGGCGTGAATGTAAAATAAAAAATAGAACTTGCAGATGTAGTCTTTACTGTGTATGAATAGAACATTTTAAAGGGTTCTCTTAGGATGCACTTGCGACCACCTGGTTTTAGCAGTAATAGTATAAATAGTATATTTTACATAGACCATTGTGTATATAATGTATCTGTGCAATGTAGGAGAGAAAAACTATGAATATTCTGTATAGTTGCTGTATGTATTGATAGGCACTTGATAGGCATATTCCCTATATCCCACTGTATACTCTAGCTGCATTTATGTTCTTATCAAACCATCTGTGAATGTATTATACTGTGTGAATGATGGTGATATTTATATATATGTATATATATATATATATATATATATATACAGTAAATATATATATATATTTGTAAGAAGTTATTTATTTCGCTCTTATGTGTACTATAGAAGAACCAAAAAAATACCAACAAATTGCAGTTATCTGAGTGGTTTCATGTGTATTCTACTCTTAACTTTGTGACTTAATTCAAGCTTAAATAAGAAAAGAAAAGAAAAAAATAAGCGACAACAACAATCTGACTTAAAATGTGTGGAGACAAACAGAGACAGACACATGCTTATCTGACTAAAATGTTCCTCGGTTAAAATGACCCTCACCATGACTACCTTCCTTGTTTTCATCTCAATGCAAAGCGTACACTGTATGCATATATATATATATATATAATACACTTTGAAAATATTAACTGACTATCCTTTTATCCAGTTGCGTGAAGCTATGTATGTATAAAGAACACCACTATGATCACCAGAAAAATAAAAAAAAAGGAGTTAAGTATGAACTAAAGAAGTATAATGAAGAATAAAACATACTGCAAGGACAACAATGTACTGTAGACCCTGTGTCTCTACGCTAAGATAAAGAAAACATGAACAGTAATATATTTGAAACACAATACAAACAGCTGCAGGCTCAAGGCTAGTATCTACGATTCAATATGTTTTTGTTCTGGAAAAATATGCGTACACTTTGCAAACATAAAACCTAGACTGTGTTTTTTTGGGGTTTTTTTTGTTTTTTTTTTTCAAACTAACAACTAGAAGAAGCACGATTGAGAGATTATTTTTCTGGATAATGTTGCGACTTTTTCAAAAAACTATTTTTCAAACCGACTTTTTCGCAACACTGAGAAAAAGAGAATGAAGCACCATCACGAGTAGCTGAAGCAGTAGAAGGAATAGAGAACTATGGACAGTGAAGGGGGCCTGTGATGCTAACGCAGCCGGGGGGGGGGGGGGGGGGGGGGTTATGTTCTAGCACATCCTGACACAGTGGGGAGAAGGTGGGTTCCCTTCCAATCCAAGCGTGGTCTGTTACCGAACACTGTATGATACAAGAATGATGGGATGAGTTATTAGCCCTCATCCAGATAATAATGTCGAGATTGGCTACTTTTGTTATTTCAAAATTTTTTATATTAAAAAAGAAAAAAAAAAACAACCCAAAATGATAGAAACAATTGATAGCGTAATTCTGAAATAAAATATCCTAAAAACCAACAACAAGCTACTACTATTTAGACCAATGATACCACAAAGCTGGTTGTACTCATCTAGCTACAGTCAATAGTGCATTTGATATATGTGTGGACACAAAATATGTCAAATTTAGGTGCCATGAAGGAATGCTAGGTTACTGAATACATACATTACACAGAAACATTTCAATATCTGCCTTGGATTTCATAGATGTTAGTTTGGCAGTGTTCAACTTGATACTCAACTGAAAACCAACCACATGAGCTGTGTGTGCCAAACACGCGGCAATACTGTTGGGAAGAGATCTCGGCAGTTGCTTACATATTCTATTTAGTGCATTGTCTGTTAAGGCAAGAGATTACCCTCCACGTGTTGTGTAGAGACAAATATAGCACTAGCATGCAACAATATCGCCATCCTGGCAACAACAGCCACAAACAGGAACCATAGAATTTAGGTGTGTATATATATGTGTGTGTGTGTGTGTGTGTGTGTGTGTTTATATATATATATTATACACATACACACACACACACACACACACACACACACACACACACACACACACCATAGGATACAGGCCCGATCAAATGTCAAATGATGTGCTATTTTTTTTTACTGAGGACTTTTTCTCTCTCTCACTATTATTTCTCGTACGTAATCGACACAACTTCAACCGACTGAAATCTAGGAGTGAAATTTAGAGTTAAAATGCTCGACATTACTTCTCCGAACTGCTAGATTGAAGTCAACAGTACTTGACCGAGGCTGCAGTCAAATCTCAGAACCAATGTTACAGGTGCCTTATTAGCCCAAAAAAAGGTTTGGAGAGCTGCTTCTCATAGTACCTGTGCTGCATAATGCAAAGGAAGCCCTACAGTTCAGATATTCCACTTATCAACAGTTTGATTCGGCTATATACCACACACAGACACACACACGGACACAAACACACACGCACACGAACACTAAGGAAGGGACACGACAACTGACACACAGATATCAAAGAAGCTGCATTCCATCACCTTCCCACACCCTTAAACCCACAGACAGTTGTTCTAGGACACATATATCTATGTTTTATACACACACATACACACACACACACCACACACACACACATGCACACATCATAAATGTATTATTATCAATAATATAATATAATAGTTATTATTATCGCCTCCACCTATGGAGCTGGACAGGAGTCGTGTTTATTATTACTGATGTTGCTTCAATGTTGTTTGGCTTCTCTTATGAAAATTCTGTGTGTTCGAAAAGAAATGTAATTGAATAACTATTATAGGGAAGTGACTCCGTAAAAGAATGACTTTAAAAACAGACGAGCACACGCAATGGTACTAATTTAAATAAAAATAAATGCTTGCATTAACACGGCACACGTATATACTGTAGGGAACTGCAAGCAATAACGAAAGCCAAGAACCGCTGAATTACTTAATGAATTAATTGAAACAAAGCTATTCTATTACATGTGAACTCTACAACAAAATGTTAGATTTAAAAAAATCCTCTTTTCTAAAACTATAATATCTCTGTTAACAGTAGTGCACTTATTGGTTTAAGCAGTGCAACATATATGCAAGAAAATAATGCAGTCCACTTATCAAGATTTTAAAAAATGTTTTTTTTTCCTTTGAAATTGAATAAAAGAAAAATCATTTAAGGAAACTGATTAAATATTAAGCACAGGCATTTTAAGAAAATGTGCAAAGCAGCACTTTGTTTTTTTTAATATACAGCAGGTCTTTATAGGATCGCTGTATGCAGTTATTTATTCTTTTGACAATACAACTATGATAGTGTTTGCTCACACAAATGAGCAAATCCTTCGGATTGCAGTTGCAGGCAGTTGCATGTGTGTGTGTGTGTGTGTGTGTGTGAGTGAGTGTGTGTGTGTGTGTGTGTGAGTGTGTGCATGTGTGTGTGAGCGTGTGTGTGTGAGCGTGTGTGAGTGCGTGTCCTATTTTGAATGAAAAGTAACAAAAAGAAAGAAATAAAAAGAAAAATCAGAAATTAGCCTTAAGTGATGTGATGCATGGATGACAACTTGCGCACACTAGTTTCCAAATCTATTCTGTACACGTGTATCGGTTTTCTTTTTTCTTTTTTTTTTTAGAAAAAACAGGAATGTATACTATTATGTAGAAAGTCCATCTGCAACGTGTGGTATTTCATGAAAACAGTGTGATATCAACGGAGCTACTTGTTTTGCTTTCAGACTGTATTTCCTTTCAAAATGTTGCAAGCCATTCGAACCTCCAGGGAGAGCCAATATATCAGCGATGCATTTTGCCCCCGCCTGCTTCAATAGCTTTAGCAACAGTAATGAACAGGTTATACATGGATTCAAGGATCAGGATGGCATTATTTCCAATTCAAAAATGGTTTCAAATTAAATTCCTCCCTCTTTAACACTGTTCCAATCAACAACTAGCCTAAAGCCCCAAATACATAATTTGATTATCAAATTAAAAACCATGTAGGCTACTCAATAAAAACAATAGTTAAAGTGACAAATCCTTTGTTTTAATCTACATCCCATAACAGTCAGATGCAAGTTGAGGAGCAGCAAAAAAAGAAGGAGAGTTTTCCAGGTTGCCATAACTGTGAATGTAAAAGGCTCAAAAAAAAAGGAAGAAAAAAAAAAACCAAAATAAAAGGAAAATAAACCCCATCAGCAAAAGAATCTTTCTTTTTTTCTTGTTTTTTTTTCTTTTTTCTGTTGTTGAATGGAGGAGGTCTACTAGCCTTAACAGTCTTTTAAGATATTAGTGGCAGTGTATGCAAATGAGCTAAACTCCAAACATCAGAAAAAAAGAAACATTTTTTTGCTAAGGAACTTTCATCATCAACACACCCTAATTTAGTAAACTTAGCCATCAAAATGCATGGACAACAATTATAAAACATATGAGAAATATTCGTTCCGTCACCAAGACAGGAAGTTACATTTCAGTAAAATGATTGAAATTGGTACCTTGACAACAGCTGCATTATAATCCCTTAATACCATAGGAATAAATAAAACCCAGTGTCAAATTAACTACTCTCCTTTTTTATTTTACATAAGAAGGCAATCTTGTGACCATCAGTATTTTAGAGGGAATATGTAGCCCAACCCCAGATGATTTTTTTTTTGTTATTGTTGTTGTAAATTATACCACAGTAAGCTTGGACATCTATAGTTTCCAAACTGGTCAGTATGGGTTCACAACTGCCACGATTTATGTTTCATGGCATTGTACACACACACACACACACACACACACACACACACACACACACACACACACACACACACACACACACTGACAGACACATGCAGATGCACAGACACTCAAACATGAATGCACATGTATATCCATTCAGACAAGTCTACACTAAAGGTGTGTTTGTGTGTATGTGTTTCTTTCGTAGGCCTTTCGGTAGTGTTCAACACATAAATCAGTATTTTAGGAAAGCATACATTTAGAGGCCTGTAGTTTGGATCCATCCAGTAGATCAATATCAAACTACTAAGCCTTAAGGCCACCATCTTTTTTCTTTTAGAATAACAGAAAAAAAAAATCTTTTTTTTTGGGAAACTTAATGTGCCAGTGTCTATACTCATTACTCTTCATACCTCAAAATAAGAAAAGGAAAATCTAGTGCCATTTTATTTGTCATTCTTTTTTGAGAAGTTTATCTATTTGTACTTATCCATCGGAGACATGCATTCGCATGTGGTCATTGAAGTGCTCCATTTGGTCGAACTTGACAGGGCAGACAGAGCACATGTAGGTGGTCCCTTCTTGGCAGCTGGCCTCTGCAGCTACACCCACTCCTGTTCCAACCCCAGCCCCTTCTCCAGCACCTCCGCTCACTGGCATGGCGAGGGCCACCACTCCAGCTCCGGGCTCAGGGACAGCCATCGGTATGGGAATGGAGACCGGGCCGGGGGGATCTGCGCTCCCTGACAGCCCTATGATGGTGCTGCCTGTGCTGTGCAGGGCCATGTGCCTCTCCAGCAGGGTCTTGTGTGAGAACTTCTTCTTGCAGATGTAGCACTCATAGGACTTCTCTCCACGGTGCAGCCGCATGTGGACATTGAGAGAGCTCTTCTGGGTGAAACGCTTGTTGCAGATGCTGCACTGGTAGGCCCGCACCCCTGTGTGTGTCACCATGTGTTTGATTAAGTAATCCTTCAGGGAGAACGAGCGCCAACAGATGCTGCACTGATGAGGCTTCTCACCTGGATGTGCATGCAAGACAAAAGCATTAGGGGGAGAAAGAAGAGACACGTGTTGAGAGCCACGTTAAAGAAATACTGAACGATTGTAAGGTTATGAACACTTGAATTATTGAAAACTTGTATTTTAACTTGTTAGATGTCCACAGGCAAACAAAGTGAGCACCATTACTGGGGACACAGCAGCACAATAACGCAAATGAATGTCTCAGTTCTAGGGAGCGCGTCCATTAGCAAAGAGAAAATAAAACTCATTGTTATGGATCTTTAGAGAGAATGAGTCCATTTCTTTTTCTGGGGTGAACAAAGGCATTTATTACATAAACTGCCATTTTGATAAGATCATTAACTGACATGGAAAGTAACTCTGGACATTTTCTATTTGAAAAAGCTGCACCACTGTGCATGTGGCAGGTATCACGCTTGAAGCTCTGGGGGAGAAAAAAAAAGCGCCTCTTTTTATTTTACCACGAATGCTCGTTAGTTAAAAATTTGAATGCAGGCAAATTTTGACCTCCACTGCATTTTAGCTCTACACAAACTACGTGGTGCGTTCACCTGACTTCAACTTGCGCGGCAGTGTCGGACGCCTGAAGGCTGCACGAGAAGAATCCTTCAAAACTACATGTATTTCATAAACGGCTGTAATTGTCTTACAGACACAGGGAGGTGAAAATGATGCACCTACTCCTATTCGTCCAAACTCCATCACATTTTACATTTAAAGAGGGCGACGGGATTATTTATTGCGTAAACCTAACAAAGCAGGGTGTGTCTTGTAAATGAATGAACTCTTCTAAGAAGAAAAATAAAATGTATATCGTCGAAATTCTAATTTGATTATTTGCTATATTCCTCTTTATTGGAGCAGCATATTTTCAACACAGCAACAGCCTTGCCCGTGAGTGATTTTTGATTGCAGCCATTATCTCTGCAGCAAATGTACTGTATATGATGAAATAGTGCTGGCGTGCCTGTCCTCTTTTATCAGTTTTAAGAGTGCTCTGTTTGCAGTGTCATTCTTTCCAACTGCCTGTTGAGATTGAACCTTTTCTCGACGTTGAGGTGTCTGCTTGCTGTGCAAAAACGTAATGTGCTGTATTACATTTGTCTCCCGCTTATCTTTTTTTTTCTTTTTCTTTTTCTTTTTTTTCCTAATGCAAAAGACAACTTCTGTTTTGCGTGTAATAAATGTATCGTAATCTCACAGAAATATAACGTGATAAATCATGATGACACCCGGCTAGTTTTTGATTAATATGTTTTACCAGATTCAGAAAGGACAATCTGTCATTGGCTGTGATGGGACATTTAGATCTGGTCCAAGCGACTGATTAATCAGTGACTTTGCTTCTGGATATGTCATCAGTCTGCTCTGCAAAATTGTGTCAAACAGGAAATTTGGCTTTAAATAGCCTTCGTGTGAGACGGTTCTGAGAATTTTAATGTTGTTTTTTTTTTGTTTTTTTTTAAAGAAGGCTATTTGAATAGACAATTGTGTGAGATCATCTAATTATATGATATCTAATTCTTTCTTTCTGTGGTGATGATTTCAGTCACTAAATAAGGCTGACAGTGCTGAAAGCAGCTAACACAAAGTAATGATGTGCTGTAAGAGCCGTCATCTCGCGCTGTACAGTAAGTCACATATAACTGACAGCAAAGACACAACAACTGTCACCTCATCAGTGCGATTTTTGATGTTTTTATCAGTTTGCATTTAAGACAAGGTGTTGATTTATTAAAGGATTAAAAAAAGCCTCTGGGTTTATTACAGTGGGTGAAACATTCACACAATGTGAATTTGATACTTCACGCCGAGTGTAAAACACAAGAGATGTGAGCTCAAAATTAAACGGAACATATGGATCTTGTACACTGTGTTCTCTGTAGCTGAGAGTATGATGTCCGCGAATTAACACGTGAAGTTTGAAGGGCATAAATCGAAGTTAACTGATAAATTCCTTTTCACAAAGAAAAAGCAGAATTACTTTCAAGTTATCTAAGCAGGTTTGCCTCAATTTTTTTATTTGGCCTTAACATAACCAAAGAGTCAAATCAGCACCTCACTTCTTTTAGTATCTCTTCATCTTATTAGACTTACTGAATAAACATCAAACAACCTCTTTTCTAAATGTAGCAGCAAATCACATGGACTTACCAGTATGGACAAACATGTGTTTGACGTAGTTCTGTTTTGCAGTAAAGGTTTTACAGCAGAGAGTGCATGCATAGGGCTTCTTTTCCCCCTGACCGATTCCTCCTGCAGCCTGTTGCTGCTGAGCTGGCGCTGGCGGTACTGTCATCGTGTTTGGGAATGATGGCATTGCAGGGGGTGGCACAGCCACAAACTGGGGTTGCTGCTGGCCAGGAAGGTAAAGGAAATTCTTGTTTTCTCTCGCCGGCGGTGTAGGAAAGAGTGTGGGCAGGAAGGTGCTTCCAGCAGTGCCCATCACCTGGGAATTGCTGGTCACGGTGAGCGGCATCCTCAGATTGCTGGTGTGTGATTGTGCCTGGCGCATGTAGTGCGGAGCACTTGGCAGCGACTGGGACATGACTGAGTTTGGCAGGGGCTGCATCATGCTACTGTCACTAGTGCTGTGAGATGTGTCCCCATCTTCTGTATCTTGCGCTTGCTCTGGGGACGAGTCATTGACCTCTATCTGCACTGAACCTCCTTCCCCTTGCTGCGCGTCCCCGGACCCCTCTCGGCTGAAGCCCGTCATGAAGGGCTGCTGCTCCATAGCATCTGGCTCGGTACTGATGGAGGAGCTCACCCCAGAGTCAAAACTTTCAACCTTGGATTCACTCTCCACACCCTCAGTTTGGTCAGTGTCATCTTGGCAGTCCCCCACGTTATTGTAGTATTCATCTTCAGCCTCCTGCTTTATGTGCATCCCTCCTGTTTGTATGCGTACCGGTCGGGGCTGCTTGCGGCAGTGAGTGGATTCTGCTGTGGACATAAAGCGTTCGACCTGCTGAGATCTCTCCTGGATACGGTTTATCCAGGGGGGATCTTGAGACTGCTGGTCCTTCTGAGTGCTGAGAGTTGGGTCGTAGTTACTTGACATGGGGTTAATGTAAAGAGGGCGCTCACGGGTGCCGTTCTGCAGATTGATACCAGGGTAGGAGTAAAGTGATGTGTATGCACGATCTATGCTTTGCTGTGACGTCACTTGCATACAACCTGACTCTGCATCGCTGCTGGGCCCTGAGGTGCCAGACTCTGGCGTGCCACGAGGCGTTTCCTGACCAGAGTCTCCTGGTATAACCGGGAAGCCCCCCGGTCCAGCCAGGCCCACATTTTGGGACACAATGCGAGTACACTCATCAATGACGGTCTTGATCTGTAGGATGCTGGCAGCAGTTAGGATCTGTAGGGCCTCCGACTGAGATACTCGCAGAATCCCACTGTACATAAAGTCAATCAACTTTTGGATGGATTGCACTGAGACCACAGACGGGATCTCAATGTCGCTGTAGCCCAAAAGCAGCTTGTCCTGAAAGAAAGGGCTTCCAGCAGCCAGCACGCACCGGTGAGCTCGCAGCATACTTCCATGGATCCGAACAGTCACATCACAGAAGTGCCCACGGTTGCGCTGCTCATTGAGGGTCTCAAGTACAGAATTGCTGAAGTTGTGGAGATTGATGTTATGAATGCGCTCGGTCATCCCCTTGCAACTGATGTAACCTGAAAGCAGGGAGCGACACACCGGACTTAGAAACCCACATGTTCAAATGGATGAACCCCAGCGGTTAACCTGAAATTATGAAGTGAATTAGACCACAAAATGTTAAATTTTTTTTTTCTCTTTTTTAATAACACCCCACTTCCATGATAGGAGTAATAAAAATGCAATCAAATAGACACAATAGAATAGCTGTGAGCTATTTTGCAATCAAGGACACTGCTTTTATTGTCAGCTACAGGTTTTATATGTTAATACACACCCATGCAACAGCTACAATTAATATAAATCATTAAAAAAAATTCATTCCTGAAAAGTAACACAAAAGTAGTCCAATTGGATAATACAAATATGGTAATTCTGATAACTTTTTCAATAGCTGAGATAAATTTTTTTTTTTTTTTTTTACATGATTGCTTAAAAATTCCACATTGTGAAAGACAATAAGATGGTTCCCATTTAATTACAAGTTCCCCTCACAAGTGTGTTTTATCTGAAGTTCCTTCATTCACCATTAGGTGGTGCACTGGACTAAGAGGACAACAGGCCTCTTTTGTTAGTCATGTGCTCACTGTGATGGCGCTTCCTAACTAACCGAGGAATACACTAGATGTGACCCGGCTGATCAGTTTGTAAGATTACTTAAGATGCTTTTCTTTCCAGCTGAAATAAATGAAAATCTAAATGCAAATTAGATAGGTAGTGAATGTCGTAATTGTGTAAATTGAGTGTTTCCATCATGGCTGCAGAATTCAATTATTTGCATATAAAAATGCTCCATGAGTATAATTTAAGTAAAGCAGTTGATGTTCCTTGAACGATTATCAAATGAGGCACTGTTCTTAACACCAATCATCTCATTTCCATCTGTGCAAATACACGTGGAACATTTTGTAGATATTTCAGTGAATATACCTATGCAAACAAATTTCTGATTTAACGTCTGAAAACACAGAGTGAACTTTACCGGAAAAAAAAAAAAAGCTGAAGACATGTGGAGGAATGCTTTGGCAATTTGTTAGCTTGTTATACAGATGTCATACGAACAGCGGCCCTGACAGTAAAACGTATTAACGGGTCTCTTAAAAGCACATCAGTACTCACAGTTAGATGACGTTACGAAGATGCTTGTGTGGCTGGTGATGAAGTGCGGGTCAAGCTTCAGTTTGCTGGTGGAGATGGCTGATCAGAGGCCGCGTGCTAGGCAAAGCTGTCAGTCCTCTCTTTCCAAATCATGTGTTGCTCTGCCACAGTGTTTGGAGGGGAGAGAAAAGACAAAGACAAATCTTAATGCCACATACTGCCTTGTCGATATTGCCACTCCCTTAATGAACCTGGAGCACGGTAACACGGATATTTGCCATCAACGTGCTGCAACAGATGTGTGAGGAGTTTTCCAGGCAAGATAAATGAACGCTCCTGTGTGCAATTACAAATCAAGGTTGAAAATAATATTGGTATCGGAGCCAGCTCTTCTCTCAGCAGTTATCTGAGTCACTGGGCAACAAAACCACACCCTTAGAAGCAAAGAACGATCTTAATCTCCTCTTTAATTAATGCAAATTCAATATTTTAGAAAAAAGGTCTCAGTTACACTCCCCTTTGTGTGTGTGTGCGTGTGTGTGTGTGTGTGTGTGTGTGTGTATGCATGTGAGAGACATAAGTGGTTGTAATCATAGAAGGAGTCAGATATAAAACGCACAAAACGTTCATTGATAAACACAAGAAAAGCATTCAACAACATTTAGCATGTGATGAGCCTTTGGTGATGCTTAAAACAGCCTTACGATTATACTTCACAAATACATCATAATACACGAACATCAGTTTGCTCAAGTTTGACCTCAAACTTGGAAACAAAATGATGTAAAGCTCACCACATTACAGTGCAATATTCATGGAATCATTTAAGGACAGGATGACTCTAAAAAAAAAAAAGAAAGAAAAAAAAGCACTTAACTCCTGTAAAAATTCCTTTCGGTCTGCAAAACAATTTTTTTCCCCCATTTGTACCATGCTTGTCATAATGCCTTCAAATATTTAAACCAATAAAGTATGAAAAGTATTAGAAATTACTCAGCATGTTTGGATATGATTATTTATCATTACCTGGGGTTTGGATCTGACGTGTATTCTTGTGTATACTGTGTAGCTATTAACTGCACAGAAGTCTCTCAGGATGTTGCTGTCACATATTATTCTTGAAAAAAAAAAAAAAAATGTAAGCTCTTTCAAAGAACACTCGTCTTGAGACAGAGAGTTATAATCCACAGATGAAACCTGACCGGTGTGGTTTTTCTACGAAGTCCCTTCCAGTATTTCTGTGTACCAATAAATAATAACACAAATATTCTCCAAATTAGTATGATCCAAGGTATTTTTTTTAAGGGTTAAAAAGAGAAAAATGTGTTCTAAAGTGGAACACACACAACACTTGCTGGTCTGAGTTGAAATACACCAGTCCAATGTAAAATATGGAGTTACTATTTAGTCAAACTCATAGAAATTATTGGAAAGCAAACGTCAAAGCCCTCCACAAATGTCTTTCATATGTATTTTTCATTTGTTCAGCTGTTCAACTTTACATGAAGTGACATATTTGGTTACATCATAGAATTGGACATAAAGGCAAATGTATATCGATAGAAAGTAGTAAAGTTATGAATTTAGATGTAACAATAAACTTATGACACAGATTCACGTTAACAGGCTGTTTTATGACCACATGCCTCAGTGTGGACAATTTTCTTGTTAACAAACACATTTAAAGATTAGATATAGACAAAAAACGGGCACACACACACACACACACACACACACACACACACACACACACACACACACACACACACACACACACACACACACACACGTCTCTTTCCATCTCGGTCCAGAGAGAAAACATAAAAACGAAATCTAATAAACCAAAATTTTCATTGTAATGTTAAGTATAAAAATAAACCGCTAAAAAAAATGCCCCTTTTTGTAGCGCTTTTCCAAACTAAGGTAATGTGGTTTATAGGATAAAACTGACAAACAAGAGGAATAAAATAAAATCATTAAAAACAATGACTCAATAAAAAGCAAATACAATAAAAAAAATCAATTAACCATTAAAAAAAACAAAAATGGTGTGACATTTATAGCCAAGTAAAACTATAGAAGAGATGCAAAAGAATCTCCTCTGCAGGGTTCATCCTAGGTTTGATGGCAACACCTTTGTTTTTGAGTCTGGAATTAGGAACCACCAGCACATCTCATGGCCTGCGATGGTACATGAGCAGTCATGAGGCTAGAAATAAAACTTGGGGCCAGACTGTTTCGAGCTTCAAAATTAATAAATTTAAAATCTAATCGTGCAGAGATGGAAAGTGACTTTTTGCCACGGACAGAGACAGGGGAGTTGCAATAATCGATCTTCGATACAATAAAAGCATGAATAACTTTTTCAAAATTTTTGGTAGACAGAATTGGCCTTATCTTTTACCTAAATTGGAAAAGTCATGTGTGACAGATTAGATTTGGCTTTTATAGGTGAGGTTGCTGTCAAATAAAACAAGGTTTTTACACTGTGGAGCAATAAGATGATTATGAACCTGAAATGATTTATGTGAAGGTTGGAGGAGTCAATGCCACATGTCTTTTTTTTTGTTGTTGTTGTTGAGTTGTGGGAAATTTAGAGCCATCTGTTTCTGAATGTTCTCAGGATAGCTCATGGTGCTGGGGTCAATGCTGAGGTAAATCAAGGCATCATCTGCATATATAAATGGAACCTGATGTCATGAGCTCTTATGAATTGTTCCAATGACAGCATGTGAATGAAGCACAAATGGGCCGAGCACAGAACCTTGAGGAACCCCATATTGCAGCATACATGTGGGTACCTACACTCAACAGTTGGAAAATCTGTCTGTAAGTTCAAACTCAGACCATTCAAGGGTTTCATGCCACTGATGCCCACCCATTGCAGTACCCGAACAAGAGGATGGTGTGCCGGGAGTACTAAAGTGGAGGGAATTATTAACAACAAGCAAAACAAGTCATTTTACATTTAAGGACACCAGCTTCTGTACTGGGGTGAGCTCTAAAAGCTAAGTGGAATGATTCATGCATTCAAATCATCAATCAAAATAGCTAAAAGTTGATTTGCAACAATCTTCTTTAGCTAAAAAGGAAGCTTTGAGGAACTCCCTTCTCTAAGCTTTGCTCTTAAAGTTTAAAGAACCTTCAATCATTTCATTATAGAACTGAGAACAAGCATAAACATAAAAACTAAATCCGACCATACCCGAACCGTAAGTCTACTGTAGTTGCAACCATTATCCTCAATTTACCCCAGTCACTGAATATATTCAGATTAAGATTAGTTTAACATGCAACTGTAGCCTGATGCCACAGGCCCTTTTTCGTGGCTACAGTTAGACAGTGCAAATATTTCTGTATATATTCCCTCCCTGGCTTTCCTCATCCATCCAAACATGTAAATCCACCTGCCTAAGGGGTAAAGTGAGGTGAATGCTGGCAACAAAGGCACAGGCCAAGGGAAGCAGGCTTCAGTTGCCCAGACTGCCACTCACAACAGTGATTCCATTTTAGCCGTGACACAGTGGGTGAGCAGCAGCCAGTGCCTACCTGCAGTGAATTCTAATCAGCCCAGGGGTCTGTCTCCCTCCCTCCTGTACCCTGCCTTGGACTAAAGGGGCTGATGATCCTTCAAAATTAATTAGATCCTTGTAGGAGGCGGCCATTTTCTTTCCCATCCTGATGTTCCACAGAAAAACAAAATTTCAACAGCCAACTAAATTCAGGGTGTTTCCCCTCTTTCTCTGCCTCTCTACCTGTTTCCTGTTTCACCACGTCGCTCTCTGTTTTTCCTTCCATCTGTCTGTCTCCTTGTCTGTTACAACCCCCCCCCCCCCCTTCTCCCTCCCACCCTACAAACCTTCCCCAACACCCTCCGCCCCTCGCTGGCTGCCTCCATGCTCCCAGCTCTGTGTCTGCCTCTGTGGAGTTTGCTGTCAATAAATCCCCAGAGGTCAGTTTGTCTGCTGGAAATCAGACACAATGCTTCAGACCGCCAATGCAATGCATGCTCTGCTGCTACCGCCACAACAAAGACTGAGGAGGATTGGGGGGTTGAGAGAAGGGGTTGGGGGGGGGGGGGGTGGCAAGAACACAAGGGTTGTAACTTCACCAGCCAGACTCCAGGTTAATCAGCTGCCTGTATTAGGTGACAAGCTCATGAAATATGCTGCATCAAATTGGACATTGGTTAATCAAGGGTAGGGGTGGGGGGTTGAAATAGTGAGGATGGGGGATGGGGGTTGTGAACAGACATAAGAGGCGTTCTTATGAAAGAAGCAGTATCAGCGATGTGAATAATATACATCTTGAATATGCTAATACTGCATACAACACACACGCACGTGCACACACACACGCGCGCACACACACACACACACACACACACACGTGCCTGGGTACATTTGGCAAAATCTGGAGACAAAAGGGGCCACGGGGCATTGTGAGACACCCATTCATGTGCATCTTGATAAACCTGATGCAGATCATCAAGAGTGGGTTTTTTTTTTTGTAATTATTAGTTAATTTATGAAACCTGTAACGATAAGTCATTTATGTTCTAATAATTCATTGAAATCATCCAATTAATAGTATTCTTAATGCATTTAGTGCACAGTGTAAATACATAGCGAGCGCAATTGGACATTTTATTCAGTAATCATGCTATAACATGTTGATCAGACAGGTGATAATTACCACCGTCATGGAGGTTATGTTTTAGCCTCTTAGCTTTTTGGGAGGATTACGCATAAATAAACAAAAACTTGGAGGAGGGGTGGAGCGCGATCCAAGGAGGAACCCACAATGAACCAGATCGCATTAATTCTGTGGATATCTGTGTTTTACTGGGTGGTCTTTTATTGAGGGGTGTGTTTGATAAAGACCCTGCGTGCTCATATTTCATTCTTCCGACAAATCAAATATACCATCAATCAACGTCTCAAACCTAAAATAATGGTGGAAATCCTGTTGATTTCCATTGCCTCAGCCTCTTATGATCGGCACGAGTATAAATGACTGAATATTCATCTTTTTTACCAACAAAGATCTGTTCCCTGATTAAATCAATTTAGAGTGTTGCGCTTCTTCTTACAACTTCTACAACATTGTGAAGCAATTAACAGGTGAGGTGTCTACCGCCTGCATGGGATTCACTGAAAATCATCAACAAGCACACGTAGGCAGCTGATAAGTTGAGCCAAGATTTTCACTTGCTGTGAAACATTGCTCTTCTCCCTCGATGGAAACTGTGTGATGTAACATATCATCACCAATGCAATGTTTATGAAATGTGTGCAAATGTCTAACGATGATTAAAACGAGTTTGAATTACATTGATATTAAGCCTTATCCCGACAATTAGGACATAAAATTGTCTTCCTGCACTTTGCTCTTCACCTATAAAGCCGACCGGTTTCGATTTCAAGCTCACCACTAAACTGCAAATACTGCAAAAGAGCATTTCGGTATGTCAGATCGGTCAAACCATCATGAAGTAATTACAGGGTGCAAGGGTGATATTATGACCACTGCTCGACTGAAATATGTTTAAGCATTTCTGTGCAACCTATACAAACTCTTTCAACTATTCATGTTAAGTTACACCATTAAAAAAAAAAAAAAACAGAAACGAAAAGGAGATTAATGTGTTAAGATATTCATTCCAACAGAAAGGCATTTAAATTCCCCAAGGGAACAAATAAACACTGCAATACCATTACACAAGTACGGGACAGTCTAGCCTTTTCTTTCTTTCTCTTTTTTTTTTGACAGGACAGCTTGTACAACTTCAGCATTTTTTTTTTGTCAAAAACACACCCACCACCGCCACCACCACCACCACCACCCGTTAACCAGCAGATCTACTGTCCAGTTATAGATGGGAGGGGAAACTACATCTAATATACTTTGTGTGTGTGTGTGTGTGTGTGTGTGTGTGTGTGTGTGTGTGTGTGTGTGTGTGTGTGTGTGTGTGTGTGTGTGTGTGTTGAGTAATGACTGTGGCCCATTCAAATTATAAAGACAATATCTCACTTCGGTGACGGAAAAAAAAAGTGATTGCAAAATATCTGGAATTTGGGTGTGCTTTTTTTTTTTTTGTTAATGAGCGTTTGACCAGAAAGAACCATCTGACTACTCATATGATCGTCTCCAAAACACCTCTAACCCCCCGAAGCAGATAATGCGAAATTCAAGAGTTATCATGTAGGCACAAGTGTCCACAGCAAATGCCTCTTTACAGCTACTACACATGTCAAGGACGTTCTGCCCCTTCAAAAAAGGACCTCGCGGGCCATTAAGAGATCTTCATGAACCTACACAGATGCCGTCTGTCTATTATCACAATAAAAGGGGATTGATTATGTCTGTTTGGCAGGAAATATCCAACTCTGCGTGTGTGTGTGTGTGTGTTTAAGCTACAAGTGGACTTTACAGAACAGAGGTCTTTGCATCTTAAAATGAACTGGAAATGAAAATGTGACTTCTGTCCTTAGAAGATGGACCCGAACAAAGAAAGTAAGTGTGGAGGAAACATACATCGGCCGACAAGTATTTCATACATAACTGTGTATGAATATGTTTCATAGTCTGTACTACTATACTGCGTTTGACACCAGAGAGAGCAAAAAAAAAAAAAAAAACACACTCTCACATGTGCCGTATTTAGAAGTGTTGCAGGAAGCTGATTTGAAAAAAAAAAACAAAACAACTTCACACCACCCGTATGCGACGTTTCATGTGCAACACTTATATACTGTTGTAGTGAAGGTCTCACGCAGGCTCAAGCGCACACTCGTGCGCACACACACACACACACACACACACACACACACACACACGACATACACTCACAATCACAAACACAAACACACACACACAGTTCTCTGTACAGTATACCTGCACAATATCATGCCATAAAATTGTGTCTAAACTATAATTTGACAATGACAATTTAACCAACATGAAAGTATTACTTTTTACCATTTGGGAATGAATAGAAGGTTCAGAGGAGATTAAATCAATTTGTCTTTTCAGCTACTTTTACTCATACACAGTCTCTGGGTCAGAGACATCAAATAGCCTGAACATCCACGAGCATATGCTGTGTACGTTTGCCGAGAAATGTTAATGAAACCTCCATATGTTCCTTCATGTTGTGTTCTCTATATGTTACATCCATCTGTACAGAAGTTTCAGAGCAACATTCCTCGTCCTTACATGGACTCCTGCATGTTGAAGTCACCACCTGCTCGTCCCCGCAAACCCTAAAGATCCCCGGACATAAAATGAAATATAAATCTGTAAAAGGACATATGGATTAAAATTAATGGAAGAAGATTGCGCTCCAGCATAAAACACCACCGCCAAACATATTGTGTGTGATTATCAGGTAAGCAGCGTACGAAACCCATTTATCAGCGAGCCGCCTCAGAAGGTCTGGATCATGTGTTTTAGCAGCAGCTGCACAGCTGAACGTTCACATGTGCACAAGGGTGCTTAAAGCAGTTCAGCTTGACCCCCCGCACTTTCTGTGAGTTGGTCTGTGCTTCAAGGGTCAGCAATCTAGCGCCCCCACCCCACCCCACCCCACCCCATCCCACCACACACACACACACACACACACACCCTCTTCCCAGAATCTGGCGAGCTCAATACTTGGCAAATAGGCTGGCAAAATAATGACGTCCTGCATGTTTGCCACACAGAAGCAGAGAGCGAGAGAGAGAGAGAGAGAGAGACAGAGAGAGAGAGAGAAAGAAAGAGAGAGAGAAAGAAAGAGAGAGAGAGAGACTTTGCATTAGTTTCATGGAGTCACATATTTCTTGAGTCTGTAGCTACGGCAACTATGATACACATGCCATTCAGCTGACATAAGGCTGAGTCATTATTCAGGTAAACTAACAATATCTTCCACATATGTCTTCCACTTTACACTTCATATCCAGCTGACTTACAGTGGTATAAATAGTCTCTGCTTATTTTAGACCTTACGTATGTCGGCACTTTAAGCGTGTTTTGTCGTTTGTCAAGTTATTGTGTGGTAAATACAGATTGTATATGTCCCATCAGCTCATCTGACATTTCCAAAAGTGTCATACTGACTCTTCCCGTGAGCTTTGGAGACGAGCAGAGCAATACAACTTAATGACTTTAACATATCGCACTGGGATACTAGAAATTAGGTAATGTTTTCTGCTAATCTATCCGGGTGGGGGTGCAATCTGACCACATTTGAAACTTTATCCATACACGTGTTGCAAGACAAACTTCTCAGAAAAGCTAGGTACCCGAATTTCACAAGAAATGAACAAAAGAGACTGGATGGTATCTGGGAATTTGAGCTAATTCAAATATACAGAGCTGCATAAGCCATTGTCCCATGAAAATAGGGCAGTAATCTGTTCAGATAAAACAGAGCATTTATAACAGCTGGGATCATTTTGCAAAGTGACTTATTTCCAATAAAAGGGGGAGGTCTTTGTACTGCTGCAACAACACCAGCAGTAAAAACATACAATAATCCATTTTCTCCCCAAAATTATAAGAAACCAAACCTGAAGAAGTCCGTGTGCTCATGTAACACCTGCATCCAAAACAGAAAACAGTATGACGGCGAGCTCTCGGCGTGATTTGGAGGTTTTCCTATGTGTTTTATGGTGTCAACTTTATTTCGTGAGTTACTTTTACAGATGAGTTTGAGAATAAATTTGTTTCCCGTCACTCTTAGCTCAGGAATGAATGCAGGAAAACAAGAGTGAGGTGACCGGTTGGTGTGGTTACACTTGTTTAAAAGCTTATAAAATATGTCCTCACACACACACACACACACACACACACACACACACACACACACACACACACACACACACACACACACACACACACACGTACACACATACTACAGCCAACTGATGCCATACCATGCTTTGTTGCAAAGTCCTACATTTGTATTTTCAAGTGATGTGGATTCCACGTACAAGCTGCTGATACTTGAATGTAAAAAGAAAAAATTAACAAACAATACGAATAAAGAGCGCTTTATCAGATTTGATTTTGTCATGTGCTGAATTCTTCTCTGCTACCATTCCTACCAGTTCAAACACATTTCATTTAAATCTATTTAGAACAATGATGTGCTTCACTTTTTCTTTTTTGGAAAAAGGAAGTATTTGAACGTTTGAACACTACCTTACCTGGCTAATAGTTGTTGCTGCGACATGCAGTTGATGCCCACGCCATTACGAGATTTAACGTGTTCCCCGTGGTTACAAGGCTGATTTACAGCCTAATTCTGAACGCTGGTGTCGATTAGGTTGTTGTCTCTGATGTGAGTCAGTACAGATTGGGCTCACAGATGATGATCAACCATCAGCTCTGGTTATGATAATCATCTGGCCTCCCTGGCCTCGCTAATGCACACAAATTGCTGGCCAGCGTGGCCTGTTTGGACCTGGCAGAATTATTATCTTTTATAGTAACAATCTATAGCTCATAAGCTCTGGAGTGCAACCCAAGCGCATCAGCTGTTTTTCGTGGTAGCATTACTATAAAAAATCATGCCACGTGGTTGTGAGTATTTTCAGCAGGTCCAAGCATGAATGCGTTACTTTGACATCACGGGGAAGGCCACAAGGAACGGAGCAACGTTTCTGCTGGGTTCTGATTTTTTAGCTTTCTTTGTTCAACATGAGGTTTAACGTTTAATCAAACTAAATTTATACCTTCAATGACTCGCTCCTGTCACTTCAAACAGTATGTGTGTGTCTCCGCCTGAGTGCTAGTCAAGTGACTTGCCCAGGGGTGTTGCCCTGCCTTCCTGCTAAATGCATGTTGGGATATGCTGGACTTAACCCTGTATGGTGGCAAGCAAGCACACAACTGAATAAATGCTCATTGTTTTAACAGTGTTTTTTTAATCTCCTTTGACCGTTCTAACCACATGACAAAATAAAAGCATGTGCATCCTGTTAAACAGCAAACAAATGGCAAACCGTGTCCTTTGTTTAATCAAAGTTGCTGCCATGGTTTCACAATGTGTTTGACATTTATTTCATATTTTATTCATTGTGATCAACCTGGAAGAAATCAACTTCAAATCGGAACTAATGTGTGAATGAATGAGGTTTTACAAAATGGGTTCTGGACAGCTCAGCTACCTCCTAAGAGATGTAAAAGAAAAGTAAGATTCATGTTGGTTTGCATAAAAGCTGCGATAAAGGCTTTTATTGTGAGATCTAAAAAAAGAAATAGATAAATAACGTACTATTTTATTTTGCCATACTCATGCAAAATAACCACTTTGGAATTATTGATAGTAATATTTGTAAAAGTATCAAATTTAAATTTGCCATTATATTTCCAGAGCATGTTGTGTACAACACCATCACAACTGACAGAGATTTTAATCACCTGAATTGAAAACAAAAAACAAAAAACAACAAAAAAAACAATTCTTGAAAATGTCTCTCATAGTTGCCACCCAAACAGCCCATGTCTCAGGACCTAAAATTGATCCTATCGGACTTTTTTTTTTCTTCCTTTTTTCACATGACACGTTGCGAAACATATTGCAAAATAATGTTACAGCCTCTGATAGAATCATAAAACAATGTTGCCATTTATTTACTGCTTACAAATGCTTGCACTTATCTCATGTAGTAAAACCGGCTGTAAGAGTTGGAGATTCTTAAACAACCAGCAGCTAGCCAACGTGACGAACATGAATGTTCCAAATGTGACATTAGTCGAGGTTGATCTCGGGGAAATCGAGAAAATGTTCCATCCGCACCCCCCCCCCCCCAACCAAAAAAATGAAAACTTTAAAAACCAGATTGTGAAAAGACAAACGCTTGCGTTTTCCTGCATGAGTCAATAGAAAGTACAAAAAAAAATAAAAAATACAGTTTTATATTTCAGTGGAAAAACTTTATGGTTCCAATAGTCTTCATTTTAAGATTGAACCACAAGTCAAATAGTATTGTGTAAATAATTCACCCTAAGTTTACCTATTGCACAGTGCAAACCCATGCACCTGGAGTGAGACGGCACACACACAAAAAGAAAACTTCAAAAGTTCCCGCAGCCAAGATGGAAGCAGAGAAGACATAACACATAGCATCTGTATAATAGTTTAAAAAGTTACACAAGTCTCCGATACTTCCTTTTTTTTTTCTTTTTTTAAAAATTTCTTTAACTCTCTTCAGATCCCCCCCCACCCCCCCCCCCCCCCCCCCCCCGCAACTAGGCAGTGATCTCACCATGACTTTGAGAAAACCATATGGGTAGCAGGGTGAACTGAGGACACACATGCACCTTGGCAAACATACAGCTTCACAATTAGAATCCAGGATACATTTTTCACATCAGTTGAATGCCTGTGCCTGCTTGTGTGTGTTTCACGAGAAAGAGAGAGAGAGAGAGAGAGAGAGAGAGAGAGAGAGAGAGAGAGAGAGAAAACGCAAATTAGGTTTAAGTACTGGTTTCTCTCTTGCAAATAAAAAGATACTATGTCTAGAATTCGAACACACATTTTTACAACACGCTAAATCTTAGGAGACAAATCATAACAAAACAAAAAAACTGAGGGTTTTTTGGGGTTTTTTTTTTTTTTGCACAACTTGGACAGAAGATGATATCTGGGTGTTTTAGCACAAAGCAGCTAAGTTTAAAGCAAAAGCATGAAAGTTAGCACTGCAAATATAAAACACCATGAAGCAACGAGTCTGCTAGCAATTTCAACAAATTAATGGAAACACACGGTCACACCCACCGCTGGATTCTGTTTATCAACTCACGTTATCAAGAAACAACAGCAGTGGAATAATGGGTTTGACTTCACTTGTGTTCACAAAAAGATACCTTGAAAAGCCCTCGAATTCCACCGTTAATGCTTCAAACACATGCGGATGCGTAGAATATGATATAAATATAAAAATATTCCAATCAGCTTAACAATAATAGACATTCATTCTGGCGCTGTACCAGATTTATGTGTAACACAATTAAATAGGACACAACAGGCTTGTCCCGGGTTGAACTGCTTGATGTCTTTTTGTTTTTTTTGTCCCACATTCATACATACAGTACTCTGAGTATAAAAACTCGGGAGAAAAAAAGAAAAGAAGCGTATTTACATCAGGCTATCTGGAAGCTATAATGTTTCGTAAGACTTTATACAGTTTTATGTCAGAACAAAGACTTCCTGAAAACAACATGGTGACACATTCACAAATACTTATTCAACCTCAATGTGTGCTTTCATTACGCATTCCTGTGATACTTGCAGCGGGGAGAGATTCCAAAACAAAAGTCTTTTGAAAACCCAGAAACAATCTTATAGTTGTGTATGTGTGTGAGCGCGCGCGCGCGTGTGTGTGTGTGTGTGTGTGTGTCAGTTCCCTACATGCAGCGCCATCGCAAAAAAAAGCCAAAGATTCCTGAGACAAATTAGCTTTTATAAAGATAATTTTGATGTCCGTCCTCTCAGAGTCTAAACAGCGGACAAACAGAAGCTGAATGTGAATTACAGTGGTTTGGAAAGTTTTCTGTAGATTTCATGAATGCATGATAAAGAATATATATATATAAATATATAAAAAATAATAATCTTCAGTTTTAATCCCAAGTGTTTTTATCCTGATAAAAGATCCCCTCATTAAAAAAACAGATACATTTCCCCTCCTTAAACAAGACATATTATTTTCTTTCCTTGCCTTATAGCTTGAAGGAAATCACCATAATTCAATGTAACAGCGATTTTTTTTTTGTGTTGCATAATGCAGCTACAGTGAAAACTCCCCTTAATTACATTGTACCTCAGTAGATTCTGCAATTGTTATTGGCGTTCCCAAGAGCAAGGAAACGATAAAACGGGTAGAGAAGCAGGTTACGTGTGAAAACTTTGTGTAACAGGATTCATGCCAGTTAGCCACGAGGCAGCTATCCTGCAACATTAGTAGCCAGAGCAAGTATCCAGTAGAAGTACAGTAACCGGCTAGTGGAGTCATTCATTCCATCCCGTTTCCCTGTGATCAAGAGCTATGAAGAAAATAAACGATAATATAGATTAATCCCAAATTTCTCCAAAGCGTTTCCTTTCTTTTTCCTTTAAAAAAAAAAAAAAAAAAGAAAGAAAGAAAAAAGTTGCCATGGTAACTGACGACTCATACTATCACAACTGTGGTTGCTGCAAAAACAGCAGTCTCGGTAATAAACGCCAGGTGTGTTCTTCATAAACAAACCAAAAAAAATAAATAAAAAAATCTTTAAGCCCGACGTCTATTAGAGGCTTAATTCTCTCATTAAAAATGCGATTTATCGTTAAGTTTAAGACGTGCACCTGAAGACCGTCCCAGCTGGCGACCACATCAAAGATTTGTTTTACTCCATAGGGGGATCTTCTTCTAACAAGTATCCTTCAGGATTTACAGCCCCCCCCCCCAAAAAAAAGGAAAAAAAGAATGAAAGAGAGGAAAATACGGGTAGAGATGTTGGGGGTGGGGGGTGGGGGGGCTAAATACTGTGAGGGGGGGGGGGGGGGAATAAAAAGGCCATGCAGATAACAAGCACTGTGGCATGCTGGATGTAATCCACAAACTGGTGCTTCGTTATATCGATGGATTTCTTCTGCATTCCCAAAATGGCTGCCAAATATGTTCAACTGGGGTAGAGGAAGTGCCATGCTCTCAAGTGCATATTTGTATTTCAAAGTCCTTTGCCACTCTCGTGTAGAACACACTCCTCGGAATCATAAATTACATGATTCATTTACAACTTCCACCAGTTCTGCAAGAAAGCATTTATATTATTTTTTTTTTCTTTTTTGGTGCGCGCATAAATGAGCAGCCAATTTTCATTTTTATTTATACTAGGAAAAGATCAGATTTGTTGTATGAATATGCATTGTAAAAAAAAAAAAAAAAAAAATTTCATGGATCAAGGTGAATTCTAGCAGTGTTCTCTCCTACCCTCGCTCCTCCTTTAACAAACACACCACAATCTTTCCATGAGAGCTGCACTCAAATATTATCATGAAGATATATTAATATTAAATTATGAAAGTTCTGCACCAGTAGAAATACCTGGTAAAATCCTAGGGTTGGAATAATAATTTAGCAGAAATGTGGCAAATATATTGCGGAAGCTTTCAAGCGATGTCTCATTCTTGTCTCTTTTGGGGCGGCAGTGTGCTCAAAAATTATTTGGAATCTTGACCGGCCATCTGTGTGAGTGTACAGTACGAGCTACATTTCTTTATTTTATTTTAATGTTTTTTGTGCGTGTGTGCGCGCGTGTGAGCGTGTGCGTGCTATGTCTCCTCCAAAGACAAACTCATTACATTAGGACAGCATGGGACATTTTCACAAGAGTAAACCCAAATAATCATGTGGGAGCAATGTGCGAAGGAGTGACTAAATCAGCTTGAAACATTTCCTAATTGAACGCCACGCACGCGTGCACACACACACACACACACACACACATACACACACACACACATTGTGTGACTTGGTTGGTCAATAATACATTGCAGAATGTGAAGAGAGGGTGACAAGCTACAGAGGACGGGTGAAGAACGGTGAAGCCAAAAGAAAATTGGGATTGATTGCTGGGTGTGGATTAACCCCCCCCCCCTTCCACCACCACCCCAATCTCTCTCTCTCTCTCTCTCTCTCTCTCTCTCACACACACACACACACACACACACACACACACACACACCTCTTGCCTACAGTTTAGGTGCTAGGTCTCCGTCATATAATAATGAGTTTCCTTGGTCTGCAGACATGCTCTTAAATATTCATTAGTCATGGGTGGGTTTTAGCAGTGACACAGAAAGCGGGCAAATGGCGATGGCTCAAACACTGTGCATATCAATGTACATGTGGAATATATAAATATAAATAATGGAGATGAAACTAGGCACCTGATACTACACACCCCCAAGTCACATAATGGCTCTCTCTCTCTCTCTCTCTCTCTCTCTCTCTCTCTCTCTCTCTCTTCCAGTAAACCTGTGTGCTGATAAAACCAGAGTTTTTGACACCATCACGCTGTGGTGAGAGCTCACTTACACACAAGACAAGCACCCTCCAATTCACCAAACAATAAAACCTCCAAAAATACTGCCGTTAAGTTTATTCTTTACACATAAAGGGATCCAATCCAACATACTTTGTAACAATGAACATTTTTTTTTTTTTACTATACTCACCCACATGCCAGTCAATCACTTTAAGGCTCTTCACATTTCTAATTATGCCACGCAGCTTATACAGCAGATAGAAGCAGCAGCAGCAGCAGCAGCAGCAAACTCTCCAAATGTGTCAATTCACATCTAAACAGGAGCCATTCATTACATAACTGAGCCTATAGGATTGAACTCATTATGGGAACAGTGTGTATGAGGGCGGGATCACAACAAACAGAAAAAAAGGAAGAAATGAGGAGAATAAATGAAAATCGTACTCACGCACGCACGCACGCGCGCGCGCACGCACACGTGCAAAGATCCGCTGCGCTCTTGTGCATGCATGTCAAACCAGGAGACCGGCTCTCTGTGACCCCCCCCCCCCCCCCCACACACACACACACACACACATACACCCACCACCAGCAACATCTGACATGTTTTAATAAAACACAAAGCCGTTTTTAGTGATTTTTTATAACATGAGAGGACAACTTGTGGGGTTTAATCCAGCCTGCATGCGTCTATCACTCTCACAACGTGTTGTATTGTTGAAACTATCACCGGCGCTTATAACACACACACACACACACACACGCACGCAAGCACGCACGCACGCACGCACACTCACACAAGAACATGTTGTATTATTCTCTTTATCTGACAACGCTTTGGGACAACATCTGTTTGCCACACACATATACACACTCGCGCGCGCGCGCTCTCTGCCCCTTGCTCTCTCTCCCTTGCTCTCTCTCTCTTTCTCTCTCTCTCTCGCTCACACACACACACACACACACACACACACACACACACGCAATAACGTAACGCGCGCAGCGATGGATGGATGGATGGATGATAGATGGATGGATAGAGCCCTAAAACACTGACATGTTGCTCCAGCTCAACTCCCCAAAGGCCCCGTCCGAGGATTTTGGAAACCATTGCTCCATTTATTTATCTGCATTAGACACATCACATATTTTAACTTTATCCAAGTGCGTCCTCTCTGTCACCTTATATATATATATATATATATATATATATATATATATATATATATATATATATATATATATATATATATATGGATCACGGGTTGCCTATGAATATTTTGCAACAATATGTCTGTAAAGGCGCACAGGAAGCGTCTCTTGCAACTTTAATTACACCAGAGCATGGCCTCATATCTAGGCCATCCCTTTGCCAAAACATCCTCACATCGTAAACATTTTCCCATACTGTGAGCTATTAATAAAGACGGATTACGACGATTCATTTCGGTGGCACTAAAATGAAAAACAGGGTCCCGCTGGATCCAGTTTAAACTGTATTGTTTTACCTGAATATTTGCCAGCCTTCCTCCTTTCTCTGCTGAGCATGTCTCTCCAAATGCCACGCCGTATTGATATCAATTAATAAAATATGAAGGCTAGACATCTGTCTGACTGCTATAATGCCACCGTCTTCAAGTTCAACTACCAGGAATAAGTGAGAGCATGTTGTAGTGGTTTATTACAATAAGGAAACGCGTTGCTTCTAATTCAAAGAACTGACCTAAAAGCCAAATGCGCACGTCGGCTGCCACAGTTGTTCCGGGCTCTCCTCTCTTCTCCTCTCCGTGTGTAAAATGTGAGCATCGCGGAGGCTGATTGAGACAAACACACAGTTTGACCACGATTGTACTCAAGTGTCGCCTGGCCGGCTCAATCCGAAAGTAAAGGGGCGAAGGGGCATGTTGAGAATAATGACAGATGGGAAACTTGCGTCATGTCAGTGCAGCGTGTTTTTCTACTCGAATATAAATGGACAACAAAACCCCCCCTCCCGGCAGCCAAAAAACTGAGCCCCCTCACACGGGGGACGCGTTTCATTTCATTCCCTGGCTGTTATTGAATGTCTGAGACCCTCTAAAGGATGAAGTTTCCGATCATGCAGCGCGTAATATTTGCTTGGTGAAGCCAGCGAGAAGTACATGGAAGTCAGCGGTATTTCATGCATGTCAGCCGAAACTCACCGAGCACGTTTCCACCTCTAAAATAGGGAATTTCTCCTCTAATAATAGCCTTAAATCTATTGCAAAGACCCATCCCTTTCCTTTACTTTTCCCAATTTCTTACCTCCACTTCGAAGCTCGCTCAGAAAGTGGCGACAGCGTGTCCACGGATCCCCCTGTTTTCCCCCGACGAAGCGCGTAGAGTTTTTTTTTAATATGTTCCTTTACTTTCTTTCATTTCTCACTTCCATCTTCTTTTCATCTCATCAATAAACACACGCTGCAGCCTACCTTCATAGAGCAGCTCGGTTCAAATGTGCCCTCCCATTTTTTAACTATACATCGAGTACTTTGGGGGTGGGGGGGGTGGTGGTGGTGGTGGTGTGTGGGGGGGGTGGAGGGTGGCAGGCGGGCACGCCTTTTCACTTAAAGCGTCTATTGGAAGAACAGCGCACTGTCTTGGGTTGGATCAGGAATCCGTCAGAATCATTGTGCCCCAATCGCAGGCGGCTCGGTGGGACGGGAGGGGGGGGGGGAGGGGGGGAGCGGCTCCATTATGGCTCTCTGGAAGTGGTGGGAGTTATAGTAATAGTAGTTGTAGTAGTAGTGAGCCACCTACTCGGGATCTTTAAGTTTCCCTATACGCAACAACAATGCAAGTCATTGTATGTCACAACATTTTTGAATAGCTTACCCTTAAAGTGCCACCCCCCCACGCACACACACACCACACACACACACCCCTCCCTCCTTCGCAAGAGTTTCTACTTTACCAGTAAATCCCACCTTTTTTTTTTTAATTCAATTATCTCATTTTTTTCTACGCAAGGCAGAAACGCCTACTGTTCAAAATATCCGCGTCTACAAATGTGAATGAACTCTCAAATCTCTCCCCTGTCTGAATCACAAGGACAGGGAATTGTCAGTTATGTGTCTATCACGCGTCTGAACTTCGCATTGGACGCCGCCTCTGCCACTACAGCGAGCCAGCTGCGCCTCGTCCTCTCATTGGACGGCGGCGCTGTCAATCACCGACAGCACCAACAAGCTAGATTGTCTGCGCTGTCTTCTACTTTCTACGCATTTCTATTTTCTCATTTATTTATTTTTTAACGTCCCGAGCTGACCTCGAGTTAGCGAGCGAAGGGGGAAAAAAATGGTGTCGGTTCAGCCGGCCAATCAGATTTGGTAGAGCGATTGCTTTTTTCTCTTGTTGTTGTTGATTTTTTTTTTCGTCATTACCAACGCCTTGAGATATATTCTGGCTGGCATAGAATAAAGCAATAATGGGTCATGTGGGACCCCCCTCCCGTACCCACCGCCTTAATGCCCCCCTCCCTGTCTAGACAGTGACAGGTGTGCATGTGTGCGCACACGCTTGTCTGTAGTTCAGATAAGAATAATGAACCGGGCCGAGGGTCGTGTTTAACAGACACTTGAAATCTTGTGTATGTGTGTGTGTGTGTGTTTGTGCGTGTGGAGTGTGTGTAGTGTAGCGTGTACGTTAGGTCAGAGAAGCTCTGCTTCTTGAAAGACGAGCTTTTACTGACAAAGAGGTCAACTAAGGTTACGCTGATCCGCCCGTCTGCCTCCAGCGCTTCTGTGCGTAATGGGTGTGGAAAAACTAAACATTTTTTTTTCAATGTAAGAAAGCAGTCCCTCTATCACAGTTCTTTCTAAAGCCTCCAGCTGTACGTAGAGCCAGAGGTGAGTTACCGCTTCACACAATCGCCATCTCTCTCGCTGGGAGCAGGCTTGATGAGGAGATCGTTGTGCGAGCCCGGCGGAGAGCAGCGAGGGCGCTCGCTTGACTGTGCGCGCCATCTGCAGGCCTGTGATGTGGTTTAATACCGCGGGTTCAACGGAGGACACCCTTCCGTCACTGCTTTGACCTACATGAACCAGGAACACAATGGGAACACTGTCACCAGCTTTAATGTGCTGGGTTAAAAAAAAAAAAAAAACCCGCTTTGAATCAAGAAAAAATGGTGTCATTTTAGGATCATAAAAGTGCAGAGCTGCATGGCGCATGCTCTCTCACACGAGGGTGAAGAATTATCGAGGCCCAAACGGGGTTGGGGGGGGGGGGGGTGTTGTTAAAAAAATATCAAGTTACACAAACACTGTACAGATAGAAAGAGTTGCAATTTACAAGATGCAAAGGTTACTGCTGGTTTGGTTTTTATCAAAGGTGATTCATTCATAAAGTGATATGCTCTGCTGAGTTAACAATGAGTTGCAACATCAGTAGCTAATGAATTAGATACACTTTGATCAAACTAATGCAGTAAATCCTCATGAAGGTGATAATACTCTCCATCTATTTGAAGCTGTAGTTGGCGCTGCTGTTCCTAATATTCCGCCATCTCGGTTCTGGGGACATTCAAGTGTGTGGTCGGCTGATGATCATTGACCTGAGTCTTTTATACTTAGGGTTCATTGTTACGTTGTAGCTCTCTGACCCTGTTGCACTCTGAGTGGATTTTGGCTGAGTGGATTTCGAACCTGCTTGGGAATCATTTGCATCCCGTAGAGGATCTGCATATTCAACGAGTTCTCACTGACTGTGTCTGTGCAAACTTTGGTATGGATGTGGGCCAAATAGTCAGCAAAGACAGAGCATTTGAAAGGTGGCTAGAAGAACGCGCGAGGGCTCAACCGTGATCGTGCTTTTTAAATCACGCCATTTGGTGAGATTTGGCTCCTTTCTCAAATCTAAACATGGCCACGTCTTTGCTGTCACTGTAGTCCAAAGTACATCTTGTTGAATATCATGTTTGTCAGAATCTCCTCCCTTCTTTTAGCAGGTTTCACATCTACAGGACTCATTTCTGTGTGTTCTCAACTATCGCCTGCTCTTTGTCTAATCCTTTTTTTTTTTTTTTTTTGATTTGCTGAAAAGAAGGTGGCTGGCTCATTATTTGGCGGCTTTTGTTTCTGTCCTCACTGATTCCATTTTTATTTAATCTAGGGACCCCTCACAGCCCAACCCCCCTCTGTGCACTCATACAAATCATAGGTGAAAGGCAAAACAACATAATCGCCTGCTTTAGCAACTATTTCCGCTGGGCTATCAGAAGGAATTACTGGATTATCCCTGTTCTGTTTATATCTATTTCACTCTTCTCCGAAGGACCTTTTCAGACCTTTAATCTCTTTTTTTTCTCCTCCCTCTGTTCACCATAAAAGCCTTTATTCTATTGTAAAGTTTCAAGGATCACTTGGTTGAGAAATAGTTAATTAATGTGCGTGTCAGTCACGCATGCATACATTTGTCTGATTCCTGTGGCTTCTCCAAGTACATTCACGCAAACGCACCAATTACAACACTGAGCTGAGTTTGTAGCAGAGCATCGGTGACATGAAGGGAACAAAAGATCTTCGTATGTGTTCTCAACACTCCTGACATATACTCACACGGTACCCTATGAAAGACTGCAGCTCACTATTTCACATGCATGCTCACTGAAGTTGGTACACTGTGGGGTTTGTGTGTGTGTGTGTGTGTGTGTGTGTGTGTGTGTGTGTGTGTGTGTGTGTGTGTGTGTGCGCCTCACGCACCGTTTCCCTGTTTCCATACACCAATACCTTAAATAACCTTCAGTTCAGTGACACGCTATCAAATATCGTGCTTCATTTAACAATTTGTCTCATGATTCTATCAACAACAACCAGGATAAAACAAAAATATATGTTCATTTTGACTTTCCCATGTTCTGCTCACTTCAGGTAAATAAGGAAAGGGTGAAAGGCGCCTTAACGCCACAGTAGGATCAGTAGCAGTAGCATCAGCAAAACTTTTATGATCAGATCGTTTGACCTCTTCTTGACGAGATTTGAACTTGGACTGGAAACTGATGTGAATTTATGAATGTGAATGTTTGAATCTTCTCACTGGTCAAATTATTTATCGATTCTTGATCAATTTATATTGTTGGGGGGGGGGGGAGAGTAGGCTTACACCTGTTTCGTTAGTGTCGTTGAGTCTGAACAGAAACGCTGGAGTTAAAAGAAGGTATGCAAACGTGTTAAAAATGCCGTACCTTTCCCTTTCATCAGGGTGACATCATTGTTTTGGAACGATGTACCAGGCGACTGCTTAAAAACTACTGTTTGATTCCTGTGGCGTTCCATGTCAGTTTTCTGAGTTGATGACGGTAAAACTTCAATGATTTTGCAACTCCAGCAGGATTAAAACTCACAATAAAAATAATTCATCCAATGAGCGATATTCTTTAAAACAATGAAGTTATCGCTGGGGGGGGGGGCATTGCTCGTTGGTTGGATCCTCACTTCTCCCGGTGACCATGTCAGGCTGAACCCCGCCTCTTGCCCCACCTTAATCCCTCACAGTTTCACCTGTACAGTAAGAATCAATCTTATTAGACTATGTTTTAATATTTCCTTGAAACACAGAGAAAAAAGTCTCTAATAATATCGTCACACATGAAGCTGTAAAACAAGTGTGCTGGGATTGAATCATTTTACCAACACTGACTAAGACAGGACTGAATACTGGTCTGACTTTTTTTTTTTTTAATCTTTCCTCTTAAATTCCTTGCAAACTTTATACTCAACAATTCTACAGTTTCATTTTTGCTTTTGTCCAAAGCGCCGTACAACACAAGCAAGGATGAACACTAAAGCACCAATTCATAAAAGGAAAAGTTAAGGGAAATCATTTCGTTTATTTTATTTGGATTTGATTGATTGATTCTAACCTTTAACAATCCGCGCCGTCACAGTGAACACAAAAATTCTTTTTGCAATGAATATTTTAGGAATCTGAGCTTCAGTTAAAATGTACTCCAGGATACAACGGCATAGTTTAACAATGGCGGGCTGAATTTTTTTCCCCTCTTAGCTAGAAATAGATCCAACAGAGGGCAGCATTATGACTTCTCTTCACGGACATTGAATTTCTTGTTCATTCATTCATTCTGATGACTCTCGGAATGCAATTTTTCTCAGAAACATTTTAAAGGAGTTCTTCAGATGGACTGAGCTGTCGCCAGTGCTTGACTGACAGATGTTTACGTCTCAGAAGGAGAAAATGCAACATAAATGTACCAAGAACGTGGAACCCATTCAAGATTCTCTCTGCTTCTGTATTACATTGTTGTAAGTGGCTGGTCTCGTCCTTGTACTCTTTTTTTCTGTTTTTAATATATTCCAAAGGGAATGACCCGCAGGCTATTCATTATACAGTCTAGAAAACTCATTACAAGTTGGATGGCACACTGGTGTAGGGCAGGTTGAATTAATTTTTGTTAAATTTCAGTGCAATTAAAAATGTAATTTCTAAACAAAATCTACCTTTCACAGCTTTGTCCTCTGAAACCTATAAATGGAAAAGGAGTAATTGGAGGGATTTATTCTTGTATTTTTATTATTATTGCAATAGATTGTTTTCCTTTAAAAAAAAAAAAAAAAAAAAAAAACCAACAACAATGCACTCCAGAAAAAAGTTTAGGTCGTGCCATCTTTATTAGCGCACGCCTGAGCATCGTGACTGCAGACCCACATAGATAAAGGAAGTCAAGGGCCACGTTGGACAATTTAATTGGAGCACAAGTTTGTTTGCTCTGTTCTGTGAGTTTTTGAGTGACAGTGTTTTACCGCTGGTCGACTGCTTAGTCAAAATATTCCACCTGGAAAAACACGGGAAGAGGAGAGTTTCAGGGCTTATTCTCATATTTCCTCACAACGAAAAAGAAAAAATTTGCGGTGTAGTTAGCATGCTAGGTCAAAAAAAAGTCTTCATTTTGTATTCCCTTGATAAACATCCAGAGATACACTCTCGGTTAAAACTGCGACATTTGGGAGTCAGCTTTTCTCTTTTCTGAGGCGGTTGTTTTAACTCTGGTTCTGCCATTGTAACGGCTAACGTTACTAGCTTGACACTTGGGTGAGCAAGAATTAAGTAGGGGCCTTAGTCCATTCTAAATGTACACAGCGCCCTCTGATGGAATCAAGGTTAATAGCACTACAAACGGAAAGTGGTCTTTTCAAATTTATTAGCATAATACAGCATTTTATTAGGGTTTTGTTTTTTGTTTTTTTGGTTGAGATGTTCCCTTTGAGGACAATGTAGGCCAGATTGTGATGTCCACAGGCTGGTTCTGTCCCTGTGGTTCCCATGTGTGCACTAAAACCTTGAGAAACATTGTCTACTCAGGTGTTTCCACTGTTTACTACATCAGGCAACATGCTGAGTGCTGTAAATCTTCACCATGACCCGAAAGAGCAATAAAAAAACATCCTTCACATGATCAATAACAATTTTCTGAGGTATTTCACGAATGTGTGGCGGTTTTCCTCCTACGCTGTAAAGCTAATTCCATTGAAATCAATCTTGATGCTTCCATGTATGATAAACTGGTCTGTAAAGTCAGACCACATTCCTATACTACCTTGTTACCATGACAAGGAGGATATCTTTCACTACTGCTTGTTTGTCTGACAGCAGGATGAAACAAAAACAAAGCAAAACAAAAAAAAAACATACCAGGCTGCTTTTCATTAAATGTGGTGGAGAAGTGTTACATGGGTCAAGTTAGAGCTTATTACATTTTCCAGTAGATAGGTTTAAACATTATTTCTTTACACGGATCCTGTCAGAGCTCTGAGTGCCCACTTCTACTTGTCTGATATCCAGAATATTGCAGTTTTTGTGTTCTTTTTACGGAATAATTCTGTTTGCAGACTGAGTCCTGTGAATTCCTTTTAGCGTGGTAGCATGCATTCCTGACACACCCTGGTAATCAGAGTTTCTTGCTTCATCAGTGGGATGATTCACATGTGGAATCATCCAGTTTGTGCACATGCATAGTTTTAGGTTGATTGAAGCAAACTCGTTTCAACAGCTACACCACATGAATCTACAAAATCTAGGACTATCAATTATGTTGCAAGTGGGCACAAGATACTTATTTGGTGGTCACAAATTCAGATAGGTGTGCCTACAAGTTATAACGGTATGGGAATGAGAAAAATGGAGAGAGACACCTCTCTGTTGGCACAAGGACGCAACAAAAACAACTGAGCTGAGCTGTTCTCGCTCCACAACAAATCCATAATTTAGTTTGGAGTCATTTAGCAGCCTCAAGGTCAGCAAATTCACAATGGTAAAGCCCCTGAGCTTTAAGAATATTGCTAAAATATTTCTCGCACATAATGAATCCATGTCTGGAAGAACTAATGATATCTTTGTGGGACAAGATTAAAATAAGACAAAGCTGCACGTAATAGGGGTACAAGTGAAGGATTCTGGTCTGGCAACATGTCCACCTCAAGTCATTCCCTCAACTTGTCTGAAACTAAATTCATTTTCAGTGGTCACAACGGAGAGTAGAGCTCTCAAGGCCACACTTGAGTAGCTCGAGGCCACGTCTGAGCATCTCGTTGTCAAACCATTCTTGAAAGAATACGCCATCTTTTTGGGAAAAATGCTTATTGGCTATCCTCCTCTGAGCCAGAGAATTGGAATGTCCGCTACTTAGCTTAGCACAGTGACTTGTATCCAACGTCCTCAAACACACGTCTTCATCACAACTGCACATATCAAACAACAATTTAAAATGATGAGGCATCAAACACATAGTCAGACTTACTTAGCTGACTGGGTGCAGTGATTTGAAGTACAGCTAATCATAGTCAGCTAATGAGGAGGATTACTTCTGGAGAGGTCAAGATCCTGAACCTGTTCTATTTACAGAGGTATGCTAACATTTCCCATACACTACCAGCCATTGTGTTAAGCTAACTATCCAGTGACTGCAGGTCTCAGCTCCTTTATGAAAGCAGAGGAGAGAGAAGGGTATCCATCCTCTCGTCGGGCTCTGAAGAGGATGGCAAATATGCAAAGGAAGTTATGGGCGCAACATGTACGTCTGACCTGATGAGTTAAGAAAATATACGCACTACTTTCCTCCTGGGGCTCCTTGTATCTGAGCTCACATTGTGTTGCATGTGCTGTGGCAGCCAGGAAATCAGCTTGGAGCTACAACTATCATCCTACTTCCTCCTACTTCATGTTTCACCTCTTGTCAGCTAGAAAGCAACAACAGCAAAACATCTTCTTGTTGTCGTTGTAGTTATTCATTTATTTATTTGAGACACAAAATGAATTGTCTTTAAAATGAAAATAGCAAACAAGCTACCCAAAACCTTGCAACATTTTGTAATGCACAGTAAGTTTGCAATGCAGAAAGCCTCTTCCTTCACATCTTCAAAACTCACTGCGAGCAGATGACAAGTGCAGACAATAACTTTACTTTGTTTCCTGTTCTCCTTTCTCTTTAGAGTGGGTTTTTTTTGTGCTCTTTGGTCTTAATTTGTCATTTATTGGGCCTAAAATAACTTTTTGCTTCTGTGCACAGTGACAACATTAGTATTACATGTTTCACTGCATCTCACAAGAAATGATCACAGACGAGGCAGACGTGACAGAAACTAGGCCTCTTCACACCGCTGCCAAATACTTTTTTTTTGTTTTGTTTTGTTTTTTTCATTTGGGATGGAACTCCTCTTTGTTCCTGGTGTTGTTAATCTGCACAAACAGTAAAACTAAATTTTTATCAGGTCGTGTTGTATGTGTGAAGTGACATCAACAGTGACAGTGTAGCTCTTGTTGGGTTTTTGTGTGTGTGTGTGTTTTGTTTTTTGTTTTTTTATAGAATGGCATTTATTGTTCCATGAGTCATGCAACCAAACAAAAAGAAGACTCTGCAAAACCAGTAGCTCGTTCATCAGGTTTAACACTTTGTTTGATTTCCCCTCCCCACATTATACTGTATTTCAATTGCAGATCTTTCAACAGAACGAGTAGAGCGAGGAGTGTGTTTGCAATACACACAGTTGGAGTGCTGTATAATAAATTGCATGTTTGCATAACGCTAAAGTGATATCTCATACAGGACACTGTTCCAGTAACCAAATATAGTTTTCCATACAAAAGCAATGTTTTGAATGTTGCAACTCACACATGTATATGTACTCAGAGAATGACTGCTTCTGTAAAAAAAACGACTTGCAGTGAATCCACTAATCTCAGGCGGGGATGCGACTTTAACCAAAAACGCTGCTCTTGCTCTTGTCCCTAGCTTTTAAGACCGAGTGATATAAATGATTAATAGACTTCTTCACTTGTCTTTCAGCTCACGAGGGTCCCTGTGTGTGTCAGCCTGCTAGCAGAGATGTACGAATAATGTTCCACTGGTCTCTTATCTGACTCATGAGTCATACTTCATCTCACCTCTGCTGCCACAAAATCATGTTTCAGAATTGTGAGTAGATGATTTTAACCACGCTGTTTTTACACAGAGAGCCTTAACTTGCCCGCAGGCGGACCACATCCCCTTTACTTTTATTTACCTGACACAAAATGGCCTCCTGCTTTGTGCTATAAAAGTGTTTCACTTTCATTCATTGGTATTCATGAGAACCAGCGGCTCCTGCGAGACTAGAAAGTCTGAACTGCAACAATCATAAATGATGAATTGAGGATCATGCAGGTGGCATTGTCACAGGAGAGGCCGTTTGAGTCATCATCTGCTTCTCTTCCAACAATATGTAGATCACATCAGCAAGTGGAACATCAGTTAGCCCTCTGGCTTTCATTAATGACCTGATGATGAAACGTGCCCCCATGCAGGGCTGCAGTTGGCTCCTTGGAAGACCTTGGGAGGCTCATCAGCTGGACACGGCTGCTCTTCAAGAGAACAAATTCCAAAGGATGGAAGGAAAAAGTATCTGAGCAATTTTGCTTCTCCCTAGGAGGCATGAGCATTCATCCTTCCATGGCTGCTCTCTCAGAAGTCCGGCCAAGTCCTTGAATGACCATACAGGTGACTGGCTGGCAGTCGCAGCTGTAGCAGGTGGCGTTGAGCGTGAGGAGGAGCGTTAGAGCAATCCAAAGCCCGGACTTAGACATCCCTCCATTTATCCTGCTGTCAACCAGTGCAGGCTTTGAGACAAAAGCTTCCATTTAAACAATCTATAGTGCATGATCTTAAGTGCATTTATGCCCAAATCCACTTTTGCACACAAATTGAGTCCAGCATAGACTTTGACAGCAACAGGGAGTGCATATAAGGACAGCTCAGCTGGCATTAGTCATCAACCGGATCATCTGCCAGGAGATTACAGATGTCTGTCAGCCTGGCGGGATAAGTCAAGTTTATAGTGCTGGTGCTGGCTGACACTGAGGGACAGGTGTGTGGTCCTTAGCTGGTGGACCCCCCAGGAATATGATGTCTCTTAGATGATGACGATGTGAAGATGATGAAGAAACTGCCGCTGACACAGTCTTAGTTGCATATAAAAGGGTTTATTGCAGAAAGCACAGTGTCACTGCTCTAGATCATCCGTTGAGAGATTCTTGCGTCAGATTTGAACCTCTGGCTGCTATGCTGAAGAGGCCTGACTCTGTGCCATTGTACCATCCCCTCATGGTACCTTCACTTAAACATGTCATCAATATGTCCCTCAGAAA
This sequence comes from Aulostomus chinensis, assembly GCF_037954235.1. Lineage (NCBI taxonomy): Eukaryota > Metazoa > Chordata > Actinopteri > Syngnathiformes > Aulostomidae > Aulostomus > Aulostomus chinensis. The sequence continues at coordinate 14,514,231 of NC_141334.1, read as the reverse complement.
GAGGCCCCGCTGACCATATATGATAAAAGTCAGCTGCAACAACGGCTTCCTTACATCCCAACCCATACTTGACCCAGGACGGTCAGATACCACAAATACATGAGATACATGTACAAGAATATATTTAATACAGTACTTTGACAGGTCGTCACAGGCAACCTCCCAGCAGTCTTGAAATACTTCGGTGTCTGGTCACGATTGGTCAAATCCTTTCAATTTCATTCCTTGTTGCTGCAATATTCTCCGTGTGACAAACACAAACAGGAGGGGCCGTTTTGACATTTTTATTTTACTTACAGTGTAATGTTAGACAAATTTTACGATCTGAATCAGGGTTGACTGATGTTTTCTAAACACAGTAATGGCGAAGAGGAACAGTTGCTATTCTCTCTTTTTACCTTAAATATGCTACAATTATTAAGGCCTGTCATTTTTTCAATACTAAATTTCTGTGTCGTATTCACGTACTTGTACTGGATTAATTACATCCCCTGTTATCTCGCGATCCCAAATGAAAAGACTTCTTATGTAATCTACCGCAACACATCAGACAAGTCCCAGGTTGTCAGTGTGTTACAATGTGAATAATATGTAAAACAAGACAAACACACTCATGGGTTTATGTGTATTTGTTAGTCGAAGTCCCCCTCCAGTCAAAAATGTGTTTGCCTTCTTGGCCCTAGATTTGAATTATTAAGCTTCACTGTGTAGAATAACGCAAGTGAAGACTTTGATACCTTCAAACTGTTTTCACACACATTCACAAAAGTAAATATACTTTCTCTGTGCTCATCGAAATTCGCAATATATGAGGCGGGTCTGGGAGCACGATTTGTGACGTCACAACTAGCCAATCCTGCTCTTGTACTCAGCATACACAACTGCGATGGGGGGGAATCTCGAATCTTTCAGTGCCCAAACTGTGCTTCATGTTTACGGTACAGTGTGCAGTTCAACTCGCAAAATGTCAAGCCATCACCAAACAAGTTTTCACAATGCTCATTCAGCTCATCGCCGCCAGGTAAATCTTTCTGCTTTTCATAGTATAGGGAGTTTGTGTACCTGGCAACGTTCCCGAGCAGCCAGGAGGCAGACAGCTCACCAGTCTCACGTGGCTACATGAGGTTAGCCCTCTGCTAACTTAAATGTGGATCAATAATTCAAAAATAAGAGATAAATAAATGAATTTAATTCTGGTAATGAAGTGAATCATTTCATAGGGGTTGTGTGACGTTCAAAAAGATTTATAAACTGTTTTACAGCAACCGGGCGGCACGGTGGTGCAGTGGTCAGCGCTGTCACCTCACGGCAAGAGGGTTCCGGGTTTGAGGCCCCGGCTCGAGCCCCAGCTCTTCCTGTGTGGAGTCTCCATGTTCTCCCTGTTCCTGTGTGGGTTCTCTCTGGTACTCCAGCTTCCTCCCACAGTCCAAAGACATCAAGAGGGGACGAGGCTGATTGATACTCTAAATTGACCGTAGGTGTGACTGTGAGTGTGAATGGTTGTCTGTCTCTATGTGTTGGCCCTGAGATGGACTGGTGACCTGTCCAGGGTGAACCCCGCCTCTCACCTGAAGGCTGCTGGGATAGGCTTCAGACCCCCCCGCGGCCCCAACAGGATAAACGGAAGAAAATAACTAAATAAACGGATGGATGGTTGTTAAGCAACCGTGGATCTAGCAACAGTGTAGCCAATATGACATTGACGCTAGCACTTCAACTTTATTGAGGAATAAGATTTTTTTTGTTTCTTGCAAAATATAGATGACATTATTTTTCTTCATAATATGTATTGAGTGTGTTTGTGTCCGTATGTGTGGAGGTAATTGAAGCTGACAATTGCATCAGCCGTGACTGACAGTTCTGCTCTGCTTTGCACTGTCACAGTCAAAGGCTCTAGATTTTGTTTCTGCAGTGACCAGTCCTGCACCACAACACGTGCATGCAGTTGATTCATTTGGGCTGAAGAAGAGGGTCGTGCAATAAAGAAAAAAAAGAAAGAAAAAAAAGAAAGAAAAAAGGGTTTTTGCGTACAGTAAGCGTCCTCACATCATCCATCCACCCATCCATCCAGCTTCTCCTGTTAAGGGTTATGGGGGGGGGGGGGGGGGGGGAGTCTATTCCAGCAGTCTTCAGGTGAGAGGCAGGGTTCACCCTGGATGAGTCACCAGTCCATCACAGGACCAACACATAGAGACAGACAACCATTCACCCTCACAGTCACACCTACGGTCAATTTAGAGTATCAATCAGCCTCGTCCCCTCTTGATGTCTTTGGACTGTGGAGGAAGCTGGAGTACCAGAGAGAACCCACACAGGAACAGGGAGAACATGGAGACTCCACACAGAAAGATCCTGTATCTGAGCCGGTGCTCAAACCCAGAATTCCTCACATCAGTGCATCTTTATGACCTTTTATTAGTTATTGTAGCTCAAGTAAAGTACCTTCTTGTTTTGTGGCTGTACATGCTTTTCTTTGAGGTGGATTCTCTGTTGTTAAAGTCCACGCCCTGATCCTTGGCAGTCGTGCCTGAAATGGCACCTTATAGCCTGCGGATGAGTTCCTCTGGCATCTGTTACACTGGTTAAACAGGGCAAGTGTTGAACAAGCAAAGAGAGATAACACACGAACAGACTCTTACTGTCGCTGAAGCCAGTTGGGTTTGTTTTAACAATTGGTTTCAACTTGTTAGGACTCGTGACATTACTGAAATAAGCACAACACCCTTCAAACTTCCCAAAATAAACAATTCTTCATACAAAACGTTTATTCATGTTAGCCTCGACACTCACATGCCAACAAGGTGCCATGTTGCAAATTCCTCTTTGATATTCAAATTTACTGTAATCTGATGCCACATCACATTTATGGCGGTGATGTGTAACAGGGTTATTTCAGTTGAGTCACATTCAGGAAAGCTTCTTGTAGTACAAGCAGTCACCAGGAGATGGCAGTCAACTCCATGTAATGAAAGGGAAAATTTTTTTCTTTCCTTTTTAAAAAAAAAAAAAAAAATCAACCACAGCACTGTTAAGCATCTGGAAAGTCCCTTGAAAGCTCCTGTTTAAATGCAAACTGAATTATGTTATTATTGGATAGGAAAACTTAATCACACATTTGACATGAATAAATGAAAATAGCGGTTAAAAAAAATGTGGTATGTGATTCATTCTTTTTATCCGGTTGGGGCAGCAGAAGACTGAATAGTTGAATCTGATTTTAATATATAATATGGTGTGCTAAATATGTATGAACTCCTTAAATGAATGGAAGAATACTAAAAAAAGAAAAAATCTCTTCATGGGAGGTGAAACCTGTCTCGAATGTCATAAAAGACTTTGATTAAAAACGAGTAAATAAGTAGATTTTGGACATGAATTAAAAATTATAATAATAATAATTTGCAGTAATATAGGGCAAAACTTGCAAGTCTTTAACAACGTGGGGGGAGTGAGACTTTCTATCTTTGGCTGAGAAGATGAGCACGGCACTCTGCCACATGGTGTGTGGTTGGCTGGGTGACGATTGTTAGCCCACTGCTGGCAGACTGAGAGGAGGCGGCTGCCTTCCAGCTGACATGTAAAAGGCTTGCGTATCTATCCATCCATCTATCTATCTATCTGTCTATCTATCTATCTATCTATCTATCTATCTATCTATCTATCTATCTATCTATCTATCTATCTATCTATCTATCTATCTATCCTGTGTCATGACATTCTGCAGTGGACAAGTGAATGTATTGGCAACCTTGGAATCCCCCAGCTGCTTATTAATTAGCATGCTGTGTGTAGGTGGGAATAATCAGTAAGGAAAGGTTACTGCAAGCTAGCAGGCTAGTGTTAATCAGCAAAGCACCTTGTTCACCATGTGCCTTTTATCAGTGTGCCAAAAGCCATTTTGCCAGACCGTCAGCCAGGCAGACAGCATGTATGCACGGACAAGTTGAAGTAAGGTTTTCGGATCGTTGTTTTTTTCAATTTTTTTGCGAGGTGGTTACAATGTGCTCTCTGTCTGCCGTGCTGCCTCTCTGTTTTTATGCCTGTTTTATATTTTTATTTGACCTCCAGACATAATCATGATAAATATGATCCTTTTGGTGATTTTCAGACTTATTACCACATATTAGTCATGGTCTCGACTTGTGTGTAAAGCCCACAACTCTTGGCCAGCATGCTGTGGAGCAGCCTGGGTTACTTCCACCATCTACTAACATGTCAAGCTCTACAGGGAGGGTTTGAGTTTCATTTTCTCTCCGCCTGGTGATATCACATGGCCGGCTGACAGCAGAACTGCATTTTAGATGACCAAAAAGACTTCTCAGTTCATCTGTGTAAGAGAATATTATGGAGTATTTTCTCTTGTATAGCATGCTGCCTGAAACGGACTCAAATGGTGGACTGCAGAAAAGCAAATGAGAGAGAAGACGAGGCTCATGCTGCCCACCTGGCAGCAGAGGCATGATGGCCATGAGAATGAGGACTTGTTCTTTTGAAGTCTAACCAGTTTGACAGGATGATCATAGAGGATATGGAGTTTTAGAAATCCAGCAAAAAAAAGAAAAGAAAAAAGAATTAGGTGATTGGGAACATGCGCGTCATCATAGCATACCAGCTGAAGGATGTTAGGCGATGTTAGCAGCTCCCACGCTACATGTAGACTCTGAGACAGAGGCTGTTCTAAGGCATTCACCACACATTTGTCCATAATATTTTCTTTTCATCAACATCTATTGACTCCAAAGCTGGGGGGTGATTATTTGCCACAATAGAGACTTACTCTCTCACGATTTAGTCACAAGCGTCTGTCTTGCCGAAAAAATATTTGGAAAGCTAGCCAACAATTAGTACCATTCCCACATGTTTAGCTTTATCATCTGCAATACTTGCGCATAACTGGCTATGAAAGGTAAAAGTATCGCCCCCAGTGGCGTTTATGCTTGAGAACTTACCGTTTTTTTACCCTCTCCAAGAGGGATAGGTGTGATATTTACGTGGTTTGTCTCGCCATGTTGCACGCTGGTAGCCGAGTAATCAAGATGTGCCATTGGTGTGGCGGCCAAGTGTTTAGGTTTCTCACTGGCCGCTGCTTTTTCTAAATGAATCAGCGCAAATTAGTGCACAGAGGTTAGCAGCATAGAAAGGAGGTAAAGTCTCCTACCCAGCAGATAGCCTCAGCACCACACAGGCCCCGGCAGGTACAGGGCACTTGCCCCTTCTTCAGCCTTTTTTCTTTCCAATTTTCTGACATGTGCTCCTCCACCCTTTCTTGCAGAACTCGCTTCTGACCCGCTGTTATGCCACCTAATCTAATGTTCTGGCTCTGATAAGAACATGAAACATGTTTTCTTCTTGAATCAAAGTCCTTTGTCAGTCTTTTGCAGCCGTCTTCTAATTTGATGTGATAATATCACCCTTTTTTTGCAGTCTCCCACCTACCTTTCCTAGAGACTACAATTACGTCCATTCCCATTTACACAGCGCTTTCAAGGCCGAAATATTACACCGCTGTTACGCCCAACCATTTGTATAACAGTGCACAGAGAAGAAGTGGGGGAACAGTTTACTGCACCTACAATCAGCCGGCGGAGGAAGTAACAGTACCGAATCCAAGGCTGTGTGAAAGCAACTGCCACAATGGCGGAACAGTTCATTCAGAACACTGTCGCCGTGGAGTTGACACATTGTCTGTCTGTTACAGAACATCAGGATGCTATAAAAATTCACACACTGTGTCGGCATTACATAGGTGTTGTTTGGTTCTGCGTAAACAAGCTAAAGCATCATCACAGTGGAGGTGGAGTTCTATGGAAGTGGCTTCAGATGAATCAGTCTGTCCCTCTCCCTCTGTTGCTGTGGCTTATCATTTCTGTTACGACAGCACATTTCTGCCCTCTGGATTTGGCCCCCACTCAGATTGTTTTAGCCCCCTAGCAAGTCCCCTCAACATATTTTCATATCTTAAAATGTTGTCCCCTTTTGGCCTCACAGAAACTTTGTCCAAACAATCGAGCAGAGTCCAAAATGTGTACACCAATAGTAATACTGTCAAAAGTATCCGAATTATCACCACATCTCTGATATTATAAGAACGATTCCACACACTTTCGAGCAAAGCATTTATCACACATCAAAGCATGCAAGCTTAGAATCACATTGAGTTCTTTTTACTGCGTACTGGTTACAGAATTGATATGTTCTGTCTGAGGCCTGGGTGGGGAAATCTGAAGCCAATAAGCTTTGGAACAGTTTGGAAAAAGGTTGGACTATGTGGTCACTGTCGCTCCGGTCAGGTATCCGAGGCCGCAGCAGGCTGGCTCACCATTTTATGTTGTAGAAAAACCTTTCACATGGGCCAGTGAGTATTGATATATACCTACTCAAAAATAGTTTCTGCAGTGGTAAAGAAGATACTTCAAAACACTAGTATAACTGAAAGAGTTCAGTGCGATAATTGATTACCTCTGCCAAGGAAGTCATGTGATCCCTGGCTTTGGTTTGTCTGTGTGTCTGTGAGCAGAATAACTCAAAATATAGCGGATTGATTTTGATGAAACGTCGTAAGATGATAGGACTGAGCTTGAGGAACAATCAATTCCATTTTAGAATGGATCCGGATCAGGATCTAATCATGTCATATTGTGTTGGCTCTCAAAATGACCTCTACGTATTCACTCAGGTACAAGTATTCATGAACACATACAATGAAGTACTTTTGGAAAGCCCTTTCATCCAATTACTACTCCTCCTCTGGTGGGGCTTAGCATTATCTTTTCTTCTGAGGTCCCTCCTAATTTCAGGGTTTCCAGGGGGTTTCATCATTAGATTCAATCCCAGCAAGATTAGTTTTATAAAGTTGAGTAATTCTTATCTACCTGACTTTTCCCTTGTGATTATGTACGGTGACAACACATGGTGGCAGGTTTCCTGGTTGCAACTTTCACAAAGTGCATTGAGACTAAATGGCTTAAGGTCTTTATTGATGATCAAAGTCATGTAACTCCCATTTCTGATCGTGCATCATACTGATACTCACCATCTTGTGCCTTATCCTGTGCATCCGCCAGGTTAATGATCTACAACTATAGACCTCAGACTCACATGATTTATTGTGTTGCATGTGTTAAGGAAAGACGTGTTTTATAGTATGAGCAGAAAGAAACACCGGATATACAGTATGTTTCTTGTGACTGGCTGATTATATACTTAGTCTCCTATTCTCACCTCTGTCAAAGCTTGGCAGGTGTTCAGCTTCGCAGCTATTAGCATCTAATGAACTCTTAAGCCTGCTTCCATGCGGACACACAGACTATCCTGAAGCAATCTGGTGACAGATTTTGTTACATCTGCCAAATCGGTGAACATCTGCCTCGGGACACGCATAAAGCCCAGAATCCAGCCTGCAGCCTGTTTGGGAAACTCACACATGGTACATACAGTGGCGCACTTCACCTGCTCTAAGGATAGTTTACCTCAGGGAAGCTGCAGTGACATCTATGCTGCATTACTGCAGGCAGAACCAGTGAGCTGCAATCAAAGTGATGCCCCGAATCACCCCCCCCCCCCCCCCAAAAAAAAGTGACGCTCCCTTGTGCAAGTGTGCAGACACCTGTGGGTGTCACTGTCCTTGACAACTCTGAGACTGGCTGTTTTTTAGCCAGCTGAATATTTTTGGACAAGAAATGTTTTTCTTAATATGACATGTAAGAATTTTGACAACACTTCTGCGTGAAGCATATGTATGTGACTATGTGTTATATCCTGATTAATTGAAAAGTTATTTCAGCAATGTTGTGAATAATACATGGTGATTTAAATAAGTCAGTTCTAGAGAATATTGGGCCATTGGCCCCTGCTAGGTCTAAATTTGGCACTTTTCTGTGAGCAGCCCCATGATTTGCATCTTCTGCTCAGGTTTAGCCTGTTTAGATGACCAGCTCTTGTCCTTGGCCTACTTTTGGGTCAGAGGCATACCATAGAGCCAAAAGACTATAATCTTTAAGCAAAACGGCACAGGAGGATGGAGAGAGCATATTTATGGGTGAGTCCTCTTCAAGTCTTAGCAAGGATTATTATAATGACGGTTTGTGAATATACATCAACGAAAATTCTCTCAGTATTCAAGCTCGTCCACTGGGGGAGGTTTTTCTCTTTGCTTCTTCTTGCATGATATATTTTTAACAGTGTGTGCACGTGTATCAAAGTATGTGACTGTGTGGGTGTTGTAGGGGCGATGGAAGGCTGAGGCATTTCAATAATTATTCTTAATTATTTCCTATAAATCAGTGCTGTGCCAGGGAAAGCTTTCACTGTACACCATTGTAACTTTGAGAGTGGTCAAGTTTTGGCAAAGGAAATGTTAGCTCAAAGCCCCTCGCTCACTGGAGAGCAGAATTATATAATCTTGTATGCAGGTCAACCATATTAGGATCATTTTCTGATAGAAAATGTGTGCTGTGTGTACAGCCCATATCTCTAACAATCCATTTCTTATGCAAAGCCACATACACTTAAATGTTCAAAAACAGCTGTCATATAGATTAACACACACAGGCACACACTTACATTAATAACTAATGCAGTCACATAATCATCCTCCAGTTCCCCACTAAAATATTTACACACATGTAACATGTTCTTGAATCCATCTCTGGAAAAAACACAGAAATGTTTTCACCTTCATATATTTGCTCAGTGATCGGATTAAATTTAGCTTCATTTGAGGCACATTTCACCAGAGGAAGCCTGTCTAAACTGTCAGAGGAAGTAAAGTGTTGCTGTACAAGAGAACAATGACATCAAAACAGAACCCTCACATCACAACAGAAGTGATGAGTGGAAATAATTACATTGTATCCACTCACAGGTGATGCTGTAACCCAATTTCTGCTGGTATACAGTCAAGTCCCTCGCGCAGGAGATACATTCAGCGTGAAGCACTGGCTCAATTCATTGATTTAGCTTTCTTTTGATGCAGCCGTGGTCGGTTGATAGAATAATAGAATATTTGATCGTTAGAAAAATTCATCAACAACTGATGTATTATAACTCTGTCATTGTAAGTCACTTACGTTTTGAAATTAGTCATCATGTAAAGGGATTTGCAACAATAAACAATAAATGCAGGGTAAAAGACAACAGCTTGTTGCAACACACACACACACACATACACACACACACACACACACACACACACACACACACATCAAGTCACATATCTTACTTTCACTACCTGGAGACCCACCAAAACATCAGTATCTATTTTACCGATCCACCATATTTACTCAGTAAGCCAATCACAATCTTCGTGGGTTGTGCTTAGTTGAGAAAAGAGCAATGGTGCCCCGATAAAATAATTTCGAGGTTCTTTTAAGGAAACTTGTTTATGTTCATATGTGTCGTAACTAGCTGGTGGCTAGCTGGGGGCTAGCTCGTAGCCAGCTGGGGGCTAGCTCGTAGCTAGCTTGGGATTTGAAAATGGCAGTATGCAAAAAAACAGAAGCATGGAAGAATCCTGACAATAGTACATACCCCTACTGTATGTAAGGAATCTAGCAAATTCTTATCATGTCAGTTGAAATGCAACTTTGATATTAGGCACCTTTCATGCTTACTATACTGGGTTAATAAATATATTGTCTTACCTTGAATTATATGTCTGCGACAACTCTGTATCCAGGAATCAGCACCTCACAGCAAACCCTCGGTTTATTACTCTCCCATTTTAAAACTATACCTTCAAATATGTCCTGATGTACCCCTGATTTAGGTTTATCTTATCTTATCTTATCTTATTTTTTTCAGGTTCCCTGTGTTTATATGAGTTATTACACATTATCTGGCATTCTAGCTTGTGTGACATCAAGGGAACATGGATGCTTTAGTTAGTACGTTGAAATGAGGACACGACTTTTGTCCCCAATCCACGTGATGTTCCTAAGCAACCGGCTGTAGGTCTGGTTTGTGTCCCTTGAAATTGACTTAAGTCATACCCCCCCCCCCCCCCCCACACACACACACACACACGACATTATTACAGCAATTTCACCACTTGATGTAAACAACCAGGTCAAAGTTCACAGTTGCCACTGTCATAAAATTCAAATATGTACATGTATTACATGGGCACAGGCTATAAAGACAACCTGTGAATAGGAATATGTGACACATATATAAGGAAATAAATGTTTAATTGCTTATTACGTTTATGTGTTTGACAGTTTAAAACATTCACATTTTAAACAACAAGAACTAAACATCATCTGGATCTGTTGAGCTCACTATTTCTTTCTCTCACTATTTATAATTGAGATAAGACAAAAGTACTCTCTTAAAAGATCAATCTTCCCTCAGAAAATAACCAATTCATGCTTGCACTCATCTCCTCTTTCTATGTATAATAAATAGAGTTGTCGGAAGGCATCAGAGGCTAGTGGGAGTTATTAAATGTTATATGATGGTGAAACATTGCTTTATCTGCTGGGATCTCTGCTGGACATCTCAGGAAACTACAGTCACATTAGGCTGCTTTTCTAACAAGTTAATAACTTCCATATGAGGGGAAAAAAGTAGATGTTCAAACTGTGGAAAAAAAAACCAAACAGAATAACTCATCTTTGCATTAACTACCAGGTGTAAGAGAGTAATTAAGGTAGCCTCCTCTCTGCATGTAATTACAGAGAGCTTGACATTTGTGGAAGCGTGAGTGTATTTATAACACCGGCCATCTGTAGAATGCGGCCATCTGTAGATGGAAGTGTCTGTGTTTGTAGTGCTGTGCTGTACATTTCAATCAAAGGCCCTACTCTTCAGCCCTGGGGAATAAATGTGTGTTCATCATTTAGAATTGCTTTATTGCTGCACCATTGCTCTGGCATTGTGGGGAACTGCAAGTAGGGATGAGGTGGGGTGTGGGGTGGGTTCGTACAATTATAGAACTGATGATGCAAAGACAGTGGAGCAAGCATTCCCCCTTATACAATGCCAAGTGGTACGGTCCACTGTCTTAAAGGCAGAGTGCTACAACTGACGTGAGTGCATACATGTTCACGCCGTTTAATATCAACTCAATAGTTGGTAATGCAGAAAAAATTAATAATTATTTAACATACATTGTTACTTTCTAAATCAGTGGAAATAATAGGGCAATAATGTTGAAATAAGTTCTCTTGATACTCCAATGTGCGCGCACGCACACAGACACACACACACGCACGCACGCACACACACACACGCACGCACAGGTGTAAATTCGAAGCAGACTTCCTTACTCAGTCCCTCAGCTCTAAAATCTTGACCATATGACAACAACAACCCTTCCTATTGCCATGGCAACAATTGCACCATTGCTAAGGCAACAGCTGCAGAGTGCTACAACAAGCAGAACAACCTTCATGCATTTTCAATCTGATTATTCCATCTGGTTTTATTCTCTTGTTTCTTTCTCTCTTTTTTTGGTGTGTGTGTTTCAACTGACTTTAACTCGCTCTCGCCGTGCTTGATGTTTTCTTATTTCTCTGATGCATATGTAATTCACACTCTCCTCCTCAACACATTTTCTTGCGGTCTAATTCCTTCATACACACACACACACACACGCTCACACACAGGCACTCACCCACTCTCCCTCTCCTTTTCTCTCTCCTTCACTGTCCCTCCCTCAGTTCTTCCTCTCCATCCTCTGCTGTTTCGCTGTCTTATTCTGTTTCTCTTTTCCCCTTTCTTTCCTCAGTGTGAGCCCCCCTTCCCATTTTTTAAAAATCCTGCCACCTCTGCTTTCCATCTCCATCCTCCCTTCCTCCATCTCTTCTCATATTTACCCCATCTTTTTTCTTTGTTTCATCCATTTTGCCATCTCCTCAGTTAAAAAAAAAAAACACGGACACACTCTCACCTTCTCCACTTTCTCTCTCTCTCTCTCTCTCTCTCTCTCTCTCTCTCTCTCTCTCTCTCTCTCATACAAAATTCCGAGACCACCCTCTCTCTTTCTTCGCTCACTCTCTCGATTTCCCTGTGGCCCTCCCCCTCCCTTTTCATGTTTCCCCCTCCCTCCATCCTCTCTTTCCCTCGCTGGTTCAGTTAGTCAAAGAAGAGATTCACAGAAGGAGAGAAAAGGGGGGAAAGGCAGGACGAGAGTGAGAGTGCAGGAGTGGGGCAGGCTGGGGAGAGGGGTGTGGGGTCTCAGCCCTCTGTCGTGGGGGGTTGGGGGGGTTGAAATACACCCCAGTATTTTGCTCTAAATACCATGGACTGCCTCTGCATTGTGACTACAAAGGTAAGCTTATCTCATCTTCATACTCTGCCTATGTATGTGTGTGTGTGTGTGAGAAAGAGAAAGAGTGTGTAGGGTACCACAACTGTATGTGAACACAGAGCAGAAGGAAGCACTCATCTCACACAAGTGTGTTTTTGACATGCTCCTGCTCTTGCAAAGATCTTCTCTGTGTTTTTTGGAGGCTTTGTGTGTTTCAGAAAACCATCAGGGTGAGCTGGGCTACTTGAGTAGTGTGTAAACAATCTATTCTTTGATATTTCCCTCTCTGGATGACCCTTTCCCTGCATCTCCCACACTCTGTGTCATGCTTTGTGTGAATAAACAGGAGCAGGCTAACCTGGATGTAGTAAAAGTGAGTGAACCAGCGCTTGTCTTGCTTGTGTGGAGCTTTGTGTCATGCTGGAGCTGCAGAATATGTCATGGAGAGACCATGGGAGGGCACTCCACATGCTAATCTAAGATATCTCATCTTTTCAGCTGCTTTTTATCCTGACCTCGAGAGCAGGCACATGTTAGCTACCCAGTGTGCTTCTGCCTCTTTTACAGGATATGAAAGATATGTTATATCTTACACATGTGCTCAGCATCAGCGCGACGCTGCACGGAGGCAGCCCTAGTCGTGAAAACGCTCCAAAAAAAGTGTCTGTCAGCCTTTCTCTGGGGTCACGCTGTGTTCACGGTAGACGGTGCTTCGAAAACAGGTGAAGCACACACGCTAGCAGCTGCACCTGAGAGCAGTTTCTGGCAGGAAGTGGTGGCCAAACATGTGACATGGCCTAACATGTGTGTGAGATCATTTACAAAATGTTGCCAGGACTCAACATATAAAGCAGACATCAGTGCTGCTAGTCCTTTCTGATGTATTACATAAATTTGTCCTTAACTGTGGCACATTGCATTCACTTGGTTATCAAACTCTCAGTTTCCTTGGCAACAGAGACTATTGGGCAATTAAACATGGATAAATAGGTTCAGGCAGGCAGGGAGATGCTGTTTTACACAGTGGAAGTCTTACATTAAAAGTACATAAGTACATCATGTTGAATGAGAGATAAAGAAATACAAAAAGAAACTCGATTTAGACCCTATCAAACTCGCAAGTTCTACAAGCCTAATTTTGTTACCTAACAACGATGTAGTGTGACAAATTCATGGCGTGAAAGAAAAAGAGAGATGAAAATGTCAAGGTGTTTCTTCAAGCCTGGAACATCAGTCCCTCATCTTATTTGCTTGGAGAGTGACTCATTGAGTTAGTTGGGGAAAAAAAAAGAGAAAACACTTGAGGTGAAAAAGAAACGTGGGTTTTTCACCAGAATCACTCCCGATATAAGACAAAGAAGGCTCTCGCTAAGGGATTATTGGACAGACAGCCAGTTTTAAGGGAAAGTTTCGGAAAAATGCATGAAGTATTAGTGATGACGCTATGCTACATGTACCTTTAGGTCACATACAAGTTACCGTTTCACAAGACTCAAGGGAACTTCACCTTCTATAATAAATGTGATCCTGTCACCTGTTTTTTTGGGAGTATTCCTTTAAAGGTGAGATATTAAACTTTAATGGAGGCTGGCTGCATTGCAGGTGAAGAGTGTGACCTGCCGTCATGTAGCAGATGATGGCTGAGCTCCTCCATGACACCCACATGCTGAAGAACAGGTTATGTGAACAATGCAGGTTCCCCGCGCCGGGTTTAGCTGTGTGGGTGAAGCCACAGTCAACCGGTGAATGACAAACATCTCCTAACACTGTGTAACTCACTGCAAGTCGATCTAAAGCACCACGGCTGCTATTAGTGTGCATAGCCGCTCGAGCTATACAATACACTTCGGCGTATCCTTGAAACTCTTCTCGGCCGTCTTAAAGTTGAACGGCGTGTCAGATGTTTAGTTAAAAAAAATCACCAGGCATTTCCGTTGAAGTGAACTTATTTTTGACACTTAGCATCAGCACCTGAGGCAGAGAGGAAGTCACTCTTATTTGAAGCGTTATCCTTGAACTCCACATGGAAAAAAAAAAATCTTGTTTTTCTTTGATTAAATCCATTTAGTCAGAAATTGCCACAGAAAAAAAAGAAAGAAAAAAAAACACAACAACCCTCAATAATTACTGATAAGGTCATGTTTAGTCATCATGCTTGATGTGGAGGAGATGCCTGTGATTCATTTTAATTTCTTGAACAAATCTTTCAGGAAATGTTGCTCTCACAGATCGGTTGAATCAGATGACCCAGAGTTCCAAACCTTAGCGGGTAATGGATTCGTTTTTATTACTCCTGAGTGCTGAATTTGACTTTTAAAGTGCTTATGTAATTTTCCTGCTTCTTCCTACACTAAAAATCTCAGAGAAATGAAATAATAAACTGGAAAATATGAAATCAATGCATCATACAGTAGCATCATTACATAACATCTTCAGCAAGAATATTGTGGCGCATCAGCTTGAGGAGACGTCACAGGATTTATATTTGGTTGCCAGCCTGACAATACCTTTGACTCTCCCTCCTTGCATAGCACTGAGTCAGAACAGTTTGATGCTGGGAGAGGCGAGAACAAAGATGGTGCGCGCAGTAAAAGGGATTTCAGCAACTTATTTTAGCGTTTAAAATACAGAATCGACGTCTCTCCTGTAAGGACGTGAAACACATCTGATTACATTTCTCCTGCTTTGCTTGTCACCCTGCGATTATCACTCCTGTCTCGCTTGTCACACTCGTTCCACTTCCCTGCACATTCCACATTTCTGTCTCCTTCACCTCTGTAATCCTCCTCTCAGCCGACCATCATCTTTCCTTTATCTCATTTTACCGCCCTTACCCTCCTCTTCCCTGCCCTCTACCCTTTGCCCTCCCTCTGCACTTTCCAGGCTTCCCTAGTTAGCGCTCGCTTCTTGGTATAAATTATACATTTGATCAGATGTAGTTGAAGTCAGCAGCTCGATGTGCACATTATTGGCTTCATGCTGCATCTTCCTCCAAAATGGAGTTGAGTTAAACCCCTCCGCTCAGCAAATCAAACAGAGCCTCCTCAGTATTCACTCGGCTCGTCCACAATTCTGCTCATATTAACAAATGTCCATTCATCACACCGTGTGATGTGTGTCTGTGTGACATACAGTGCTGCGCGTTAAGGATTAGTGATCGAGTGGAAAGCTCATGTGATCTTCGCTCAAGGGCACGAGCAACCTTCCGTCCATGAGGCCTTTTGTATGCAGCCACAGAGACACTGATCCTGCCAAGTTGCTCCCAGGGTACAGTGAGGGAAGAAGGATCTCGCCCCGGTGCAAGTCTGATGCCACGACTTCACAGCGGCCAGGTTTTGCTGTTGTCCCTCACAAAGACAGAGCAGGAGATGACAGGCATGTGATTATACTCTGAGGTGTGTTTTTCTCTTCTGTGATACCCCCCCCCCCCATTATACCTGCTCATATGATTATTGCAACTTTCTGTGGTCAGCCTCGGTTTCAGTTAAGTATATAAGCACCCACACATTCAACCACTCTCTAAAGAGAAAACCACACACACACACTCACACACACACACACACACTCCTAAAAAAGACCTCACACAGATGAAACGGTAACTGATGCTAGAGTTCATGTCTCAGAAAAGATGTCAGGTTTCACTAAACAGAAGGCTGCAGGTTTGATGTGAGCGCAGATATCCCATATTTACTCAGCAGGATAAAGGCAACACATTAAAAGCAGTATTTAACCACAACCATGTTTGCTACTGAGTACGTTTAAGTTAACATTCCTTTGAATCATTGCTCATAGGTTTTATTGTGAAAAAAGCCTCAACGTTTTTTGGATGAACAGAAAAATATACGTGGAAAGATTTTAAAATACATTACATTACTGGTGTGACCAATGAGAAGCTGTTTTTCCCTTTTGTTAAATCGCAGTCTTACTGATCAAATTGATACGTGATCAATAATTCTAAGTATAGAATATTACTAAGTATAGCTAAGTATAATAAGTGTTTGCCAGATGAGCGAGTCCAGGGAAGATGGAAAGAGATTTACAACAAACAGACTCAAACAGGAAATGCCTGTGAACTAAAACTGACTGATGGTGTTGGATTTACTTGATATGTGCTTAATTTGGAAATACATGAGCTGAATTTTTTAGTTTCATTCAACAAAACAGGTGGATTACTGAAATAATTGCAAAAAAGACAAGAAAAGAAAATTAAGGATACCGCTTTAGTGAATACACTGAATACTACATGACCATGGTCTTTCTTTTTTTCAGGATGTCGTGGCCTGCATTCTTGAAGAAATCAAACTTTCTATTTTATTTAGCCGAGCGTTGTTTTTTTTTTTAGTTTTTTTTTAGTTTTTTAGATAACACAAAAAAAGAGTCGCTGCATAGTTTTGTCCAACAAAAGTGCTCATCCATCATCTCACTGAGCAGGTGAATGTTCACATCATATTTCAGCTCATCTGTTAATCTCTCTGACAAGGTGTTTGCCAATGAGAGCTAACCTCCAGTCACTCATCTACTTTATAATGCCCAACACCCCCATCAGCAGCCATTACCCCGCCAGGAGGCCGTTAACAGCTTCTCTTTGTTAAATGCATACATTATGATCCGTGCAGTAGTTTTCTTTTGCTTCACAGCCTCGTCTGGTGAAGTAGGCACAGAAATCATTTACCTTGTTCTGTGCTGGATGCTTTTTTAGACAAGTTCCCATTTGCAACTCTGGTGTGTGATTAAACCCTCGTTTTGTTGTTTTAGATATTTCAAAACTGCATGTATGTCCGCCACCCTTCACCAACAGACTCTGCTTACAGGCTCTGCCACTTAATTTCAATGTTTTGGCTGTCAGCATCATTGACATGGTCCATACGACAGGTGACAGATTAGATCCATCATGGCTTGTTTGTAGACTTTGTCCTCTCACATGAGAGTGAGAAGGCAAATAGCAAAACATGAGCCGGATACAGTGAAGCGGGAGAGCGCTGACGCCAGTAGGCTCAGTAGTATACAAGAGACGAAAGAAATGGTCGTGGTGATTTGTGTAAATGAGACTGAGAAGTAATTAAAGCAAAAGAAATGAGGATGTATATTCAAAGGCAGTTCTGTGAGCCTTCTTATTTAAAGAGCTGAGGTCAGGCAGGGTCAACTTTTCACCGTATTACCCCGGATGATAGATTTTGGTTAAAGGAATCATCTAAATTGCTGGTGTCATGAAAGTGTGTTTGTCGGTCTGTGGAGGAAAAGATGTGAGCGAGTAGAACAGAGGAAGGAAGGCAGGATTTAAACAAGAATGATGTTGGTGGTGCTGATATCATCGATATTAATAACACTTGCATTAGCCTTGCATATTAGATCAGATCTTTCTTTCAGCACTCTGGTCATATTTTTTCAGTACGGCACACAATGACACCTTGTGGCAATTTCTGAAACTACAGCACAGGAGCCATGACAGTCTGTCTCAGGGATGAAATCAAATTTCAGCTATTATTGTCTTCCATATCAGTCGTTAGATGTTAGCAGGCGCCTTACAGGACTGATGTAGTTGGTCACGTGACTTAATAAGGCATCTGAAATGCTGGTCACTGTGTCAGTATGTTCATGTGCATGTGTACGTTCATATATAAGAACACAAAGATTCTTAACCTGCAAATAACAAAAATGACTTCCCAGAGTGCTAGTGCTGTATGAACTAAATGCTGCCCCAGTCTGACACACCTCACTGCCTACATATGTGACCTTAGTGAAGAAGTAAACGTCATGATTTGAATGCAAAGCACAACATAAGATGATTACACACACTCATACACAACACTGCAAATGTGCAAGTGCCCATATTTTGTTTGTCTCTGGCTTTGTATCTTCATGTTCCTCTTATAGGTGATGTCAGTTGCCTAGCGACCATGCAATCAGGGCCCGATTGTTGCCATGACAACATGGCAGAGGTATCATCATGGAGAGAATAGAGATGAAAGGAGAAAGGGATGGAGGGAGAAGAGGAAAAAGGAGATAGGGAGAAAAAGAGAGAGAGAGAGAGCTAGAGAGAGACAGAAAGAGAGAGAGAGAGAGAGAGAGAGAGAGAGAGAGAGAGAGAGAGGCCTGCCATTGAAGGGTGCTGGTAATGTGAAGCCCACAGTGTGCAGGTAGGAGGATGACCTCTGTGTAGGCGGCAGCAGAGAATGCTCATGAATGCAGGGAATAGAAAATTCATGTTTGGTCTTATGCGACTGGTTCGGCGGGTTATACAGTGTTTGACACTCCTCTGACAGCACAGGCTTCATTCCAGATGGAAATGTCACGATGTGCTCCAATTGTCTTTAGTCACAGACGGCGAGGCCGATCCCCGATCTCAGTGCGTCGCTGAGATCCAGAGGGCTTTGGGTCTAACCTCTGCAGGCGTCATAACCCATCCATCACCCGACAGCAGTCCAGTGTAAAACAGTCCAAAAGGGTCATGGCGCATTTAGTCTGTTTATTCACCCTCTCAACTCTGCTTACCTTTTAATGAAGCCATGAAGCAAAAAAAAAAAAAAAAAACAACACAAAAAAAACCTGATGGTGCCTGAGAGGAAAACTTCACACAATTACATTCAATAATACCCTGTCCAATAGTCTTCATGGGTTACAACTAACCACAGTTAATGTATCATTACTGTAAATTGAATCTTAATAACTTGTTTCAGCCTCCTATGTTACCATTAAGCTACGTCATGAATTTTAATGTTTTTTTGTTGAGGTATGATGTACTTGTCCCCCCCAAAAAAGTTTTTGTAAGAAACTGCATATCTCACCAATTTACCTGACAGTTACCAGCCGCTGCCTCATTTCTGTGATACATCCAATACGTTACCGTCTGACACATGAGAGGCGAATGGACTGTCATGTCGGATCAGGAGGACTGTGAAAGTGTTTTCCGTATGAACATGCAGATAAGTGACATTCCCATAGAAAATACATTCAACACCTTTTATTCCACTGACCAATTATGACTGTGTGAAGGATAATTGCTGGTAAAATAGGCTATATTCAGATGCTACTTGCCTCAAAGGCGGTTTATCAAGAAAAAAAAAGAAGCATGATGCAAAAAAGGTCCTCCGAAATAGAACGAGGGTATAGAGCCAACGATACTGGCAACTGTCCCATTTTGAAGGTGCAAGATGATGTAAAAAATGCAATGAGATGAAGTGAATAATTAAATGAGTGTCTAGATTTGGCCAAGGCTTTTGTGGTGCAAAAATATAGTCATCCATTTGGGGAAGTTTAAAAATATCATCACTGTAGTACACTACAGGGGCGTAAACGCTGGCTGATGCCAAGGCACAATTACTTGACATAAATCTGATGAATTCATAAACATAACAAAAAAGATAACAACTTTGTCTGCTTCAAGTTTTGACCAAATAGTCATTTTTCTGCTGATACATCAAAAACGGGGTCCCAACATCCCCTCAGGTGTAAACTATAAAAGCAAACATTCTTGGCTGGTGGTAGGGGAAGTCTGATGCGAAAATATTGGTAAAAATATAGATCAACAATGTCAATCACCTCGTTTTAGACTGGTCATAGAAGTGCTACTGTTTTGTTTTGAGTGCTTATTTCTTCATTATTAAATCCTTTTTTTTCCCAATAAATCCAATATTCATTCAATCAAAGCACCCACAAAAATAGCAACAATCACAAATATCACGAAACCCAAAGTGTACAAGTGTCAGAAAACCTGAAGACATTCAATTCAGAAAGAAAAACACAATAATTCCCATTTATGTTGCTGTAGCTGACAAATGTCTTCTTGTGTTTGTGGTGGATAAATGGAAAGCATTAGAAGAGAGGCTGAACCAGTGACCACACATCCTGAATTAGCAGGTTGCAGGGGGATGATATACATATATATATATATATATATATATATATATATATATATATATTTGTGTGTGTGTGTGTGTGTGTGTGTGTGTGTGTGTGTGTGCAGTAATGATATGAATGACAATAGAGAAATAGCACCATCCCACAAGGGACAGGCGGCATGGCTCAAAGGTAGAGTGGCCATCTAGCAACCGAAGGGTCGCTGGTTTGATCCTCGGCCCGGTGACCATGTAGAAGTGTCCTTGAGCAAGATACCGGACCCATAATTGCTCCTGATGAAGAGAGTGGCACCTTGCATGGCAGCCTTCGCCATCAGTGTGTGAGTGTGTGTGTGAATGGGTGAATGAGATGACGCTGTAAAGCGCTTTGAGTTCCGCTGAGATAGAAAAGCGCTGTATGAATTGAGTCCAGTCACCATTTACCATTTACAAGCCTGATCAGGTGATGGTGTTGAAACAAACATTGATCCAAAATATCAACACATATTGATCATGATGACCAAAAAATGTTTACTTATGAACTCTTACATTCCTGCCTCCATCCATCCATTTTCTCCCACTTATTCTGTTGGGGGGGGGGGGGGGCTGGAGCCTATCCCAGCAGGGTTTCACCCTGGACAGGTCACCAGTCCATCACAGGACCAACACACAGAGACAGACAACCATTCACACTCACAGTCACACCTACGGTCAATTTAGAGTATCAATCAGCCTCGTCCTCTCTTGATGTCTTTGGACTGTGGGAGGAAGCTGGAGTACCAGAGAGAACCTACACAGGAACAGGGAGAACATGGAGACTCCACACAGAAAGATCTTGTGCTGGAGCTGGGACTTGAACCCAGAACCTTCTTGCTGTGAGGAGACAGAGCTGACCACTGCACCACCGTGCCGACCCATTTCAGGCTCTCTAACGTTAACCACTACCAGAGGATACATCTGGGTTACTTTTGGTTTGCCTGCTGCAAACTTGAATGTGGAATGTTCTCTTCCTCTAGACTTTCCAAATGTTATTAGACCGAATTAATCAAATTCTGATTTATGAATTAATTCTTCCAAAAATATTCATCCACCTTTTTTCAGTTGAAAGAGTAAAGTATGATGGTCTAGTATGATGCAGAAGAGCATCCCTCCATTTAGCCATTTTCTACCCCTGATCCTGTCGGGGGGGCTGAAGCCTATATTCTGCACTTTTAAGATGAATTTCTTTGAAAGGTGAAATTCCAGTGAAACTTCAAATATTTCTAGTCCAACACCATGATGACCACTTGGAATGTTATTAAAAATACTTTTGTCCTGCTCGTGCAATTTTACCGTTAGAAGGAAAATATCTCCAATATGAAATCTGTCATTGTTGTCGTGATGGCATTCCCAGTATTTAGATGGAGGTGATACAGACATGATCATGTAATCGTAGCTCACACGATCATGTCTGTATTCCCAGTGTTAACATGGTGGTGATACAGACATGATCATGTAATCGTAGCTCACACGATCATGTCTGTATTCCCAGTGTTAACATGGTGGTGATACAGACATGATCATGTGAGCTACAATTACAAGCAGCTGAGAGGGATGGATGCTGTAATGGTCAGTAACTTCATCGGTATGTGTGTGTACGGGTGAGTCAAAGACAGAGGCAGCACGGAGCAGTGGGGATGGAAGCATACTGTAGTGTTTATTTCATAAAAAGAGAAGCCAAATTAAATAATAGATAAGGTTTACTCTCTGTCTCCATGTCTCCTTCTCTCCCCTCCCTCACTCACCGGCAGTGACAAACATCTTTTATGAGTCACAGCTGGAGCAGGTTGCCAGTCCTCTCGATTCAGACCCTTGCCTTTAACATCAAGATACATCAAACACCAACTACTCTGGCTTCCAGGAAAACTCCTTCTTTTTCTTTTCTTCTGCCTCGACATCCCCCCTTCCCCTTCCCTCTCTCCCCCTCCCTCTTTTTTATTTCCCTTTCCCCTTCCCCAGCCTCCCATCTCTCTCTCTTTCTCCCCATCCCTCTCCTCCTCTACTGCGGGTGTCTGGGAGGCTGTTTTTCCTCTGTCTCTCGCTCATGAAGGGCCGCACTAAGCTCCCTTCCCTCTGCCCATGTGTGGTAGGTAAATTCACCTCTCCGTTTGTGTCGTTCTCCTTCCATCTCTGTTGCTGCCTCCGTTTTGCATGTTAGCTTGGAGCCAGCTAGTCGTTCTGGGGAGGAGGGGGGGGGGGGGGTCGCTATCTGTGGGTATTGCATCGGACATGCACGAGATCTTCCAGTGTCATAGATAATCAGAGATATGTGTATCAGAGACTTGTCTATGTGTGATATGGGGATGTTTATTCATGCACTTTGTGTTACATGTGTTACATGTGTTACATGTGTTACGTATGTACGTGGCCTGGAATATGTGAGTGTGTATGTGCCAGGGAACATGTTAAGAGAGGCAGGGGGTATAAAACTCCAGCCTTAGACTTGTTGATTGAAGCATTAATGGTTCATGTAGTCACACGTCTTATTCTATTATTGCAGGTTTTTTTTTTACTGCATATATTTGAATGAAATTCATATTCTTATGCACCTCTATTCTTGTGAGGATACTTGGACGAAGCCCCCGTCCTCCTAAAATCCTCAAACTGACAAAAATTCAACAGTAGGAAATTAATTTTTAGGGTTTAAGACCATTAAGGTTAGAGGTGAGATGAGCTGTTTACCTGCATGTAGGGAAGTACAGGTGTGTGTGTGTGTGTGTGTGTGTGTGTGTGTGTGTGTGTGTGTGTGTGTGTGTGTGTGTGTGTGTGTGTGTGCGCGTTCAGCACATGCACTGGTTATCAGTTTGTTATTCGTTAGCTATGATGGCAAATGAGAACATAAAATGGTCAGTTGTGTATGTGTGTGTGTGTGTGTGTGTGTTCATATCTGTGCTGTTAAAGTGTGTTTTGTGTGTAATCACCAGTCATTATGGGTCAGATTTACATGTAGATCTCATCAAGGAGATGTATTATTGCTCTTATTTAATTATCAGAGTTGTAGATAGTCCATGACTCTGGCACAGTTGGTTGTTTTTGCAGTAATGGCTAATTGGTAGTTGTACATGCACACACATAAAGAACACACATTTTGTATTGTAGCCACATAGCTGAAGTGAAGACACAACAATGCACATTTGAGTGCAGAGGAGCTGTTAAAAGGTTCAACCAGACTTGTAAGGATGTCAGAGAAAAATGTAAAGACAACTGTTCAGGGGTAAAACATCAGCAAGTTCACCACCACTTGAGAGAGGTCAGGTTACAGGTTGCCACAAGCACACCGTAAAGCTGAGACGCAAGAGACGGAAACTAGCCACCTTTAGCGCACAGCTTGACAGATGAACACGTGAAGGACAAATAATTCATTCGTCACCTCATTTGAGTTCATTGATAATTTCACTGCTGACGGCTGCAGCAGGGTAAAGCACTCGTGGAAAAGATCTAACAATCAGATCTCTATCAGATCTAAATTATGCACAAAATACATTAGAGCACTTCATCAATAAGACAATGATTCTAAACAGCTAAAGCAACAAAGTAGTGAAAGTGGCTGAAGTCCAGGCCTGTCGAAGCAACGCCGAGGGACATATCGAATGTCGCTTGATTTCTGTGGGTCGTAAACGTCGGCAATTAATGACTGATTTTTAACCTGATACACAGACATTAATGTCATTTCTCTGAGTACATTTGGATCTAATTTACATTATACATCTCATGTCTTTATCATTACTCTCATGAAATAATGTTTCTGCACAATCTAAAACTTTGAAATGTGGGTCAAGGCATCTAATTTTCATAGCATAACTGATCTGAGATCTGGTATTTTGGCTGTCTTTATCGAGGGTTATTTATCCACAGAAATGCCCATATTTGGACAATATAGTAGGTCTGACGGAGAATCTGAGGTGCTATCAGCTAACACTTGTGCTGGGTAGCTACCTTGATTAGTAAGCTGCATTCATGCTTTAACTGAGGTGCTAAATTTAGCTCGCAAAAATCAGCTTACAACAAAATGATCTAAACCACTTATCCTGTCGCAGGAAGCTGGAGCCAATCCCAGCTGACACTGGGTGAGAGGCGGGGTAAAGCCTGGCCAGGTCGCCAGTCAATCACAGGGCTGATATATCGAGACAGACCACCATTCACACTCACACCTACGAGCAATTCAGAATCCGCAATTAACTTAGCTAACATGTCTCTGCTCTGTGGGAGGAAGAGAGAGAGAGAGAGAGAGAGAGAGAGAGAGAGAGAGAGAGAGAAAACGAGCACAGATGTCCTCAGTTTCAGACCCAGCAGCTTCTTGCTGTGAGGTGATAATCACCCATTTGAACACATAAACAAAGTATCTTTTCTAGAAAAAAAAAAAAGAACACCTGAACCCTGAATAAATCCACTATCGTGAACTGTAAATGCTTCATTCAGGGCCACTCTCATCCACAGCAGTTGCAAACTGTAGAATTTTAATGAGTCGGCTATTGAACTCTTCACTCATGCAGAATGGCGTCTTTCTCATACTAGCAAGAATCATAGCAGCAGGAGACGCACCACTAAATAGAAGAAGAAGAAGAATTCAATAGTACTGAGAAGAAGAAAACGTATAAACATGGGCCAAACCTAGACGGCAAATTAAATACCACAACTTTACAGTACACATACACAAATTATGAAGGTGCCAGTAATAATCAGGATGAGCAGCATTTTCAAAAAGAACCATTATTGCTGTATTTACCAGAATGAAAACTATTTCAAGGTAAAAATTGAAATGCATGCAAGACCAACTGAAGCCACAATGTGTATAGTTCCGCCAATATTCCTGCATGGTTGCAGTCTGGAAGGGAATTTAAGGGTCGGATGCACGAGCGTGACGTGAGCTCACAGAACAGTACCTGTGACGGAACCACATTAGTGGACATGAAAGATCTGCAGTCCAGGACCAGTTCTAGACTGCTATGGATGGGGCTGGGGCTGGGGGTGCTAACGCGAGTGTTATTTCGACTGTGATCGCTAATATGAGTTGTTTTATATTTTTTTCTACAGCTTAGACAAAACAAAGCAGTTAATTTCACATAACTTTCATATGTATGACTGAAGTTATTTCACTTTTTGAACTCACCGCCAACCCCCATCTTATAGAAGCTCACTTCATTTATGGCTAATTGCAGCTAAATTCCTTTTTTTATAGAACTATTTTGTTTAATTTCCATCAAGAATCAATACATGTAACAGCACACAATTGCCATATTCATATCTCAAACATAATGCGAGGCTTAGCTTCATTAAATTTTACAGGACATGGAAACAGGCATATTGTACCTGCTCTCACCTGGTGTCGTTTTTACGAATAGTCTTTTCTAGTTACATGTGAATATATTTTGTCTTTACTGTAATTTGCTGACATCCACAATTGTCTTTTCAATTCTAGACCCCACAAGCAGCAGACATAACTTGCGAATACAGTCTAACAAACCTACTAGCAGTATTTAAAACAGACCGACTGAGACTGCCACTCAACACGCCAGGCTAAGTTTGGTTCCAGAATGTGAAACAGCTTCATGTTATGTCTGCCAAGCCAATATTACTGCAGAGCTACACAACAGATGTGGCAACAAAGTGATTCAGTGATTTTTGGTTTGGTGTCTCATCACTGTGCTGCCAATCAAAAATGTCAAGCTTTACTTGTGTATCATTATTATGTGAGTTTTACAGAAACATTTTTCAGCTTCTTGCTGCTGAAATACCATGAACAGATTCAGAATGATGGACTGACTGAGTGAAAGGTCATGTGACAGGTGGATTAAGCTATCTAGTCACTCTGGTCATTAAGTATTAAACATTAAATATCACAAATGTTTAAGAAATATTTTTCCAAACACTCCCTGCAAGCAGGAGGCTGCAGGCCATCGGGACCAAAACCTTACGACGCAGGATGAGTTTATAATTCCTGTCTGCTGTTGGTCTCCTCAAAAAAGTGGAGACCCCCCACTGATGCAGACCCCCTCCCCCCTGCACCCGCAGACACTACCGTATATTAGCCTGCACTCACCTCTACTCGCTACGTTAACATGCACCCTCAGGACATCCTCAGCCCGATGTTTCCCACAAATAACAGGAATTATCAGGAATCGTGTTACTGCTGTGAGCAAATCTGTAAAAGTACCATAGATTATAGTAGGATGTTTACTATTTAGTGTGTTTCATTACGTTCTTTGCAGTTGCGGTGACCCATTAAATATGTATTTTTAGGTCATTGCTACAAGAAGAAAAATGTCATTCTGTCCACAAAATATTTCCATCATGAATAATCTTTATTCCAGTTATTCATGTTTAATGTTTAACAGTCAAAAAGCATTCTAAATTTTTAATCAGCATACTCAATAGAACATTAAACAGTAGTGCAAGTTGTTAATCACTAGAGTCCACTAGTTCCTCGCTCCTATTTTTGGTGGCATTCAGTTTCCAGCCTCCCAAAGTCTTTCTCTCTCTCTCTCTCTCTCTTTCTCACACACACATACACACGCACACTTGCAGACTTTATGTGCAAGCAACGGAATTTGATGACAATTCATGTGTGAAATTTATGGCAACATGACCTGTTTTTCAGACCTACAGTAAACAGTGCCAGTCGGCTCTACCTGGCGGCGCCTGGTGGCTCTATCTTTATCATCTTGGCGAGAAGCTGAGTTATGGCTGACCAGACTGATAACCTGCTGTGCTTGCTATGAGCCAAGTCAAAGCTATCAGCGGCCGCCTGAGCCTCTTTGTTGCATTTTATAAGAGATGCCTCCAAAATTAAAAAAAAACAACTTCACACTAACAGTTTGTTAAAAGTATGAGTCAACTTTTTTTTCCTTTTTTTTTCTTCGGGAACACACAGTGAGGTGCAAACCAGCTCGAGCTAGAATGCCAAATCTTTCCTAGAACACAATGCTCGACACACCAATTAGTAATCCTGCCTCAGAGTGGAACCTTAAATGTTAATCAGTCCATGATGAAAACTGCTTCTTCTCTTAAAAAGTTCCTTTTTTGAATGCTGCACTGTTGGAGTGACAGAACAGGATATCAACCAGAATGTGAAAGTTTCCAGAGTGCCGCCTGTGAGGCCTGTCCCTGGTACCTGACACCAGGAGAAAGTTATGGTCCGGCTAAGCTCAATTAGACCTAGATTCAACTGTAGACTGAAGAAATTTGTTTGACAAGCTTCTGCTTTTGGGCTATACTAGTATCTCAGTAAAGTACCACAGTATGAATATCATAAAATGAAAACAATAATTGAAATCCTGTAATACATCAAGTAAACAAGGTTTCAAATATCTGAATCCATTGAAAGCCAGTCTTAGGAATGCTTTGGTTATATCACACGGTATGTGGTATTTATGGTATATACATATGGGAAATGCTTTATGTGGTAAAGTACAAGGTAAACGTAGGCATATGGAATAGATTCATCTCTTTTTCTGCAAGTTTAAGTATAAACAGCCAAAAACTAAAGCCATCGAAATGTAACCGTTTAGCCATCCAGCGGGGGCAGGGAGCGCTACGTCAAGACTGTTTCCTTTTATTATAATCTAATAAGCTTTATGGAATATATATTAACAAAATCCACTTTTTTATACAGATAAATTATTAGATACATACACTTAAACAACCAGCTTCTTTTACATTTTACGTGTTTGAGCTGCAAGAACTTTTCTCATCACATTACACGCATTGCACATTACAAGCCTAATGTTTCCCTGTAGCTTTCCAAAGTGAGTCTCAAATTATGAGAATAGATTTTTATGGTACTAATAATTTATCATTTTAATATTTCTAAAAATAATTCACATGGTTTAACATGCACTTGACATCATATTCTTTATGTATACCACTTAACTAAACTATTTCCCTCAAGGGAAGTAAGTGTCAGCAAGAGGGGCTCACGACCCACCCATGGACCACAGCCCAGTGGTTGAGAAACACCATCCACAGGGAATACTACACCTTTGAATAGATTCATCCCATGGTGTTTTCTGGCTTTGAAAAGCTACATAATAACCAGATACAACACATCAGCAGCAACCATCTTTTCTTTAGAGCGGAGCTATAATGTTTAAATGTAAATAAATATAAAAACAACTGAAGTAAAAAGCAACTTTTGACATATTTGATCATTTAGCTGTCTTCTATCACGTCCATATCAATTACTTAGTGGCTTTACATGCACAGTTGCTGTCAGTTAGCTATTTATTGCACTACTGTCATTGTGGTAGTATAGAAGAACCCGGGAAGATTGGATTTATTGATGGCAATGTGTCCGCCTCTGGAACACTAGCTGCCGGTGCACCCTCTTACAACTCGTTGCAATCAGACTTTCTACCTATTGCGTCACATAACAAACACGTTAGCAGCCGGCGCCGCTGTTGAAAAGATGACTTAAATTCAAAGACTATTAAAAAAAAAACCTCGGCATAAAGTTTTCCTTGTTTGTGTAGAAGAGTTGTTTCCATGATGACACCTGTTAATCTCCCCTAGTTGAAGACCACAGGGGGACCGGGCTATCTTAGTAAAAGACATATAGTGTTGGTTTTTTTTTTAACAATACACAAAGATGTTACAATCATGAATAAGAACCGATTGTGTTGTGCTACATAGATATAAAATTAATGAAAAGAGATAAAGAAAGAGTCCGTGGTGAGGCCCTCGCTCGGTCGGGTAATTCTGGCAGATTCCAGAAGGATCCAGCACTTGATGTTAGTCTTCAGACTGGAGGTGGAAGAGTGGATCTGTTTTTGCAGTGTCAGCAGGACACGAAATAAATGGAACCCAGACAGTTAAAGTGAAGTTTAAATGAAACGAATGATAAAGGGGAGAAAAAGTGAAAAGGTGGAGTAGAAAAGGGGAAATGGACCGACAATTACCAGGCACCTGTACAGCAGCATAGAGAACGTAAGATGACATGGTCAGCCATCGTGGAAGCAGGTTAGAAACGACAGAGAGGCTGACAGTAGCTGCTTTAGAGGGTAGACGAGCTGAGACAGACAGACAGAGATAGAGAGAGAGAGAGAGAGAGAGAGAGACACAGAGAGAGAGTGAGAGTGAGAGGGTGTTTTAGCTTGCAGTTGCTGCTGTTTTAGCATAGACTGATGTAGATGGACCCTGAACTGATGGACCATAATGATCATTCATCAACATTTTCTCCTGTGGTGTCAATCTCAGATGGAGGACAGCTGCAGGACTGTCTCCATCATGTGGACTGCCCCCTTTTTAGAGGGAGGGGGGACAGGAAACTGTAACAGGGAGCTTGAGGTGCTGACTTCATAGAATTGGACCGATACAGTTGCAGAGATGTGTTCTTCGCCTGTCACGGGAAGAGGATCATCTGTTAGCCTCCTGTGATTATGGTGTAGATGTCCTCACTCCCATTCGATGCAGATAATTATACCCAAGCTCAGTTTAACCATTTCAGCCATTCACTGTCTATGGCCAGGAGGACAAAAAATAGAGCAGTGCATTCGAAGGTAGGCTTTTAGAGTGTTTTGAAGTAACACGGACACCGTACATCATACATAATGCATCGTTTCAAGTCATCGCTATTGGTGATGGCTCCATTCTGGCATGTAAGATGTACACAGCTGGATGGTTTTGCAAGAAACACAAGCAGGAATATCTGATGTGAGACATAATGGTGTGTCTGTAGTCTTTGAGTGCTTCTACTGTACCCTGAGCTGAGCTGAAGCAAGGCTTGGCCGAACGATCCAAGATGTACCGCAGGAACTTGTATTAACCTTCACGCAAGGTGGTTGAAATAGTTTGGAAGGATGTGCAAGATCTTTCCCGGACAAGATTACATGTGATAGCATTTTAGCTAATGGATTGCGTTTGTATCGGCATGGCAACATTTGCTTGTGACAAGTAAAATCGGATATTCAAATAGAAAATTCAGATTTAGCAGGTATTCTCTAGGTGTGAATACTATAATTCTCACCTAGGGTGTTTTCCTAGTCAGTAGAGCTGAGGCAGTCTCGGAGCCTCGGGAGATTCCCAGTTGTGTTTGCACTTAGACTGTTTCACTGTCAAAGCTGCTGAGTTTTTGAGGTTACACAAGGCGGAAGACTGGAGGCTTGTTGTGTAACAGTGATCCAATATTTCTTCTCTCTTGATTTAGGTAGCTATTCACTCACTAGAATAACTTTATAGCCAAATTTCCTTATGAAACAGCAGTAGTAAATGCAAAATATCCATCATATGACTGTAAAATGTCCTGTACGTTTACCAACCAATACAGTCCGACTACATAAGAGTAAGATTCTGAGGAGGAGTGTGTGAATGTGATCAACTGACATTGTCTACAACTGCTTATTGATCTATTATCAGCGTTGAGCTGATTGTTCGAGGAAATCTGGGTGGTGATCAGTTAGAAACGTGTCATGAGGGTTGTTAGAAACCGTCAAGAGTTGTGGATTGATACAGGTGATCACAAATGATAATGCTTTCTCCTTCCTGAATGCAGTCACCCGCAAAAGTGTAGTTAACTCATTTGAGCAGCAGCTCTAAGCACGATACACATTTGAAAATGAAACTGGCCTCGTCTAAAAGGATCGAGCAACAGTACATTTAAAGCCAAACTCTAGATTAAATTTCTTGACAAAGTCAAACACTTTTGCTCATGATTGGTCCTTGGTATGTCTACGGTATTCTCTGCCGCTGATAATAACATTCAAAAGTCACTCTGTAGCTGCAAGAAAAAAATTCAAGTGGGGCACATCTGGGTCATTGACTTAGCACAAGAGTTTCTCTCTCTCTCTCTCTCTCTCTCTCTCTCTCTCTTCCTGTGTGTGTGTGTTCTTAGATGAAGCACCTGTGTTTGTGTATGAAATCATTTCTGACATAAGCAGTCATCTTACAGACGTGGTGACCAGTATGCTGTTGGCAAGTGGGCTATTTGTTAGATATCTGCTACCCCCTGCAGATGTTGTCATGGAAACACTGGCTCTTTTGGGTTTCTCTCTCTCTCTCTCTCTCTCTCTCTCTCTCTCTCTCTCTCTCTCTCCCTTTCACACAATGCAGCATTACGATGTTAATGCTATACTCCACACAGTTGCCATGTGACACCCACGCTTACATAATGCTGTAGTGGAAGCGGGAAGCCTCCTACAGTATGTGGAACCATAGAACTGATGCCGATGCTTTCCACTGAACCTGAGATTTAAATGCTGCTCGAATCCAAATAAACTGACCTACATACATAAAAAGGCCTACATTTTAGATCTAAAAGAACAACTTTTTGAGTTCCTGTTCTATCAAAGCTAATACATGACAAAGAATTTCCCCACAATGGCAAAAGGTGATGAGTCAGATATATTGTTATACTGAGGCAAATAAAAATGTAAGATTAATTTACACAGCAGTCCTTTCTGAATTATTCATGTACAATGTGGTTGCAGTTTTAACAAATTGTTGACTGGATGTTTAATATTGGCTTGTAAAGTGAAGGAACTTGCATGGGCAGCTCTCAGAGCGAGGTGTGATGTAAGGAGGATCACACTGAGAACCTGTGTGGATGAGATACAGAGTCATCAGAGGGAATCTGTGGAAGCACCAATGTGTGATTCTGATTAAACCACTGATTGTAGGTCTATTACTCACCGCTGCAATCTCTCGGTGTGCAGTCAATGCCGGAGCAGCTTTTTAGAATACAGTTATTGTTGCATTCAAGGACAGAGGTTTTTTTTTTCTTCTTCTTCTTCATAAAGCAATATCCATGGAAACCACAGCGTGGGTTTGAAAATTCTTCTCTTCTTATGTCATCTGAGACAAGAATAGATATGTAGACGATGTAGTGTGAGACAAAAAAAAGTCACACACCTGAAGTGCAAAATTGAAGCGTGAGCGAGGCAATGACCCGCAGAATATTTTGAGTACAACTGAAGATTTTGTCTAAATGTTCATATTTAAATTCAGGTCACATAAATGCACTGTTTTTTTCCACTGATTTAATTGATCTTTTCTTCTTTTTTCTTCTTCTTTTTTCTCCACTCTGTAAGAGAGACTATGAGGATTATTTCTTTTCATAAAAGCGACAACAGGTTTGACCACCTTTCAAACACTTGAGAGGAAAGCTGCTGACGTTTTAGGCACGTTGCATGTTTCCCAGGGTTCCCCAAGTTTACGAGAGGGGAGATGAGGTTGAAAACAACCTATCAGCAGCACACTGGTGTGTTCAGAATGGTTTCTGTATTCGATTTTTAAGGCTGACGTCACCTGGGAGTATTGAGCCCTGCGCCGCAGTCGGTCCTGAGATGAATGCACAATATTTAAATCTGGCCTACCTGGTTCTCTCACTCCACCCTGTGGGCTCGCCAGGGCAGCACAAGAGTGGAGAGTCACAAAAGATAAATGAAAGAAAAAAGTTGGTCTCTCATACTGTTAACATTGGAATATACATATATATATATATATATATATATATATATATATATATATATATATATCAGATAGTATAAAGGAAAACCCTCTTATGCAACTCATATAAATCCATTTATTTTCAGACTTTTGGTACATTAGTAATAATTTTGAACAGCTGTATCATCAAGTGAGATGTCCTCAAAGTCAACTTGGTAATGACTGTGAAAATTTGAAAATTTATCCTCCTAACTTTGAAAGATTTTTGTGCCAGACAAAACTGCTTCAACTCAAATCGGCAAACATGTGACGTGCGCAGGGATGTAAGGAGATAAATGTCAAAGATTTGTACTGCAAGAACAACAGGGTCTCTCTCTTATTCAAGTTATTTCCCTGCTGTGAGTGTGTGTGCTATCTTACATTTATGCAGAGCTCATCTTTACTTGAATAAGTGTGCGTATGACAACTGACAAGGGGGGGGGGGGGTCCCCCTCCCTCTGAAATATTTTGAGCTCATTTATGAAAAAAAAACGCTTGATGGCAACAACCTTGAGTGGACATGCTGATGAATGACACTCAGTTTCAGCTCAATCAGCAAGGCGGATAGATGAAGACACCCAGTAGCCTTCAGGCTGTCTGCTGAGTTGAAACATGTCAGCACCTTGGACAGCTACTCCCGCATTTCCCATATTGATCCAACAGGGGGCGCAGTAACCCCATTGTATGCTGTAGTTGTAGAAAGCTGGCATCATTTCCCAGCAACCACTGCTTTGAGATTGTTTCACTTTAATAGAATTAGCAGCATTAATAGTAATGTTTGCATGCATGAGCTGTCGACGACATTCTCTCCTGACTGCTGCTGCGTGATTTGTAGAAACTTTACGGTCGGACATGAAGGAGGAGAGAGAAAACCCCTTTAGTTCATATTTACATGAAGACCATTTTAAATTCACAAACCTGCATGAGGTGAAACTGCAAAGAAACACGCCTATAAGACCCGCTCACATCTCAACCTGCACCCCCCCACCCACCACTCAAACACACACGCGCGCGCGCGCTCTCTGCTACCTCCTATGAGTGTATGGTGGCGGCGGACCGAGGAGCTGTCCTCTGTACTGTCTGTCTGGAGTGAGGCTTTGGACTGATGTCTCTGCCTGTCAGGAATCTGAAGTGTCTCTCGCCGGTCATGTGCCAGTGTAAGGTCATCTGCAGCAACCGGACCTTGTCCCTCATGTTCGGGTGTAAGGTAAGCCCGGCGTGCAGCGGTTAAATAAATACTGTGAGATGGTGTTTTATACCGCTATGTAAAAGAATAATAACGGAGAAGAGGAAGAAGAAGTAGAGGAGGAAGAAGAAGAAGGAGAAGAAGGAGAAGAAGGAGAAGCGTGGATGAGGATGTGTTCCAGCTGTGGTCGCTTTCCTCCGGTGGATGCTACACATTTGCAACCGCGTTTATCTCGCAGCTATGGGTGAACACTCACCGTATCTTTCCCTCATGTCCGTCTTTCATATCACGCTCATTTCTACCGTCTGCAACCATAAATACAAACGCGGATGTATTGATAGATGTTTGGTTAATGAATGAAGTCAAATCAGACCTCTACTCAGTAGGGCAGGTCACTTTAAGGCTACCATACGTGCACCATGGTGACTGCTGCTTCTCATCAAGCTTTACATCCCAGCAAACTATGCATGCTATGTGATTTTGACCTTGGAAAATGCTCTTTATGGCTCAGAGCCACTTAAATATCATTTACCATCACTGTAAGAGAGGTTTCATCCCAGTGTGGAATCACTCAGCAGTGCTGCCGCTGTTTTCTGAAGCCTACAGATGAATTTAGGCTGCTTTGTATCTGCAATACAATGAATACTGTGTTTAGCTGTGTGTTCATTGGATTCATAGCTTCCCTGAAAGACCCCCCCCCCCCCAACCCACCTTCAGGTGTTTTCAGTATTGCAGCCAGCTCAGTTTCCATCCACATGGAACAGGAATCTGGTGGCTTAATGGAGCCAAATCACACTACACGTCTCTACTCAGGCCAGGAATATTGTCTATACTTGCTAAAAGGATGTGTAGAGGGGCCATTGTTGATGGGTTGGTGGTGGTAAGGTTCTGTTCTGTTAGAATCTTATCAACACCCTGCATTTTTGCATTTGATGCTTATTTAATTGTCTTCAGTAATTCATAGCCATTCAGTCCATGAAGGCGTGGCGAGGTATTTACTCAATGTTTCTGTTAATATTGTTGATTATGGTTCAAACCAAGAAAAAGAAATGAGCATAAACAACAAGAAAGCATCCTGTTTTCTATGGAATAATACAGGCTGGCGGTGTAATGATGTGGGGGATATATTCTCTGTGCTCGGATGGCTTGTCTCTGATATCTATTGTGAACCTCTTACAACCCTGAAATGACATCCACAGTCACCAGATCGCAATCCAATAGAGCGGTGCAGGAAGGAGTCCTAAAACCTGAAAATAAGTTGTTGAACGTCCAGTTCCCCACGTCTCAACTTTAATTTTTTGAATGCGAAGCAGACCATGGATGATCCAAGTTTTAAAAAAACCTATATTGGTGTGAGTCTCTAAACGTCTCACACAGAGACTGAGGATGTTCTTCGAGAAACCACAGAAATTTTAAAATTCGATCACATCTGGAGCAAAATATAACAATCTATTCAAAAATATTATTAATTAATTAAACGTAATAAAATTTAATTTGATTTAAAATTTAATAAAACTACTAAACTTGCTTGGAACATCCATTTTTAGCGTTTTTTTAAAGCTTGCTCTGTGTCGCTACATATGCGTCTGCTTTGTTTCACCATGGAGAACAACTGGGGCGAACGTCATTTCAGGTAAGATGTGTAAAGTACAAGAGGCACGTTACCTGCTGTTCTCACCACCTTCCAGTCAACTATCTGGCATTCAGAAATCCTCAGACTCCACGAGGGTCCACAATCATTAAGACAGGACGGTGTTTTATTTGCGCAGATCTTTTGGGATGTGATATATGTCGGTAGTACGACAGGGATCTGCTTTTACAGTTTTCAGTATAATTCGAGGCTCCTTCCGTCCTCCAGGGCTCTCACATCTTTGCTGAAAATGAAGGATTAATCCTTTCCCGAGGTGATCATCCCAGGTTATTTGTTTGCATAACCTTTTTTTTTCTTAAACAGAGAGCGGACCCAGTGCTTTTCAGTCACTAAATTCAGGATCTTAATTAAAAGGGTCTTTATGTGGTTGGAAGCATTGAGGAGTGCTTTAATGTGCTCTTTTATGCTTAATGCTCATTGATGGCTTCACAACATTTAATCAAGACGGAATGTCTTGGACAAGTGTCTTTAAGATACAACCCAGCCAAGACGCTTAGACTGAGGCCCTTAGAATGTAAACCAGGCAAAGGATAGAGCTGAAATGAAAATGGTGTATTAATGTATTTAATGATTTATGACTCAGGGATCAGCGTTCCATCCATCCATCCATCCATCCATTCTCTATACCGCTTTTCCGTTAAAGGTCAGGGGGGGCTGGAGTCTGTCCCAGCTGACACAGGGCGAGAGGCGGGGTTCACCCTGGACGGGTCACCAGTCCGTCACAGGAAGGATCAGCGTTCCTTCATCTCAATATCAAGATCGATGATCACTTTACCCCAACAATCAATCATCAGATAACTTTACTGGAAAAAATGGACAAGAAAATGACCTGCCGTCACTCATTGCCAGCTAACCAATTAAATGATCAAGAGTAATGAGATATCGGAAGGTTGATAGCACTCTAATGTTCAGCCTGTGGGGTGTTCTTTTTCCACTCCCTCCGATGGATCTGACCTATTTTATCTTGCTGTTTGTGTCATCTTCATACACTCACAGTTTTGAATGCACCAACAGATATCTTCTAATTCTCTGGGGTTGAACCACTCAGGGTCACCTCCACCTTGCTCTTTCCAGCTTATCTGCTTTCAAATACTGCAGCTGCTGCTGGAGGAGCAGCTCATAGGCCGGTTGTAGGAGTCAGTAGAATACTCACCGTGAAACAGCAGTGGACAGAAAAGGCTGTTTTGAATCTGTTTGCAGACTACAGGCAGAACAAGTGAGTATCCTCACAAGTGTGGATCACACGACCCTCTCATGACACATAAAACTACAATTACGTGCAATTTCCACTTAGTTTGGAGAACATGTAAATGTGTGCTCAATCCACTCTACGCAATCTGAACACCCTAATATATCACCAATGCGCACTTCAAAAACGGAATCATTTACATCGATTTTTTTAACGTCTCAAAGCGCACTTTGAATATGACTAACGACAAATATTAGCTATATTCTATAGCAGTTATTCACTAATGCCATTTCTGTCAGCACAGATCAGGTGACAGTTGCATGTTGTCACCTGAGGATGATGCTTTACATTTTGTGACCATTTTGAAACCATTTTCTGTTCTTCTTGTTGTGGTTGTACGTTAAAGTGAACTGTTTTGTTGATGGGATGGACTGAGAGGTTGTGACAAGCTTGATGGCTTACATAAAGGCAATACCCATCTCTGGTCTGTCGGGAGCCGAGACCCACAGAGACCTGCTGATTGCTAGTTAGCTTAGCGCAAGTAATAGAAGTGGGTGGGAAGTGTTAGCATAGCACCGTCAAAGGCCTTTAATGGTGGTTGCCTGTGATGATATAACTAATCATGGCTGGCTCTCTGACAGAAGATGAGGAGGGTTATTTCTGAACAACCCAAGATCCTGAACTGATCATTTGGTGACTTTTGGATGGAGAAATGCTAACATTTCCCATTAACATCAAGTCATTGTGCTAAGCTAATGAGCAGTCAGCTGGTCCCTGTAGATCTCAGCTCCTCAACTCAGCATGGAGGAGAGAAGTATGTATATCCTCTGGTCTGGCTCTGGCAGAAGATGGCAAATAAGCAAAATTATTAAACATTTGAACATGCCAGTATGATTCTTACTTTAACTGCATATTATTGCAAGATGGCTTACTTTTATAATTCCCCAGCACAAACCAGCCTGAAGTACAGATTTTGGTAGCCTGTGTTTGAGCCAACATTTTTCATCGATCTTCACTCAGAGACACTGAACGAAGGAACCCACATGCATCTACCACATGTATGAATAATCAAAGTTAGACCAGCGGTCAAAATTATCTACATTAATAACCTAATTAAACCACAAACGATATTTTTCACCATTTTTTAAATAGGCCAAACTGCTAACAGTAGGTTTGTACAGCAGGCTGCTATAGGAGCCTTATGTCTAGCAGGTTGTACACTTCCGTTTCCCCTCATTACTGCATGAGTAACCAATAACACACATGCATTTTTCAAAGCGCTGCTTGTTGCCAACAGTAAAGAGAATACTCAAGTCATCTGCATCAAAGAGCTGTTTCACATGTTGGTGCACGTTTGTTGTTTCCAATAAACCATTAAGCAGTCTTACAGCTGTGCTGTGTTAAAATGGCTTCCTCTAGTGTTTGTGTGTGTGTGTGTGTGTGTGTGTGTGTGTGTGTGTGTGTGTGTGTGTGTGTGTGTGTGTGTGTGTGTACAAAACAGGAATGGGGGGAGGGTTAACACTACAATCCCTACTACAAGTGGAACATATATTAGATGTATGTACTCAACATAGAGCTCAGTTTGTTTAAATCAGTTCACAGTAAAATAGAGGGGAGACGTGTATATTAATGATTTCTAACTACACAAAATGAAAAAGGCTCAATTGATAAACGCAATGGTTCAAGTCCAGATTTCTCCAGAGGGCATGTGTCCTCCTCCTGAGCAGGTTGGCACTATGTGTTTGCTTGTGTGCGTGCGTGCGTGTGTGTGTGTGTGTGTGTGTGTGTGTGTGTGTGTGTGTGTGTGTATGTGTGTGTGTACATGTTTTTTTATTGATGAGATAAGATGAAGATGATGAAGAGTTTTGTATGTAGTGGGGGGTGTAATGATAATTGGAAGATTTTGTGAAACTATAACCTTTTTTCACTCCTGTAGCGAGCTTGCATTGCATGACAGACTACAGAAAAATAAAATATCATGAAAATATCCTTAAAAGGGAGAATTGCATTATTCTGTTGCATCCATTGCATTTTATTTTTGTCCAATAGCGATAAATATGCAGTTGTTAATGTAAATAATGAATCCACTCTGTCTGTAATTCTTGTCACATGTCAAATGAATATCATTCCTTCCTTCCTCGTCTCATAAATAAGCATCTTGTGAAAACAGACCCCAGACAGA
This sequence comes from Aulostomus chinensis, assembly GCF_037954235.1. NCBI lineage: Eukaryota > Metazoa > Chordata > Actinopteri > Syngnathiformes > Aulostomidae > Aulostomus > Aulostomus chinensis. The sequence goes on along the minus strand of NC_141334.1, from coordinate 14,475,482 downwards.
CAGCCCCTCTCCTCCTCCTCCTACCCACAGCATATTTACTGTATCTATGACTCTAATCTGATTTTTAAATTTGAAGATGATACATTTGTGTGGGTCTTATCAACACTGGCGATGAATCATCTCACAGAAATGAGATGCAGAATCCTATTAATTCAAGGAGACGCATTAACTGGGAAATGTTGGGTAAAAGAACAACAATTAAAAAAAGCAACAACAATTCTTCATGTATTTTTTATGATTGTTCTTGTTTTTCGTTGTTGTACTACAGGCTGTCTAGTGGTGAGGAAAGTCCAGCTGCACTTAAGGGATTTAATGTTTTTAGAGAAAGTCTTCAGTTGTATCGCTGAGAGTATTTTTGCTGGTTTGATCCAAGTTTTACTTGCTGCTGGGCAGAACATTTATTTCCTCTTTGTGTAAAATATCTCCCGGCACCACCTGCATGCGTCTATTTGAGCTTGATTTACAGTCATGAATTTATTATAAATAATAACTGTTCTGTCTTAGTGTCATTTTGAATGTACTGTTTGATTAGGCTCTCAGGAAAAAGTATTAACTTGTAAACTGACCTCATCTTCTTAGAATGTCGGCAGTCACCTTAGAGGTAAATCCATCCAGAGATGATGTAATATTTATTTATGTCTCCTTATTTGCTGACTGCAGTGAAAAGTAGCTTTTATTGATGAGCTGGTTGTTCAGGTAGAGATTAGAGTGAAAACACCCCTCAGCGGACTTTGGACAAAGAGTGTGTCTAGATTGTCTTAACTGGGGGATATCGATGCTCTTCTTTGTTAGAGACCTTCTTTTTAATTTCAGCAGGATAGATCCTTGCAGCATCCTGCCTGGCGCAGCTTTCTGTACCTGCCCCATGGTGAATGTAAAGACTGTTGTTGTTGCGCCATACGTAGCTACAGGATACTAACACTTGTCAGGGTGTTGTGCTGAAACACCTTAGAGAGGAGTCTGAAGTTATCACTGGCAGGCGATGAGTGAATCTCCTGTCTTCTGAGGCTTATATACACATGAAAAAAAAAAAACACACACACACACAACACAGTTCGGGTAGGTGTTGGCTGGCAACCGTAATCGTGATAATGCAAATGAGATGAAAGCTGTGTTGGGGTTTGGCACTTGAGGAGACACTTGAGAGTGAAAATCAACTGAGAAGGCAACAGTGGCGGTATCTTTGATAGACCTTAGTGGATATCGAGTGAACAGCTGACCCTCGGAGACATTGTTCTCTCAGCGGGCTCTGAGGGAGCCAGGAGGCCTTGAAGAAAAGGTGCCAGTGTCAGTGTGATTTTTGAAAGGTGCTAAACAGTCTCAGCTCAAGTGCGGCTGGTTTTACGGTGCAAGTGAAAGACAATCACAAATGTTCACTGAATACATTTTTCGATGAACATTCACTTTATCACGGGCGGCACGGTGGTGCAGTGGTCAGCACTGTCGCCTCACAGCAAGAAGGTTCCGGGTTCGAGTCCCAGCTCAGGCACAGGATCTTTCTATACGGAGTCTCCATGTTCTCCCTGTTCCTGTGTGGGTTCTCTCTGGTACTCCAGCTTCCTCCCACAGTCCAAAGACATCAAGAGGGGACGAGGCTGATTGATACTCTAAATTGACCGTAGGTGTGACTGTGAGTGTGAATGGTTGTCTGTCTCTATGTGTTGGCCCTGTGATGGACTGGTGACCTGTCCAGGGTGAACCCTGCCTCATGCCCGAAAGCTGCTGGGATAGGCTCCAGCCCCCCGCGACCCTTAACAGGATATGGATGGATGGAAATGTGTATTTAAAACCCTGCGTGGTTGCAGAGACAAAAGAGTTTCATAGAAAAGCAACACGCAATAAAAAATACATGTTTTTGTTACAAGTGATTCTTATTAAGTATATTTATTTAATTTACACGAAAACACCCTTCAGTTTGAAATGTGCTGAAAAACAGGAATGAAGTTTTACAGCGTCGTACCTCTGCGTGCATATGGAGCATGAAACACTCATCAGCACACGTTAAACAAAATAAATGAATGACGCCAAGGCTGCCGCTTCAGCTCACATGAGCAGCAGCGTTTCCCGGCTTCTGTAACATTCTACACATTAAATGCATTTGCAGTTAAAGTTTCTTGGAAATGACATGCCTGAGGGTTGAGGTTAGCTTTCGTTCCATTACCTAATGTACAGTAATTGAAAAGCTGGAGCTCGGTCCTTGAATTACCAACTGAGATGACGACGGTAGATAGCATTTGACATTTGCTCTATATTAAGTTAACACGTTTATTCAGCTGCTCCATGTGCAGTTACAGTGCAGACTCTCCTCTCAAAATCTCTTGAATAATATCACGTTCATTTCAAGATTGATTCTAAATTATTCTATTACGAAAAGGGGTCATAATTTTGAAGAAAAGGTTTATGTGTTCATGGAACGTTTTCCATATATAATATTTGCAGTGCTGCATAAGTGGGCATATGTTTGATATTCAGATTGACTTGACTGTGGGAGTGCTGCTCTTTGGCAGAGGTAGGATGAAACAATAAAAAAACAGATAAATGAATCCTGTATGTTTGTCTCCTCTGTGAAAAAGCACTTTGCTCCTTGATGTTTCTGAGATACAGACATTATTTTTCACAGGGAATAAACAATAAAAAAACGTTGGAATATTTATCTATTATTCCATATGAATAAATTTGATACAGGTAAGAACTAGTGATTGTAGGAAGTGTGTCTGTTCACGTTTGACAGATTTTGAAAATGTATTCAGATTTAAATCTGACGTGCACGATGTGGTCATTAATGGGTTAAAATGAAATGGGTTTCTTCTCTGATTTTACACTGATAGCATAAATCCTGGGACACCCGAAGGCTTTCTGTTGCAGCATAGTAATTAAGTGAACTGCTTGTACCAGTAGAAACCAATTTTAATTGTTGCAAGCAATTATAACCTTGCTGCTTGTAAGAAAAGAACCGAAGGAAATATTTTGTATTGATATAATGTCAGAAACCGAGATTACATCATATTTTGTTTGTTTTGCATGCCTAATTCCAGCTGATGGACCTTAACTGCCATGTTCTTACTTCCATCCATCCATCCATTTTCTACCACTTATTCCTGTTAAGAGTCTGGGGGGGGGGGGGGGCTATCCCAGCAGCTTTCGGGCATGAGGCGGGGTTCACCCTGGACAGGTCGCCAGTCCATCACAGGACCAACACGTAGAGACAGACAACCATTCACACTCACAGTCACACCTACAGTCAATTTAGAGTATCAATCAGCCTCGTCCCCTCTTGATGTCTTTGGACTGTGGGAGGAAGCTGGAGTACCAGAGAGAACCCACACAGGAACAGGGAGAACATGGAGACTCACACAGAAAGATCCTGTGCCCGAGCTGGGACTCGAACCCGGAACCTTCTTGCTGTGGGGCGACAGTGCTGACCACTGCACCACCGTGCCGCCTAACATGTTCACACTTCCAACATGACAACCAAATGCAGCTATACCCTGAATACTGCCCTCTCTTTCCCAAGTTAAAAAAAAACTTTAGCTTATTTCAAATGCCAACACAGATTTGTGTGTATCTTTAATGAATTTTATATTTTCATCATTAAAATATTACATCATAACGATAACCATCTTTCAGCTGCAAGACATTTATACTTTTAATGGTTTTACAGGGATAAATAATACAGGTGAAGTCTTTATTTGTACAATTTCAAATCAGTTCACAGTAAAATAGAGAGTAGACGTGTATATTAATGATCTCTAACTACACAAAAGGCAATTCAAGTCCAGATTTCTCCAGAGGGCATGTGTCCTCCTCCTGAGCAGGTTGGCACTGTGTGTGTGTGTGTGTGTGTGTGTGTTAATGGTGAGTGTGTTGTATGGCGCTTTCTGTGGTCGGTAGACTAGAAAAGCACCGTATAAATGCAAAGGGATTCAGTTACCAGAATCAGTGTATTTTATGGGGCGTGGATTAATGTCCAGTTTACCTCTAATGTTGCCACACTTTGTCACCTCATTGATCTATTTGCATTTGTCAAATCAAGCTTGCCGTTCCAAATTACAGATGAAGGATTTAGTCAGTATCTTAAGTTTTCTGTCGCCCTAGTTCTGGCCACAGGAAATGCACCTAGCTCCAGAAGGACGCTTACAAGCCACATCCCCCACCAGTGGGACAGAAGGCAACATAGCAGCATGAACATTGGTCATGCAAGAAAGGGGGAGGCGGTGGAGAGCAACGTGCTCAAGGCTACTTTGTGCTGTGATTCGTGTAATTGAATTGTCCTGTTTTGAGGGATTTTCTCATTATTCAATGTAAATGAGTGGAGTTTCCTGATAGCAGCGGGATTAGGAATGTTCTTTATCTGCAAAGGCTGGTATTAACTTTCATTATATTTCATCACCTACGTTTTCGTTAATGTAGCACTTCCGAAATGCACTGCTGACTCAAGAAAAATCCATACTTTGTGCCTACCAACCTGTAATTATGGAACCCAACTATTCATTTTCTCCCTGGTCTCCATGCCGTTGTTTTGTGCTTTCCTTTATTGATCCTTGCACTTTTTTTATTTTTACCCATCCCCCTCACTTTCTCCTCTATCTCCATCTCTAGTTCACTCCTTCTCTTACTTGCTGCCTCAGTGTAATGTGATCCAGGGCCGATGCTGGCACCCCCCAACTGTGGCACTGCAATCTCTGCTCTGCTCCGGTTGCTAGGCAGCCCGTCTGAGACAGGGTTTCGGTGATGCACCTCCCTCTCCGTCTGCCTCCAAATAGAAGGAGGGGAGAGTGGCAGGGATAGCCATCAGGCTATCAGCCAAAATTCAGATGATCACTCCGAACGTCTGTTCTCAAAAGCTTCACATCTGCAGTGCAGCAGCGCGTATTGTTGGCCTGGGAGCCATGACGGATGTGTAACCACATACAGGACAGTGGGCTAGACCTCCACTGTGACGCTGCCCACCTTCTGATGAGATTGTGATGGAAAGTGCTGTGTGCAGATTTTGTGTCATCACGCTTAGAATGGAATCCACCATGTGTGGCTAACACAGTGGGCTGCTGGCACACTGCCCGTGTGTGGGACATCGGTAGGGGAGGAAGGTTACTAGGAAGAAGCTGCATGATCTGCTACTGTAGAGCCATGAGTGTGAGTCACGGCTCTGTTTGCTCCATGTGGTTGTGGAGGATGACCGCCTTGCTCCTCTCACAATGGCAACATATAGAGGCCTCAGTTTCTAGATGACTTCACTTTGCACTTGTAGGCATCGCACATGTTCTGTGATTTACAAGCCATGTCCGCATTTAGCTTGAGACTCATCTGTGTTGCTGCTCCCTGGAGAGGAGAGTTTATCATTTGAGTGAGGAAAGACAAAATAGAGTCTGATTATGATGATCAACTTCCGACAATATGAGTGGCCTTAGATTTCAATTAAGCAGGCTAACAGCTGTTTCCTGTACTCAAGAGGTTTGGACTAATAGTCGTGTGTGTGTGTGTGTGTGTGTGTGTGTGTGTGTGTGTGTGTGTGTGTGTTTGTGTGTGTGTTCATGTCTGCAGAAGTACAGGTACCAGGATGAGGAGACGCCCCCCTTGGAGCACAGCCCAGCACATCTGGCTCCAGGGAAAAGTGCCGAGATGCTACACATGAGCGACAAGAACCTTGCTGCCATGGAGGCCATACATGGCTACACGCCACACACACATATCTCTCCTGTCAAGGTGAGAAACACACACACACACACACACACACACACACACACACACACACACATTGTTGATCAATACCTAACACTATTACAGCAGCACAATACACTCAGCTGTCAGCACTTAAGAATGGGGCCGGTTATTGTGCTAGAACATAAACATGCTGCTTGAACAGGGAACACACAGGAATATATTGCAGGGTTCATCATCATCACTGAAGCAGTAGGCCACAATTATCTGGGGTTTTTCAGCATAATTATCAGTGATCACTTTTGAGCTCATGCAGTGAAGCTACTGGAGGAGCTGATTGTTCTGATTATATACATCAATTAATGCACAATGAATCGTCATAATGATGCCCCTAGTTACCCAGAATACATTTCCAGCTTGAAATATCTAATTCAATCGTCATACTGATTTATAGACGTAATGATGTTTGTTTTTTCTACGCTGATATTTTCTACGCCTGGATTTAATTCAGCTCAGATGCTGGTGGATCACAGCAACACGAAATTTTGTTCTGTAGATTTTAAAACAGTAATACTACTTATCGTTTTATGAATTCATATTCAGCTTGAACATTAGATTGCAAGTTCTTCACGCTCCAGTACAGCAGACTTGTTGTTTGCGTGGACTTGTACTTAATGTTGGTTTTGGTTTGCCAGTAAAACCAAAGCAGAAGAAGAAGTGGGTGTAATTTCAGATTTTGTGGCAAAAAAAAAAAAAAAGTTTTCTGATGTGTCAGCGTCTGGATACGGTTCAAAACATTTTCATGGAGTTAGGAAAGGTCTGGGTGAAAACGACTACTTCCTTAAAGTCTCTCCTCAGACAAACGTGTGCTCGCCGTCTTGTGCCTACAGTTGAATGTTTGATCAATTCAGTCTAGTTTGAAACTAGAAGGCTGTTTGCACATGCATCTTTTCTCTGTGCTGAGTGACGATCTGATTTTAAGGTGTGGCCATAGGAGCAAAATTTGTGACATCACAAAAGGGTTGGATGCTGGTCCTGATCTGGGATTCAAAATACATGAATATGATTTTGAAACATCTTGTGTGACATTAAAAATATTTCAATATTGATTGATTTTTCTTAATGAGGGAAAAACCCAGATGTTATTTTGGGGATTTTAATATAAATAATTATAATTCTATTTCTGCACAAACAGTGTCTCTCTCACACACACACACACACACACACACACACACACACACATTCATATTTGTAGAGAATATTTTGCCTACATGTGTGGAGGGGATCATTATATTACATTATATTACATCATGTTACAGTTATCAAGCTAACATGAAACTTGCAGCTGTACCGCCGCAACTCTCCTCCTTATACCGACTCTCTCGCTACATATTTATATTTATTTTTAGCACTAAACAGCGTCTGCACTACTGAGCTCCACTACCTCAAATACATGCTCCTGATTATGAGAAAATATAAAAACCCATATTCTATGTTTGTAAAACAACAACAACAACAACAAATATGTTTTCAGTGTAAAAAAATCTTTTAAACTCGTGTTTTACATCAATAGAATTCTTTAAAAGTGTTGCACTATTTACTGGTTAATTACGGTTATTACCGTATTTATCTCTGGGATGGATTTTTAGGGAAACTGAATTTTGTTTTTGTTGGTATGAAAGTGCGCAAAGAATGACGAGGTAGATGTGAAACGTGTTAGTGTGGTGTTATCCAGTTTAACGAGTGATTTAGCAAGGTTGTTGAACGTCACATTCTCATTAGAGGCTGAGGCCCTCCTGAAGCTCTCTGTCCTAGAATGTCCTTATGAGAAACTTTATGAAAAAATCCATCTCTTGGCACCTTAAACAATCAGATCAACTTTGCCTGTGGATGAACATGATATTATAGCTTAACAGCATAAACATCAAAGTGGAATTGGACTCAAGATGCATGCAGGATGTAGTAATTGGACCACCAGGATGTACTCAGAGATCCATTTATCACGATAGAGGCGTGATGCGGTAAGGGCTGTACCAACGAAGACCTTCTGAATCGATTGCTGTATATCGTACGCCTTTGTGGAAATTTCCTCATGTAATCCAATGACACTGATCGTTTTCCATTGAGTGACCTGAGGCTTTGACACTGGAAATGTGAGCTGTGGAGGCTAACTTTGCAGAGCGCAATGCAGGATGCAGTGGTGAACCTCCAGACTGAACTGCTCCTTGATGGTAAAGACTTAGAATGCAAATCCAGAGAAACAAATCTCCGTGAGACGTCGACACAGACAACACCAGAGTGGGTAGCCAGACAGCCCGAGCATACAGCTGACATCAGTGGGAACATGAGCGCAGTCACTTTGCCTGGAGTGCATTAACGAATACATTCTGTAACTACAAACGCAAGCAGGTGTAAGCTGTAATGCCCACTTAATAATGATCCATCTCCTATACCCACAAATGCTCAACAGCATTAAGACTTCCTGTGTTTACTTACTTTGTGGGTGAGAGGGTGGGTGGGGTGTTTCTCTATTTCCCACATGAAATTACCCCGATGTCCCTGAGGAGTGAATACGGCCATTAAAATGTTCTTTTTAATGAGAAGAAAAATGAGCCTTATAGTTACTATGCTTCACCACAGCTATTTAAAACATACACAGCCTGTTCAGTATGAGCTGGAGTGGTCATAGAGATTTCTCCTTGAGGGTGCCGTGAGGATACTTGGTTCAGGAAAACTGTCAAACTGACAACCATGTGAAGAGTTGTTGCACTGGAGAATAAGTTCCAGGTATCACGAGCTGCTAGGAACAACTCATTAGGTGGCACAGTGCAACAGAACTAACCCTCAAATGAGCATCCCATTAGCATATCACATCCTGAGTGACGTAGGTCAGTGCAATCCAGGAGTGTAACTGTGTTCGGCAGTTATCAGCAAAAGCCTGTTTAATATTTAATAAATTCTAATTTTGCCACTTTGTTCACGACACTCATTGGAATTTACAGCGTGTTAAAGTGGAACATCAACTTTTTAAGTAATGCACATATTTGCTATCTTCTGCAAAGCCAGACTTTTGGATAGAGACCATTGTCCCCTCGACGTGCGCATTAGGAAGCTGAGACCCCCACAGACCTGCCGACTGCTCGTTAGCTTAGCGCAATGAATGGTTGTGGATGGGAAACAGGACCAGATGCAAAAGCCATCGATAGTATTTGCCTGTAAAAATATAACTAATCCTGGCCGACTCTCTGTAAGAAATAACAGCAAATAAACGTTTCTCTGAAACAGTCTCCGTTTGCATTTATAGAATCATAATTGATTCGTAATTTAATTGAGTACTTTTTAGATCAGACACATAGCCAAAGCTACTTCCCTGAAGGTCTACTGGGTGCAGTGATTTGTTGCAGCACCTCTAAACCTCTGCTGTAACTTTGGCCAACAAAAAAACTGTTAGAACTACTAACTACTAATCCACTCCATACCCACTCCCTAGAGAGCGTTCAGTACTGAATAAAATGAGCCATAATTTACTCGTGGTTTATTCATCTCTAAGTGTCTGGACGTCTGACCCTATGCTTTTCTGACCTTGAATCTAGTGGCCACCGCAGCTGGTGGAAGTTCTGTGGTGTCTAATTTGATGTTTAATTTGTGTCCTTTGTTGAACTAATGATTTTTTAATTTTTTTTCTCTGATCATGATTTACTGATTTACCACTTCCTTTAATGAAAAAAGGTGACTTGTTTCGGTTTACTACTTTTCTTTTAACTAACTGGGTGATTTTTCCTTGTCACGTTTTATTCTTGTTAGCACACTGCCAGGCCCGCCAAGTGCGCAAGGTGTAGTCTTTTTAACTTCTGTACAGCCTGAAGAGTTTAACTTGTAGTCATGCTCAAGACACCTTTAGAGAACTGTTCCACACTCCTGAAGAAGACTCCACCAGAAATGATGTAATAGTGTCACAAAAATATAATAGAGATTGTGGCAAGTACCATCCCCATGCCAACTTTCTAGGTATAAGAACTCCTGCATTGTCTGTACTAGGTCAGTTGTTTTGCAGGACAGCTCGGGCTTTGGACATTGCAAAGTTAATAAAGCTCTCTGGACTTAACTTTGCTGGAGTCCAGTGCTTATTTGGGTTTAAAATATTTTCACGAACAGGACTTAGTTGTATCTTGGACCGTGAAACTTTTTGAAACTTAGACTAAGAAAAAAGGTACCGAAGCTCAGGCGGGAGGAGGCCCGGACTCTAACTGGCCCCTGATTGGGCCCCACGACCTTGCCTGAAATTCCACATCAGTTCACAACAGAAAGGTGACATTTTCAAATGGGTTCTTATATAATCATGACAGCAAAAAGACTGAAAAATAAGACTGGGTGGAAACTGGAACAACATGTGAGAGCATAAGATTTTATTTTGTGTCCACATTTTCCTTACTGACCTTTCTAGCAGGTTTTATAAATCCATTCTCCCTCGCCAAGAGTTTGCTGTCCAGCATGAAGGCACCAGTAATCCTGCAGAAATGATGGGTGCATCATTTATTATGGAAATACACCATTACGGAGTAATTTAAGTCTGAAAATGTACGATGTGCTGCGTGACATCCTCACTGTGTCATATCTGTTACACGAGTCATTCAGCCACCTCCTGGAGGCTTGAGGTTTCAAACCACATATCAGGAATGCAGTGTCTGTTTGTGCTAAGTAATAATTATTCGTCAACAATCAACAATTAACATTGGTCATTAACAAGTATTGTCCTCCGCGCAATTCACCTCTATTGTTGTCCAAAAAACACATCAATATGCCACTGCACTGGGGTGATTTGCTTCTTCATTATGATGATCATGGGCAACGTGGTCAATTTTGAGTCCCAAAGAAATTGTTCTGCTCCTGTAAATAAATACCAACAACAGCGCCAATCCATGTATTAATCCACAGTTAAATAGTCCCCATTCAAATCACCATTCCCTCCTGTTTTAGTACAGATTGATAAATCGTCAAAATCCAGTTGTTTTAGGAAATGACTGGCCCTTTTGAAAATGGTAAATTAAGCATTGGTGTCTAATTTTAAAAAGATTTGAGTTGTCAGCAAGAAAAATTCGGCATGTTGCCATCAACAGAATAAGGACACTGAAAATAAGGGAGTGTTTGGTGTGTTTGGTTTGTTTTGGTGTGCTTGGCTTTAAACCAAAAGAGAAAATACTGCAAATCAGACTCATTTGCTGATTCAGCCCAGAACAAAAGAACTGTGGGTGTCACACAATCCTCGATCCATAGCTCGAATATGAAATGAAATAGGATCATTGGCATGGAAAGTAGACCATTTCTCAGTATGTACGATGTACATGTCCCCTACAATCTTTGCACAAATCCCTTCACTAGCTCGACTAAATATCTGCAGTTGTTGCGTGAGTCATATTCCACTGAAATGAGTGGACAAGATGTATTTTGAAGGACAGCTGCTTATAAACGAGGAGTGTCCGAAGATAGAAGTGGCAGAAAAATCACCATAACGCGGCTAAACTGAAGACGTTGCACTGAGACTTTTTTGACCACTCATCAGTCAGTGGTGTTTGTACACCATGACTTCAAATACCCTTCATTAGCGCCTTGTTATTCATGTGCTGCCTCTATGCAACAAAAGCACTTCTGTCTGGAGGAATGTGCGGTTCATATCTAGGTTGCAAAAACCTTCTCTTCATCCCATATCATTATGTGTAATAATGCAAAATCTTGAAGAGGTGCTGCATCAGAGAGATTTTTGTAAAAAAAAAAAAAAAAAAAAAATTAAACACTGGTGCCGCAAATAAAGTAGTAGGGGAAAAGCATTAAAATGATAGTAACAATACGAGCTACATTATTGTAAAATGAAGTCTCGATAGTATTGTTTTCCGGCATGAAAGGGAGTGTGTTGATGTTGTACACGATACTTTGGTAACCAGGAGTGGCCCTATTTCTATTTCCGATTATTTATGGAGTCTTGTGTTCCTCCTGAGGAAGAAACAATATTCTCATATGGAAAGAGGAACATTCAAATATTATTTTATGCTCAATTACTTCTGAGTTTGTATATTGTATTTGTTTGGGTAATGGTTATGCTGATGAAAATAACAAATGTGCTTTTGCTATTTATGATTTTAATTGTGTTATTTTGTTTTTCAGAGTAAGGTTGACAGTGATAATGACGGCCATGATGATGATGATGAGGAGGATGATGATGATGTGGTTTACCTACACTGTTACTCCTTATTTAGTTACTCCTCTTATTGTGTGTTATGTTGAGTATCTTTAGCAGATACCTGCATTCATCCCATTTCTCCATATCACAGTTTCACACCTCTTACTAGTGTGTAAGTACTCAGGTATTCTGCTTCGCACACACTGTTCCGACCTGTGATGGATGTTGTGTAGGGTTGTAGTGATGCTTTCATTGCAGGCTGCGATGGGATGATTGTCATGCTGTATACATTTATTTATCTAAGGTAGGAAAAAATGCATCTGGATTGAATGCGAGCTAATTCGGAGGGGGTCTGGGTCGCTCACTCACACGTGTACCAGGTATCTGGGCTGGGACACGTGAAGTGGATGATCTGGTCCAGTTGGTTTTGAATACCTTAAAGCTGCTACTATGAGCTTTAAGTTTGTGTTGACTCTGGTGCCCCCCTGTGGCCAAAAGTGGTTGACCTGAATAAGGATAGCATTTCTCCTCAGCGCCAAATTGTGACTATGTAAGATTCAATTCAATGCAGGACCACAGGCAGCAGCTACATCAGTTAAAACATCCTCATCGCTGCTTGAATTTTCAGCAGATCAGACAAATGAAGCGCATTACTGCCTCCTGCTGGTAAAAAAAACAACAACAGCGCATTTAGAGTGAGGAAGACATGACTTGAAGTTAAGATAATGTCAGGTGTGAACTGATCTACTTTGAGCTGTCACTTGTGATCGGATCACCCCAAGACATACGTTAATGCCAGGTCTGACCAGGGCCTGAGGGACCTCAGGGGAGGGGGAGGGTAGTTTGATCAGGTGTTCATGACAGATGCCTTGCAGCGCATGAACAAAGCCCTGACAACCAGAATAACACTTCTAAAAAGCATAAATACAGAATACTCTCATTAAAACCATTTCAACTTTGTTGGAAAAAAAAAACCCTCATCACAATCAGAGACGAATATAGAAAATATATCTTGAAGGGTTATGACATTTGTTGATGTGCAAGTTCAACGTTGTCTGTTTGTTTCATCTCTGCTCTTCAACTACTGCTCACATGCCACTGACTAAAGGGTCTCCGGAGGGATCATTAACAGTCGGCGCAAGAAAAGAGAGGTGCAGAGATAATATCTGTAAATATCAGGATCAGCAATAACTTACCTCCCAGATATCTGGATCAGCAGATACAGCTGTCCTAACATTCATACTTTAATGATGTTTTGCTGCAATGTAATACTTCCCCAGTGGGAGGGGAGAGTGTCTCCTGACATGTAAAAGCACTGCAACTGCTGCTTCATTGTACAATGCACAGGCATTGTTCAGAGAAGCAGCTTTAGTTGTCATTGCAGAGTCACATCAATTTTGATTCAACAGATGTAACAGTCTATTATAGTGTGACCGATTCTAAACAACCTTTTTTTTTCAGTAGCCTGTCAATATGAGAGTAAAGGACAATCCATTACGGGTGGAAAAAAGAGGTTTTATCGCTCTACACGTGTATTTGTGGTTTAACATATCATCAAATGATGGATAAGAGTCGCAGGAGTCAAAATCCAATTGAATTCATGCATGGATACAACAACATAGCTACAACACTGTGTTACACAACGGTAAACCATCCGTGTTTTGCAAGTGGTGCCTTCATGATGGTACAGGGTCAATTCACAGCACGGGCTGCAGGTTTGTCGCAGATTGGTGAATTTATCACGATGTGTGCTTCAGTTCTGATAACATAGCTGATCTTGGTCCTAGTAAACTGGTTATAGTGAATCGTCCCGTGTGAAGAAGGTCACGCATGGACTTGTCAGCAGCCCGCTCTGATGAACTAAAAAAGAAAAAGGAGAAGAAGCCACACCCACTTTTGTTCCCCTGTATCCATCTGCATGTCCTGCACAATTACCCTCTCCCTTCTGTTGTTTTGCAGCCAGTGTTGATGTCTACAGGACACACTCCAATGTACACCTCAGCTGTTTCCACACTGGTAAGAGCACAGCAATCCGTTCCGACCCGTCACCCGGAAAGTCGCCGGTATCATCATCAGTCATGTCCCCATTTCCTGTCTCTACTCGGTGTAGTTTCACTCAAATGTGTCTGATCGCGCCAAGACGGCGTTCACACTCATTCTCAGTGTCACTGTCTTCAGCTTCAATCTGTGATTATTTTGAGGCCTGAAGTCAGATGTTTGGAAATGACAAGCTTATGAATGTTCTTCCATCAATCTATCAAATCATGTGATATTCAGATTTGTTTGTTCTACGCGTTCCTGCAGCTCGGCATCTGCATAGTAATATTTCCTAAAACAGGCCAAACAAAGCCCTCGTGACACAAAACGAATACTACATCACTTTTCAAGCTTTGGTTTGGGTTGAATGCTGACGGTGTCATGCGGCAGCAGGATTTGATGGACAGATGTGATCTTTTTGAAGGGCACATAGAAACCTGTAGGTGTCAGTGTTAGACTGTGCAGAGGGACTTTCAGAACTTTGAAAGGATGGGTGACTCACTGGAAACATTTTATCATACTACTAAAAGCTTCCTAGCTTTGAGTTTCCTCTTAAAACCAATTCAAAAAGCTGCCGAGAACAACTTTTAACAAAGAATTGGAGGAAATCTTAAGCAAAGAGAATGTTTCAAGTTGACTTGGTCTGCAGTGATTGGCTGCCGGTTGTGGGATGTGTTCCTGTTGGTGATGTCATCATAGAAATATAGTGGAAAGGGGTGTCCTGCTGCCGTTTTCGAGTAAAGATTTAAAAATAAAAGTTTGAATATGAAGCTAAGAATAATACACTGACTGGTGAACAAATCTGGTTAAATAATCAGTGAACAGAAGCAGCCATTAAATCCCAGTCTAGATTCCGACCACGGCTGATAAGACGCCACACGCTCCAAACAAAAGAGACTCATGAACTGTTTTTCCTTCTTGCACAACTAAGAACATCATTGATGAAGTGGAATATCATCAAAAGGCTCTTGATCAAAGTAATACCGTTTGAGAAAGAAGAAGCTTAGAATCCTTTTAAATGTTCATGTGACTCTGTGTTGGGGTTCTTTGTTATTTGGTCTTCGTGATCTAAGAGTCCTCTTCACTACTTCTCACAGATTTAGGAGCCGGTTTAGGTGCAGAAGGGAGTCCTAAAGACTGACACAGCCATTCATTTTAAGGGTCTCTCCTAAATCAACAAGTTAGAATCAACTTTGAGCCTTAAAGATTTCTTACTAACACAGGTTCTATTTGATGAATTAAATCCGACATCAGCCTCCCGGTAACTGCTCGTCTGGTGTTTCAAAGCTAAATATTTAATGTAATGACAGCAGAGTTCATAGAAAAGTGCCATTTGACCCAATACAAGATAAATGATCATTTATAAACATGAGGAAGATATGAATTAAAAAAAAACGATTAGAAGTTTAAGTGAATGTAATTAATCTAAAAGGGAATAACGGGATCATCTTAAGTGCCTCTGAAGTAGTTACTACTGTAAATACGTCTGCTGACCTTGGATACACACTGCACGTTGATGATAAATCTATTTAACACAACCACCCTTCAACCTGAAGTCATGAATAACACACACACACACACACACACACACACACACACACACACACACACACACACACACACACACACACACACACACACACACACCACTAAATAATGAACAATCCATAAATAAATGTATACTTTGAATTGTCCACACTG
The DNA here is from genome assembly GCF_037954235.1 of Aulostomus chinensis. Taxonomy (NCBI): domain Eukaryota; kingdom Metazoa; phylum Chordata; class Actinopteri; order Syngnathiformes; family Aulostomidae; genus Aulostomus; species Aulostomus chinensis. The sequence goes on along the minus strand of NC_141334.1, from coordinate 14,459,911 downwards.
GTTTGGCATAGTATCTCCAGGATGCATTGCAGTAATGTGTGTGGGTGTCTTTGCAGCCGGTGTAGTACTCGCGTAGTTGTCATTGGTGTGTAGGCGGCGTCGTCAGTCTGCCTCTTTATTGCTTTAATGGCGTGGGGTTTGCCAGCACCACTCCAGGCCCCATTGATTTATGGGCAGGATTGACTCTAGGAGCACTGCAATGATTTGGCAAAGTAAGAGGAGATCTTTAGGTTAGGCGTGATTTAGCAAAGAGGTGCTCCAGCTTCGAGTGACACTTTTTTTTTTAACACGCAAGATAATTTAATTACTTTTTTTTTCACATGATACCACAAAGAACTTTTGATATTGATCCCCCCGGCCACCGCTTCTCTACGAGACTAGTATGTCCTTGTGTATGGTGCTGCATATTTGATGATGACATCATCTGATGGGTGCTGGGATAAAAATGCTAAACATCCAAAGGATTTAAAACAAAAAATAATGCTGTCAGACAACTGCAAAACCTTGAGTGTGGCAGAAAGTTTATCCATTCACCTTTACAACAAATTCAAAAGGCACTCATTTATCGATGTACTAAGTTCTGCTGAATTCTCTTAATTAGTCTTCCAATTATCTGTAAACTCATACCTGTGTTTGGACTCAACTTGTGTGAAACCTCTTTGTCAGTTACCATGTTTTTCAGATGTTGTCGACTAAAATCACAAACAGGTGATTTACGGGTGAATACGAGCTCGCTGTTCTCCCTGCCTTTGCCTGTGCTCCTTCCATGCATCCAAGGTGCCTTATTTCAGCTGCATTCCCTGCTTCCTCTCAGCTCACCTCTGCTCCAACTCCTCCTCTACTTTCTGTATCTGACGTAATCAGTGTCACTTCTGTCTTCATTGTCTCTGACTGTTCTCCCTGCCTTTGGCTCTCGATGTATGCTCATGGAATGAGCCATTCCACCAAATTAAACTTACTGTAATGGCAATTCTTTTTTTTTCCTTTTACTTTTTTTTTGCCTTAAGGGGTCCTGACTGAGCAAATATGTACTTAAGTTCCTGAAATCAAATCAAATCAATCATGCAAAAGAACCTGAAGAGACACATTAAGGCTCACCGCAAAAAAAAAAAAAGGTTTTCATTCATTAAAACTGGACTCAAATAGAAGTTTTCTTTAACTAAGATAAGAGTAAAATGCTCTGACTGGCAGCTAAGACTTGAGTAGATGGGGGGGGGGTGGGGGGCTCAAAAATATGCACATTAATGGAATTGAAATAAACCCACATGCCTTTTAGTTTTATTCTTTATTCACTGACTGGGATCCATCTTGAAAATTTAAAAAATTTACATGGACAGATTGAGGCTCTTCAGCTGAAAACATTACACAACACACACCATTAATCCAGCACCAGAACAAGCTGGGAGCACAAACCAGCAGACTGGAGAGTGAAGACACCCGCTGCTGCCCAGTTTATGTTATACTCCAATGGAAAGGGATACGCTTTCTCTCCTTCCGAACCAGAGAACTCTTTCTTTTCATACAAATCCAGCTTTGGAATATCTGTCAAGCCAACCTCAAAGATGTATTTGAGACACACACACACACACACACACACACACACACACACACACACACACACACACACACACACACACACACGGGTGCGCATGTTTTAAATGTAGTTCTTTGCTGCACTCTCGTCTGGTCTGTATCTGGTTTCTACCTTCATATTCTCCGTCCTCCTTACTTTTCTTTAATAAATGTTTAAATATGTCCCTGCAGCTTCAGAGTAATTACTGTGCAGCAGCAGTCCAGGTCCTTTGGGAAGGAGAGTGGGGGTGGGGGGTAGTGGGGGGGGGGGGTGCATGCAGAACTAGAGAGAGAGAGAACGCTGTTCATGCTTGATGACAGAAGACGGATCGAGCAGACCTTGCGATTGGAAGGGTGAGAAATTTGGATAGGTAGACGGAGGATTTTTATTTAACAAAATGAGCTGACAGCTTGTCCTTCAGCATGTCCTTACATAAGTATGTTGAATGGTTATGTCTTTGTGTGTGTTACTCGCCTGGCGATCCATCTGTCTTTCAGACGGAAAGTGCTCAAGTGAGATGCTAAGAGTTTTCTTTCTTTCTTTTTTTCACTCTTTTCATTGCAATCAGTTGTGCACTTTTTTAAGGCTCCTTTCACCACAAGTTATTTTTACACGGTGGTGCAGTGGTCAGCACTGTCACCTCACAGCAAGAAATTTTCCGGGTTTGAGCCCCGGCTCCAGCACTGGATCTTCCTGTGTGGAGTCTCCATGTTCTCCCTGTTCCTGTGTGGGTTCTCTCTGGTACTCCAGCTTCCTCCCACAGTCCAAAGACATCAAGAGGGGACGAGGCTGATTGATACTCTAAACTGACTGTAGGTGTGACAGTGAGTGTGAATGGTTGTCTGTCTCTATGTGTTGGTCCTGTGATGGACTGGTGACCTGTCCAGGGTGAACCCTGCCTCTCACCTGAAGGCTGCTGGGATAGGCTCCACCCCCCCCCCCCCCCCCCCCCACGATCCTTAACAGGAATAAGTGGTAGAAAATGGATGGAAGGATAAAATAAATGGCCAACATTATTAATTACCTTACAGCAGGGTTACAGGGTCGTGACTATTAGCTAAAAAAGATTCTTTCTTTGTGTTGTTAATTCGAGTTAATTCATGGCAAAAAAGTTATAATTTGCTTTAAAACTATTTTTTGTAGAAATTGCTGCAGAATAATTGCAATGCTTTCTTAGTAGACATTAAATGTTTATATACACAACATATAACCCAATGATAGTAACTCCTTTCACACATCGCTGCATCACTGGGGGTTTGACTGATTAACTCTCTGGTCAATATTAACTGATATTAGCTGATATTAGTGGATGTGTCAACACTTTTTTAGGACAGGCAGTGCAGCACTGATGTCATGTCAGATAATAAAAGGTATAACAGTTCATAATCCCTCATAATCCAACCCCAAAAAATCCCATGGAGGTCAAGCCCTAGTCTTTCGATCACCTATTTTTTTTTTCAAGTGTCCAAAAAACATTCAGAACATGAAAAGAACAAAATCACAGTTGAGTTTTCACTATTCTGACAGACTGGCAGTGGAACTGGGACTTCAAGGCCTCCAGCTCCCCTCCCTCCTCTCGTTTTCAAGTGGAACAAGTTAGGCCATTTTGAGCTGCATGTCCTTCTACATTCAGCCAAAGTATAATTCCTCGCCCTCTCACATCAGCAGCATCAACATTATACAGACAGACAGCTAAGTAATTGCCGTCAAACTTCCCTGCTCGCTGTGCAGCAGCAGCAGCAGCAGCAGCAGGAGGGGATGGGAGGGGTGGCAGCAGAAAACATGAACTGCATTCTCGTTGAGCACAGAGTGGTAGCAGGAAGGCAGCCCACTGATGACGAGGAACTGAAGGATTTGTTTTAAAATGCTGATTTTTTTTTTTTAATCTGGATGGGTGATTTTTGTTTTATTCTTTTATGTTTTTCAAGACATGGACCACAGGGTGTCCGATAATAAGGAGCCTCTTGTCTGGGGGGATGGAATGGGGATTCTTCAGAGGAAATCTATAGCAAGAATGCACTAATTGGGTCGTGTTTGCTCTTCAGTTCAGGATTTGAAATTATATTTGTAATATAATCCTCCGTCCCAAAGCATGCTAATGTCAGTTTATTTAAGGGGCACGAACAGAGTTGAAATGTATATATTTTTAATTGAGGCAATCTAGAAACCCTTTGGTGAGTTATGGCAGTGTTTAGATCTGATGGATCACTTTGCAAGAATGCTTATGTGGTGTTTTTGAAAGCACACACATCTGGTGCGTACTCTTCTGGACACGAGTTCACTGGGTGTGTATGTTATTTTGGGAGGTAAGCAAGGTTTGCTCCCCAGTCTCAACCCTGATTCCGTTTTTTTTTGCACTGAGACATCATGTTCATGACCGTGTGGTACGCTAGAAAGATGGGCTGCCAGCTCCTCAACAACGTGCGGAAAACCAAGAAACTAAGACATCGTAAGATGGTAGGCATGTTTTTATTTATTATCATAAGTAATATGAATTCTTGTTTGGAGAATTGTGAAAATGCATTTTCCACTTTTGCTGCACTGAAGAGGTGTTTGTGATTGAAGTGTGTGTTTGATTATGTTCACACTCGCGAGGCTTTGTTTGGCAGAGCTCAGGTCAAGTCTGCCTGAACCTGTGTTTAATCACCGCAAGCAATCAAATCCAGAAATATTAATGAAATCAAAATGATTGTGTGTGTGTGTGTGTGTGTTTGTATCTTTCATTTAATATTGCAGCAAACATGGAGGTGTAGGTGGCAACAACCAACTGCTCTTCACACACACCATGTGGGATTTAATAATTGAGCATGATCCCCCCCCCCCCCTCCCCCACAAGGACAGCACACAAACACACACACCTATAACTTTATATGCCACACAAGCAGTCTGGCACACAAAAATCTTACAGCTACACATTGTTAGACTCTACACACACACACACACACACACACACACACACACATCTTCTCATTTCCATTCATTTAACCGCACTGAGGTGAGGGGCAGTCTGGAGTCTGTGCTACTCTTATCGGTCTCCTCTTCACTCTCTTAAGAGGAAGAACAGATAAAAATTGTGCACCACCCATAATGACTGCACACTTCATTGGTGCATATAAAAAGGAGGATTTATTTAATAGACACACACCAACTCATATTCTAGAGGTCCTCCAGGTAGCGTGCGGAGGACATGGAAACTCACTGATGCAACCCCTGGCCCTGTCCCGCTAAACATAAATATTTATTTTGTATTTAGTATTGTTAGCATGTAAACAGGAAACACAGAGATCTTCTTAACGAAACAGCTGACTGACGTGATCGAGGTTTGGCTATGGATTGCTTGTGTGCGTATGTATGGAGGCAACAAAAACAAAAACAAGAATGCATTTTTCTTAATGGTATTGATTAAAAGCACTCTTTTCTGCTGCTGGGATGCTAAACTATTGATATGTGTCATTTTCTTCTGATGATTATTCTGAGCATTGCCTAAAACAGCACTAGACGACGCAGCTTGAACGTGCAGACGTGGAGGAGGGTGGTGAATAGATGGTGTTAAAGTAAAGGTGGCCTGTTGGACACGGCTACATGGAGCAGCTCTGGGAAGACGCTGTTATGATCCTGCAGTTAGCAGCTAAACCTGAGCTCCGGCGCTGGTTTGCTGGAGCCTTCAGCGGATGAGTAATTTCTCTTAATGCGTCCTTTAACTGCTATCATTGACTCGGAGAGAAGGATGAGGGAGCCGCGTGAAGCAGCTGCTTTTCACAGCCTGTTTAGGACATGAAATGGCAGGAAAACACACAGGTGTCATGACGAACACGAATTACATCCGCTGTTGTTCGCCCCGGGACACTGACTGAACCATCGCTAATGTCATTAGCAACACCTGTGATTAAAGATGAAATAATATCACTACTGTATATTTTGTTTGTACAGGAAGTATTAAGAATAGTATTTGATGTTTCAGAATAAAAGCATGGAGAACTGTAACCACCGTACTGGTAAGACATTTGCGTACTGGAGCATTGGTTTGTTTAATGCACTGAGGACAATAAACTAATCAAAAAGAAAGAGAGAGTCAGCTGTAATTGAAAGCCTTTTTCATTTTCTGTAGTTTTGTTGTTGTTTTTTGTTATTTCAATTTGACTTATGAATCACCGTACCAACGCAACTTTTAACCCTGACCATTTATCAACGATTTGACCATTTCACTTATTTGGCTTAAAAACATCTTTTCTGGACTTTTGAAATGGAAGAAAATTCAAAATTGATCAACAGCAAGTGCTTTTTTGGGGGGGGCTTCCCAAGGTAACTTAAGTCCCTGAAGAGAACAGATTTCCCATTGCATTAAATATATTTTACTGGTTCAGAATGTGAATTGTTTTCTTTTACAAAGCTGTGAAACTGCATTTTTTTTTTTTTTTGTGTGCAGTTGTTGTTTGTGTGTGTCCAAGAGCTGTCAGCTCTGTGAAGGTCAGCGGGCTGATTTTATGCTGCTGCTGCTGCTCTGCCAGCACTTTGGATGCAGAGCGTCTTTCACATGCTAATCAGCATGGTGGAGAGCAATGACAGAAATAAATACAAGAGTTTAGATGGGGAGTCAGATGATGTTCTTCAAAGAGTAGTGCAGAGACCAGTGGGGTTACATCCTGCATGGTAGAACAAAGCAATAAAAGGAAAAGAAGAAGATCAACGTAGCTGATGCAGGTAAACCCAAATCATATTAATCCTGACGTCCTTGATCATAACAACTGTCTCTGCCTTGTTACTGTATTCAATACAGTCCTACAACCCCTGAAGGAAAATATGGCTTGTTCTGCCTTTAAGCCCACAACCTCCTCACTGTATCGTTAGGAATTTTTAATGAACTGTAGGAAAAGGCTAGGATTTTTACATAAAAGCTATGAGTCCAAACCAGGGGTATTCAATTCAAATTCAAAGTCCGGTGAGAGAAATTTACAGGAAACTTTCCTGTAGCTGGCGTTATATTTACGGGAGTATATACTGAAGTAGCCAAGTAGTTTTATCAGCTTGTAGATATTCAATTCAAATTCAAATCAATTAAAAAATTATTTTGGCCAATTTTCTTTTTAATTATTAGTCAGAAGAGACATGGTTGTGTCTGCGCCCCTGAGACGAAGGTGCTTATGTTTAACTCCATCACCGCCCTCAGGGCCGAGGTGTTTATTCAACATAATGTCACAGATTCATCCAAGCAGGTTTTATGTGGTTGAAGTGGAAGTAATACAAGCTATAGAATCATTTAGGAAAACTACAGCATTAATTATTTTCCATCATGGTAGGACAATAACAAGCATTACTCTTCATAGCATGATGAAAATGCTGTTATCACTGCTGAGAGCTAATTTGGCCATCAGTCTTGGCCGTGACTGCAGCATTCACTGATGAGCTGCATCACATTTGAGTTTTATTTCATAAGATACATCCTCTCTCTCTCTCTCTCTCTCTCTCTCTCTCTCTCTCTCTCTCTCTCTCTCTCTCTCTCTCTCTCTCTGCCTCCAGGGAAACACTCCTCCTGTGGTGGTGAACACTGACACACTCGATGGTTCCCCATATGTAAGGATTACGTCTGATCTCCTCTTTTATTACATGATTGTGTTAGACTCCAGCACATGAATATCTTAACTGCCTTCATGTATTATCAGTGATTCTGTTTCTTTCCCAACAGCCAGGTTGCACATTGTTTTCATCTGTATGATAACAATAGTGACTTTTTTTAAAATTAAAACTGTATTTCTTTGCTTGATTTGACAGAATAGAAACATTATTTGGGATTTATAATTCTTTAACAGTTTCAAATGAAAGCACATTATGAGCTGTGAGGGATTAAAAAAAAAGGAGGCATCTCAGAGAAAAGCCTCTCATCACAGACCACTATTTTTGCACCACTCGCAAAGTTGTTTTCTAGGTCAGGCCGAAACAGTAAAGTCTGACGTTCCTTGAATTCCCTTTTCCCCAGGAGTTGCCTTAATTACGGTAAAGCTGATGAGCAGCTATGTTGTTCCGCTAGAAGGCAAATTAGACCAAAATAATAATATTCCTCTTATCAATCGGGTACCACGCTGGTCTGAATATAATCTCAAAGAAGCAAACTTGATTGGGATTCAATTTAGCGGGAGGAACTGGTGGTTCTGTGGCATTAGATTTTTGGTGATGATGATGTTCTGTTCGGGAACTGATAGGAACCCTTCCAGGAGTCAGTTGTGTAGAAGGTCAACAGACACAAGTTGACAGTTTTTGTCTCTAAATGACTGTTGTCTCATCACCATCTCATCCCGGCAGGTGAATGGAACAGAAGGGGAAATTGAATATGAGGAGATCACACTGGAGAGAGTGAGTGAGAATCAGTTCCTTCAGGGTGTTTTCAGTCTGCAGTCTGGTTGAATCAGACTCCGGTTCCTTTCCTCCCCGGTACTTGTCTTTATTTGGGAAGATCTGAGCAATGTAATCCCACTTGAGAGCGGACCAGAAGACACAATAAAGTTTCTGTTGCATTGACCTTGATTCCACACAAATACAGGGTCTACACTGCAAGGTGCATTTTGCATAATAAGATGCCCATGAGCAAAATCAAACGTTGCTAGCCGCCAACAGGAGAATGACCCTGGAATCCAATTGGACCAAAGCAACAAACTTCTGCACTCTTTAGAAGTTTTTTTCTTCTTGTCCACCTGGATATAATCCTGCTCAATGAACCGTAAATATGATCACAATCATGCAATATCCCAATTGCAGGAGCTGCGTTTTCTTAATGAAGATAAAAGGTGTTTGTTACAACTTTCCACTTAAATGTCCCGGCTTACAAAATTCTTTCTTTCTCTCGTTCGTTCGTTTTTCTTTCTTCCTTTCTTTCTTACTGTAAAAATGAATACAAGTGCTGTCCCGCTTGTAACCCATTTGCAGTGTCGGTCGAAAATAATTAACATATGATTGAGTGATTTTTGTGTCGAGGATATTGTTCCCTCGCTAAACTGTACCTACTTTGCAGCATAATGTTCTGTCGGTAAAATTTTAGAATCATTACATACAGTATGAGTCATTGAGTAATTTGAAAATCAGCAGGGAAGTCCTGCAGGACAGAGAACAAAAGAAACAAACACAATCGGGTCTTGGCCTGAAGTACCTTCAGGCTCAGGCCCTAATAAAAAGCAAAATGACGATCTTCTTTTTGAAGTTACCATCAGGCGTAAGGTCTCCAAAGGGGAAGATGAGATGAAATATTACATTTTAAGAGAATCCAACAACAAGTAGAAAAGATTCACTCATGGCACGTGAAGATGCATTTTCTTGGATTGTTTTTTATGTGTGGGAAATATTTTTAAAAAAACACACACACACACACAAAACCAAAAGGAATATGTAATGTTGAGTATTCCATCTCCTGATTCAGACCAGAACTGACAAGCTGCAGGTTTGAAAACATCATAAAACAAGATAAATGCATGATTGTTACAGTCTCCAGTCCCTACAGGCAGACTCAAATGGCCTTGATCAATGATCGCTGCGTGTTTTTGGTTGTAATTGCTACCGCAGGGTAATTCAGGCTTGGGCTTCAGCATAGCAGGGGGAACAGACAACCCCCATGTGGGTGACGATCCCAGCATCTTCATCACCAAAATCATACCCGGAGGAGCCGCAGCTCAGGATGGAAGACTGAGGTAAAACCACACACATTAGGCTGCCATCAGCACACAGCCAACGTCAATGCATGCATTAATGAAAAAAATGCTTCTCATCCATCTGGATGGTTTCCTACCAACAGCAGGCCTTCAGACAATGCTGCTTTCCTTGGATTTTGCTCTTTTACGAGCAACATATTATACTACCATTAATGGGTCTGACATTCATCGTAATCTAGAGCCAATTTTCTACACTGAATCATTCAATATTGCTTATGATTTGCTTGCCTTCAGAACCCCATGAGGATGTAAAATGCTTAAAAGTAACATGTTTCATGAAGGCAAATGAGCATTCTAATCGTAAAAATGTTGTTTTTACTCAACAACAAACATCTTCACGTGTAAAGGTCCAAAGATTTCAGCAAGTATGGGTTCATCAATTTTTTGATGCATCTCAGTGGTAAAAACTCGAAAGAATCACTTCAGTCTACTGAATTTTATGCTGGTAAAATCAATTTTGAGCACATGAATGGAATAAAAAAACCCACAAACTGTGTTATCACTCTCCCTCCCACTGTCTCTCTCTGTTTCTCTCCTTCCGTTTGTTAGTGTGAACGATTGCATCCTATTTGTGAATGATGTCGATGTGAGGGAGGTGACACACAGTCAAGCCGTGGAGGCTCTTAAGGAGGCAGGTGCAATTGTCCGCCTCTACGTCCTCCGCAGGAAACCAGCAGCAGAGAAAGTCACTGAAATCAAACTCATCAAAGGGCCTAAAGGTGTGTGTGTGTGTGTGTGTGTGTGTGTGTGTGTGTGTGTGTGTGTGTGTGTGTGTGTGTGTGTGTGTGTGTGTGTGTGTGTGTAAGTGTGTGTGTATGCTTATGTGTGTGTATGCTTGTGTGTGTGTGTGTGTGTCTGCGTGTGTATGCAGCACAGATGCTTTTGTGTAAGCTTCAGGGTGCTTTATAAGTGGCAAATCTGTACCTCTGGATTTAGAACATCTCTCATCGTTCCCTTTTCTCAGGATTAGGTTTCAGCATTGCCGGAGGGGTTGGAAACCAGCACATACCAGGAGATAACAGTATCTATGTCACCAAGATCATTGAAGGCGGAGCAGCTCATAAAGATGGTCGTCTGCAGATCGGGGATAAGATCTTGGCGGTCAGTAACTTGTGTATGATTATGGCATGCGGAGATGTGGACCCACACAAGTGCATGTGGAACTGTTTCTCACCTGTCCTGCACATGAAAACACACTCGTGTCTTCTTGAACAGCACCGTTGAATTAGAGCCAAGGTAAATGACAGCTGTTATTTCCATGGCCTGAAATTACTTTCATCAATATGATAATAGAGGGGTAGGATGAGATAAATGTTGAACTGTTGCCTCAATGAGACTGAAGCAGCATTACTGCCATCTGCTGGACAACAGAGACACTTGCAGCTGATGGGAAGCTGAACACCAGCATCTTCAAAATGGTGCTTTGGTTCTACTAAATGGTGTCTCAGGTGATGCTTTGCCTCCAGATGAGATACGGCTGCAAGCTTCCAGTCAGTGTGAATCTATTCAAATGCAGAAATTACCATTACTGACTGGATTATGTCACCAGCAGTAATACACATGAAAGGAAGTTTTAAATGATGCAAACAATTGAAAACCATAATTAAAAAAAAGGATGAAAACGTGGTGACTGCAGCTAATATGCAAGGGGGGAGGAAATAGTCAACATCAATGCCAGAAAACTGGGTCACATGACTAAAATCAAATCACCAGGAGGTCAGCAGACAAACAAAAAGACAGTGACAGCATCAGAACATATAGAATAACAACGAAGTGTCCGATAGTCAGAACGTGAAAAGAAGCAAAGTAGCAGCTCACTCTGAAAGAATGTCTTTTTTAATTGTAGGTAATGCAACGTAGCTCCTAATGCTCCCATTAGAGAGTGACTGATAAGACATGTAATGTTGCCTGTGCCTTTGTCAAATCGAGGAACGTGGTTTAAAAACAAAAAACCTCTCAAAACTAAAAATGTTTTTTTTTTAATTGTTTTTGTGTTTTGTGTTTTTTTTTTAGCCAGCAATCTAAAGAATTTTCCTCTGTGGGGTTTGTTTCAGTACGAGGGTGTGCAGTCAATATGAAATACGACGATGAAATTCCACACCATCCGTTACATTTAAATGAACCCATAAATGCGAGCATAACGGAACTTGTGCAACTCATCAGCAAATGCCGATTACAGATGAAAACTGTAAATGCAGGAACCTTGAACACTTGCATGTCCATGTCCATAACCCATGTAAATCAAATATTCCGAACATCTGCAAAGCTTCAGGATGGACGCCACATACCGCCACCTGCAGCGTAGACATGCACACTGCAGCTGAAGTGGATGACGGAATATAAACTCATGTATTGATTTGGTGCATCAATTATGTTCACATCTTATTTATGAATCCATTTTTGTTTTGGTGAATCACACTCATTAATTTGTTATGTCATCCATGCCAAGAGAATTCATTAAAGGATTCTGGTCACTTAATCTACTGCTGTGCCACTATTCAGCTTAAGTGCCAGAGAGGAATTCCAAGTGAGAATTTGCATAGTGGAATTATTCAGTAATATATTTAATATTATCAGCTTTTATGTGCTGGAGACAAAGTTAACTTTGTTCTGCCCAAAGTAAAACTATAAATACTACTGATTTGGTTTGGAATTTCCGGCGTGAGGAGATAGTTTATAAATTATTTAACAATTTAACCAATTTAATTTGTGATCTGTACAAACAAAAGAGTTGAAGCTTGTTGCTCTTTTTATTGTTGCTCTTGCACTTGTGGTTATTTCCTGTCAGGGATGATCTGATTGATGCTAAAATTAAAGGAAACAGCCACAAGCTGTCAGAGCAGCTTCAGTGCTCCTTAGCAAAGATCCCTCAAGTCTCAGGAATTCTGCTGGAGGGATGATTCTTCCAAAAGGTTTTCTCTCATTTGATGTTTTGGTGTTCAATTTTTAGATTCACATCATTTTGCTTCTCATCAAACCAGTGACCAGTCTCCTTATGTGGACTGGGCTTCCTATTTCTCCACTCATGTGTGTTTTCTTCACTCATGTGGAGTTTTCTTTTAATGCGTCACCCATTTATGAATTTATATGCTGTCGTTACCCTCCTGATTTTGCTCGTCGTGATCATTCAGGTGAACAACGTGTGTTTGGAAGATGTGATGCATGAGGATGCGGTGGGGGCTCTGAAGAACACAGCCGAGGTGGTCTACCTCAGGGTGGCAAAGCCCAACAACCTGTACCTGACCAACTCCTACAACCCTCCGGACCTCACCAGCAGTAAGCCCTTCTCTCCCTTTTTGTTTTCTATATTTCCAGAAGTCAAACGGGTCAGGCTCTCTGCACAGTGGTGCATCTCAAATGAGGCCACATTACTTTGTAAAAAACAACAACAACTGGTTGACGATTGAACATTGTTCTATAAATTACAGTTTGAAATAAACATATTATTTATAATCTTTGAGGAAAGAGATCACTCTGAATGTTTGAATGTAAAATGTGCGTTTTCACTCAGGAGGAGGAATCATTGTCGATGGATGTTGCAGTGGGCTGGAATGATAACTGTTAAGATATGATAACTGGAACATAACTGTTTATGTATTTTCTAGCATATTCCCACATGGACACTGAACTAAGCCACCCCAACTATCTTGGGTCAGATTACCCACAAGCCCTCACTCCCACTTCACCTAGTCGGTTTTCTCCTGTTCTGCATGGCATGATGGGAGATGATGACATCCCTAGGTGAGTAACGGCCCTTCAAGTGCACATCATGTCCATAGATTTATTCACAGTTTTAAAGAAAGATACTAACTAAAATATATCTTTTTGCCAGAGTAGAAGATAGAGACTGTGTTGTATTTGGGTGCTGAGACCCAAAGACACCATCTGACTGCTAGTTAGCATAGCAAAATGAATGGTAGAGGGTGCAAAGTGTTAGCATACCTCAGCCAGACTGGCAGTAAAAATGGTGGTATTAGGACAACCAGACTCGTACACTGTCACCATCTATTTTCCTTTTACCGCCATCTCTTTTCTAGGGACCCTCGCAGAGTTTTGATCCACCGAGGCTCCACGGGCCTGGGATTCAACATTGTTGGAGGAGAGGATGGAGAGGGAATTTTTATCTCCTTCATCCTTGCAGGAGGTCCAGCTGACCTCAGTGGAGAGCTGCACAAAGGCGATCAGATCCTCAGCGTAAAGACACTTCCTATACTTGTTACACTTACAAGAATCCTGGTGGCACTCTGAAAGAGGTGTTAATGGTCATGCTGTGTGTGTTAGGTGAACGGCGTGGACTTGCGTATGGCCACACACGAACAGGCAGCTGCAGCACTGAAAAACGCCGGCCAGACGGTGACCATCATCGCTCAGTACAAACCTGACGGTAAAGCAGCAAACAAACGCCTGTGTTACTGCATCCATTCTTACGTAGGACAGTTTTTAATTCAAACCTCATTGTGATGATTGAACATAAAGTGACAGATTTAATTCCGTTGTGCCAAGCTGAAAATGGAATTTAAATAAATTTAGATGAAATTCAGTAAAATAAGGTAAACCCAGAGAGAAAGCTACAAAAGTTAGCAGGTAAGCAAGCTCAATCAAACCATTAGTGTCATTCCTTCAGATGTTGTTAGTGCCACGTCCATCCCCCATGTCATACATCCAAAATAGTCCCATGCACAAAATATATATATATATTATAAGAAAAGAATGATAAAAGTACTTGAAGTATCAGAATTCTTATCGAAAGAGAAATTTGGATCGCTTACGAAGTGATCTTCTGAGAGCAGGTCAAGTAGATCTTAACCTGTATGTGATCTTCCCTCTCAGAGTACAGTCGTTTTGAAGCAAAGATCCATGACTTGAGAGAGCAGCTGATGAACAGTAGCATGGGCTCGGGGACGACGACGCTAAGGAGCAACCCGAAGAGAGGCTTCTACATCAGGTCTGAAGCTCAAATTAAAAAAAAAAAAAGTACGATATAAAACATGCAGTAGCAGCGAGAGACGGGTTAGTTTGACAATTTAGTTTATATTTCTAATGTTTAATGCCTAATTGTTGTTGTTTGTTTGTATAGGATTCTTGCCATTCAAATATTTAAAACATTTTTCTTATTCTTTTATCACTCAGGGCTCTTTTTGACTATGACAAGACTGCGGACTGTGGCTTCCTCAGTCAGGCGTTGGGCTTCAAGTTTGGGGATGTGCTGCATGTGTTGGACTGCGGAGATGAGGAGTGGTGGCAGGCCCGCAAGGTCTCCCCACAGAACGAGGCCGAGGAGGTTGGCTTCATCCCCAGCAAGCACAGGTCAGACACGTCCCTCGCTCTGAGTGAGTGTGATGACGGCAATGATGAACTTTTGACTTGATTGCTCCCGTTTTTAAACCTCAGCTGACAGCAAATTAGACAGATGAGACAACATGTGCAGCACTCGAGCAGAATCATTATCCACACTCTTCTTCCCACCGCCTCCTCTAAAATGTATCCTTTCATTTTTACGTCCTCCTCTCTTCAGGGTGGAAAGAAAAGAGTGGTCTCGTGTTAACACTAAAGAGAGGGTGAGTTCATTCATCCTTCTGTTTGAATGAGACAGACTCTCTTGAACTCTCACCGGTCTCTAAACCTTATTCTCAATCTTGCAGGACCACGGACGCGACACCTTGAGCACGCAAGGTAATTACTATGTGCTGTATTTATTCAATTTTTAGCATTATATAGTTCTGACTGTAGTAATGGATAGAGCACAGCAACATGGGAACAAAGATTAAAAATTAAAACTGAAGACACTCTTGTTACTTTCAATACATACACTTAAATCTAAAGCTACAATACCAAACATGACTCCATCTTCTTGCAGTGACAGGCTCTGCTGTAGCCTACTTCATCATTAGCATTTCAGTTCAAGCAAGAGGACTACCAGAAGTAGCCTATAAGTTAGCATCTTCCACGGATAGAGCTGCAGCTGTAAAATGATGGATAATTGTTTTAAGCATCGCTCAACCTTCTGAACAATTTGATCCAATGAGTCTGATAACATTTGGTGAAATATAAGAACCACAAATTAAATTTGTATTCACATTCAAGTTAGCAGCAGGCTAACACAACATAGCCAACAAGGCTAGTGTAAGTCTCTGCTACACATGCTCTGCCCACAGAGCAACAGGAAGTATTCTCCTCAGTGCAGTCACGTTGCCATGGATACAAACTATATATACTGATAAATTCAGAGAGGTTCAACTCGTGGCAATGTGCTTAACGAGGATTGTTAGATCTCATTTGGCAAGAGCTTGATAGTCGCAGTAATTTTATGGTGAATAAATGTTAACTGATCAATCTGTTGGGCGCTGTGTTGTTTGTTGTTTGTGATACCTCAGCTTAAGGTTGCTTGTGGTACGCTTTGACATCTCTGAGATGATTAACCATCTTTGTTTCGACATTACACCAAGTCGAAACACAAGCATCCATATCTCCTAGAGCACAACACACCTCTGTCAAACTTACTTCTTTACTGCTCGTATCAAAAAGAGCATCTGATGTGCTGCAACATTTGAAAACACAGACAGGCTGACATAGGCAGACACAAACCTGAATGTCGTTTGATAATGAGAATTTTGGCTGATTGCGTCAATGTTCTGTCACCAGGGAGAGATAAAACCTCACAAAGTTATGAGACAGTCACCCAAGTGGAAGGTAAGGTCATTCAAAAAAAATAATTGAAGCCCCTTGTTTCAGTCTATGAAATTTGGGTTTTATTTTCATGTCTCCACGCTCTCTTTTGTCTCTTTCTCTTCACGCTAAGTTCATTATGCGAGACCCATCATCATTCTGGGTCCTGTGAAGGACAGGATAAATGATGACTTGTTGTCTGAGTTCCCGGATAAGTTTGGATCTTGTGTCCCACGTAAGTAATTATGATGTCAGTCACAGACACAGATCTGATCTCTAGCTTTTATTTGATGTCACTGCTGCCACCTGCAGCTGCTTTCCCTTGAGGTCTGCATAATGCAAACCTCCCAGAGAAGTAATTGCTTTAATTTTGAAATTCAAAGTAAAGGGGGTTTATATGCTGCTTAAATTGTTTTCTTCTTCTCTTGATAGACACCACACGACCCAAGAGGGAGTATGAGGTGGATGGGCGGGACTATCACTTTGTATCGTCAAGGGAACAGATGGAGAAGGACATCCAAAGCCATCGGTTCATCGAAGCGGGCCAGTACAACAGTCACCTGTATGGCACTAGTGTCCAGAGTGTCCGAGAGGTGGCCGAGCAGGTGCGCAGGACATACAAAATAATGATTATGTTTCATAAAACAACATTATTTTTAACCTAAATCCTTATCCTTTCATCCCTGCTTGTGTGAACAAGTAGCAGGGGAAACACTGCATCCTCGATGTATCAGCGAATGCTGTACGCAGACTACAAGCTGCTCAGCTTCATCCCATCGCCATCTTTGTCCGGCCTAAGTCACTGGAGAATGTTCTGTATGTAGAGTAAACACTATCCAACTATCCAGTTAATTCTGCATATCATTAAAGTATAAGTCCTGATAGGTGTTTTTGCATTTGCAAACAGAGAGATTAACACTCGCCTGACGGAGGAACAGGCCAGGAAAGGAATGGACCGAGCCCTCAAACTAGAACAAGACTTCCTAGAGTGTTTCTCAGGTGAGAACGGAGCGCCTTGTGAAATGAACCCACAAAATGATCGTGAAGCAGAGGTGGGAAGTAGTGAAGTACATATACTTCGTAACTGTACTTCAGAAGAGTTTCAGGTGTCTGTACTTCAGTATTTAATTTTCTGATGACTTGTTGCTTCTACTCGATATATTCTAGAACAAATATCTGCACAAATCTAACTATTGTGGTGGTTTTCATGCATCACTGCGCACCTTTCAATACAGAAAATCATCCCACAGAAAGAATTATCTCCTCTCAATTAGTAACCCTCATCTGAGCTCGTCGATGTAGAAATTTAACTCCACTTGTTACCCTTCAAATCCTTTAGTGTCTCATGAGAGTAAAACCAAACTATCATATGGTTCAGAGAGTTGTGTGCAAAAATAGCCTTTAGAAATACCCTTCAAAATGCTTCTTTATTCTTTAAGCTTCACAGAGAATTAATTCAGCTTCTAAACTCCAGCGTTTTTCATGCAAGTATCTGCACCTCTACTAAAGAATTTTGTGTTTTGCCACGTCCGCCAGTGAATTTGGGTTTAGGTTATTGCAGCACCAGATGGTAAATGTGAGCTTTAATACCTACACATGCACTCCGCCACACACTTTGGAATGGCTATCATAAGAATGCAGCCTTTTTATGACAGAAAGATCTTCAGTGCGGGTTTCACATATTTTCCTGTCATTGCAGGTGCTTACGAGCGCACTTCAGACCTCAACATTTGAAACACTCACTTTCTTTTTCTCATTTTGTTCCCAGAAAATGTCAGTGATGAACATGTCTCCTCCCACTCAAAGATGAACTCTACATTTCCATATTTATGGCAGACCCGAACAGTTAAATTAGAAATTTCTGGGTGGGCTCAGGACGCTTAAGCATTAAGAAAAGACACATTTGGGGCAAATCATGATGGAATATTATTGCACCTACACAAACCCGGCACTTATGACAAACCTTGAACAGATACTGTGACATTTTATCAACCATAGAAATGTGCCTGTTCACAGATTATCAAACAGCATTCATGACACAATGTCTTCCTTGCACATATTTTCACAATTCATTCCTCTGTCTCCCTTTTTCTTTCCCCTTGTAATATATCTTCTGCTTCTTTCTGTCTCTCCCCCTTTGTTTGTCAACATCTGTATCATTTCCTCCCTCATCCTTTTCTCTCCCCATCCCTCACACGTCCCGTATCCTTCTGCAGCTGTCGTGGAAGGAGACAGCTTCGAAGAGGTCTATCACAAAGTAAAGACAGTGATCGAGGAGCAATCAGGGCCTTACATTTGGATTCCCACTCGGGAGAGGCTGTAATGTGATGCTGCACACGCCCCGCCCGACCCCTCCCTCACAACCACCGACTGACACCACCCTTCACCCTCACAGGCCAAGCCAGCCTCGCCTGCCTATCTGTCCTCCAGAAAAGTCAGTGCCATAGGCGATCACAGAGAACGACACAGAGAGAGACAAATCTAAGACAAACACAGGCAGTGACACAACGAGGCAAAGAGCGATACCAAAAAAGAGACTCTTAGACAGATGTGATGTGTAATTAGACTGAAAGAGACGAAGAAGAAACAACTTAATCAGTATTCCACTTTCATGAGGCAGAACTGAGTACTGAGGCCTTGTTCACACTTGGGATTAAAAAGCATCTTCATCACCGGAGGAAGATGCAAAGGATTTGATAAAATGATGCCCAACAACTTTGACAATATTTGGTTGTGTGTATAAAAGGGAAGCACCACATAGCCACCTCCATCGTCATTTCTAGATGTTTGGTAGAGTGTTTCCTCCATGTAGAGGAAGTAGCAGTTTCCCTACAGATTCAAGCGAATGTGAGATGCATTCTGATACCAAGTGTGAACTGCCGTCCATCTTGTGTGGATCTAGAGTCTGGAAGTACACAGGACATTTGGTCTGAGCAGGGTTGAAAGGGCAGTAGAGGGTGACCCAGCAGGGATGGACCCTGAGGTAGTTTTAAACCCACCTCACCTTCCCCGCTTTTCTCAAGTCCCACCCCCTTTGACGCGCCTATGTCTGAGGTGAAGGTGCCCAAAAAGACACTGGTTCCTCTTTTTATATCGCCTCCTGACTTTCTCTCTTCCTGTCAGCTCTGCCTTGTTTTAAGACAGGAAAGGGGGAAGACTGAGACTGGGGTGCCCA
This sequence comes from Aulostomus chinensis, assembly GCF_037954235.1. Lineage (NCBI taxonomy): Eukaryota > Metazoa > Chordata > Actinopteri > Syngnathiformes > Aulostomidae > Aulostomus > Aulostomus chinensis. Next base: position 14,440,803 of record NC_141334.1, on the reverse strand, counting down.
GATCCTGCTGAGTCCCTCTTGACCAGGAGTCATTTCTCTGCAGAGTCCCTTTTCTTGTGAAGTCTCTTCTTGGTTCTGAGTACCAACTCAGAATAACACCTCAGTGACCAAGACTCAACATTTGATCAACCACGTTGAATATAGCAAGGCATTATTTAAAGGCAGTTCAAAACAATTATAATGAAAAAGAAAAAACTCATATGCTGAATTTGTGCATGCATCCTCAGAGACAATGGAGACAAAAACAACAGAGGAATTTGACTTAAAAAAAAGAATAAAAAGAAAGGCGATTAAGGCGTGTGTGTGCTTCTCCACCTTCTTATTGTGGAGGAGTGTTTAGCATGTCCCACAATGACAGAAGAATAGACACGGTTATGAGATGTGGTCAGTTCTGAGAGCAGCAGATACAGTTCTGCCCTCTAATGCACACACGCACACACACACACACACACACACACACACACACACACACACACACACACACACACACACACACACACACAACATTCACTGACACGTAGATGTGTAACCTCAGCTGTAACTTAGCACACTCCTCTACAGGAGGTGGGGTGGGGTGGGATGGGGGGGGGGGGGGGGCAGCTGTTCTGACCCACCCGTCAGAACCCAGGATGAATGTTGTCTCTCTGGGCACAAACAGCAGTGCTGATTAGCTTCATCGCACCGCAGCCAACTCACCGATCACTTCCAAAAAGAATCCCTCAGCCACAGACATACACACTGTTTCCAGTGGCTGCAGTAAAAGCCATGGTGTGTGTGTGTGTCTGTATGCGTAGTGTGTGTGTTTGTGTGTGTGTGTGTGTGTGTGTGCGTGTGCGTGTGTTTGTGCGTGGAAACTCCTCTGTGTGGGAGGAATAGGTCTTCTTTTATTCTCTCTCTTCCACTTTTTCTCTGCTTCTTTCTCCCTCTTGTGTCCACACAAATTAAAGCTAAGTCATGTTTAACAAATAAATGGCCTATATATATAAATATATATAATATATACATATATATATCTTTTTTATGACAATTTCTTAAGGGTCTATTTAAAAAAAAACATGTCCAGACAATATTCCATTGATTCCTTTGGGTAATATTGCAGTTTGGTTGTTGAATTTATTCACATTCCCATTTTATTGTTGTCAAACACAGCAAAAACTACACTGAACCAACAGAATCCTTCAAGTTGATGTAAAGCAGACTTCACACTTGAGCTTGAACCTGCATATTTGATACATTCTCGTGAAAACCAACTGAAACACATGTACAATGCAGCTGTGTGCGTCTGAGTGTGTTTTGTTCTGCTTGTGAATGAGGGTGGCACGAAAGTTGTTTATGAAATATAAATGATATTATATGAGAATATCTATCCTTTATAACATCCACTGGTGGTTATAATGTATAATATATAAATGGGTTTTGCGTGTGTGTGTGTGTGTGTGTGTGTGTGTGTGTGTGTGTGTGTGTGTGTGTGCGCGCGCGAGTGCGTGCGTGCGTGTGTGTTTGTATGCACGTGTGTGTGCGTGCAAAAGAGAGAATGAGACACGCACATGAAGATGTAGTGCAATACCGCTATGATGTTATGCAATGAAGAAGGTTCTATGAGTGTTAAAGATTAAAACATTATTTATAAAAGTTTGCACTGACTGCATATATATTCTACAGGTATCAGCAGGAAAAAGAATGATGACAGTAGAAAGACTCAGAGGTTTTAATAGCATGTGTTTGTGTTTCTTCTTTTGGATTTTTTTTTCCTGAATTATAAGGTGGAAGTATTGATTAAAGTGACCAGTCATATTTATTGATTTGTTCCCCACTTGCTTCTCTCAGACCCAAAGCTGGAAGCTTGTGAATGACAAGTATCAGTTTCCGTTTTGTTGGTTATTTATGTAGGACTGTCACTGGGTCTATTTCAAATCTGTAAATTTGTTTTGTTTTTGTTTTGTTTTCTTTCTTTTTTTTCCAAATTGAGAGAGTCTCGGCCAGATATGCTGTAAATATGATAGACATGTTGAAGCGCGGTGTGGCTTTAGAATTAGCGGGGGACACTGATGATTGGACGTGAGTACCGAACCCACCCGAGCCACAGCCCAGTTTAACTTCTCCAACACAGTAACAACATCTGCACACTTCAGGTAGGCAACACACACACAGACACACACACACACACACACACGCACACATGCACACAAAAGATATCGGCACATCCACACATCCATTGACATTGACACGATGAGAAAAAAATCACACACACACACACACACACACACACACACACACACACATCCATGAATGGAATAATGTTTTCAGTTTCTTTATTTGAGGGTTCAATGTATTTCTTAATATCTCTCTCTCTCTCTCTCTCTCTCTCTCGCTCTCTCTCGCTCTCTCTCAGCCATCCATATCATAGTGTGATATTCCTTATAAAGTATATGAATTTTTACAGAAAAGACTGATTACAAAGTTACAACAAAGTCAACTGATGCAGAAAAATATATTTAACAATGACAATATCAAGCAAAATAAAATGTTCCAGTTCAGTGAAGCGCTTGTTGTAAATTATAGCTATAAAATAATAAAATGAATTTAAAAATGCTTTCTGAATACTGACTCAGCTGCCGTGTTTTTATTTGAGTGTGTTGATGGTGTTGATGCCTAACAGCTCCACAGGTTTCCGCTGCATTGACATCAATGGCGTGACCAGGGGAGGGCACTCAATCTCCATTTACAGCTGCTTACACAAGCGCTTATATTTCTCCCCCACCTCCCACATTCTCATCAGGGGAACCATTTTCTCTTTAGAAAAGCACACAATGAGGATCCTTTCATGTGAGCACGTGTAATATGATAGCGTGTGCGTGTGTGTGTGTGCACAAGAGAGAGAGAGAGAGAGAGAGAGAGAAAATATTGACACTTCTCGCCCTGCTTGTGATAATCTGTGCTGTTTTTAAGGGCACAAGGGGATCATTCAAATGTAAATTGAATTAAAGCGACACCTCACAGAAAGAGCGTCATTTATTTTCAATTACTCACCCTAAGACGCCTTGTCTTCATGAAGTTTTTAACCCAGCATGAATTCTTGAGGCTAGTTTAAGACCTCTGGGTCAAGTGGATGCGGCCCCGTCACCGTGGCACCATCGTCACAGGTGAGCCTTTCTACTTCTGTGCTCATCAAGCAGCAATTAAAACACTAAAATGTGAGCAGGTGATGGGGCTTCTGTGCTAACGCGGTCGTCTTTGTGTACTGTCAGCAATGGATACAACAATTAGTTTGGGGAGTTTTGGCCAATAATCATCAATTTGCTGAAATAAATGTAATGCCAAAAACAGCTGAGACAAGGGGATGGTGTGGAAATGAACGAGTGGAAATGCTGCTTGTTACGGTCTGTGTCGTGTATTTCCCGGGAGGTGCGTGTCAGTCTCTGGTATATGAGAATTACAGCATCGATGTGACGCAGAGGTACAGACCAGCATTTAGTGAATCCAGAATTCAGGAAACTACAGCCAATCACCTGTCACTGGAAGCTGCTGGAGACTGAGACTAACCTGCTTGTTCATTGGCTAGGACTAGGCTAACAGGAAGTTACGCTGCACACCGTGTAAACATCCTGCAGCAGAGCCAATGAACAAACTGGAAGATGGTGCTTCAGCTGAATGGGCAACAAGTACATGGCCTGCGCTTTTTAAACTCTCTATTCACTAAGAAATTACAGATCCACAAGAAATTCTTCATGAATTCAGTACATTTAATGGGATTGACAAACAAATGGTGATATTTGGGTGAAGTATCACTTTAAAGGTGAGTAAAACTTCAGAATCCCTGAGTATTAGATGTAATACTGCCTAATTCAGTCAGCGTATAGCTCTTGTACAATTGGACTGTTCTTTCCACAAACCGGCCCCAAAACATCAGACAACACACCATTTAATAACTTCACAACATTCAATGCACATTATGGCGATAATTAATTGGGTTTACACAACTTGAGAAAACCAGTTATTGTATTTATAATATAACCTCTAGGATAAACGGCTTCTTATTTTCACCATTGGCAGCTAGATTCCTTGGCACCCCCCACTGGCCCCATGGCCTCCTGATTACTTCACTGGCCACATTAATGACCCATGACAGCTCTACTTTTTCAAGTTACTGCACTGCACCATGCAGTGATATTCTGTGACTCCTTCAAAGAGAATTTTTTACACTACCTTAAAATTTTCAGGCCTACTGCAGTACCATTAAGTCATTTGAGAAAATGACTATGTTGAATAGATTTCTACATTTTAAATTAAGATGGTGAACAAGCCCAGACAGTGTGAAATTAGATTAGTTTGCCGACCTTAAACCTACCTTCGAAGGAAAAAATGGGAAATCTGTCTGACTGATGTGAAATATAAATGAATTTATCAATGTTCTCCTGTGCTTCTCATAGTCGGGGTCACGAGGAGGCTCAAGAATTTCACTCCTAAAATTCAAAACATCAGTCACCTGGTTGAGCTCAGTTTTTTCCTGTATTATACCACTTGAAAGTGACCGGAACGGTGAAGGATCAGGATTTCATCCATCAGATGAATATCCTCCTTTCTGATGTAATAACTCACCCTATAGACGGCCGCGTAATGCACGAGGCCACAAGCTGGCGTAAAGAAGGCCTGACAGATGCCGGACAGAGGGATGCACGAAAAAATCTTGAAAAGTAATGAGGTTATTTCTAAATTAGGTCTTGAAATTCCCACTTCATGAAATAGTGATGTTTGCTTCGTGTCACAGAGCCGTTGCAACATCCTGTTTTACTGCAGGGAGGTGCAACAAATCAAAAACTAAGCAGTGCTGAGAGATGACTTCTCACGCTGCAAAAAAAATATTAAATCAAATTATCTCACTGAACCCTAGAACCAAATAATGGTGTTTAATTAGACGAAGAATTGTTTTCATTTTTAGGGAAAAATTGTACAGTAAGTTTCACTTGTTCATTCTTTTTTTTTTCAAAAAAGGAATCTTTTTTCTGCTTGTAATAATTATATTTATTATTCCTTATTATATTTTTATTTGGGGTTAGCAAAATTGACTTGTCAATATTTCTTGAAAAAAGATCACCCCTTTATCTCACTGAGGTGCTTCATTTTAAGCAATTCTGTAATGAGACAAGTTGTGTTGGAATGAGACAAACATACTGGCAACCACTGACTTTTAACTGAGAAGCGGAGTAATCAAGTCAAAGCGATGATTAGAATCAATCTGCAATACAATTGTGACAACTGAGGTAGCTGGCGAGAGCGAAATGAACAGGATAATTGTCAAACAATTCAATCTCAGAACTGTTAATAGGATCAAAGTGATAATCAGTGCATGTTGAGAGTCAGTCCCATTAATGTATGACGAGAAATTATTCACAGCCTGTTTCAAAATCGGCTGATAATAGAGTAATCCTACTCCGTGCGTGCTGCTGGGGTCCGGGGCTGCATTTAGATGAAATAATAGCTGGCGTGTGAGTCTTGTGGGTGTCGGACAGAAAACTCAACGATTTCATAGCAAAGCTCCTTCTTCTGTTCGGGAAACCAGAGAAGCATTGCAGTGTAACACAAGCTATCGCACAACTCAAAGCCAATATCCTCGTCGGGGCTAAAGGCACACCAGCTGAGGCGTTTCTTAGCATTCCTTCACCTCGACATTCTTCGTCATGACCTGCAGTGCATACCCCAGCTTCACTTCGAGTGCTGAGATCATTGGATATGCTTTCAAATGCTCCACAAACATATTTAAATTCATAAATCTTCCTTTACATCATAAGAGTGGACCTTTTTCCTCAGTTCTTTTTTCTTTTTTTTTAAACTACAAACCGGATTTGTGCACCACTAAATTTGGGGTTTTTCAATACTCTCAAGAAGAAGAGTTTGTCATTCATCTACCAAACATTTTGGCTACAAACAGGAGGCTGTCAGCATTATTTGTTACCTCCACTGCAACATGACAGCTGTAGCCTGCAGTAGAGGATCAAACACAGATCCTTTCTATGTTCATATTCTATTATTCATTTCAGCCTGCTGCGTCTTTTACTCGCTCATTCTTTGTCCTCTCTTTTTGCTCCTCCGCCCATGGGGTCCCAGCTGGCCCCTTCACACCGCGTAGGTTAACTCAAGTTTCACTCTTTTGTTTATAGTTTTGATCCGTTTAAGTACATCTGGATGATGCCAGTTTGACTGCATCTTTACGTGTGTGTTATGCTGGCTGCATGAAGATCATCCACACATGGGTGCATGGCAGGGTGTGGTGCAGGGTTTTGCCATTAGGATGCTGCTTTATGCTCTTTGAAAAGAGCTGCCCTCAGACCAAGATAATACGGACTCCTGCAGCTTGGTGCTGCAGCTCTCAGACTGATGTTGGATTAAATCTCATATTCTTCTGCCCTTTTATGAGAATAAGATGAATAAGAACTGCTTTTGCAATGACTGTCTGCCCATGCTCTGAATGAATGCATGGCATTTTGTCTTCAAAGGAGTGTTACCTTCCGTTATTAATATTTAACAACCTTGAAATTAATTGAAAATGACAAAGATTTGGGTTTTTCACTTTGACTAACCAATAGAATGAGATACATTTTCAAATTGCTTCTGGTGTCATTTCAGAAGCTGCATCAGCAAGAGCAGAGCTTAACCGAGGAGGGCTTATGAAATCACCCGGGCCATATGCAAATTTTTACTTTCTAGTAGCTGATGACATATGATCCCATAATTGGGATGATGTCACACAGGAGCATCGCTAGCGTTTTGTATGTGTTTTTCATCCTTCTTTGGCAATTGTGCCTAAAGAAACAATAAAAAGTGTGCCTAAACATACCCAATATATAAGAATATGCATACAGTTGGAGGGCAAACACAGAAAACGCTCCGCAAGAGGAAGTTGACTATCAACGGGATGGCAATTCAATTCAAGCCAGATTTGTCCTGTCCATGTTTGGAATGCCAAACTGCTCACATGTGTAGGTGGTGATCGTCGATTGGTTAGCCAGCGCTTGCCTGTTATAGCTTTGTGCTAAATACAAATTTTACCATGCTAGCAGTGCTAATGATGTTTACCATCTTGTAAAAATGCCAAAAGTCGCACCAAAAGCAACCAACGACTGAAACTGATGGGAATATTATTAGTTCTGTGGGTATATGTTCATACGCAAAAGTACTGGAAAACTAAAGTTCAGGGATGGGGCATGAGGGCCCGATTTTATGGCCATCTTTCCAACTACTCGTGTTACAATTGAATTATTTTTCATGCAAACCTCAAAGTGATGCTGGAGGGTGTCAGAGACAATCAATATTCAAGCTACTGATGGCAATCCAGCTATTATTTATAGACTTCTGTCTAAAAGTGACCAAAGTGTTGATCGTGCCTCTGGCATGACTGCATGGCTTCAGTTATGGTTACAGCAACTTCAACATTTTGGTTGACAAGCTGACAAATAGCCATGTTTTCTTCCATTGGTACTTTAATCCCAAAGATCTCCTGCTTTCTTCTCAAGATTCTGTATATAAAGAGACTTCTGGACAAAAGAGCCCAATTAAAACTGATGGAAGAGAATCTTGTGTAACTGCATAAAATTAATGTGACAGCTTTGGTTAATTCAATATTCCCAAATTGAGCTTTAAATCACTTACATTAACATATGAACAAAAAGGAAAGGAAGAGAAAGAAAAAGCAGATGTTACAGAAGACTGCGCCACTGTCTTCCAGACTTGAATTAATAGGATTTGTAGAAGAATCCGGGCGGAAGTCGAGGATACACATTAGGAATTAGCACAGGTAGCTTAGTCAAACAAGAAGCAGGGAAGAACTATTATTATGTTCGACTTATTTCACTTACAAGACAACTTTCACAATTAATATTTAGAAACCAGAACAGTAATAGGTGTTCCTGTAGTGCAGAAATTTTTCTATTATTAATCTCATCCTAGTTTGATGTGTGTACTTTTCCCATCCGAGTCATCTGATTTGTTTATCTCGGATGTGTCAAATTTGGGATTACAGCACTGCACTGCAGGCAAGACTTGAATTATTTTAAATAACTGAATCAAAATGAGGTGATGTTGATCAATTGTTGGATTAATTGAAAATGACTGTCAACCAACCTCCCCCCCCCCCCACACACACACACACAACAACAACAACAACAACACAAGATGTTCCACAAAAACAAGAAACTCTGCTCTCATCTTTCCAAAATTAAACATTGGTCTAGCCTTGTCAGTAAGATTGAATTGCTAATGTCTTATTTACATTTTGTCATTTAGACTAAAAAAAATTTGCATTTTTTCTTATTAATGCTGCTGTCTCTCCCAGATCTTCAAAAAGTGATTCCCCAGTTCCCCTTGAGGAAAAAAAAAAAAAAAAAACTCCAATTAATTAAATAAGAGAACAGACTATGCCACAACGCTTACGTAATGAATGTATAATGCTATGGCTCTCATTAAAACGCGCTGTATTCACATGGCTGGTCAAAATATGCACATTTGTGAGAGAGATGTCATAAAACATTCAAGTATCAAAGTGAAGTGAAGTGACTCAAATGCACCATCATGCATCATCAATATTATCTCATCAGACTGCAAGAAAACAGGTAAGAATGGGTTTGCATCATGTGACTGTGACTATCGGTCTGTGTCTGCTTCCATAAGCATCGTCGGCATTTTGAATAAAGATGACGGCATTCGTGCTATCTGCAATTCACAGACTCGAGCTATTTAAATCCCCAGTGATAAAATAAAAAAATCCCCTGGGTCAAAGGTTATCAGCCCTGCTGAAATGTCCTTGAAATCTTTTATTATCCTAGGGTGAACAACTGTTTCATTACCAGTTTGCTTTTCCCACCGGCTGAGCCCAGATCAGGACGAATTCAGGATAGAATCGGGCAATTAAAACACCTCCACCCGCAGGTTTCAACTAGGGCACTCAAACAGCATGCACTAGCTACTGGGATGGACTTGTTGGTTTGAAGTCGAGACAGAAAAAAAGCCCATCAAGATACCGGAAGTTATGTGAAATTGTTGTCAAATTAAAAGCCTTTTTGTAAAGGATTTACCTCATTATTTTGAATTTCATGCCTGATGTTAAAAGAAACTAGAGACACAATTGAAAATTGAAACCATGGGGAACAGTTTAAAAATGTGCCATCTGTGTCAAAGTAGAAATGGTAACAAGTAACACACAAAAACTTTCACTCTGTGTGACAATCAGACGAAGTTCCCACCCTGCAGTAATACTGTGAGTGCATGAATTCAAGAAGCCCATGAAGCAAAATAAATTAAAATAAAAAAAGAATGAAAATGAAATATAACAATTTTTCGAAACGGCACGGGCTGTTCTCAGCTGTGTTCGGAAACATTTTCAATTCATTATAATTATAAAAAATAATCCCTGATATTGTGTGTTATGTGTTCAGTTACAGATGTTTATGTTTATGCGTCCATAAATATTTATTTATCTTGTTTTACACAAAGTTTGCCTGCTGCTTCATTTTATCTTCCTAATGTGTTAAATCCTATATCTCCCAAATGACACATGATAGCGATAGCAATCAATACTACAGGTAGTACAATTTTTATAACTGACTTATAATTTAGATCCTATTAAATAAAAACAAAAAAAGTCTGTCATCCCTAACTTAGGCTTTATGCTTGTTCTGACGGTTTAATATCAGTTTTATTTTGAAGCCAACTACCGGAAATTCTTCATACAATCGCGTTTTTAAGACTTTAATGGGCGGGCCTTGCTGGTGCCATAGGACTCCGGCTTTGCTGCGGCACTGATGAAGTGAAGTCTTCGGTGACCAGTGTACTGTCGTCGGCTCTACGAAACACTTCAGCGCACAACTTTTATTATCTGCTGGTCTTCGACGTCCCTGGAAAAATACAAAGACATTTTCTCTCACTTGCAGCTGAAAAATGCGTCTGTAAATTAGGCCAACTGAGACCTGTCGCCTCACATCCCGACCACCTTTCGTGGATTCTTTTTTTTCCCCTTCCTCTCCCGCACCCAAATAGTCTGGTGCGCTTCGGGGAGTGAGAGGAGAGCTAATCACACCTTTTGCGGATTTTATTTTTGGCGAACATGGCGAGAGGATGTGTAGGCAGGTACGAAGTGACTGATAATGAGGGTTAATATTGTTAACTAACACATGTGCAGCAGCGAGGTGCCCTGGTCGCAGATTCCGTCTGGTCGGAGCTGAGGGGAGACTTCGGGAGTGCAGAACACAAAGAGCTCATTAAAGCCAACAAGTCCCGACCATGTTCCTCCTGGTGCTGACTCGACACTGAGGTGGGAGAGGAGGTGCGAAGCTTGGTGGTCGGTTTCTGTCCGAACTCTCCCCTTCAACACAAAAGTTGGACGAACCCAGAGAAGTTTCTGGTGAAGGTGCCGCACGTGATCCCCCAGTCGCCAGTGGTCAGCTGGTGTGTTTACCTCCCACCAGAAACTCCCTGTCTCTGAACTGAGAGTCCACTTTAAATGCTGACAGGTTTGAACAACCTGCTTTTTAATTCATATCCAAACAGAAGAGAGAAGTTTATGATTTACTATTCAAGATCACCATGGAGCTGACATACAGGAACACTGTCCTGCTGGGCTGCGTCCTCCTGCTCTGGACTCCTCTGGCATCTGCAGACGAAGGTGAGTCTCCGCTTCAGACGTATCTGGGTGTCAGTTACGTCCGGTAATTTAACAAAAACAAAACAAACAAACCAAAAAGAACACAACAACAACAAGTGTATCACCATGCAATGTGAGTCAATTTGAAAAGGACGAAAACAAGGAGCTAAACATGAGCCTGTTACCGTCAGAATATTGCAGGAAATGACAGCAAACAGAAAGAGGACCGTGTCACAGACATGTAATTAATCCTAATTTGAAATTCTCTTTGGTGTTTTTTTTTTCCCCGAAGCAATGTGATTTCCCTCCTTCATCTCTAGCACGAGAGTATTACTTTTATTTTGAAAGGGTTCATGTCATCTTGTTGCCAAAAGAAATGCAACTAATTTTACTCCATTTTTCAAACATCAGCACTTGTAGTTTTCAGTCATCCGAAGGTTCTGCTGATTTTTGATAGAAAACACCGTTAGGGGGAAAAAGTGCTTGTGTTTACTGAGGATCAAAGGATCGCAAGTGTGTGTGTGTGTGTGTGTGTGTGTGTGCGTGCGTGCGTGCGCGCGCGCTGTTGAGATGCAGCAGTTTTAAAAATACCTTTCTGCTGCATGGACTCAGTCTTTATTCTGCATCAGTTTTTTCTGGTTGCTTCTGTTTGCACATGCAGCTTCTTCAGGGGATCATCAATTAGCCTCACGTTGGATCACCTACATTTCTAGTTGTGATTCTGCCTTGTGCTTTATTAGAGTGGAGACTTGCATTGCAATGAAAGAAACCGAGGCAGCAGCCAACTGGCTAATTTCCAATCTTTCCTCCTGCATGAGGCACTCACTGAGACAATACCTTTGCCATGAAAACAATGGCCATTTTAACAATAAGACTTTTCCCAAGCGTGCTGATTCCTGTCAATCAATACTGGTGATAAACATGAACACCATGAACACGCATGACTACACATATTCTGTGACCGGAACTCTGATCTGTCAGCAGCCTCTGGTTTGATGCTGGTTGCTTTGTATCTGCTGGTGGTAAATGCCCTTTTCCTGGTGGGTTGGGGGGCTGCTGCACCCGTGCTTAAACTTCTACAGGTGCTGAGCGTTCCGGCTACATCCAAGCTAACAAGGTTTCATGTAAAACTAGAGATTTGAGACTAGCGTGATTTCCCCTCTACACGTTTGAGCAGCACATCTGCATGAATGTACACCGTAACACGCCGGAAAGCGTCATCTCCGCTGACCATGCTTGGTAGCAGTGGAAACAGGAAGCAGACTGTCTGGTCAGTGGCAGAAAGTAGACCAGAGGTTTCCTTGCTTTCACTGATGATGAAGTGGCGGTGTGAAGAGTGTCAAGGTGGTGTGTGTGTAAATATGTTGTCATGTTTGTCACACTCACACACGCACACAAAAAAGGGCTGAAACCACAAAAGGAATGCGTTGTCACTTAACACCTAAGTAAGGTTACATCCACAGACGCCTTCATGTTTGTTGTAGTGCCGTTGGAGTGTTTTTGTTTGTTTTCTTGTTTGTCTTGTTTTTGGATTAATGCAAAGAACCTGTTGCTCGCGATGACATCACAGGGAGCAAAACCTTTAATTCGTTATCTACACAAAATTAACCCCTGATAATCTCACCGAATTCTAGGTTTTGCTTAACTTGTTGTCTTTCGCTGCTGCTGTGGTTGTAATATTATTTTAAAAAGTGTATCAGATTACTCAAAGGACGGGGGAAGACTACGGAAAAAAACGCCAATTCTGTTGGACTACCTTGACAAGTCATTTGAGTCAACATTCGCAGAGTCTGCGAAACTATCAACACCTTCCTGCATCCAGATTGCTTCGAAATACCGTCATCTTCAGTTAAACACTGGCTACACAACAGCATGAGTGCCTTTTGTAATTTCATACGTGTGTGTGTGTGTGTGTGTGTGTGTGTGTGTGTGTGTGTGTGTGTGTATATGCTCCTTCTCCATCACTATGGTTTCCTCCAATGATGGATGATGCTCCCACACAGCTCAAATACACCGATTTGGCCACATTGACCACCATATATTGTGTATACTGTAACAGTAACAATTCCACCTCATTGTTGGCTCAAGCAGAGAAACTTGTGGTGGCGCATTTTCTATTTTCTGCGTCTGACCAAAGTAGATAGCATCTTCCTGTTTCCAGCAGCATGCACATGCCCAGCATATGCAAACAGTCTTGAGATATGTGTATTAAATGTGTTACTATGGATATAAATTCATTTTGACATGATGCTCAAACGCTTGTGTGGCCAGAGATAGTTTCAAATGAAACCGTATGAGTGTTGATGTAGCCTGAATGTTTGTGAGAGTTTTCTTGGTGTAAGCCAGTGGAGGAACTGAAGAAAGCAACTCGGTAACAAGGACCTGACTGAGTTTTAGTTCTTTCCCTCTGAGATATATGAAACTCAGAGCCTCAAGTGCATGAGGGATGTGATGTCAAGCAGGTTTTTGGTTGCAGGATTTTTAAACCTGCCTTATAGAAAATCAAAAAAGGGCTCAGTTTCCCCTTTACTGATGTTTATAAGAAACTGGCTTCAAACAGGTGCAACATGAGACAGGAACGTCTTCGCCTTGCCAAGAGTGAGCAAGATGTCTGGTTTGTGTGTGTGTGTGTCATTATGGGTAATGGCCTGCTCCTTTGCCAGCCCACTTTTGGATCATCCTCCCCCTTGTTCTCCACCTTGTAGGGAATTCTGTAATGAAGTGATGCGAGGGCAGATGAAGCTCACTGTTGCCAAGACTCTCCTCCTTTTTCAACTAAAGGATAAATGACTCACTTACACACACCACTTGCTCGGCAAGCGAATGGATCTCTCTTCCTTCTGTCTCCGTGAAGATTAAAACTAACGTCTTGATCAGATAATGACTCTGGCGAGAAATTAATAACAAGCTTTGGGTGGAAATTAGTGGTGGGGATGCACAGAAATTGTGTGTGTGTCTCTCTCTCTCACACATACACACAGACACATACACACAGAAAAACAACTACGCTGTCACATTAAATCATGTATCTCATATAAAAATGGCCCTAAACTCAAAGTGGCTTTCGAATCAGTTTTAATAATTCTCGCTAATCTAGATCTAATGCTGTGACTTGAAAATAAACAAATGATCTTATTCACCGATACGCAAACTCAACTTGAAAAATGACCCATTATATCGTACTTCCTGCCCCTACCACTACTCCCTGTGCCTACAAGATCGCTCAAGGAGCAGCGTAAGTGAAACAATCTCCTGCGCCTGTAAGGTCGTAGCCCATCTACCAAAACAAGACAGTCTCTCTCACCCTGGTTGCTGTTGCTCAAAGGCATTTCTTCAGAACGTCTGAGCTGTCACAGGAACTGTAAAAGCACCACCAGGCTCCTGTTACACGTGTGCTTGATGGTAATCAGCAGAGATTGGGAAGCTAATGGGACTGTCTTTTACTGTGATGATTTCAAGTTAAAAAGCACTGTGTCTTCAAGAAAATTGTCGACTTTTGTGTTTTGCGGCCTGTACTTGTTGCTTGAAGTAGCTAATTGCGTCTTTACTCTGGCAGTAGGGATTTTACGTCCTGCCATACACTACATAACCGCAGCTGTTGCCTTCCTCTATTTACCAATCATCTCTTCACATAGTTTGTTACAAGAAAATGCAGCTGCCCGTTTGTTAGTGGGGGTTCTGTTTTTGTTGAGGTGAAATCGAATTGAAAAAGCGGTGACATGTCGTGCTACAAATTCAGTGAAGGTTGTCACATGTTTTCAAACCACAGCAGCTTTGGACTAGATAGTGGCCTTGTTTTCATTTTGGGCTTGATTCATGTTCAGCCCCAATGGGGCACTAAGGACTACGACAGCAACATGTTCCATAATAAGAAGTCAGTCTGAGAGCCATACCTCCACAAACGGGGCTACCCGGATCCATGTATTATGAAGTATCACTTTGCAAGGTCATCAGCCATCAAGTTTTGTTTGTGCCAGTCAGTGTTCTTTGTGTGTGGGGGGGGGTTCAGGTGTGATGACAGTTAAACAGCTCATCCAAAACAACAATGGCAGCTCCTGAGGTGGTTAGCATATAGGGTGTAGCAAAAGCATTGTATTTGAGCTGGAGACATTTTCACTCTTCTGTTGACTGATTTTGATCTCTGTGTTAGTTTCTTGACCTGCTTGGTTGAAGTTACCTGAGATGGTAATAGATGGTTCATCCAGTCGCCTGCTAATAATATTCTGAATGTGTCTGCCCCCCTTGAAACATTTTCTGCGAACAACCTCTCAAATGAATAGAACATTTAGATGTTAGGTATCATCAAAATCTGATCATATATTTTCTCCCCAGCCCCGCATAATAGGTTTCTGAATCACGGCTCCGCAACACGATCCAGACAATCTCCAGGAGCTTAACAGTTACCCCTCACTTTGAAATACAACAAATTCAAAAAAAGGGGGTAATAATAATATTTCCACAATTTGGAGGGATGTTGTGACAATTGGTCAACATGTTTTCTAGAAGCTGAAACCTTCTTTGAAACATTTCACATGGATCCAACAAATACACACACACACACACACACACACACAGGCAGTGCGGTGATCACATTACTTCCTTGGTGGAGGGTATAATCTCAATATTTATGTGACAGGAATGTTAACTAAAACCAAAAACACTGCAGCAACCAGTCATTTAAGTAGAATAACAGGTTTCTTCATATGGAAATGAATCTGCTGTTAAGTTCAAGGCAAATTTTCATCCACTCCCTGGAACAATCCAGGAGGGGTTGTTAGCCCATCCAGTATAAATCTGATTGTCTGTCATCTGTTTTTTTTTCTGTCACCCCCCCCCCCCCCCCACATGGTGTAACTACCTTGATGAATAGAATAATGCTCCCCAATCTAAACTTAAACTCCTTTCGTTTCTCCAATCAGTGAATGCAGAAAGGATGTTTTTATCTAGAGGCCTTACTTGAGCCCCAATCCCCTCTTTCACAGTCATGTAGCCTTTTCTTTTGCTACTCTTTCCACATCCTCTGTCTCCTTGATGTTTGACTGCTGCTATGCTGTTTTCTCTTGCTGACTGTCTCCCCTGCCGTGGAAATGTGGATCGTTTCCCAGAAATCCTTTTAAACGGAACCGATTTTTATAAGAAAGGGATTTGCATTTAAAGCAACCCACCCCCACCACCACCCACCCACCCCCTCCCCCTTTGAAAGCCTGTAGCCCATCATCCTCAGTACCTCAATCCGATGATTAGCTTCCTCAAGAGTTAAACAGGCATCCGAGTGCCACAAGTACTCTCAGCTCGTGTCTCTCTCTCCCTGTTCCCTCCGCAAAGAGGATGCATATTGCAGGTGGATGATAGTTTAGCTCAGTGAGAGGATACATCCCCCCAGCCCATACATCCATGTCAGGCATTCACTTTGGAGAGCCAGTCTGTCCTCCACCCACACGCTACTCCCTGAGAGTGGGACACAATGGGGACAGGCTGCTGCAGAGTGGGAATGAGGCCACAGCCTATCAGCCATAAGCACCAAGGAGAATGGCACTTTGAGAGGGATGGGGGTTCTCTTTGAAGTGAGTCAAGGAGAGATGGGAAGACAGGCATGAGTCAACGAAATAGAACGAGCAAATGTAGAGAGGGCCAGGAGGGTGCACGTTTGTATATGCATAACGAGCGAAGTATGTATATTCCCTATTTGCATTTTTGTAATCGCACACACCTGCGGCCAGATATGTGAGATACATGAGCATGGGTTGAAAATGTGATTATAACAAAAGGATTAAAGAGGCTTTTAATTAGAGGAGAAAAATGAGAAGCTGCTATTTATCTCATGTCTATCTTTCTCATTTATCTTGCACACTAATCGCAGCTATTTGATGTTGTAAATTGCAGCAGTTCTACACACCATTGTTGTGCCATTGTGATTTTTTTTTTTTTTGTCATTACATTCGAAAACTGAATCAAATCTTGAAGGGGAAGAAACTGGTGAGACCTTTAAGGCTGGATCTGCGAGAATTGATTTTTTTTTAAAAAAAGCAACCTTGATGTAACAAACGTCTCTGCTTGAAGCATGCGCCATCAGCTGGCTTGCTCCAATTTTTGAGTCAGGGATATTTTACTCCCTGCGTAATAGGTTGACCTACATCCTGTGTTGGATAGGCCCACTTTTTAAGTTAAAATGCAACTCATTTGGTTTCACATCAACCTTGGGAACACGTGCACATTTGCCTCCATCTTCATGCATGCACACAGCTCCGGTGTGTCTCCCAGGGCCTGCTTTCATACACAGCGCTGAACCAAGTGAGCTCTCCTATATACAGCATGACAGAAACATTCCTGTGCGCTAGCATCCCTCCTACAGCTTGCACACAGCTAAGAGGTTTAAGAGGGAGTCATGCTCCAAAAAGGTGTGGGTCAGTTCACTTAAAGAAACATTAAACACCTTTTTTTGGCAGCTTGGTATCTCCCTTTTTAAGGAGTGCTGCACAAAATGTTCTTTCTCCTTTTTTGTCACTATTGCTTCAGTGATAACTGTTCTATCACAGCTCAGTTATTATTAAACTCATCCATTTTTTTTTTTCTGACATAAGACAAAAGTGTGGTTTTTAAATTCAAACAGTTTCTAAACTGCTGTAGTCACCCCCCTGCGGAAAACATATTATGGCTGTGTGAGGAAGGAAAATAATGCTCTTTGTACTGTTACAAACCGCTTCAACTTCCAAAGCCGAGTCTATCTTTATCCTAAATATCGGTCACTGCCACACTAACTTGCTGGCTGGTTAGAGCAACGCATAGAATGATGAAAGGAGACCGCTCTCAGCATGTCTATTGTTGTTTGAATAAGAGCGAGCATGATGTGTCAGAAGAAAAGATTTTTTTTAGCGGAGAGTCTGTTCTCTTGTATCTCTACATAGTTGCGTCAATCCTTAGATGGTTTATTTAGCTGGAGTCGGCACTGGTAGCTTCAAGCTGTCCACCTCCTACTGCAGATTAGTCACTGAAAGCTGTGAGTTTGTGTGTGTGCGTGTGCGTGTGCGTGTGAAGGGGGGGGGGTCTTTTCTTCCAAAATAAATTTTACACTCTGCTTTAATAAAAGCTTTGATAAAAACTTCCTTAAGTACATGAGTAGAAATTTCTGGGGCTCCCAACAGGAGATGGAGCTTTTTTGGTTTCATATCAAGCCAGATTTGAAGGGAGATGGTCAGTTGTTATACATTGTTCAAATGTAAGGTCAGATTTTCTTTTTAAGATGCAATAAATGAGAGTTAATTGAATGCAGCAACTTCATAAGAAAATATGTCACCAAGCTCTATAATGCATAGAGGATGGAACAGTAATCAAATGTGTGGGGACATCAGTGTACTCCATGTAATTGTGTGTGAGTGTGTATGAGGGTCAATGTAGTATTTGCCCAGGGTTTGTGTTGTATAATGTTTTTGGGGTTTGGTTCATTTTGGTTTGCAGAGAAGAAAAATATCCTCAGCATACAATAACTGCATATAGTGTTTTGCTGTCATTTATGGTTGCTATTGCCTTGGTACCTGTACTCCTCTCTGCTCTTTCTCAGCGGCACTAATGAGCCATCCGCGTGTACAGATACACACACACACACACACACACACGCACGCTAATACAGGTTTTATTTCCCCGTGGAGCCAAAAACTATGGTACGCTTGTGTATTGTGCCTAGGGTTGTGTATTGAATGGTTTATTTTTTTACAGTTTGGTGTCCCTCCTATGTAATGTCAGTAACCAGAGACAGAGACAGAGTGATGTTAGCCTCACCACAAACAATAAACAAGCAACAGAATCAGTTGCTTCCATCCAGAATATTTTTAGGTTAAGGCTTTATCAATCATAATCATAATCATAATCATAATGCATTGCTGCTTTTATTTTGAAGTTCAAGAACCCTGCACTGGAAGTAATTATTGTTTGGTAACTGATCCAGGATCATGCTGAGAGTAACCACCCTTGTGGCCCCTTCAGAAGATAGTCTTGAGTATTGTTAATGTGTACTTGACTAGACTTGTGTCAGATGTGAACACTACTATAGGGAGTGGACTGCTGTTAGGAATATGTTATCCTCTCCTCGGTTGTTCACAGTGTGTAGATATCCACAACATGAAGTGACTGCTAACCGGAGGGGAGTGGGGGTGGGATTGTGCTCTGGCACGGTATGAAGCAAACACCCTTACTGACAAACTATCTGGTCTAATTATTGGAAGACACGGCAAACACGGGGGTGGTAGAGTCTCCTGCTGGTTAGGAAGATCATCCCAGATTTCAGCGCTGCTTGACTTCAAATTTTCTGATTCGCAGGGGTCCCAGTCCATGACTGACCCTGACCTCAGGCCTCCCTGTTGACAGACAACAAGGGATGAATGTGAAGAAGAAAGAGATTGAGCGCATCACCCTCACTTTCCCATGGTCCTTTCACAGTGATGACACACAGCCTCAACATCCTCCGTCCTCAAGGGTCTTTATTATTATTGTAGACACGAAACAAACGAATGAATTCACTGCATTTCACCCCTCTGTAGAGAATCTACCTAGGTGTGAACAGGGAGCCCCGAAGTGTTCTTATTTGGTTTGTTGGTGGCCGATTGGACCGCAGTAGGCACAGTCTGTATAAGGCTTTGGTGGATTTGGTGCTTCTTGTCTTTGTGATGGGCTTTTAATTATTCTGTGAAATAACAAACAGAAATGTGGGAGTCTTGTCTGATTGCAGTCAAGCATCAGAATGTGCCGTTTGCTTCTGCCAGCTCTAATCACTGGATTTAGTCTGCTCACTGTGATGTTGACTGACACATCACCCAGATGATAAATCAATGAGCGGAGTATCATCGCACAAACACTTAACGTTGATGAATATGGCTCCGAGTTTTGCTCGGCTCAGTTTTTCACACTGTCACATTTGACAGCACCTGTAAATACGGCTGAAATGGTCTTAAAGTGTTCAAATGCACTGAGCAGCTGTGTACTGCATCAAAGTCTGTGAAAAGACCTGTCGTAACATTTGAAGCCCGGTAAAGGTTACACACAGAGAGTTCAAAAGTATAACAAGACTCGCCTCACCTCAGCTACTGTGTGCACCTCCAGTTGATCAGATTTTATTGATGCCAACATTCCTCTGATTCTTCTTATTGATCAGATACTTGTATTGTTTCCTGATCCATTTTCTGTATGGGGGGGGGGGGGGGCTGATATAATAATTTGCTATATGGGTCATGTGCCAACTCATCGACTGCAGGCAGGAGCAATTGATTCCATTGTAAAAGGGATGTCTGCCTACTAACATTTGAACTCTTAAGATGAATTTAGAAATAGATGTCAAAATAAATTGGAGTGGATTGGCAAGTGGAGTTTAGCTGTTGGTTTGTGGTCTTCTAAAATGGATGACATGATAAAATATTCACACAGAATTTGTTCAGAGTTTCTTTAGATAAATAAAATGTTCTCATATTCCTGCATGGTTGTACTGTTGTTATAATATAGTATATTTGCCCTTTGGAGGAGTTGCTGCTCAAAAAAACAACAACAAAATCAGCAGTGGTCGGGTGTGAATTGGGTTGGTAGGCACTGAGTTAGGACTGTACCCCTTTTTGGTATGTGAAATGACTGATGTGACACTGTAGTGATTACATACACAAATCCTGCTTTTTTTCTTTTAAAGTGTATTTTTTTTTCTTCTGAAGTTACACAGATATGTTGCATCATAGATTGTTTGACAATACACATTTTTTCCACTATGGTATTGTCAAGATATCCTGCTACTGTGTGAATTGATGGCATTCTTGGAATCCGGGTTGTGCAGACACTTGAGTGACGCCACCATGATGTCAAAGAACTCTGACAAGGATGGGCAGTATCCGACCGTTTCTCAACTGGAACCAGTTTTCAGTTGAGTCCATCCTTAGTGCCCAGGTACAATATTGGATAAGAAACATGGCTCTTGCTGTATTGTCACAAAAATTCTGTTTTATATATTATACTACTGGGAAGTCATCGTTTGTCCTATAAGACGCGCTCCACATCAGTGTTCTACTCTACACTAGAGTGTTTAGAGGTGAGCGGACGTGACATCTGATAATGCTCATGTGAGGTGGAGAGCATAAAGGAAAGAAATAGTAGGACCAGGAAAAGTATAAACAAGAGCAGAAGAATAAAAGGTATACACAGACGAGAGGAATTTGGATGAGAAGGGAGAAATTGTTTCAAAATAAAATTGGCCTTCAGCTCACAGTCGAAATGAAAAATCTCGTGTTTACTCCAACAACAATAAATCATAGACCAGTGTTTTGTCTACTTTTTTGATTTTGAGTCTTGCCTCTTTTTTCCTTATTTTACTTTATTTAAAGGCTCATTGCTTGTGGAAGTGCTTTGAAAACATGTACAGGATGCCCTCAGAAAATATGGTTTTATTTGTTGTTGTAACTGTCCATTTTCTATACTGCTTTTCTGTTGAGGGTCATAGGGGGCTGGAGCCTATCCCAGCTGACTTTGTGTGAGAGGCGGGGTTCCCCCTGGATGGGTCACCAGCCCATCGCAAGGCCATCAGGAGCAATTAGGGGCTCAGTATCTTACTCAAAGATACTTGAACATGGTCAGCGGGGGAAGTGAGGATCAAACCAGTGACCCGTCAGCCGCCAGACAGCCTTGTTGTAACTTTTGGCTTGTAATTCCTTCTTCCTCCCGCCACCAGGGAGCTGATGTAGCCTGCAACAATGCTCCCACGAAGCCTTTCAGGTTTTCATGTGGTGGGGTTATTCTTGAAGAGGGCTTGCGAAAGTGATGCCCGTAATTGGAAATACGGGGAGGTGATCACTTGGTGTCCCATCAGTATTCCAGAGGTGCTGAAATGTGCTGTTAAGAATAATTAATTATAGGCGATACAGTGCTGAGTCATTTATATAAAGCTTGTTTACATTTGTTTACGACCAATTGATGATTATTAATTTTTTTTTTTTTTTTAAAGAAGAAGAGAGAAGTCTTTTCCCCTCCTGGTATCCAGCTGGTAATTAAATGTGGAAATGTTTTGTTTCTACTTCCTTTCGCCAATATGAGTCAGTTCCTGTTGTACCAGATGTCCAACCCCACATTTTTTTGTTTTGTTTTTCTAGAAAAAGCACTATTTTAAAATAGTCATAGATTTTATCTCCTTGTCATTACTTTTCATTTTTCATTGCATATTACAGTCTCCCCGGGAAACTGTTAAGCCTCAAAACTGTGTGAATTGTATTTGTCTAAAGGGAAAAGGCTGTTGCATTGTGAAATGTTGTTCAGCAAGTCAACACCACGGGTCAAAACTCCTTACTTGTTGGCGGTGACACAACCAAGTCCATGTCTCATATCCCCTTGACCTTCAGTTAAACTCTCATTTCACAAGAGGGTCAGAACTTTTATTTCACCATAATTCAAGTAGATATTTCAACTAGCATGACTTGAATAATGCAACAGTTTTTTTTTTTTTTACCCTCCACTTAACAACAATTAATTCAAATGGAAAAAAAAGCGGGCCGCTGATGCAATTTAGGTTGCCTCTACCTGTATTCATGAACATTTGTCCCAGCGGTAAAAAGCTTTTATTGAATTAATTCTAGTGTTACGATAAGCAAACAGATTTTTTTTGTTTCGTTTTTTTGCAAAAAAGAGGAAAACATTTCATGGTAATTCATCTTGGAATCAGAACACGTGTTCCACTGACAACTAATAAGAAAAATAATCAATGTAAAAGCATATCTGACCCTGCTGTATCTAGGAGAAGACCACCCTCAGCTGGGCTAGGCTGTTTACACTGCAGGAGGAACTCGCTGGCTGCTTTAGAGTTTCAAATATCTTTTTTCCAGAAATATAATATTTCAGGGGGAGACTGGGGGGGGGGGGTCATGAGTCCTCCTTTGCAAAACAATGAATCGCCAAACCCTCACACACACTGTGGAGCTATATCTAGAAATGTGTCAGTGGTTACTGACCTCCAGTACATAACTTTGCAAAAGTTGAATTAAAGGATGTGTCTGGCATTTTTCTTACTTGCAGTTCTTCCACACAAAATCCCCCCCCCCCCCCCTCCCCAGTACCACAAAGCTGTCTTGTGTGTGCAGTCAGCAGTATGTATGGAGGCAGGATGTCTAAACATAATAGAGATAATTATAATGTACTGAATTTTTGACACAAATGCCTGGCTTTTCAGTTTATTTCATTCATATTGTAGGTAATTGTGACATTTATATTATGTAAGGTTTTGGAGGGAGGAATAAGTAACTACTGCAAGGTAGGAATTTATTGGTCCTGAAAAACTGGTAGGCGTGACTTTGCTTGACTTAGACAGGTTTCACCAGTTTTATTTGAGCGGCAACCTCAACGTAACAAGAGTATCAGTAAAATACTGACAGAGGGAACTTATTTTACTGCGTTGCAGTCTGCCCCTCCCCTGCTTGTACTGGGCTGTCATTGTTTTGTTGATGGTTAGAATTTACATCACGATTGAAGCTGTGGCTAAATTAATATGATAGTGTGAGTCAAGGCCGCAACGGATACAGCTGCTGAACAGGCCATTTGGGGGCCGTTCTTATAAACATTAATGCCACCTTGTGAGTGCTGAGTTCCTGCAGTGGAAAACCATTTATTAAAGTAATTTGTTTGTCCAGTGTCTCTCTGATGGATGTGTAGCTCTTAGCCAAAACATTCAGAGGTCAGGTATCCTAGACTTGTTTTTAATTTCAGTGCTTTAGGTCACTCATTTTGATTCACAGCAGTGTCTTGGTTTCTGTCCAGTATGAAACATCCTCTCTTAACTGGGTCACATCCTGTCCTGAGACGGACCATAACACTTATTTATATGCAACCCTACAGACTACTAAGAAGAAAGTGTAAAACATTAACACCCCTTCTCTCAAATCAACCGCAATCTTTTCATCCCTCTACTACAACATCCATCTCATGCAGTCACACATCCTTGAAGTTGCTGAGCCCATCACACCAGTCCCAGGAGGCTTTTGTTATACAGTGGACGAGGAGTTAAACAGTGTCTCGCCTGCTTACTGTGAATGATTTGCATGTTGGCGGCTGGCTCCCCCCAGACCCGGACACAGGAAGGGGACAGGAACTACGGGAAGCTGATTTTTAATCTACTAGACACAACTCTGCCAAAGATACACAAATGCAGTTCTCTCACACACACACACACACACACACAGACGCATACACACACTCAGTGCATACATCTTCATAATCACAAAGGTTGACAAAACCAAGTGTGGAAGGCTGACGTGTCAAGGAAAATGATTTTCTTATTATCTGTATTCTCTGTGTTCACTATCAGTCACCAATCGTAAGGACAATCATACCTCCCTCATAATGAGAGTGATAATCTTCTGCAAGAAAATAATTTGGATTCTCCAACAAACAAATTTACCCGACTCACAATCCATTAAATTTATATTACACACTGCACCAACAGTTTTGCCGATAGATGGGGGAAAAAAAGTTCAGTCTTTGTGCTAGGCTAAGCTAAGGTATTCCTGTAGTACCACTGAAGTATCATTTGAGCAAATTTTCTAAAAATACAGTACTATTCTTTTCATTTTAAGCATGAAATATTGATGTATCATATTTCCTGAACTAGCAGATCATCCCATAAACATGCCTGTTGACAACTTTAGCTAGCGAGTGATCAGTGCCCACCTCAATAAATGTTAATCGTATTTTAACCTCAATTTCAAAAAATGTCAAAAAGAAAATGATTAGTTAGGCTTTTTGTTATAAAACTGACTACTTTTTGCATTATAATTGCATTATAATTTCAACGCTTCCATTGAGTTTTGATATATTTATGTGATCATTTTAAATGCTCATAAAAGTACATATGGCTAGTGATACCTGCCAGACAAAAACTCTGCTATTAGTAGACGTCAGTGTTCCACAGAAGGCACAACTCTTCTTTTTAACGTCAGAAGGCAGAAGTTTTAAGGTTTTGATATGCAAGAAGTGTTGCTGTTTATGATTTATTACTTTTTTGTATTGATTACAATTTTTGTAAGAAAAAAGTGTTAGACATAGAGAGCTAATCACCTGATTGACATAATCATAGTATTAGCAAACTAGTGAAAAATAACAAGAACAACAATAAAATATTTATTAGGTGTAAATCCAAATCTTTCCCAACATCCCCTCTCCAATGCAAATTCTTTTTCATTACCGCTGTTCTTTTCCTCCTCGTCTCCATTCGTGTATGTGTACGGGGGGTAATTGGCACTCTGTTTCTTTAATTAAAATAAGGTGTTATTGTAGCTGAAGCAGGGCAAAATGTTGGTAGGCCTATAATTTCCCTATCACACTCCAGAGCCACGGAGAAAGTGGAAAATAAGGAGGGGGAGGATACATGGCGAAGACTTTTACACAAAAAGCGAAGAACTGCGAATGTTATTGGAGAAAGAGGGGATTTAAATGAAATGGGTTCTGCTACAACATTTGTGGTCAGATATCTAAAGCTCTGAAAATGAGGGTGTAGTGTTTGCTGTCTAGCCTCTTTGTCCAAAAATACAGGGTCAGGTTTTACATTTCCAAAGAAAACTGTCTTCAACACCCTCTTTTGTCGTCTCTCTCTCTCACAGAGAAAACCTGACACCTTTCTGTGGTCTGTGTGTTTTTGCAACATGGATTACCAATAACAACAGAATTTGCACTGTGTAACTACAGCTATCTTATGATAAGCCAGGTAAAGATGAACCCACCTACTTGACTTATCTCTTTACTTAACCCAAAGTAAGCTATTTTGAAGGGTTTTTCAACGTTCATAGGCCCAGTATTAGTTCTCTTAGCATCAGTTTAAACCATTTTACTGTGAGCTTATTCGGGCGATTGTAGTGTAATTACTGTTTTGGGTGTCAGATATGGCCAGCTGACGAATCCTCATTGTTTCTTCATTTTTCTTGCACTTTGGGCAATTTTCTGCCAGTGGGTGGCCGCTGCTGCTGAAAGAATGTAGGGGAAACGCCAGCTTCCTCTAACGGGGCTTGAGACTGAGTCTAATTCAGCGAGAGGCAAGGCTGTGCATGTACATAATAGAAACACTCACCATCTCATAGAAACACTCACGCTCACGCATCCTGTCTCATAAACCTTAATGATAGAGCAGCGATAAACAGTGATTACTATGCCGGGGGGGTGCTGGCGGTTTTCCACTCCTTCCAATCACCATATGAAACAGAGGCAGGTGTGCTTATGAAAGGGCCATCTCTCACAAGGGTATTATGAACAGGTTTTTCTGAATTATGCTGAAGTGAACTTGAGGTAGGCTAAATGTGGCAAAGGCACCGGCCTGAACTTTGTCACCCAATTATCCTCTTCAT
Organism: Aulostomus chinensis; assembly: GCF_037954235.1. NCBI lineage: Eukaryota > Metazoa > Chordata > Actinopteri > Syngnathiformes > Aulostomidae > Aulostomus > Aulostomus chinensis. The sequence goes on along the minus strand of NC_141334.1, from coordinate 14,414,826 downwards.
CCAGCTCTGTCTCTGCTCTCTGCAGTCATCCCTTTCTTCCTCTTTATCACCTTAGATTGTTGCTATAATGCGTCCGTGGTTTTGAGGTTGTAGACGGCATGAAGCATGAATGTCTCTCCCTGACAGGGCGTTTGCACAAAAAAATGATTGCAAGAAAAGAAAGGTCATGAAAAGGGAAGGAGATTAATTAAATACACATTTACCATTTAGCTTCCGAGTGATTACATGACCAGCCTGCTGCATATGTAACCCTGATAATTAGTGATGTCATGACACATTCAGACACTGTCTGCATGAGACAGGTCACCCGGAATGAAGGGACCGAGAGGAATAACACTGAGGTGGAATGAAATAAGATTTATATGGATGTGCAACAGTCAGCGTGAGTTGAGGAGGTGATGAGATGTGCATGAGGAAATGGATCAAATTAGCTGGAGCTGAGACGTGAGCAGCTGTGGGCGTGATCGAGCAATCAGTGTGGAAAAACGAGGATATGAAGAGTCAGATATTGACAGATGACACTGAATATTGAGCACTCGAAATCCCTTCATTCTCTTAGTGTTATGTATTTTGTTTCTAAAATGTTAACAGGCTGCAATTAAGCATGCTTGTCATCTAAAAGAGGAATGACATCTGTGCAGAAGAGGATGTATTTATTCAATAGTCATTTAGCTATCAAAGCAGTCTGCTGTCTATAATTGGCTGTGTTTTATAGAGATTCTAAATTTGTATTTCTTCGGGATGTGGGTTGATAAATGGTAAATGTGATTGCCTCTCACTTTAAACAGGATCAAAGAGATTAATAACTGTACGCATCGCAGAATATATATATATATATATATATATATATTTTTTTTTTTCCCCAAAATACTACAAGTGTTATACAAAATATATTCACACAGCACAGGGACTCCATAATGCAAACATACTGTTATCATATGGGGTCACATTAATGAGCAAATGATGGAAGGTAAGATTACACCATAATGTAACTGAGGGGGAATGTTCAGGATCGTCTCGTTAAGATTTACCACACTGACCACTGGTCATGTTGTGGTGTGGTGACAAAAGAGACGTAGTTATTGGGAACATTCCCAGCAAATGAAACATTTGTACCTGAGATTTTACCCAAGAGCAAATTACATTTATCAGCATAAAGATAACCTGAAGTTGTAAATGACGATTTTATCTTGGAAATTATGGAGCAGAATTATTGAAATTTGACAGATGGCAAAAGAGCCACATCACATCACACACTGAGTCCTATTTAAAGTTGAATGCTTGATTTGGAGGCATGTGCTGCAGAGCATGCTCGAGACAAGAAAATAACATATTGGTAGAAATGATTTTAAAAAGCCACCTCAATCCACTGTTTGACCAGGCGCGAAGCCTTGAGCTGCATACACCATGGAGCACCCCATGAGTAGTGTCCATCAATGGAAAGAGCCACTTAGAGGCCCTGAGGAAAAGAGCAAGAAAAAACGAGAAGGAAAGGGTTTGACTAAAATCTGCAGTAACAAAAACAAGTTAAACAGGTAGGGAAGGTGAAACCACACCTTTTTGCCAGATACTAAAAACATGAATTACCATTTGTATGATTTTTATGTCAGTTGCTAAAAGAACATGTTCATGTTCAGCCTCACATAATGTTAAGCAGGAAGTGCTAATTAGACGTTCTACCACACCATGCATAACGTTGTGTATGCAGAAATATGGTCCCAGTTGACACAACTTCAGCAGCTGCTGCTGTAAAACAGTAACGGAATCCAATTTTGTTGGAAAACTGTTTCCATAGGGTATATAATTAGAGAACAATGGAAATGGACCTCAATTTAACTTGCAATATCCATTTATATGTTGTATTTTTAAGTTATTTAATGAAGTCTATCAAGATCCACTGAATGAACTGATCTGAATATTTGCTTCCAGTCCTTGCCTATATGCAGAAAAACCGTAACAATACAAAGGCTTGTTGACATCAACGGGTTGAGGCTTCTTCTCTTTATCTGCAGTAATTGATGGAGTGTGTTCGTGTGTACATTCCTGTGTGATTGCAGTGTATGTTTGGTGGCATTATGGATTGGAAGACTAATTCAACAAAACATCTTTATAACCTCAGTCATCAACTCTCACAGAAACCCCCATTTCCTCCTCCGTCCATTTCCATGCAAGTGCTCTCCGTGATCATGGCACACAAGAGAGACGCATTAAATCCTGTTTATTGCTCAAATCAAACTGCCTGACCCTTGAGATGAGATTTCTTCTTAGAACTTTTTAGAAGTTCAGTTTGTGGCAAAAACTTCATCCAATCTGTATAATGCACAGCTCCGTACGGACAATCTGTTAAAACAGCTTGCGGGGTGGGGGTGGGGGGGATGGGGGGGGGCCTCTCCATCCAAAACCAACTCTGCTTCAAGTTTCATGTAGTTCAGGTCCTGGATTTTATTGGACTCCTGAATCATAGCAGAACCGCTCCGATTGCAAGCTGGCAGCCTGCCTCTCAAAAGATTAGAAAAAAATAAATTCTATTTTAATCACAAATCGTGACTGCAAGGGCTTAAATCTTTATATACGTCTCTGTGTGTGCCTCTGTTTCTACCTGTGTAGGTCTGGTCAATAATATCGCTCTCACTACTTGTCCCTGCTCCCCCTGAACAAAAGCAAAGTCTCTCCCGCAGGTTTAGTGTGACCACAGACGAGTTGGGTCACTAGGAGCAGATGAGGGGGAGGAAAACAAATATGAGAGGGTAGCGAGCCTGTTCCTGTGGACATAATTGACTCAATCTTCTCTCCTAATACCAGTGATTTTCAATTTACTCCTGATTCTTAAAACATGGAATTTCTACATTTCCTGCTGTGCATGACATATATATTCTTAAATCTCCTCCACAGAGGTGCTGATGAACACCAAGACTGAGACTTCTGATTTAAAATGGACCATCTTCTCGCGTGCTAAACCTGAGGTATGTAACTCAAGCTTTACTACGTTATCTGTATTCCTAACAGACCTTGTAGTGGTGGCTGGGGATTTTTGGCTTCCAGCTGCTCCTTTGTTACTTGGGCTCTAAGAGAGTTCCTTATATGGCAGGTAACTGACAGCATAAAGCAAACGCCAGAGTGAATGTGGGATTCAGAGAATATTGAAAGCAGATGCTTTGATACATCCCATCAACCTTGGAGTTGAAGTCACTGGCAGCCCACAATTTTGAATGCTGCAGCCAAAAAAAGACATATTTGTAATTTGATCAAGTGAGCTATGGTTGCTAGGGTATTTTTGCCAGCAACGTCAGAGACCAAAACAGCTCAACTTGCTGATGTCTTAGTACAAAAACGGTTACAGTGGTGCTGGCACAGAGATTTCTTGGAATTGGGGCTCAAGAAATGTGCCAACCAATCTCAAAATGGTTCAAGCAGCCATTATAATGTGAAGCAGTTTATCAAATGCTTCCGTTTTTTTTTCATTCATTGATTCTCTTGTGAGAAACTTGCTTTGATTCGAAAAGAGTAGCAAGGTGGTTTAACAAAAAATCTGAACAGTGAATTGTGTGAAGCACCAGTTTGGTTACGATTCACATTTACATACAAGATTGTGATGGCATCTTTCTTTTCTCTTCAATTACATATTCCCAAATTCCAATGTACTTAGAAATAATGGTTAGAAGTCAGTTGTCACATTTATTTTTCAAAGAGACCAAATACAGGCCTCTGCACTGGCGTCAGCCAAGGCCGAAGTAATTGTGTTTTTTGGGTTTTCCATCTCATTTATGTTGACGCCATGTCAGGAAAGCCTTAAGAGAATTCTTACACATTTGTGCTGGGGCTCAAGGCCAAACTGATTACATTTTGGTGGTCAAAGGTCACTGTTTCTTCACAAAACACGCAAAAGTTCAATTTGAATCTTTTTTCTGGCCATCATTAATGCCATCTCAGTCACATGATAGAAAAGACACCTATATCCCTTAACATCCCCTAATGAGTCAGAACAAACACAGATGTAAACTTTAAAGTCTTACTTACACGATCAGCCATAACATAATAACCACCTGCCCAATAAGTGGCTCCAAGACGTTGGCAGCAAATCCTTCCAATCCTCAAAGTTGCAAGGTGAAGTCTCCATGGATCGGACTATCCACGGATGCTCAAGTTCACTGAGATCTAGGAAATGGAGGCCAGGCTACCACCTTGAGCTCATTGTTCCTCAAATCACCTTTGAAACATGCAGTTTTGGAGAAGCTCTGATGCAGTCGTCGTGCTATCGCAACAAGACCCTTGTCTCAGTCGCTCCAAACTTTCGACGCATCAACTGCAAGATCGAAATTTTCACTTGCTGCCTAACATATCTCTACCACTCTGACAGGTGGCACATTCATGAGATAATCATGCTATTCAATTTATCTTTTTACAGTTTAAAATGTTCTGGCAGAATGGTCTAAATCCTAAACAACAAGGAACTATACAGTCATGTGTATATACCTATGTAGAGAGTAGAGAGGATGTCCTCCAAAGCTTGTGTAGGACACACCCATTGGTTGTCATCTAATCTGATTTACAGTCAAATAAACTTTCTATGGCTAATTCACTGTCTTGTTATAAAGTATGGTTTGAAACCGATCATTTGTACAATCTCCTGAACGCTTGAAACAATTTTTTTTTTTAATCCAATGAGTCCTATGGGGTATTTTGTGCACCGTCTCGCAGATCGCAAGCATTTGTTTGCAGAAATATGTGCTGCCAAAGCCAATAATATTTCACTTTGGATTAGAAGGAAAATTTTTCCCTTCAAAAAAGATTTAAACCTGGCTCTCGGTGCTCTGCTGTTCTGTAATTCATTCAGAATAAGTATTCTGCCTCACTCAACACATCCTGGATTTTTAAGATTTACATATTTACATAACTGAATTTTCTGAGCTTCTCGAGTTCAGCAAATCTGCTAAATTCTGCCTCCAGTATGTTAATTTCGTGGTTGCTTCCTGCTCCTGGGAGCAAAGTGATGGTTAACCTGTTTGCCATTGACTCAGAAGTCAAACATACAAATATTTTCGTGTTGCATTTGACTCTCCAACAAATGTAGAATTCTGTGGAGGGTTTCTTCATTGTGTTCTTGTATTTTAGTCTAAAAATGTGTTGAGGGGTTGAAAGCAGCGTCTGTCCTGGATGCTGTGTGCAGCAGTGTGCTCTGTTTGACAAGTGAGACCGGTATTCCCACTAGCTGGGCTGCAGCTCGACACATGAAATGATTTAACAACCCAGATCCAGAATCCACAGCAGGCCACATGTGTCCCTCGGGCCTCTGACAGGTGCAGTAAAGCAGCAGGGCAATAAAAAAAATGTAACACTATTATGATGAATAAGACTTTTAATGTGACCAACCAGCAGAAATCTTTACAGGGCAATTAAATGTAGTCAGGGTTAACAGAACTGTTTCTGGGTCAAATGGGGTTTGAACTTGGATTCTGACAACTCTTTCTTCTCCTTTTTACTCTCAGTGGGAGGAAATAAGTGGTTTAGATGAGGAGAGCAACAGCGTGAGGATCTATCAGATCTGTCAGCTCGGCAGCTCATCCAGCCAGTGGCTGCGCAGTGGCTTCATCCAGCGACGGGGAGCGTCTCAAGTTTACGTGGAGCTGCGTTTCACCATGATGGAGTGCTCCTCCACAAGCAGCCACCACCGCAGCTGTAAAGAGACCTTTAACCTCTACTACTACCAGGCGGACTCCAACGAGGCCACCGCAACTTACCCACCATGGATGGAGAACCCTTACATCAAGGTACACCCATGTCCAACCTCTGACGTGGGAAGCAAATTACACACTTAGACAGGGGGAGCCACGAATATATGATTCATTTTCAATGAGTGGTGGGCAGGCCAGGTGGTGGTACCGAGTCGTGTGACACCTGCCCGTAGGCGTGAAGAGAGAACACACTTACCCACCTCCAAAATACGCTTCAGGGGGCTGCGTGGGATTTTTTTTTTGATTTATTTCGTAATAGTAGACAACTTGTCAATCCAACAGGATCATGGCTTAACTTGAGGTGAAAAGATGCAGGCAATGCCTTTTACTTCCACTACAGAAACAAATAACAGCTGCGGCATGTATGCATGCAGTGTACATACATGGTGTTTAAAAGAACATGCCCAGTTGTACCACATATTTTTGCATTAATTTCAATTTAGTAATACTTTATACTTGTTACAAAATTTAAAAAAAAAAAAAAAAACTCTTGGTACAGGTAGATTGGTGAGTTTTTAATACTAGCTTGTTTCCATGGTTACCTCACTATGCCATGACTCTTCGTAGTCTGTCTGTCATACGAGAAGTGGGATGGGGGGGTGACGGACAAAGAGCGGGTGATGACTTCCCTGCTGAAACATCCTAGCTAAACTTGAGCTATTAAATGACTAGTGATCATTTACCAAAACATGAATTTATCATTTTTGACCTTCTAGTGTGCAGCAGGTTTTCATTAGTTTAGTTAAAGTGTAAAAATCCGGTTGTACACATGAAAAAGTCTGGTCACATACTTGATTAGAGCTGAATTTCTGTCAGGTTTATTATGTTTAGCTTCACAACTTGAGCATGTATCTTTTGTCTTGTGTTTTACACTGATTTTTTTTTTTTGTATGCTGTGCCTTGTAGCATCTCTCTGATGTAGTAGCGTCCTTGAACATCACGAGTGACTGCTCCTCAATTTCTATACCACTTATCAATGACCACTTATTATTATTACAATAAGAGAGATGGAATGTTATCCATGATGAATTACCTTTCTCTGGAGGGAGTTTCAAGTCTCTGAAAGTTAAGGTTCAAGGCAAAGTGTAGCAAATGGCCACTAGTGACTGCCGGGGAGGCAATAAATCAATTCAACTCCTCACGGTACTTTTTGTTGAATGATCTAAGACATGTGTGACGTATAATTGTCTGAAATGGTTAAACGCTGCAAAACCCTGTTGAAGGTGTGTGTGTTGGCCATTATATAAGAGATCTTTTCCCTTTCTTCCTGTCTAGGTGGACACAGTGGCAGCAGACTTCCTGCTTAGTAAGGACGGGGAGCGGAAACTCAACGTGAAGACTTTAAGACTGGGCCCTCTATCTAAGAGAGGCTTCTACTTGGCCTTCCAGGCTCAGGGCGCCTGCATGGCGCTGCTGTCTGTCAGGGTTTTTTTCAAGAAGTGTCCCCCCCTGGTCAGTGCTCTTTCCTCTTTCCCTGAGACTGTCCCCCGCACTCTTGTACAGGAGGCGCAGGGTTTGTGTGTGGAGCACGCCGCCCAGCAGGGGGCCCGACCTCGGCCTCCGAAGCTCTTCTGCGGGGAAGACGGCCAGTGGGTGGGCCAGCCGACAACCTCCTGCGCTTGCCTTCCAGGGTTTGAGCCAGCTGAGGGACACACAAAATGTACAGGTAGGTGACGTTCGACCACATACGTAAACATGTAGCAGCAGAGCAAGCAGGCTCAACAAAGAAAACAATGGTTTGATGAGGGTGGGGTTCACCGAGGGTCGAAGCGTCACAGAGGAAGCAAGAGGCCGGTACAGTTAATGAGACAGGGAAAAAGCTGTGACAGAGAGGGGACGGGAAGAGGTCAGGTGGCGCAGCACTTATCTCAGAGGGGAAGAGCAGGGTCAAAGGCTTACTGCTGAGACAACTTCTGGTTCAGCCTAGATAGAGGGAGCACAGGAGGACTGGAGGGGTGAGAGGAGTGAGAGAGGGGGGACACGGCTCCGGGTGAAGATCATACCACTTTGAGAACTTCAAAGCACAGCAGACAGAAAAGATGGAAGAAGCAGGAGGATTCTCTCAGGAGCTGTGCAGCAGTTCTGTCTAATGAGTCCAATTAACCAGCCCTGTGCATGAGCCCCCCCCCAACACACACACACACACACACACACACACACATATGCATACACACACATCATCACACCAGCAAGGATGCATGTACACACCAAATGCACTAAAAACAAAGAAACATGCAGGGAAATGTTAGATTTTCTCCAGAAAATGTGTAGTTGCATCTGTCTGGGTTTGAAGGTGGGATTCGTTTTGATCTCCATGGGTGGTATAATGATTTGTCATAACAAAAAATAATTTCCAACATTTTGCTTCTGGGGAAGCGGAGGTTGGCATTTGCAGCATTCTGTCATTGAAGAGAGCTGTGAGATGGAAAAAAGAAAAAAAAACACTCAACAGACCATAAAGGGAAATTGCCTTTGTAAGAAGATTGAATAGTTAATTTGCTTCAGAGGCCAGTCATTTCCACGAAATGAAATTGACATCTTGTTTTAAAAACGGAATGGATTTTGCTTTAATGCCATTATCTTTCATAGACAATACATATATTTTCTGGGTCAAACACAAGCATCTAGCGTTAAACTTATGAATGCTGTCAAGTAGATTTATTGGGTTAGATGAGCTTGATTAGAATATGTAAACCGCGTCTTTGAAGTAAAGCACTAGCAGGCTATAAATACTGCTTCATGCCCAGCCTTTATTTGCCCGTGTGCCAGTACGTCGTCACTTATGGTTTAACATTACAAAACAACGTGATGTCCTGAGTTGGGGTCAAGTTAAAGTTTCAATAAAAGATTAGTAGCTTTCAACCAAGTTATCTCATCAGTAAAATGGCAGCTTTGAGTAGGAAATATTATTTTAGATTATATTCAGATTAAAGGGAAACAGCCAGTTTTCAACCTCACATTACACCCCTGTCGCAGAAGAATGCCATATAAACTCACGCTGGGCAGAATTACCCCTGCTTTGTGTGGTTCTGTGTAAACAAACAAATAGCCACAATGGTGGGGTCATTTTTACAGCAGTACTGTGTAACCTCTGTGTAAAAGTAGCTGCAGGCTTGTCTAATGACAGTCATTGACATCAGTTTTATATGTATTTTAATAACATTTTGGAGATGAAGGTGGCAGATGTTTCACGCTGCTTGAATTTCCTGCAGAGAATAACAGTTAATACTTTTGACAGGAGTATAATTTCCTAGTCTCAACATGTTCCCAGCATGTTCAGGTGTTGTAAAGTTGACACAGTAACATGTTAAACAAGTTTAGTTTTCATGTGTTTAAGTTTAAACAATGGCTGCAACAGTTTTCATTTGGTATTAGATGTGCGTTGGTCAGAATAAAACTGGATACTTGGAATATATGAAAACACACTAGTCTGCCTGAACTTGTACTTTTCAATATTAGACCAACACATCTTGCAGTTGGGAATTGAATTATTTGAGTATTTATACGCTTCAGGGTTAGGGTTAGGGCCCCTAATCGGCCTGGAGTTCTGCACGTGCTCTGTAGGTCCAAAGTGGAGCAGCACGGTCAGGGAGGGTGTCATCACTGCAGGCAAAATGAAAGAGTTGTCTGTTTTTCCGCAATAAAAATCTTTGAGGTGTACCAACACCTGCCACTCCTGAGGCGGACATTCTTAGTAGAACTAATCAATTTGTCCCCATTGATGAGTGCTTGGGCAAGGATGGTGGTCCAATAAGATAACCTCACTGACTGAAGCAGGGAAGAGTTGTACGTTTGTAGTTGTTGACCCAAAAACATTTGTGTCCATCAATAGCCAGATGAACAGTTCCCTACTCCGCTCTGTTCAAGCTAACCTCACAATATTTAGATCAGTTATAAAAACCATTTCCTCGTGAGGACTCCCAAGTGGTTGGTTATTTAGTGTATTCATTATTGTAATTACTGTGATAATTTATACCCTGTTACATGGTTCCCTCAGTCACTCTGGCAGCTTAGTAAACTGAAACAGTGCATCTGTAGGCAGCTCACGTCTAATATTTGACATCATGATAATTTGTCCTCCCCAGCCTGTCCCGTGGGTCAGTTCAAGGCGGGCACTGAGGGACAGTGTACCAGCTGTCCAGGATTCAGCCAGGCCACCAACAGGGGAGAGTCCAGGTGTGCATGTCTTTCTGGATACCTTCATGCAGAATCAGACACTCCAGACACTCCATGTACTAGTAAGTAAACGCAAAATAATGCTTGAATCCACATGCAGGTGCTAAGTCCTCCACCACTGGCGTCTCCTGCTTCCTGTGTTTTACCACCTCTGGCGCTATTTCTCTTCTCCCCTCATGTCATTTAGCCCGACTCCTCTAATCTGCTTTGTTTCTTTTGTCCTACTTCTGAGCATTGAGATGCATGTTCTTTGTGGCAGGTTGTTGTGGGGGGTAGGGTTTCCACTCAAAAGTGAAGTAGGCATTGATGGTCTCAAGTGACACCTCCATGCAAATTCACTAATTCTAATTCAGCCACATGTTGGATGTGTGAATAGGAGGGACTTTTTAATTAGGTGCACTCTCTTGGAATAGCCATGAAGAGAAATAATCTAGAACTCGCTGTCAGGCCATTGGCAGTTTCTATTTGTCGTCACAGGTGTGATAAAACTAGAATTTGAACCAATTTTGTTATTGCAGATAACTTTAATTACAAATCCTCTATCTTAATTTAATCACTTAATTAGTCTGTTTTTGAATTCTTGTTTTTTTTTTTTTAACCATGTTGCCTGTGTAATTTCCGCAAATACTTTCAAGTTGTGTGCAACACTTTCAACCTGCAAATCCCAGCCCATGGAAAGTAGTGCTTTACTTGACTGTGACAGCCTCGATGGAATGAATAAAGTGTAACCACCCCTAAAACTCCCCTCTACTCCCCAGATGTTGAGTTCAGAATTCACTCACACCCAGACTGTGTGTGATGTCGGCCCACTTGGGTTTTCAATGAGAACACTATTTGCACTTAAGGTAGCTGGAGGCTCCGTGACAAAACTCTCCCTGGCAGGAACAGAGGCTCATTCACAGCACCAGAGTGGTAGTGCACTTTAGTTATGCTTGGCTTGAGGCAATAACCATCCTCTTACAATTTTCAGACGACGATCATTATCACCCAGTTCTAGACCGACATAATTGCACCAGTCAAATCCTGCAACACATGTGCTCCCACTGTGATGCGAAGACACCACAGGAACATGGTTCTGCTTCCTGACTACATGCTGAAGGCTGAAGAAAACGTCTTCAGCATGTAGGAAACGCATGTGCAGGTCTCGCAAAGGTAAAGTAGCAGTAAAATCATATGACAGGCGTGACAATCAGGTATGAGATTTTATAAACCGTCATTGCATGAAGGACAACCATTGTCCCAAAAACAGAATAAGGTGACACTTTTGACTGTAGCATTTCACTACGTTAGACAGATTTGTCTCAAGTGAAATCTTTCCACTTTGGCCTGGTGTCCCAGCTGACAGAGGGGCACTCGGAGAAAACTCATCTCTGCCAATGGCAGCGTGGGGGAAAAAACCCAATTTCCTCACTTTGTTAAATAGATCTGCCCAAAAATGTAATGGGTGGTTCTTCATCCCATTCTGCAGCCCTGTAACCAGCTCTGTGAAAATGTGTAGTTTAGTCTCCGTGTAATATTCCAGAACAATTGAAAAACAAACCAATGACAGTGTGTTTTTAGTCTCGGTTTTATACTAAAATATCTTGATGGTTTTGTCCTTTGTTGAGGGCTTTGGAGGGATTATTTTCAATTGATGTTATGAGCAGGGATCATACAGTCTTTGAAGACCTAAAACAAAATAATGGAATTTGAAAATGGCAATTTGCAGACCTGGAAACGTTTTGTTTTGGGGGTTTTTGTAGAAATGGATAAAGTCGATAAAATAAATAAAGAGTCTTGGAGAGTATATTTGGTTTAGGTCATCTTTTCGCTAGCATTTCTTTATTCATTTCAGGTTTATATTGTACCAAACAATGTAGTTGATCATTAATTTGTACACTGGTAAATTTTGAGATGGGTTTATCTGTGTATTTTGAATAAACGGCTGTTTCAGTGAATGTATGACGATGAAAATATTCCTTACAGGTGTGGAAAAGTTCTGAAAACGTTTTGGTAAAAATGCTTATGAACCCTGTGTATCTGTTTATATTTTTTGTTCCTTTTTATCTTTTTAATCTCTGTAGAACCTCCATCAGCTCCACGAAGCATCGTCCACCAGATCAACGACACCACGCTCAGTCTGGAGTGGAACGAGCCACTGGACAACGGCGGCAGAACAGACCTGAGCTACACTGTCAAATGCTTTGTGTGCAGGACACCCAAAGGTCCGTGTCTGTCCTGTGGAAACAGCGTTAGCTACAGACCAGCACAGCACGGTCTTTTGGGTCGAAGGGTGGAGGTGTGGGGCCTGCTGCCTCACACCACATACACCTTCACCATCCAGGCTCTCAACGGGGTGTCTCAGCTCAGCGGTAAAGACCCTGCCAGTAAAAGTGTCAACATCACCACAACCCATAACGGTAAGAGGTGCACGGGAATAGCTAGACAGGTATAAATAGCCAGAGTTCCATGCGGTGTTTATCATTCTGCTGCTGTCTGTTCAGTGCCATCGCTGGTTTCTGTGATTCGGAAGAGTGACTCCACAGAGAGCAGCCTGACTCTTCACTGGTCCGTTCCTGTCCAGCCGCACTACACCATCCTGCAGTATCAGCTACGCTACTGTGAGAAGGTAGGAGCCACCTGACAGCAGCTCTCAACCCTCCTGGCTTAAAGGTCACCTAATAATCTGGTGTTATTACAGTGTTACTATGTATTAAAATACTCCCCAAACCCCTTAACAAATGTATATATAAACATGGAGTTGCACACTGACTTTGTAGTGGATGAGAGCTGAAAACAAATCTGCCTGCAGCCTTTTCAAAGGTCTAGCCAAACACACATTTGACAATAAAAAATACATTGTAGAATATCAATTGAAGACTGAATCGTACAGTGCTTAGTAGTGTGTATTTAGTGTGGTATTAATAGTGCAGTTAGTTTTTACACAGACCAAATACAGGAAAACATGACTCAAATACAGTCATAGAGCTGGGGCGCAGAGAGCTTTATTTGGGTGAATCACTCTCCAATATTGAAGCTAATTTGCTCCTGATTTTCATCACATTCATTCACACTGCCTCCTCCAACCCTAGTCTTTTTGCTGGAACAAGTTTGAGCTAAACAGTCAGCTCACTCTGACACAGAGTTTCAGGGCGTGATGATGACGTACCCTATCAAGCGGGACTTAAAAAACTCAGGAAAACATACTGACACCACTAACACGCAAGAGAGAGATGAGAATAACTTCACCTGTGAGTTCTAAGTTCAAGATACAAAGAACATTTTGGAAGTTGGCCGGTTGGGGAGCTACTGAGACACATGAGCTCCTCAGCCTCCATGCAGAGGATGTCATTGGACATGCCTACATAACATGTGACGTGTTATCAGGATGTCCCACTACACTACGCCTCCTGTTGCGGCCCCCTGGAGAGAAACTATGGCTCGTGTTCACATTATCTATCCGGCCAAAAAGCTGGAAACTCCGCTACGGCTATTCGTAGGTCTTTGAGTCTGAAAACGGCTGTTGTCTACTTATGTGTTATTATACTGAAATTGAGTATCAGGTGGAAAAGAAAATTGAAGAACACAAGTTAAAACTCGGCTACAGTTAAATTCTGCGCAAAATATTTTCTTCCTCGCGTCCTCCGTCTGTTTAACTTCTCTTTTTTTTCCCACAGCGATCCCTGTCATCTCCTCATTTGTGACCACGTCACTCTCGCATTCAGTCCAGCTAAGTCTGTTTTCATTCTACAGGAATGGCGTAGCGAGGATCAGTGTCACTACACAGAGAGTAACAAAAACCAGGCTGTGCTGACGGACCTTCGACGGGCCACTCAGTATGAGGTGCAGGTTCGGGCGCGCACGCTGGCTGGTTATGGCAGCTTCAGTCCTGCAGCCATCTTCCGCACCCTGCCTGATGGTAAGAAAAAACAAATCCTGCTTATTTTCAAAGACTTGCGCACACACACATCTGGGTTTTTATTTCCTTCCACACATTCTTTCCATAGGGAAGGTTTTTCAGATTCTTTTTCTCTTGTTATGAATTTATCGCCCGTGTCCTTGTTTTGAGTTGGCGTCCTTGTATTGAGCCTCTTTCATACTCTAAAATCCAGTCATGTTCTTTCTTTCCTTTATTTGGTACTTTCCTTGCATATTTCTTCACTACCAATGTCATGATTTCTGCGATTACATCAAATCTCCGTCTCTTTCTTCTGTCTCCTCTCCCAGGTCAAGACTCTTCCTCACAGTTCCTGGTGCCTGGCATCCTCATCGCTGTCGGGATGCTACTGCTGGTCACGTTCGTCTTAGTGGCTGCCTACTGTATACGGTGAGAACAAGGGAAAGTCAGACTAACAGGAAATAGAAAAGGGGGGTAAGCGATGACAACGGTGACCCCGATTTTACGATTTTGCACCATTTTGTTCTTTTGTTTATACAAATCCTATCTTATCAACAGTAGATTTGCATTCTCTTACCCACACCAGGTTTTTTTTTTCTTTGTGAGCAGGTTCAGACACAAAGCCGTGCCTGTGATGCCTTTTGCTTGCACAGCTAAAAGTTATCCTGCTCATTAGAACACTTTCCTCAGGCTTCATTGTTTGAGTAAATAGTGTTGAATGCCATCAGAGGTAGTGTGTGTGTGTGTGTGTGTGTGTGTGTGTGTGTGTGTGTGTGTGTGTGTGTGTGTGTGTGTACGTGTTGTGTGAAAGAGAGAGAGAGAGCGATTGAGAGAGATGACGGCAGAGGTACCAGGCAGGGAGAGACAGGATGCAGGCGTCCCAACCCTGTTTCCACAGGACAGGGGAACAATAGCTGTGACCTTGTGACACACGCGCACACACACGTGCACACGCACAAGCACACAAACCAGTGGCTGAAGCCCTGATCTGCCACTAACTAAGGGTGGTGTATTATTGCTATTTTAAGCTTGTGAGGTGGGAGAGAAAAGGAGGAAGACCTTAGCTACGGGCTTTTTACAGTCTTGCTGGATTATAATGGAGCTGCTTGTGTCAAAGAGCAGAACCTTAGACGCTTGCTCAGACATTCACCATCCTCACCAATGCATGCGCGAGAGTGTTTTTAGAACCAAGAGGGTTCTTCAACCTAATGCATCTTGGTCAAGTAGAGGGTGTTAGTCTGAAGTTGACCTTTGTGTGTGAGGCCAAGCATGATGAATAACCCTAAACATCAAATAAAATCATATAATCATGCAACGTGTGCTATTTGCTCATTTACCCTTTGTTTTGTTTTAGGCATCTTGTTATTGTTTCTGCCTCTGAACCGTCACATTGTAAAGCTAATTGATTTGCATCACATCGGGCTGAAACATCAGGAGTGTTCATCCATTTTTCATTTAACTCCACTGCCATCTAATCTTCCTTTATTTGTCCCAATCTCTTTGTACCTGCAGCAAACACAGCCGAATAAAGGACCCGGAGCTGAGCGACAAAAACAGCCAGTATCTTGTTGGCCAAGGTAACAAAGCAAGAACGCGCTCACTAAACCTTAGCTATGATTCACAACTTAGCCACGTCATGAGTAATCATATTTGAATGTGTTTGGGCTTGTTGCTGCTCATAATTCTTTAACCCTATTTTTCCTCTTCCTTTCCCACGACTCTGTTTGTCTTTCTCTCGCAGGGGTCAAGGTTTATATTGACCCCTTCACCTACGAGGACCCTAATGAGGCAGTGCGCGAATTTGCTAAGGAAATCGATGTTTCCTTTGTAAAGATCGAGGAGGTTATCGGCGCTGGTAAGCCCCAGCTGTATGCTTTTCCCATTAAAAATAAACATGGTCACAATTTCTGTGGCCTCGGACTCTGAGATTGTTTTTTGGCTGATGCGTGTAGCTGCAGCTGATAATCCTCTTTGGAAATTACATTATGAGGAGTATATCTAATTTACTATGTTAAATTGATTCAGTGACATTTAAAATTAGTCTGTTGTTCTTATCAGACCAAATTCAGTGTTGCAGCATAAAGCAATTAACTGATAAATATGTTAGCAATATTAGCAGCTGTTATTCAAAGGGCAAAACTAGCTGCAAGCAAGCTTTCCATTCACATGACAGTCGCCCTTCTAGTGTGCGCAACACCTTGGTAAGCAAGGGGCTCAAATGTGTGTCTGTGTGCTGCAGGAGAGTTTGGAGAGGTTTGTCGAGGGCGACTGAGGGTCCCTGGAAAAAAAGAAAACTATGTTGCAATAAAGACACTAAAAGGCGGATACACTGACAAGCAGAGGCGCGACTTCCTATCCGAGGCGTCCATTATGGGGCAGTTTCAGCACCCTAACATCATCCACCTGGAGGGGATCATCACAGCCAGCTGTCCTGTCATGATCCTCACGGAGTTCATGGAGAACGGAGCCCTGGACTCTTTTCTGAGGGTCAGTGTGACACAGTGAACACACTCTGAAAGCCACCATCTCTCCTCCCTCATGCTCCAGCTGAATGTTTTATCTCCGCTGCAGCTGAACGACAGCCAGTTCACTCCCATCCAGCTGGTAGGAATGCTGCGCGGCATCGCCTCAGGCATGAAGTACCTGGCAGAGATGAGCTACGTCCACCGAGACCTGGCGGCCCGCAACATTCTGATCAACAGCAACCTGGTGTGCAAGGTTTCTGACTTCGGTTTGTCTCGCTTCCTGCAGGAAAACTCCTCTGACCCGACCTACACCAGCTCACTGGTGAGACCACAACCCTCCTTAGTTCTGCCTTGTGGGAAATCAAATCACAAAGGCTAAAAACGCAAGACAGAATATTAGAAGAAATAGAAAATCATCCAAGAACTGGTCAGACTTGCCATCAGTTATGTCTATAGAGTCTCTATGAGATGTGTTGAATTTTAATGTCCAACTTAAATATGATACTGCTCTCTTGACTTAATTTTACACAACAACAAGAAAATGGCATACACATTTTGTGAACTTCAAATGATCTCATTGTGTGAAATTATTCTTATTGAAGTACAGAAAGTGAGAGAGGCCACACTTGTAATTAATTTTATGCTATCTCATGAAAACGGGATATTATCCTGTTATTACGTGACAACGAAGTGTTATAATGAGATAATAAACTAGTAATCTACGGTAAACATGACGGTACAAATAACTGGTTATCTCAATATAAGTCATTTTCTTGTTATAATAAGATAATTGTCTCATTATAACATGTTATCTTATGTTGTGTTATCTTGAGATAAAAGCTAGTTATCACCAGGCATTGAAGTGGTTCCAGTCAGCATTTTAACAGGATGATATTTTGTTACCAATGATAAACTGCGAATGCTAGAAGGGCCTGTCCTGTCTTTTGTATAAAGGAACATTATAAGCCTCTTATTGTCCCTTGGTAGTAGACAGACAGAGTCCTGCCTGACCGTGTTTATGTGAAGTCTGCAGTATTGACTGTTTTGTGTGCAGGGAGGGAAGATTCCAATCCGCTGGACAGCACCGGAGGCCATAGCCTTCAGGAAGTTTACCTCAGCCTCAGATGTGTGGAGCTATGGCATTGTTATGTGGGAGGTCATGTCTTTTGGAGAGAGACCATATTGGGACATGAGCAACCAAGACGTAAGTTAAGGCGTCCTATGAGGGTTTGGTGCAATATCTTCATCTTATGTTTTATAAATTTAATTGATCTAGCGCTAAATCACAGTAAAAGTTATCTTCTGACACTTTCTAAATAGAGCAGGTCTAGAACCACACTCTTACATTTGATTGAAGAGAACCAACACTTGTCCACATTTCTCTGCTCAAGCATAAGGAACAGAGACACACAGACACAGCTTGGGTCAAATTACGTCAAGGAACGTCATCTTTTATATTATTTCCTGTTTACTTCACCTAAATTTGAGACCTCCAAGCAACCTAACATTGAACCAATTCTGTAATTTTTTTTTCCCCTTATCAGGTAATCAACGCCATAGAGCAGGACTACCGGCTGCCCCCGCCCCCTGACTGCCCCACCCACCTGCACCAGCTCATGTTGGACTGTTGGCAGAAGGACCGCTCAGCACGTCCTCGCTTCGCGGACCTTGTCAGTGCTCTGGACAAGCTGATCCGTAACCCCGCATCACTGAAAATTGTGGCTCAAGAGGGCGCAGGGTGAGAGAGAGCAGATGTTTTTGGGTGATTGACAGAACATCTGTCTGTTGAGATCAGAGTGGCAGTTTAAAAAAAAATAAATAAATTCATCATTAGATCAACCAGAAAACAGGAAGCATGTCTGTCCTTTCGTCATGTCCATTTAGTGTTCTGACTGTCAGAACCGTCATCAGCCTCCCACTGCCCAATCTCATGTACCACCTTAATGTCCCACTGTGAGCTGTCAACCTCTTGCTGTGCCCATTTCCCCTCCTCCACATTCTGCATGTCGCCTGCTAGCATACAGCAGAGAGCCCGCCACCCCTGACGAGTGCCATTGTTTGTCCCTGTCAGTCACTCAGCCTCAGATTATACCTCTGGCTGACGACTGGAATGTGGCTGCAGGATATATATATAAGCTCCTCACTGCTGTTAAGGTGACAGTGTGTGTAAGTTGGTCTATTGTTTCTGCTCTCCAACCCCCCTCCCCAGGCCCTCCTACCCCCTGCTTGACCAGCGTGCACCTTTAGCCCTCTCATCCTGCGCGTCGGTGGGGGAATGGCTGAGGGCCATCAAAATGGAGCGCTACGAAGACAGCTTCCTGCAAGCTGGACTGACTTCAGTAGACCAGCTGGCCCAGATCACCACACAGTCAGTTCCTATATCCACATTTCTTATCTGAACTGTTCAACATACACGTCCTGTCTGCTGGGTCAAGGGGGTTAAGCTTGAGGTTTTAGTGGTTGCTGAAACCTCTTCAAACAGTTTGACTTCAGGAAATACAGCTTTTATTCAAAGTTTGGTACAAAACGGGTCAGAACCATAGAGAATAAATAGTGGTGAAATATGTTTAAAAAAAAAAAGTATTTCTTCTTCTTCTTCTCCTTCTTTCTGTCTTAAGTGTTTTTTCATCTGTCTACAGAGACCTTCTGCACATGGGAGTAACTTTGGCGGGACATCAGAGGAAAATTCTCTCCAGCATCCAGACCATGACATTCCGGAATAAGAGCACTACGACAACAGTGACCTTCTAGTCTCCTAACCTGGACGTGACCACCAGCACACACAGGTGCAACCATGTCCTGGGACCCCTCAGGATCCTCTCCTGTGACCCGCTTTGAACTCCCAAGAGACATTAGCAGAACTGATGAATCACCAGTATATATCACCAGTGTGTGTGTGTATATACATATATATATATATATATATATATATATATATATATATATATATATATAGTCATCGTTTAAAGATGAGTGACATCCGCCTGATTGTGTCGTCTACAGGCTGTCCCGGTTACCCATGGTAGCTGCAGGCTGCCTCCTCCTTCCTGTTAGTGGTCAGTGTTTTTATATCTAAGGACTTGTTCCTGAACTAAAATGAGACAGGTCACCTCTTGTAGCCAAGAAAACTGGCTGCTGACTGAATTATTTGTCTCAGTAAAATGTGACTTTCACCCAAAGGACACAAAAAGAACATCAGTGCCAATCCAAGGATTTGCATCTCCATGTGAGAAGTGCTGCACCTCCATGTGTCTTCATACAGCCCCCTGGGTCCCACTTCTACATCAACAGCTCCAGTGTGTTGTCACTCATTTGATTGCACAGTTACGTCCTCTTTACTCAGGTGTGGTGTGTAACACAAACTTTCAAGAGCGATGTACTCATCTGAACGCTCATCCTCAGTCTGGATTTCCCCTCTCCAGCTCAGCAACGTGAGAGGACAAGAGAGGGATACACACACACACACAAACACACACACACACACACACACACACATCAACCCTTTTGTTGTTTCAGAGGGAATTGTAATCTTCGGTAACTCCATGTGTTTCTCTTGGAGTGTGCGCGGTTGTTTCTACTGCCCGTGTTTCTGCTGGCAGCTCACTTTTATTACACTCAGACTCAACAAGGACCAAGTGGACTCAGAGACCCAAGAACACTGTTGAGTGGGTTTTCTTTGTACCAGGGAAGCTATGTCTGGCCTTGACCTTGTTTTTGCTCATCTAATATGGGGTTTTAAATCTCTTACTATGTACTGATTCATCTCCCAGTGCCATTCAGTTGTCTTTGTGACCTTTAATGCCAGTTTTCTAAGGAAAAAAAAACCCTTCATGATTCAATTTAGCCACATTTCAGTGTTCTTAAGAGAGTTGCTTTGACATTTTGAAGGCCTCTGCATTATTTTCCTTCATCTGCTGCTGATTGTATCGTTGACTTAATGTTTCGACTTCTGCTCTAAAGCTAAATGCTCTAAAGCTAAATGCTCTCAGCGTCTATCAGATAAGGTGGCTACCTTAAAGTCAGCAGTATCCATCGGTTTCAGGGTGGAATTTTAATTAAGTGAGCTGCTGTTTGATTAGCAGCCCCCATAACCACCACATTATTACAAGTTCTTGTTGGAGAAGAAAAACAGACCTCCATTCAAAGCATTGCTGAAAGACTTTGCATTTCATAAAGGATAACAGCAGTCATTTTGGCATTTAGGGCTCATGTAGTTTCCATCTGGAGGCTCACAGACCTGCAGTACGACAGGAGAATGGATCTTACACATCCTTGAAAAGACACTTAACATGGAATTCAAAGTGCACGTCACTTCTTTCTAAACAGTTTACAGTGCTCTGATAAGAAACACTTCTGGTTTCTGCTTTGTGAATGCTCTTAGTTAGCAACTCAAATTTTATTTAGCATCATAAAAGATGGGTGTGGCAGAGGGGAAGTTGACTAAAAATGATTCAAAAATCACTCGTCTGGTTAATAGTTGAAGACTTCGGTGCTGAAAATGATCAACCGTGTACGGCATCACTTGAAAGTGTTGTCCAAACATCTGTGAAACAATTCTATCCGTGTGCCTCCATCCTCTTTTCTAACTTCATATCATGACCGGCCTTGGTCAAAAGCACTGGTGTAGCCATGAAGAAGAAGAAGAGACATTTCTTTAAGGATTATGGGAAATGTGGTCTTCATATTGAAGATCACAGTAAAGTTGATGTTGAAATGATGAATAGTGAAAAGTGTTTTGATGACCGTCCGGTGTGTAGGCTAATGTGTATTCATAATAAAGATACTCTCAAGTGTTTACCATCCACGACTCGTGTTTCGGCTTATTAACATCTGGAGATATTCACTCTCATCCAAGTTTTGCATTGAATGCAGCAGCAGAACTCCACAAATACTTGTCATATAGACGACGGTGGAACAAGTCACAAGCTGGTCCGAGTTAAAAATAAAATCCAAACAATGAAGCGGCTCCATCTTCAGCAAAAGCACTCATGTTACTAGATGTGTTTGAAGCTCCGCTCATTGCTAACAGATGTTTAGTGGATGTCCTTGGTTCTTTTCTCTTCTTTTTTAGATAATATCTCTCCTGTCTAAGTTCATAGCAAAAATGTGAAGGTGATTTCTGTCCTCCGTTATTCCTAACATGCCTCTCATCTACCCCGTCTTCCCGTTTCTGCTAATGAGAGAGAAACCAGAGACAGTGCGGGTGAGAATTGCGTCTCCCTCTCCTTGCCATTTTCCAGCTTTACTTTTTCTCGCCGCCTTTCTTTTCTACCTTCTCTTTCTCCAGAGAGCCTTTACCCCGAGGGCTTGAGGTTTGTCCTCTCCTATGTTTCCCTTCCTGGTCCTCAGCCCTTTTAATCATGAAGAGATGTTCTTTTCTTCTCCTGCGCCTCAGGCTGAGAGCAGCTTATAGCAAAGCAGTAGCTTAAACTCTCTCTTTACACACACTTTATTCTTTCTCCAAAAGCTGCCATAACCGGGCTAACCTAGCTGAGCTTCAGGGGAGAGTTGCGTTCCATTGATTAATGTGCTTTTATTATCTCCCTGTTACTGACTCATTTCTCTTCTCTATTGCTCTTGTGTGGCCTACAAACCTGCTCGAGTGAAGCCTCCATGTTGTTGAGATAAATAACAATGAGTAACTGTTCCTGTAAGCATTTTTTACTCCAACGTGTGTGTGTGTGTGTGTGTGTGTGTGTGTGTGTGTGTGTGTGTTGTGGTATCTCTGAATCTCTGTGCCACCGTGTTTAAAAGAGAGACAGGCATTCATCTCTGGTTTCTACTTCTGTCAGTGCTTTGCGTGACCCCTGACCCCGGCGTATAGTGTGAATCTAGCCTAGCTTTGTGGTGTATCTGAATGGCCATTCATCAGGGTGGTCGTTGAGCTCAGAGTGGACCAGGTTTCTGCATTTAGAGGATTGTGTCATTCCCCTCGCATTCCTGTGTGCATTCAAGTGTGGAGTGTGTGTGGGTGGGTGGGGGTTACCCAGTGGGACAGGTACATGTGTGTTTAAAAACAAGGGGGGAAGGGAGGGGCAGACAGGATAAGCCCCCCGTGTGAACCTGTAAACAGCACGTACAATCTATGTGCTTCAAATGTTTATTACTAGGATGTAAAACTCCAGGCGACAAACTCATTCTGTCTCCATCACTTTTCTTTTCGATCTCAACAATTAGATTTTCTTCAACCGCTGAAGCTTGAAGACAGAAATTTAGATTTAACATCCTGGCGCCATACTCTCCACCCCCCCCCCCTCCTCCTCCTCCTCCTCCACTCCAGGCGCCAGATTTTCTCTCCTAGATGACTCGATTTGATCAAAATGGCTCAATATTTCAGAGCAAATCCATCAACCAAGCTGGCCAAGATTACTTCTCACCTGTGTCCACGGCCCGGCTGCGCACTTCCACTCTGTTTCGTATTAAATCTGATCAGTGGGAAAGTTGTCGCTCCCTGCTGCTCCACAGCATGTCTGTTGACTTTACTGGAGCTTTTTTTTGCCAGGCCATCACTGTAAACAAGAATTTCTTCTTAGCTGACCCACCTGGTCAAATAAAGGTTGAAAGAATTTAATTAGACTTTCATGCTGCAGCACAGTTTGATGTAGAGTAAGCCTGGTGCGTTTCATCACACAGCTAATCCAGTTAATCAATGTAAACCTGTGGATGACAGGCCCCTGCTGTCTCCCCACTAGTCTTAACAGTAGCCACGGCTTTGGTGTTGTTATATTATTTACTTTCAACCCCTCTGTTTCAGAAAAGATTTACATTTTGAGCAATTTCTTTTAAAATTTGTTGTTTACAAATATATTTGGCCACAGCTATATTATCAGATGCACATATATATGTGTGTGTGTGTGTAAATGTGTGTATGTGTATGTGTGTATATAAATGTGTGTATGGATGTGTGTGTGTGTATATATATATATATATATATATATATATATATATATATATATATATATATATATATATACACATATATACGTATGTATATATGTATATGTATATATATATATATACACATATATACGTATGTATATATGTATATGTATGTATGTATATATATGTGTGTATATATGTATAAGTGTGTATATATGTGTATGTATGTATATGTGAATGTATTTATATGTATATATGTATACATGTGTATATGTATATATACATATATGTGTATATATGAATGTATGTATATATGTATGTATGTGTGTTTATGAGCCTGATCCATTGAGTGTCTGTTTGCTCTTATGCATATTACAGCAAGTAGCTCCATCACATGCTGTGACTGTAAGACGGCCATCATTCAGCAGACTTTAAAGACCAGATCGCATGTTCAGAGGAGGTGTTGGTGACATGGAGAATATGAACGTTAACGTCTTCAGGATATGTGACTGCACCCCCAGCCCCACCCGACCCCCAGCGACAACCTCCTTTGTACGTTTTCCTCCGTGCTGACAAGTGCTCATCACCTGCTGATGAAATGACAGAGGTGTGTGACCTTGGCGCTCTCCCTCTTTGTGAATCATCTCCTATTCTGAAAGACGATCCACCTGCATGCGATGGGTAAAAATATCAAATTGCTCTAAAAATTTGAAGAACGTTGGGTGACAAAGATATTGTGGTCGTGGACATGAAATTGACTACTTTGAGTGACACAAACCCGAGTAATGACGACGTTACCTGAGGACACCCCCCCCCCCTAAAATTCTTATTTTACACAGTAGGTGCAGTTATGTGCAAGACACCTGGTAGGTGAGGTGTGGTGTCAAAGGCCAAGCTTGAGCCGGCTCATCTGTACTTGTCTGGTCATTTGTCACCCTGAAGGATGAATGTATAGACTTTGGTAAAGGACAAGGATCCTGGTAGGATGAGATAAGAACTAGAATAAGTCAGCTTTCGTCCAGCAATGAGTGAAATTACTTTTACTAAGCAGCCATAACACTTTGCGAGTAGGGTACGCTATTAATGGTGTTTATGTTTATAGCGATGATGGGAGGAAAAACTTGGCGGAGTTAGGATGTAGTATTATTTGATCCCTACTTCACAATAAGGTTCAATGAAAGTATTAATACTTGTTAAATTATGCTTAAGTAATGCTTCATTAGCACTCTAAGATGTAATTAAGCACAAAGTAACTTTTTAATGTACCCTTAGTGAAGAGTGAGACCTAAGAAGCTAAGAAACCACATTATACCATGACGGCGTAAATATCAGTGAGGGATGAGAATTATTCATAGAAATATGGGTAAAAATTAATCACAATCTCTTCAAAATAATTTATAGAAGGCAAAAAAAAAAGAGGTCGTTAAGGACCAGGAGGTTCAGATTAGGATGGGGACTATTGTTGAGGGTCAGAGTTTAATGTAGATTAAAAGGTACAGTAGAAATTCTCACGAGTTGGAACAGAGGAGTGAGACAAGACAGTTATTACACAGTTACAGTTAAGCACCTCAGCATCTCCAGGAGGTGTGTGTGTGTGTGTGTGTGTGTGTGTGTGTGTGTGTGTGTGTGTGTGTGTGTGTGTGTGTGTGTGTGTGTGTGTTCAAGATGTTCCTGATCAGTGTGATTGATCTCCTCTCTAATCTCGGTTCACCGAACTGGGATTGATGAGTCTTCTTGTCGGTGTCGTGCTTAACCTCTCACGCAGGCTTCACCTTCATGTCCTGACTCCTCCTCACCGCTGAATCCCACAAGAATAAATCTTCACCTTCGCCTAGAAATGGGAGCCGCTGAAAAATGCCAACGTTGTTCATACAGAGTTCAAGGGATGTTTGAGTTTTAATCAAATCAGTCGATGTTTTGAGAAGCCACATCAGTTCAGAACATCTAAGCTTTGTTTTCTGTCCTTTACTTTCTCAACAATAACGGTGGATTCTGCCTTTTATTTGACTAATTTAGTCGTAGCTGCTTACCTCCAGTTCATCTTTTATTTTTTTTTAATCACAGAGCATCAAACAAACAAGATAAATGAACAAATCTCATAACCAAGCAAATGAACAATAACGTTAAACATTCATATCTGAGGTGCTGCACCAGGAACAGTTTGAACCTTCTGTCAGTCTTCTGCTTTCATGAATGCAGCTTCCCACGCAGCAGGCCTGCACCCCCCCCCCCCTCACCCCCCTGTTTCCCGGTGGGCCCCAAACCTCCTCCTGCTGTTTCAGATGAATGAATGAATGAATGAATGAATGATACCTCTGATTGTCTGTCTTGTAAAAATATGGCCGCTCACGTTTATCACTGACCACATGAACACAGATGTGACAATCTGGACCGTGTTTTCTTGGGCGGTGTTGGGACACCCCTTTGTGTTCACCGTGAGCAAAACCCACTCAGAACTTTGACGAAGGAACACATGGTTATGATTGAAGCAACATCTGGATGCAATATAACAAGGTTTTCAGAGCGTGCGTGTGTGAGTGTGTGTGCGTGTGTGCATGTGTGAGAGAGAGAGGGAGAGGGAGAGAGAACAATGTAATCAGATTACAAATATACATTGGCCAGCAGCAAATACACAACAAACCCAGACATGTTCCTGTAGAGGAATTAACAGGAAAAGAAACATTGACATTATTTATTAACATGAGCGCCCTCTAGTGGTCAGAAAATCTCTGATTATAATATCGAGACAAAAAAAAAAAAAGATTTGTATGACGTTTATCTTGACTCTGGTTCCCTCTGGTGTTTGCAAGTTCAATTAGAAATCAAATCAGTTCGAATGGGAACTACATCCGGACCCTTTGTTTTGTAGATGAATGGCGTGTGTCTTTTTGATTGGTGACATCAGTCAAACTTCGCACAACCAGAAAAGCTGGACCTGGAAGATAAATTCATGTCAGACCTGCAGTTTTGTATTCTAATTCTCGATTGTTTCCACTCGCCTCTGTCTGCGCCAGCGCGTAGGGAGAAGACGCAGATGTTCCCCTTAACTTCCCAATACATTTCAAACGAAATGCAAAGCTGCAGCACATCTGTTAGTGTGTAATAAAGAAACTACCCAAGAATATCATACACATCACACGGGAGAAATGATCCTTTTAATATCCCTCCAACACCATCAGAACTTTGACTCCATTAAACATCTGCAGCTCGTTTCTGTCGCGCCACGCCGTCGCCCTCTAGCGGCAGCAGGTGGAGGCATCGCTCAGAATGGAAAAGCAGAGTCATGTTTTGCTCGACTAACCACTGAAGAGATCTGAATTTGAACACACCTTTGAGAATGAATTTACACACACACACACACACACACACACGCACACACACACACACACACACACACACGCACACAAATCCTGTGCAATACAAACACTTTAGGGGTCTTCAACTACAGTTTCTGAAAATAAAATTCTCTCAAAGAAACAATGAGAGAAACAAGATAGATAGTGATAGAATATGCTACATAATAATAAATCAGTGTATGAATCATGAGAATCTGGTTAACCAATATAAAAATTTCATGCATCAGAAAAACAGAAATTTCTATTTCAGCATCCTTTTATCGCCAGTAATGTTTACTCACACATACATAACGGTGTATATGATTTAGGTTAGTGAAAAGGAGGTAAAACAAAGAACTACAATAAGAGCCTCAAAACCTAACCTTCATGAAATAATTGTTCCATATTACAAAAATAAAAGGCAGAGTTCATAAGAAAATCATATTAATATGAATATTTAACTTTTTATCTTGAAATCTGGAGGTATCTTTTTAACAATTTTAGCTCACAATTTTTTTAACATTACTTTTTAAGCATTGGAATATTTTTCACTATGAAGTTTTTATCTGATTTTGTCCTGTTTTTATTTTGTATCCAACAGTCGGTACAAACGATACGACTATTCTGTACATCTCAGGCCTGAAAAGTGTCTTTTTCTGCTTTTCAGGGAGGAAAATCGATGGTGCGTTTAGATCTTCATACCACCTTCGATTTCAGAACGTGTAACTCACTCCTGTCTGATCACTCCAGTGAGGTGCAACACTGGAAAAGGCTCCTGAGGTGAAAGGTATGATGTTGTGAATATAGCCCCCCCCCCCCCTTTTTGTGCCAGAAAAATGCCTCTATTTGCAGTGCAAACTAACAAAAATAGAACAGAGTTTTCTGCTTGATATTTTGGAGTTACTGTTTTGTCGACTAAAACCAAGATCTTTGCACAGTTACGCAACGGATGACTAAAAACAAATTGCACTTTTCTACCCCAGATATCAGCTATTGTTACACAATCTGAGAGAGCATATTCCTGCATCCTTCTCATATCAGTGTTTACTTCATCGTACCAATCCCACTACTTTGGATGAGCGGAGGCCATCCTGCTCGTTCTGTGTCCTGTGAGCAAGGTTGTAATTTACACTAGGAAGATCCAGATTGACCTCCAGCTGCCTGGATGACTGTTGTCAATCACAAGAGAGATTATAGCGGCTTAATCCCAGATGATCTCTGCTTTCAAAAGCCTCGGCTGCAAAGAGAGAAAAGGCTGAATCTCAGTGCTCGACCGTGGAGGCAGCTGGAGGCTGAAGGAGCATGAATGGATCCTCAGATAGTCAATGAAGTGACTCTTGTTGCCCGATGCACTTTGATTCATTCATCCACCCATTAAGTCATTGATAGATTTGTGTTTTAGTCCCTTGTATCTAACCTTTGACCTGCTGTCACACGAAGGACGTGGGGAAGCACTTCCACTCACGTCAGAACAATAATCAAGGCTCCATCTGTTTTGCGTTGCTATGACTATAATGTTTATCTTTGCAAAATCAAACCCTGCAGTTGTGTCACGCATAATCTTACCGATAAGCGGAAGCTATTCATGATCTTTACGTAAGAGGCATTTTTTTTTCTCTTCCAGTATGGATATTTAAGATTTATCTATGCACACAAGGGATTAACAGATGGATTTCTTTGCATGTACTGTGGAGAAGATAAATAATCCCTATCCATCATTATGTTTCAAGCTACAACTTGATGTGTTTACATTTTATTTGCGTCTTTATCTTTCTTTATTCCACTTGTTTCTGGTAGAGAGATAAACACACAGATGATTGTTTGTTTTTGTTTTTCCTCCATGAGGTATAAAAGGGGATGTGTTTCTTTAACTTTTCATCCAGACTACGTGAAAATCGCTTCATTTATTCGGTGTCCATTTTGGACATTCAGGCTCTGAGGTTCCATATGAACCAGTTTTCCGGGATCACTTAGTTTAGGTAGGATGACATCACTCCTGCACATCAACTCAACCGTCCATGTTCTCTCAGGGATTTGTCACCACTCAGGGCCCAAAGTGAAGGTCAGAGAGCTGAAGGGACACAGCCTCCCCTCTTTCAGATTACATGCAGGAGTAGAGATGCTTCATCTGGACTCCCTCTTAATCTGAATAAAGCTGGTGGCGCTTCAGCATAAATCCCTGACTGTCCCTCCTTTGAGAGATAAAGAGAGGAAGATGCTGATTGCTTTTCCTATCCATTTTTATTCAAAGAGGCACCTCTCACATCAGCGGGAGTCATTGTTTGTGACTGGGTGCTGCTGCTGACATGTTGGGATTGGCTTTGTTGTATTTTGGTTTTAGACTCAACAAAGGAGCAATCAGGACTTTTTGATATTTTACAGGTGCTTTAAGTCCTTGTTTGCTGCAGTTTTGACGCCTGACATCCGGTCGGTCGTTTCAAATCTTCGTGAACCTCTATTGAAGCAGCACCGCCTTGTTTTGTTTCTAACTCAGGAGCTGCTTCTGCCTAAAAGTAGATGTAGGAGATAAAACCCACAGATTCTCATTTGGTCCAGCATTTGATTAGAGATAACAATGTTTGCAAGCCGTGGTGGTACCGGAGGAGGTAAAGGAGGGAAATACTCAGTGGAAGACCTCTATGGCATCAGTAAGAAGCCCAAGGCGTCGTCCTCCTCGGGGAGTATTGTGGCCAAGTCTGGAGCCAGGACCAGCAAGACCCCTGACCAGAGGACTGAGTCAGAGGCTCTGGCTTCTCAGATCCTGGAGGCGGCACACAGGCTGGTTGAACGACGCCGACTGGAGCTCTACCTGAGAGAATGTGGCCTCTCCCTGGCTGACTGTGAGGCTGAACGCTCGGCAATGTCATACAGGTTAGAGGTGACACTGAGATATCCAAACCGAAACCTGTCGTGTTTAGATAGATAGCGACAGAGAAATGCAACGAGGAGATGGTGGTGTTCAGTATTTGAATACATATCAGCAACAAATGGAAAGTAACGAGGCAATCATAACACATTAAAGACACGTTTGTTAGTAGCGATGTACTCATTAGTGCTGCAGCCTGCACATGAAAGCAACCACATGATATGTTATTTGATTTTCATAAAAACTGCAGGACAAAATAACATTTGCTAAGAATCAGAGAGAAAAATTTCAGATGATCCGAAACACTCAGCCATCTGTGGATGATCCATTTAAATACCACGATTAATGTGTTTCTAATATTTTACTGATGCACTAAGTGTTTGAAGAGCGCTGCGACTGAGGGCAGTGAGTGGAGACGTTATTCATGGGTGAAGAAAAAAAAAAGAAACATTTTTGCAGGTTTTTTTTTTTTTTTTTTTCTCCCACCAGTGACCTAGAAAGAAATATGTTTGATGAGATTTCAAAGCCATGCAGGGCTGAATAAATGTGGCTGGACGGCAGAAACATCCGCATTTCAATGGCAGCTACAGTAGCACTTCAGTATCAACTTTTATCCAATTTCAACCTTAAAATGACAGCTTGACAGCCTCGGCAGCAGCGGGACACGAGGTTTAGGGTTAATGATACATGTTTTGACAGGCAGTTGTTTGTCATGTTGGCACAGTCGCAGTTAAAAGTGCTCACTTGAGCTATTTTGGGATGAAAGAGTTGCTATGAAGCTTTTTTTTCCCGCTGTAGTTCTAACAAAATGTTGCAGTGACAGGACTTTTAGCATCTAATACGCCCGTTCAGTGGTTGTAGATTTATGCACATGTGAGATCATTTCTTTGTGGGTAATTTTAAAAAAAAATGTGAGAAAGAAATCTTGCTCCGCATACGATGGTTTTGAGAGGCTCTGCGGGACTCTGTTAATTCAAGACTAGCATCTGTGGTACAGTTCAAGGTACTACTAGATAAATGGACCATTGCAGTATTAGTATGGCATTAGTGAGCATGCCATTAGTGAGCACTTTATAACCTACAAGCACCAGCAAAGAGTCACTTTTGGCAGCCATAACACAATTAAACTCACATCCCTTAAGTGATACACAGAGGACAGGGAAAATCCAAATGCTGGAGCGGTCACCACCAGACGAGATATGAGAGATATTAATCCGGCCTGGGACACTTACAAAAACCTCTCTCTCTCACTGTCATTGACTGAGCACCAGCAAGGACAATGAGGATAAAGCAACAGTCCTCTCTTTGGTTTAATTCTGAGATTTTAGAGGCACCAGTGCCAGGGATAAAGCAATGACAATGTTCATGTAAGCTACAATTCTTCTTAACCATTCAAAACACACATGGATGCCAAATAAAGTTCATGTTTTATCCACCGCAGGAGACGATAAAGTTGAGATTGCCGGTCTTGTTTGCAGATTGAAAATCTTTAAGAATGCAGTTCATCGATAACAATCAATAAATCAGCGATTGGACAGTGTTCATGACATTTCAGTCAGCCTCATATCGACTGAGCCCTGTTTGGTATCATCACCTTCTTAAACTACTGTAATTGCCTGAGTCATTTTTTGACAATTTTTTTTTTTTTTGTTGGACAAAATCAACTCCTTAAAATGTTTCGTTTCCAGTTTTTTTGTGTTTACTGAAAAACTTGGAAAAAATGACTCAGGCAATTAGCTTATATGGATGCTGATGGGTTATAATTGTAATTGACTGACTAATCAAACGCTCAAACTTGGCAAACTTGGAGCAACGTGTTACATATGGAGTTCCACAAGGGAGTGTTTTGGTTCTCCTGCTGTTCTTAATTTACCGCAATGAATTCAAGTCAGCCTTTATTGAAAATTAGTTCTCATGTGCTGATGATTCAACTGTTCCAGCCCCTCACAAGAACAAGAAGAAATGGTAGCAGGTTAATCAGAAGGAAGAAGTTGATACAAACTTGCTAAAAGACAACAAGTTAGAAGTTTCATACATATTTTTGTCATAACTTTACAGCTGAACTCGTAATATTGACCTCAGTGGTCACTGTTTTTCTGCCAAATGCTCAGGCAGCCTGAGATTGCCACCTGAGAGAAAGTAGGACATTCATGGTTTAACTACCAGAGTGAGAATATTGAAAATGCTTGTAAACTTTTTCGTTACTAGTGTTTTATATATATACTATTAAAGTCTGACTTAAATACTCCAAGACAATTCACACCAGAATTACTGGTTGTAGTACTGGTCTTGAAGGGCCAGTCAGAAACAGGGGGGACCAGCCTTGGAGGCTCAGTCAGTGCAGAGGTGCAGCTCAGGGAGCTTCATGGAGCAGCAGAGCACCTGAGATCTCAAAGATTACTCACATCTCTGCTGACCTGCAGTCAAAGTTTCAATCCAGGTTTGTGGAGGTGTGAGTCAGAACAAGTCATGTTTGCAGATACTGCAGAATCAGTAACACCTCTAAATGCAGGCTTATATAATAAATAATAAAGGCTTATGGACAATATAGAAGCAGACGGACGTTTGTGCGTCACAGCCTGCCAGTTATGATGCTGCTGTTTTGCTGTTGTTTCTTGTTGTTTTGGTTATTTTGTCTGGTGCCATCTTTGCTGTCAACACAATGAAAATGATGGCTGCTTTAATTTGATATTATATTGATATTATTATTTAATTTGTGATATTAGATTAAACTCACACTGTTGCATTTAAACTCGAGATTCTCATAAAAAAAAAAAAAATTAGCCTTTTTTTTAAAAAAACTTTTCGCCACAGCATCCAAACAGCCTCCCACGGTCATGAAGACTCCAGTCAAGCTGCCTCTAGGTGGCAGCCTCGCCTCAGTGCCTTCCTCTTCTTGCAGCCTTCATTTGACATTTGATAACTCATAAATTAAAAGCATGAATTTATGACTGACATGACGATTTCATGACTGCAAGTGATTTACTTCTTTTAATTAATGTAACAGCTAAACTCTACTTCTGTGTTCATTCCAATTTGCTGGTTTTACTGGAAATGATTGGAATTGAGACAAATACTTCAATGTAAAAAAACGGTGTGAAGGCCAAAGATTGAATCTTGACTTTTAATAACATGAAGCTTTAAGGTTAATGAAATGGAGGAAGTTTGATGAATGAAGTCAAAGCAATTCTACTAAAAGGCTGAAAATACTGTTCTCTGACTGTCCTCTGGTAGACGGAAGCCACGAGAGAAACAAGACGCTTCAGCGTAACTCTTTCAATGAGGATAAATGGCCTCAGCATGCAACCATAAACGAAGCTCAGGATTCTCTCTAAATGTTAAAAGCACCTCTCAAGATCCCTGCAGATGACAAAATGAGTCAGACAATGACAAATGATTTGTCTCCTGTTTTGTCCTCCTCTTGTTTTTGTTTCGTTGAAGATCTTTTTTCATAAAAAAACACAACACATTTGAGCGAAAGCAAATCTTGCCGTTACCATTTTTCAACTGTTTCTGTTTTATCCAGGTTTGAGATGATACTTTATGGGGTAAATAACACGTATTCACTGTTAAACGTCTATCAAATGTTACCGCACTTCCTAAATAATGGCTGCTGTTGACAAGTTCAGCTGGCGGCTTTACCTAAATGAGCGTTTCATTTTAGACGGAGACTTGACAGTTAACAGAAAATCGCTGGTGTTGTAGTTTTATAAAACATCTGCCGTTTCAATACAACATTGTTTTTATTATCCACTGTATTGGTCATCTACTGCTTTATTTCTTGAGACCTCCATTTCATTTATTTTTTACAGAACAATGAAAAAGCATGTCAAAGTTATTTATGACTGTTGATGCTGTAAACGGAGCAGCTGATCTCAGCCATCATTTTTTGTACAATAGCCTGCTGTTGAGAAGTCTTCTGTTGTTTGTGATGGACATTTGGGTCTAAGTTGCAATTTTGCTTCCATTCACCAGTCAGGCATCTAAAATGTAGAATACCTATTTCAAAATACTACATTCTTATTTTTTTCCTGCCTCTACAGTTGGAAGTGTACCAGTCTCAGCTTCAGCTCACAAAGAGCTGATTGCGATCATAGCCATTCTCTCTCTGCTTGGCAGTTTACTGCCACACACAACCTGCTCCAGGGACAGCTTGAGATTTCAAGGTCGCTCCAAATCAAGATTTGATTTGACATGAGAGCAAACTGGCAGAAATGATGAATTTTTGAATGTCTGCGATTTTATTTGCACACGAGCGAGGTGTTTTTCAGATTGTCCTGCTGGGTGGAGCAGACTCTGTCGAGCTTTGTGGATTGACAGTCTCCTGGAAGGATGTGGCAGCACAGTTTAGCCTGTAAACAAAGCCTTAGAGGAACTCTACTCTTCGCTGGGCCACTAAATGACACATCTGTTTCATTTGAATGTGAATGTGATGTGAAATGAAATGTTATGATTAGATGTGATGTGGCTCAGACGTGTTGATGATCATGATGATGATGGCGACACAGCTGTTTCACTCAAATGTGAGTGGCTCCTCATTCAGATGTGGAGCCCACAAGAAGAGCTTGCTCTCACTCTTTGATTTATTTGAGGCCACCAGGTATATCTTGTCCCAACAAATTATTCAAAGCATGGGAAAAAAAAAACGACTTAATTATTTCATGGCCACACATGAATCAAACTTATATACTGCAGCCAAAAAAAAACTAATCAAGAGAAGAAGAAAACAATTTAAAAAATAAGGAAAATAGGTTTTATCCTGTCCACCGAATTTATTTAGTCGGGAACAACTTACGGCCTATGGGTACATCTTGTGGCCACCGATTTGATTATATTTTATATTGTGGCTGCAAATACATCAACCTGTTTGGGGAAGTTATATCTCATGACCACAAATCAATTAAATAGGGGGAACAAGATATATATATATATATATATATATATATATATATATATATATATACACACACACATGTATAAACACATATACACACATATATACAAATATATACCTATACACACGTGTATATATGTAATCATTATAAATATAAATATATATATAAATATATATAAATAAATATATATATTTATATATAATCAATGTATATATATATTTATATGTATATATAAGGATTTTGGTGCATATTTTTTTCATAACATTGCATAAGCTTCGTAAAGTGACGATGTGAATGTGTTCACCCATGTGATGAAAAATGTAGAAATCACACACCCGCGAGAGAAAGAGAGAGAGAGAGAGAGAGAGAGAAAGAGAGAGAGACAGAGAGAGAGAGAGAGAGAGAGAGAGAGAGAGCAGTGTGTCGTGAACATTTTAGGAGCCTCTAGAAAAAAAGGGAAGAAAGAATGTCAACAGAAAATGCTGCTGAATGAGAGGCCAGAGGCATCGAGCGGTTAAAATGCCTCCTGCAGCTGATTTCAAGCCAGAATACCGGCGTTTTTTTCACATCCGTGCACCGTGAGAAATTTTACCGAATAACCAGAGAGCTGCACAGCTGCTGCTGATGCTGCTGCCGGTATGTTTGCGACTTCTCCCACTAAAGGTAATAAACCTGGCACGCTGTTCGCTTTTGAATTTGTTGCGGCTTTCCTCTTCTTCTTCTTCTCTCTCTCTTTTGCATCAAATTGATGCTGCGTGAGGCTGCTGGGCGATGATGATGATGATGATGATGATGATGATGATGCATCGGTGACTGTGTGAATTCGCATCATATCAAGTCTGTTGAGTCGCTTCGCGTCGGAAATGTAAATTCGAGAGAGCCAGTTTTTGCTGACCCACCTTGCGACAAAAAAAAAAAATGCCTTATTTCGACGCGAGGTGCAAGGATGCCTGTAGCTGTGATTGTGCCATTGCTGCGGCACACTCCCGAGCTCCCCGGCTCAAGACACACACCAGTAACCTCAGCTGAAGAGGAGACAGCGAGCTGCATGCGAGGGCTCCACCACCCAACCCTAGAGCCTGTGCATGTATGTGGGCAAAGGCCGAGGATTCCCAAGAACTGCCACATCCCCAAATCTGTCTGTGGACTGCTGTGAGCTTACAAGCTTCCTGAGGATTTTTGGAGGGCAGCCCCGATGCATCTTGTGAGTGTGAAAACTCAAAGACACTTTTGCCAGGTTTGCATCACCAGACAGGAGCCAGAGCAGACGGTGGCTCCGTGTGTGTCATGTTAGAGGCTGGACTCTTGCCTGCGCCCTCACACTCTCAGCCAAAAGCTCTGACCTGCCCTGTCTGAGCCTTTTCTATGAGCATCGTTGCATTGCCACAACAGCACAACAGGACACAGTGTCAAGCAGCACCGCTCATTTGCAGACATTATCGTTTGTGTCAATAAGAATCAGCGGAAACCAGGGTCAGGATGCAGGTGTCCTTCGCCTGCACCGAGCACAACCTAAAGAGTCGTAGCGAGGACCGACTCTGTGGCCTTCGCACTGCTCCACCCCCAGGAGGAAGCAGTGGAGGAGTCGGGGGAGGAGGTGGAGGAGGTGGTGGTGGTGGTAGTGGAGGAGGAAGTGGTGGCGGAGGCGGAGGAGGAGGTAGTGGACAAGGGAGCAATGGGAACCACATGTCCCAAGGATCAGTCAAGACCAGGGAGGGGTCCGGATCCCGTCAGACTCCGCAGGGCCATGCCCACATGAAGGAGGCCATCGGGCGCCACACCAATATGAAGTACAGGTGAGTATGGAGGAGGAGGAGCCTCAGACACATCTCACCTCCTGATAATCTCACAGGTGATGCTCCAGTGTTCTGAGATATGAGGTGAATGTTAGGTTAGCATCTAGGCTGCTGATTAGCACAGATGAAGAACACCTCAGTGATACAAAAATATGACATTTACTCCTAAAAACGCTTCCCCTGATGGATGTGAGAGCACTCATCTAATCCACACCAAGCTGCTCTTCACCACAGATTAATGAAAAGCCTTCCTCCTAAAACAGCTTTCCCCCAAATCACCCTGGGACTGCAAGCTTTTCTTGGAGGGTTTAAAGACATTTATTTTTCATAAAATAGAGTTGCAGGAGAGTCTCCCGTGCACAGAGAGACACAGCTGTACACCCAGAGTCTGAGTCATAATGTAAGGAACCAAACACTGGCCTGACAACAAGAAAACAATCTCGGAGTTTCGGTTCACCTTGAAGGATCAGAGCTTCAGGAACAGCTGCTGCTCCTCCCACATTACTTCAGTGGGAATATGATACGTTTTTCAATATACAAAAACATTCCATAATCTATAGGAGCATCAAAGTTTCCGTCATTTCAACCACAGAGTTCAATAACCAGGAGGGGTGTTCTAATGACCTGTTTTCCTGTTAATCAGGTTGATTGAATTGCTGCCATTCTCCTCAGTCGATTTAGCTCTCATTTAATAGGATGTTTAAAAAGGGAATGAGGCACAAGACGAAACCCGGATATCTCCACTTCTGTTTTTTTTCCTCTTTTTCCATGAGAAAATAGCATTTTGGATTATTCTAGCTGCTCTGGAAAAGTGTCACTAATCGGTAGTGCAGCAGCAAAATAAGTCTATACAGCATATGGCCAGCTCCAGTTGCCAGTGGCAACACCCCAGGCATTGCCTTTAGTTTTTGTCTGTCTTACTTTCTAATCAGTGCGACTGCTCCAAGCCTCACCACCTGGTCATGGCGCTCTCACATCCGCTATGTGACTCTGCCGTCACAACCATGGGTCAGGGCGGCGCGGCACCAGTTGTGTTTTGACAAGTGAACAGTAAGTGATACAGATGTGATCAGTGTGGCATTTCCCACCGTCGCCGCTATTTGCTCACATTTTCTAATCCCCCCCAATCGCTATCTCATTAAGTTGAGTATACATCACTCGCTGACAGTGACACCTGCTGCCAGTTATCACTCCCAGGAGCCCCTGCTGCCACCCCTCCCTCTCTTTCTCTCCTTCCATTGAGCTTGTCTTTAAAATATTCCCTTTTCACCGTTTCCTGATTCACAATTGTTTTTGAGATGGAAAAAGGAAGCCGTTAAAAGTCATAGTGCATCATATTTTCATTTAAAACGCAAAACAAGCTGGCTGCCTGGTAAAACTCTTTACATTTATCCCTCTAGGTGGCGTTAAGGAGCACGCGTGCTGGAACGGCAGAGTTGGCTACTTCTGGTTAGCCTTCTGCT
Organism: Aulostomus chinensis; assembly: GCF_037954235.1. Classification (NCBI taxonomy): domain Eukaryota; kingdom Metazoa; phylum Chordata; class Actinopteri; order Syngnathiformes; family Aulostomidae; genus Aulostomus; species Aulostomus chinensis. Next base: position 14,377,342 of record NC_141334.1, on the reverse strand, counting down.
AACTTGAATATGGATAAAGAATTGAATTGTGAGGTGTTTATAGACTTCCAAAATACTAGTGAACTAAATGGATTGAATTCCAATAGTGACACAAGTCATCCTGTTTTTACATGTGAAACAGTCGCGAAGGAGTAGCCTCATTATAGCTGTAGATAAGTTTATTCATCTCTAATATAACAGAGAAATTGCAGTTATATATTTTATTGTTGTGAGTATATTGTAGTGTCTGAAGGGGGACACTGTGTATGTGTGTGTGTGTTCACCTTTAAGAAGGATGTTGGCGAGTGGAAACTAGTTCTGTGTGAACGGGAAAAGGAAAGTTGGAGACACGGGTTTTGGGGTTATGTTGAGCCTGTGTACCTGTTTTCTGTCTCCGGACCAGCCGTGAATAACAAGTGCTGCCACCCAGAAGGTCGTCGTGTTTCCGGGAATTACGAACCTTACCCGACATTACAATATTTACAAGTATTCACGTATTTCAAAACTCTTTTCACCTCAAAGGTCTTGAGCACTCACTCCATCAAGTTTACATCTGAAACAGAAATGAGCACCAACCTTAGCAATATCTATCTATGGTTATATCACTATTGGATATTTATAGGGTTTTTTTGTTTGTTTTTTTTTTAGTCCTGTGGAGTCTAGAAGAGAAGTCACTCTGGCAAAGTTCAACAAATCAGGCGTTTCTATGGTAACCAGGTGCTCACTTTTCAGCAACAACAACCTGGTAAGCAGGTCAGGTGCATTTTACAGCATGGATTTAGCATCCAGTGTTGTTTCTCGAAGATTTCTGTTATCGGAGGGCAACAGAACACATTCTGCCAGAGGTATTGATCTTCTCGTCTTTGTTGGCAAGATGGAAGAGTTTTATCTCCCAAAATGTCCAACTACTCCTTTAGCAGTTCAGTGGTGTTACATAGACCAGTTGGTTTCTTCTAGTTTTGCTATATATTTGGGAACTGGCACATACGTGGAGTTTACATCTGAAAATAATTTACATTGAGCTCTAATCGTGTGGTCAACCAGTTAGGTAGGTGACGTGATATCTGGGACTTGTGCCGGGGACGAATTGTAATGTCCTGTAGTTGTTACATCAGTAATGTTACATTTTGACAGCGGAGGAGTAAGCTAGACAGTTTAGGCAGATAACAAATGGAAATGTCCAGTGAAAGGTGATTTAAATGGAGCATTCCCTCATTCACCTGTTCGTGCCCTGATGGCAGAGGCAGCCGTGACGGATGCCAACTCATCAGGAGCAATTAGTGCTTCTCAGTTACGCTTGAGCTCAATTCAACAACCTCCAGATCACTAGATGATATTCCATCACGTCAAATATTGCCATGATGATAATAATAATGAATGTTCAGCTGCGTGTGCAGCCAGAGATTTATTTGGTTTTGGATGTGAAGTGTTCTGACATTCAGCTGTGCAGAGAGGTGCAGTTCTCTACCTGAGTACTCTCCAATAGCCTGGACTCTTATCAGCTGATGAAGTAATGACTGAGTCACTGGTGCTGATGAACAACCTTGTCAGCTTTTACAGATAGATTGTGCTCATTTAGTGCTATGAGATGGCGATCCAGTCCAGGGCTAACGACTTTTACAGTGCAACCTTTGCACAACTGCAATCGTACCCTTTTATACCCTCTTCTGGCGTGACAACTTCAGTTCATGCAGTTAATCCAAGACTGTTTACTTTCAAGTCCGTCTGATCGTATTTCATAAATCGTGTGTGTGCGTGTGCGTGTGTGTGTGTTTGTGTTGATAAAGGGAGTGTGTCGGTTTGTGGAAGCCTGTTTGGTCTGTTGACTGTCCATATATGGGAGTTTTTTGCAAGCTGAGGTGACCATATATGGACAGGTGGGACCTGGAGGGAGCAAAGGGAAATGACTGTGATGCATATAACATTTGGACGAAACCCATATCTAGTGCACGGTGGTGCAGTGGTCAGCACTGCCGCCTCACAGAAAGAAGGTTCCGGGTTCAAGCCCCGGCTTGAGCATGGGATCTTCCTGTGTGGAGTCTCCATGTTCTCCCTGTTCCTGTGTGGGTTCTCTCTGGTACTCCAGCTTCCTCCCACAGTCCAAAGACATCAAGAGGGGACGAGGCTGATTGATACTCTAAATTGACCGTAGGTGTGACTGTGAGTGTGAATGGTTGTCTGTCTCTATGTGTTGGCCCTGCGATGGACTGGTGACCTGTCCAGGGTGAACCCCGCCTCTCACCTGAAGGCTGCTGGGATAGGCTCCACCCCCCCGGGACCCTTAACGGGATAAGTGATAGAAAATGGATGCATGGATGTTTACTACTTACCAAGGCAGAAGGGGCAGGGATTCCAGAGAATAATCAACCACTGGCATTATTGTTCCAGTAAACCAAAGTATTCACAAGGTCGCCACGCCCTCAATCACACTGAAACCAGAGACTGAGACCATGAACTTGTTTGTTTACTGAGGCTGTCAATCAAGTCGTATGCAGGGTCACTTTTTACTATCAGGTGTCATTTTTTGCAACCACTGAAGTCTATTGGAAAGAGTGCAGAATAGAGGCAATTCCTTATCAGTGTTTGGAGGAGTTAGGAAGGAAGCACCTGTCTGACAGAGAAATGCTTCCTATCAGAAAACCTCGCGAAAGTCTGGTGACAAATAGATAAATAAAGACACAAATGAGTTTTTCCTCAGTGGAGAGGTTTTTAGATACTTTACTCGGATTCTAGCCACTATTTTTGCAAGTTTCTATTTTTTTTGTGTCTTGTTTTATGTGAGTTTTCAGCACAGTTTAGGCAGCAAAAGTCCTTGTGTTGAGTAAAACATCCTGGTTTGGCTTTAAAAAAGAAACTTTCTCAAGTTTAATAATCACATATTATAAAAACATTCCCTTTAGAAACACTCGCCAGAAAAAAAAAACCTTTGAGTCAAACTTCATTGCCTCCACATCAGACTATTAATCTTCATCTAGGGATGAACTGATATACCGACCATTTATCGATACTGGCCACCATCAGCCTTTAGGATATAAAATGACTGGAAGTGGCTCATGCTTATGCGTTGTTATGAAAATAAATAGTCAATTTTATGATCCTTTTTTCTGACAACGGTAAAAAGGGGGAATAAAGATCAATACAAACCATCACACAACAACAACAACAAAAACATTGGCATTGGCCAAATTATTAGTTTAAACGTCGGCCCAGAACTTCCTGATCGGTGCATCTGTTTCTTTGTTTATTCATTTTGCAGTCTGTGTTTAATCGACTGCAGCACACACGTGCTCTGTAAATCATTTGTCTTATGTTCTGCTTTGAGAAATAAAAAAAGGCAAAAGTGGAAAAGTTTACCATAATGTCAGACTACTGCTATCTTACTTGAAGGGCATAAAAGAGCACATAAACATGGCTGCAAATGTCACCTCAGACCTGTTAGACGCAGGTCGTGGATTGGCCATCACTCTGTAAAATCCTCCCTAATGGGACTTCCAGCAACAGCAGAGTTTTTACTTTGTTTCCTCCCGCCAGCTGCTGTCAATGAAAGAACATTTCTGATATCCCTAAAGACGTTTTGTTCTTTATTTGAAAAACAAAAAACAGTATATTTAAAAGGCTGACATGAGAGTTGGACTTTAAGTAATGTGGTTTTAGAGTTGCCTCATGAATAAAACTCCAGAGTGAGTTTCTCACCACAGAAAAGCTGTGGAAAATTTAGAATGCAATTCTTTTCCCTGTTTTTATTATTGAAAAAAAAAAACCAACCCTTGAGATCCCGTGTCTCTTTAACTCTGGATTTTCCGCAAGCAGTGACAAAGTATGATTTTGAAATTAATCACGATGAATAGTCGTGATGATTCAAATAATTTGGACATGATTTTTATCAAAATTCACTGGCAACCAATGACAGAATATATCCACTCAACCAACATTTTTATCACTCACGGATTGGAATAATAAATTGTTGGTGCAGCTGCCTGTTTGACCTGTATGCACATCAGCCTTTTAAAAAGATTTGAAACCTTGCACATCGAAACAATCATAAAGCAGTAAATTTTTTCACAATGTGAAGCGCGTGCTTGGTCAGTGCTGTTTTAGGACGCTTACGTTGGTCAATGTTTACTGGCGGCGGTGACGGCGGCGATCATCCGGCTCGCTTTCAACCCTGAGCGTCACAATTAACCACATCGTGTCCTCTGCAGACTAAAGTCAAAGTCTGATATTGATTCTCAGCTGCGGTAAAGCCATTACTGCATATCAGAGCATGACTTGATGAAACACAAATGCACAGCTGTATGTGACACGTTTGATCGTCTTTATTCAAGATATTCGTAAGATTCATGTTCGTGTGATGATAAAACCTGACTCCTCAAACATAAAGGATCGTTTGCGTGAGTACAAATCGAGAAAAATAACAGCATGTATTTTTTTCAGTGAAATAGTTTTATCATAGGCAACCGCTCCGAAACTGCTGTCACTACATCAACAAGGTGGATTCATTGAAATAAAGTCACAGAAAGGAAACAAACAGACACCCTGACACCAGTTATGATGGAACATTTGTGGTGCAGCAACTAAATTCCCAAATTTACAACTTTTCAAAAAAAAAACCCAAATCATCAAAGAAACCCTCAATTGTCTCTGCCTTATTCAGTTGTCAGTTTTTAGTGTCAGAACAAAGATCCTTTTATATGTACACCCCCAAATTATGTGGTTGGACAATCGAAAAGGCACAGGAAGTGACATTATGGCATATTTTCTACACAAAGAGCAAAAAAAAGAAGTTGAATCATAATTCGATTCATTCATTGATTAGACATGCCTTGATGTCACTTCCTCTACCTTTTTAATCATCCAATTACATCTCTTTCTCCTCCATGTTGACCGAACCACTGACAGTTGAATGAAGCAGAGAAAAGTCATTGAGGGAGTTTTTATTAAACCATTTTAAAGCCGTTGAGCTGTCGAAGTGTGGATTTATGAGGCAGCAGAGCAGCAACCTGACATGTCATTCTCTCTTCCAGCTTCATCCCTCATACAACAAACATAAAGCAGGTCAGCTGGCAGCAGCAGGGGTCACCGACCTCTACCCTTTTATTATTTACTTTTGAGATTTATACTTAAACTTCAGCCTGACAGGAAGTGCTCCCTATTCTCATGTCCTGTCCAAACTGTGCACGGTCTGGGAGCTTTTACACCATTCTAAGTGGTTCCCCAGTTCCCCAATATCAGCTGGCGCAATTTCTCAGTGGTTCCACTTCATTACATGTAATTCAATAGGAGAGTCACGACCACGAATAGGAGTGTTTGGGATGAGAGCAGCTGAGTTTGTGTTTCTGTGTGTGTGTGTGTGTGTGTGTGTGTGTGGGTGTGGGTGTGGGTGTGGGTGTTCATGCATGTGTGTCTTTGTGCGTTTTCCATTTGCTCCGCTCACAACATGTGTATTTTATAATTAGGACAGACCTACTTTCCTAACTGATTTAATATAAGTGAATTGAAAACATCACGTTACATGAAAAGTCTGTTGTTTCTCCTAATTCATTAATAATAGCTAAAGCAAGAAGTGGAGCGCTGTCAGATGCTACACTAGCTTCTAGTCCCTGTGTGATGTAGAGCTGGATATCGGTAAGAAGCTCACCATAGGCTTTTATCGTATCTTCATTTTATATACTGCGGTACGATACATGTATCAATACTCTACATACTTCACATTGCAATTTACGACTTGCTGGGAACCACCTGTGTCGTCTAATAATATGCACACCACCTTAAACTGGTCAGTCAACAAACCGAGTCGAAACTATTTCAATGACACACATACCTGTATATGTACATATTTGCAAAGTTGCACAGTTATTGCAGCTGCTGCAACATCATTTTTGAAACGTGCTGTTAAATTCTTAAATTGCATTTCCTTGCAAATATCTGCGGTGACACCTGAGATTCTGCCGCCCCTAAGTGAACCCCCTTTCAGGAATATTGTCTTTGCTACTTCAGGAAAAGAACAGACATCACCGTGAACAGTGTTTACTGCAACTGGAGTCTATCAAAGAAACAGTTCCATCCAACAGTTTTCTACCACTTATCCTGTTAAGGGTCACGGGGGGGCTGGAGCCTCATCCAGCAGCCTTCGGGCGAGAGGCGGGGCTCATCCTGGATGGGTCGCCAGTCCATCGCAGGGCCATGCAAAATAAGTATATATCAGAAAAGGGAAACATTTTTAAAAAAATCAACAATATCAGTGCCAAGAGTGCCTCATCTAGTCAGTTCTTTGTGGATGAACTGACCCTCTAAAGGCCAGAAGCTGTGTGTGCAGCATTATTAGACCAGATAGTCCTCCATCTTCCCACAGATTTGCTCAGAAAATGCATGTATAAGCACAAGTGCACATACACACACTCACACACACACACACACACACACACACTGACGTGAGTGTTATTAATATCTAGGTGTGCTTCCCTCTGGAGAAGAGCCTGCTCAGCATGTGTGTGGCGTTTTAAGACAACTGCAGGGGGGGGAATCCATCATTTGCAACAAACCCTCCGTATACAGTGTCGTCCTACTGTCTCAGGTAAAACTAACTGTAAATGTAAGCACAGGTTAAAACGCTGACTCCACCATGACAGAGCACCTGTGTGCCTCCTTTCTCCCCTCCATTAATAATGTATCACAACAACCGAGTCCTCCCTAATCACCTTGTCTGGAGTTCATGATTTATGACGAGAGAGAGAGATTAAAAAATATATATATAGAAAAGAAAACCCGGGAAGCTGTACTTATAACGGTTACCGAGCAGCATCTGTGCGCCCTGCTCAGGAGTGCATTCATGCATGTAGATGTGTGCTGTGTTCCTGTGCAATTCCCATCAAGCGTGAATATTCACGTGAAAGCGTTGACCAACCGCGATGATGCTTGCACAGCAGAGTAGAGATGTGTGTGTTTGCAGCTAAATCCATGTTAGATGAAATACACGCCGAGTGTCTGTGTACATGCGTGTGTGCGTGCGTGTGTGTGAGTGTGTGCTCGTGAGAGAGAAAAAAAACAAGACTGTCATGAGGCAGATAGTGAAAGGAAAGAGGGAGCATGTGCCTCTCAGACACAGTGATAGTAATTTAGCAGACTGCAGCACTGCAGAGAGCAGAGTTGAGCTCAGGGAGGGGGTGGCCAGTTGTCAGAGAAACAATGACATCCTCCATTACCCAGAAACAACATTTTTTTTCTGTCTGTATTTTACTGCATGTGGCAAATTCTTCCACGAGTGCAGGCTGCTTTCTCATTTGCTCCTGTCATTAGCCAAACGCGCGCACTTATTTTCCATCCTGTAAAAGCTTCATGGTATAAGCACACTGAGGCACAATCCATTTGTCTTATGGCTGCAGTTGTCACTTGATGATTCTCTAAATTTGTGTTCATTACACTTAACCTGTCTGGAAGATTAGTTCAATTTAGGCTTTATTAGTATCAGGATCAAAAATGAAGCAGCGCAGGCTACTTTAGCGTGAGGCTAAATAACAGGCTCAATATTACAAGCTATCATCTGTAATATTCATCTTACAAAATAAGTCAGTTGTTATTGCTGCAGGATTTGGTGAAAATTTAAATTGTGTTCATTGTTTGCAATATTGAGACATAAATATCATGAGTTTAGCTTCTTGGTTATTTAGAAAAATGCCCACAGTTGATTTTTAAATGCGTGCTCCTCAACTCAAACACACACACTTAAACTATGATAAAGAAAAAATACAAAGAACAATTTGTACTGCTACTGTTTAAAAATCATCTGTTTTAAATTACATACAACAAGTTATACAAGTTATATAATTGCACAGGCTTTGTGATTGCAGTTACTTTAATCATGCATCATTAATTTGCTCTGTGTTGGGAATGTGATGGCAGATGATGCTGAGACTTGAATGCTGCTCACTTTTGATCAATTTTTAGTTTCATTAGCTGGCAGGAGGCTGTCATTAATCCAACCTTGTTAAATACGTCCAATCCTGTCACACACACACACACACACACACACACACACCATTTACCTTCTTCTGACTGAAGTTGAGACAAATAGGTACAACTTGATGGATGCAAGAAAAATACCAGTAAAGGAGAACAAAACAACCAAAAAATATATATTTCAGCATCTGATCTGAGAGAAGCTTTAGAACAAGTCTGTGAAGTCTGCTTTCTCCCATGTGACTCATTTATATTTGTTCCCAGCGTTCAAAGTGACTGTCGGTGTGTGATTGCCTCAGAAGAGGCACGGAGAGCCAGATTTCCCAACACTGAATCAGTTCCATCAAACTAACACCTTTTTCACTCCAGATAGCTCCCTGACCCTCCACTCGTGTGCTATTTTGACAGAGTTTAAAGTAATGACAAACAATATGCATTTCACACCCAAGCGCAGCATGAACATTGACACCCCCGCACAGCAAACAAGCAGGCACACAAATGCTTACATATACAGGAGACTATAAATAGCTTAAGGTCAGGCATTAAAAATAGACCAGAGAAAAGAAAAGCAGAATTCGTTCGACTGAGTCTAAATGCTCTGACAGTCTGTCTTTCTGCATTTGGCTATTTGTGTCGGACACGAGCGGGCAGACAGGCAGAGAGGGGAGAGGCTCTGGAGATGAAAAGACGGCGAGCAGCTAGTTGCACTGCAGTTCTGCTGCCTCTCCAGCTGGCTCCCCGGCTAATTAGAATGGGGGAGAGCACGCACACACACACGGAGGAGGAGAGCAACATCAAGCCCAGGTCGTTTTCAGCTCTATGTGGTCAGAAACACAGCTCTCTGCTTCTTCCAGCTTGCCCTTCAAAACTCAGCTGTCTGGATAATCAGATGTGGCGTGCTGGGTAATGGACTCCTCTTTAGCTTGTGGAACATTTTGAGCCTTTTTCTGTGCGGAGACGAAAGACTTTGAGCTTTTTGCCTGGATTCCATCTGCACTGAGCTTGGTTCCCTCCAGCTACTTCAGCAAACCACTGTAATACAGAGAGCATATGAAGGATAAAAGGTCAATTGTTCCAATAGTAATTAGTCGCAGGCAGTCATTTGACCACAGGCAAAGAGACTTCCACTGAGCAGCAGTGATGGAGCAACTATTCACATCCACTCTATGGAACTACATGATCACTAAGTCTTTTTGTTATAAAACACATTATATGGCATTTTTGAGTAAAATCTCTTTTATTCATTGTTTTTTTAATTTTTAAAATCATTTGTTTATGAAAAATAACGCTACCACAATGCAATCTGATTATTTCATATAGCTGCAGAAGATTAATATCCAAAATAACAACTAAATGAAGTAGCATTGACATGAGACTACATCTTATACTATTAGACTTATTGACTAAAGGCTGGGATATTTTCACCAATTAAGCATCTTCCTTTAAAAGCTCATGTTTTGGACATAAACTTGAATGCAGTAAAGAAACAGTCAGTACCTCTTGAATGATTATCTCGCCACTCACACATGTATCATCAGTAAAATGGGATTTCACACAGATTGTTGCTGCGAATGTGTCATACAGCGGCTGTCCATTGATTATTTGATGTGTTTTCCCCTCTCATGTCTTTCAGGAACCTCGGAAAATCAGGCCTACGTGTTTCCTGCCTCGGCTTAGGTGAGTCGGTTGGAAGGCAGGAAAATACTCATCTGTGTTTGATCCCCTCGAAGGTAACAAGTGTCTCTCCTCTCATTCAGGCACCTGGGTGACGTTTGGATCACAGATCTCCGATGAGGTGAGAGCTCTGTTGTCTCTCTTCGCTCGTGTTTGCTTTTGAGGAAAACATTTGGCACCGTGAGTGCAAAAAAAAAAAAGTGTCTTCAAACACAGAATCTTGTTCGAAATCCTCCAGATGTGATGCCCTGAAACTGTCGCGTGACACAATCCTCTCTGCGTAGTGTCCTTCACAGATGACCTGTGAGTAACTGGTATTTATCCATCCTCTGTCTGTCTGTCTGTCTGTCTCTGTCTATATTTTTGTTTTCCCACAGATGGCTGAGAACCTGATGACCATAGCTTATGAGAATGGAGTGAACCTGTTTGACACAGCAGAAGTGTACGCCTCTGGAAGGTCAGACATCCCCTCAAAGCATCAGTTACTTTCTCTCCTGTCGTCTGCTCGATATCCGGATGTTTCCAGGTTTCTTCACCTAATGTCATGTTCTTTTGAATTTCATGCAGTGACATTAACATCAGTCAACATGTGTTTCTCCACAGAGCGGAAATCACTTTAGGGAACATTATAAAGAAGAAAGGATGGAGGTGATTTTTTTTTTTTCCCATCTAAGATTTTGAATTGGCTTTTGGTTCATTTGTGAAGGTTATCTTGTCAAACTCATAAACTATTTATTTTAGTGTATTTTAAGAAATAATCCAAAATTGAATGTGAAAATTCGGTGTTGTTTTTATCAAGCGAACCCATGGAGGTGCTAACCCTACAAAAATACATCGTCCATGCAGTACTCTACCGTTGTTACAACAGAATCAGCATAAATCATCTAAAGGGAAATTCAAATTTTCTTCTTTCTATGACAGGATTAAAAAGATGTACTTTTCTAAAAATTAGATTTATAAGATACGATGGCAAAAGTGTCCAGTATGTATTAGTTAGCAGAGGAAAATAAACCTTTATTTTCCCTTATATAGAGCAAGAAAAATTAACAGCAGACATTAGATTCCATAATTCAGTGAATTATTTCCTCACATAAAAAAAAAAGTTTCTAAAACTTGTTTCCATCACAGGCGTTCAAGTTTTGTCATCACAACGAAGATCTATTGGGGAGGCCAGTGAGTATAAAACAATACAACAACAATAATATTATCTTTCATTCCAAATGATGGTTTTCCTTTATGAGGCTCTTTTATTGTTTTGGGAATTTTGGAATATCAGTGTGTATTTTCATCACTTTCGTCATTTTCGTCGTTTTTGCAGGGCAGAGACTGAGAGAGGACTCTCCAGAAAGCACATTATTGAAGGTGGAGTATTATCAGGCTTTATTTTAACAGCTGGTATGAATGTGTGAGGAATTAGAAGTTGTAGTTATATGTGTGTGTGTGTGTGTGTGTGTGTGTGTGTGTGTGTGTGTGTGTGTGTGTGTGTGTGTGTGTGTGTGTGTGTGTACTGACTGTATATTAAGTTATTAAGTGAGAAACTTGTCTTTGGGGCAGAAGAAGTCAACGGGTCAGATGAGGGAAGACAGAGAGATGAAACTCCAGAGATCATTGTTTTTCCAGCCTCTCATCAGCCCTTCTTTCAAAATGTAATCCTGAAATAAAAAGCTAAAAGTCTCTTGCCCTTGTATAGGATTATTTAGTTTGTTTATTTTCTAAGTAGTATAGCCTCGGGGTGTCCATTTAAATAAGGATTTGAATGGGCTGTTTGGGCGTCATTGTCATGAGACTTTTGATATGAAGCTATTACATAACGGATCAGCTAGCTGCAGCTTTCAATGTTTGCACGGCATTCAGGGGCAGTGCTCATATTTAAGCTTTATAGTTCACTTCACTCTTGATTTCAACCTCTAAGTAGAACTGCTGGCATCCCCAAGGTTGGAAAGTTCCTGCAGAACAGACCAAAGATTTGAAAGAAACAAAGACAGAAAATATAGCATGTACAGTATTTTTCCATCCAGTATCATTTTTGTATGGTTAGAGTGTTTCTTACTTGTTATTTCCCCCTGTGAATTACTGACTTAAAATGTCAAGTAAAATAATGTGTCCTCTAGCACCGTCATAGGGTTGACATTTATGGGTTTGAGTGAAATATCTGAACGACCGCAGGATGAACTGTCTCCCCTCCAGGATTGATTCATTTCTACTGCAAAATTTAAATTCATCCAATAATTCAGTGTTGCACAGAATACCTGCAAAAGTAGCATCAACCAAGAGTGTTGGCAGTACTGTTTAATTCAAGATTCAACGCTAGCAAGTCAATGTCAATATGCTAAGCTGCTAACCTGACATGGCTATCACCATACTGTACAACTTAGCATAACTATGTTAGCATTTAGCTCAAAAACTGCTGTGTTTTAGTACAAACTTACCTTTTTGATTATCTTATGTATTATCTTGTGTTATTGTATGTCATCTTATCTTATATGGTGTTAGAGTATCTTGTCTTATTCTATATTGTCTTAGCATATCTTAAATCATCTTATCTCATCTTTTCTTATCTTAACTCATATTATCTCATCTTTTCTTATCTGACCATATCTTATCTCATCTTTTCTTATCTGACCATATCTTAACTCATCTTTTCTTATCTGACCATATCTTTACTCATCTTATCTTATCTTAACTCATCTTATCTTATCCTATCTTATCTTAACTCATCTTATCTTATCCTATCTTATCTTATCCTATCTTATCTTAACTCATCTTATCTTAACTCATCTTATCTTATCCTATCTTATCTTAACTCATCTTATCTTAACTCATCTTATCTTATCCTATCATATCTTGACTCGTCTTATCTTATCTGTTGATGACAGGTTTAAGAGGATCCTTATCAAGACTCCAGCTAGATTATGTGGACATTGTTTTTGCCAACAGAAACGATGTCAACAGTCCAATGGAGGGTCAGTCACACAAGTTTGAATGGATTGTTCTTGTTTTTGTTGATGTCCCCACGAATTTAAGAGACCATGAACTGCACTAATGTACTTGCAGTCAAGTGTCGATATGGTATACACTAGCTGCATGTTTTTTATACGCATTAAAAGAAAGGAAGTGATAAAAACATATATTAATATGATTTTATTAACTGTTTGGCAGAGATTGTACGGGCCATGACATTTGTGATAAACCAGGGCATGGCGATGTACTGGGGAACTTCACGCTGGAGTGCCATGGAGATCATGGTGAGTGCTGATCTCCCACTCAGAAAGATTTAATCCACAGATGTAATGATGCTGGCTTGGCGATTGGTAACCATGGTGTTTTTTTCTTGACTTTTTTGATACCAGGAGGCGTATTCAGTGGCACGTCAGTTTAACCTGATACCACCTGTGTGTGAGCAGGCAGAGTATCACTACTTCCAGAGGGATAAAGTAGAGGTGCAGCTTCCTGAGCTCTACCACAAGATAGGTCAGACTATCACAGTCTCACTCCACCTGTCTTTATTTTATTGCTGGACATTTATTTAATTCACTTCTTTGAAATAATGACCTCATTTTACGCTTACAGGAGTTGGAGCAATGACCTGGTCTCCACTTGCTTGTGGATTAATCACAGGGAAGTACAGCGATGGTGTACCAGAGTGCTCCAGAGCAGCAATGAAGGTCAGTTTGATTTGACCAGCAATCCTCTGTGATTTCTTTCACTGAAATTCAGCCTCAGTGTAATTCCCTACCTGATCACTGAGCTTTTTTAGCGTGAAATCAGCGGAAAAGTACTGTGTCAATGCTTTTCTTCATTTTGCTGCGGGCGAAGGGATACCAATGGCTGAAGGAGCGAGTGAACAGTGAGGAGGGCCGCAGGCAGCTCGCTAAAATCAAGGAGCTCCATCTACTGGCAGACAGACTGGGCTGCACTGCTGCACAGTTAGCCATAGGTACGACTCCTGCATGACTGTACAGAAAACAAAGACTGTGAATAGTTTGGTTTCATGTGTTTATATGGTACAAGTTTGATTTCTCGGTCACAAACTGTTACTCTGTTTGTTATATAACTAAGCCTGATTTAGTGTCCGTTGAATTCCCTCTGTCTGCCTTTTTAGCTGCAATTTTACTCCTGATCGATTCCGCCGTGTCATCTTTTCTCTTTGTGTTTACTCAGTCATGTTCATGGATAGATTAGAAAGCAATTGGTGGACCTTTTGAGTGTATTCCATCAGAAGTCCTAGTCAAGTATGTGTAGTATGTTTATTTTGGTTGCCTAAATCAGGCTGCAGCATGTTATCTGATAAATCTCCTGTCTGTTTTTGTTCAGCCTGGTGTCTGCGCAGCGAGGGAGTCAGCTCAGTACTTCTTGGCGTTTCTAATACAGACCAGCTACTCGAGAACCTGGGAGCCCTCCGGGTACAAATCTTTTCTTTCACAATCAATCATTTTGAGTGACACGCCAAGCCACAGTTGTTCAAAGTAATAGATATGTTTGTTTGTGTGCAATATAAAGCAGCAGAAGTAACAAAGACCAACAGCTCTTTCTTCTCTCTTTGCAGATTTTATCACAAATGACCCCACAAACCGTTAGTGAGATGGATGCCCTGCTGGGAAATAAGCCACACTCGAAGAAAGAGTCGCGTGCTTGAAGATGCAAATCTAAGTGACAGATGACGTTTCAAGAAGGAAGATGACAAAGAAGACAATGACGCTGGGAAACATTGCTTTTTCTCTGCTGTATACTCAACAACTTGCATGTCCTCAGCAACATTATGCTTCCAGTATGTGCGCATATCCATTTTGCGCGGTACATTGTATCATGTATAAGAAAAAAAGAAAATCTCTCAATTGTCAAAAAAAAAAAAAACCCAAACAAAACAAAACAACAGAAAACAGGTCATAATGCTCACTGCCGATTGTTAAATAATTTCTACGGTCGGGGGAGGCTGGAGCAACAGGTCTCGGCCCTCTACAGAGACCGAGACAGAGTTGAAAAACTTGTCCAGACAGATGTGAGGGAAAGAACACCACCTCTGTGCTAAACTGCAACTTTACTGCGTGAACGGTGCTTTCATTGGATGTCTGAGTCTCCTTCCCTCGCTGCTGCCTGTTCTTCTGTATGATGTTTAGTACCCAGCAGCCAGAGACCAAAGGTTAGTACTTATGTGTCTAGCCTTTCCCCATAGTGTGCATGTGACTGGTCTGCCACGCTCACTGCTTTACAGGGTTGGGAACAGAGGATTACATGTAGAATTGTCACGGTAATCCAGTCTGTTTTTTTTTTGTTGTGGTTGTTGTTTCTTTTTTTCACATGAAAAAAAAAGATCAAATCACAAGCTTTTTAAGAAGAGGGAAACTGGTTTATTGCTTAGAGATATGATAAAAAGAAAGATCATAAGATTGCACACACTTTTGCAATTTTTTTGGCTTGAAAACAAATGCATCATACTGCAAAAGTAGCAGAAAGATTGTCTTTGAATTGTACTTCTAGTTAGTGCATTATGTCTGTCGTTACATTTTGAATTGGCAATCAAGAATGAACAGTATGTTGAAAGTCTATTTCCCAACCCTGCTGCTTTCTCAGCAGTCTTTCTGCCTCCTCTGTTCGTAAACTGTGCGCATGTCCCTTTAAGAGAGAAAAACCCAAACTGGGTGTAAATGTGGCATGGCTTTTTATGGCTTATGTAGATTTGCAGTGCCCTTGTAAGCCAGTTTTTACTCTACATTGTCTGGCAGTTTGAGCCAGGGTCCGTGCTGGTGGGCACTCTTGCTTTAAAGACTCACTCTCGGCTGTGTGACCATCTGACATATAATCTGTGTATTGTCTTAAACGGTGTTGACATCACCTTCAACGATGCCATTCGTGTGAAGAACATCACTGTTCTGAAATCAGAGGTTTGAGACAACTGGACTATATGGAAAGGTCACGTCTGACACAATGATTTGGACACTGTGTAGTTTTCAGATGATAGGATATAAGTTGATCAAATGTGATATGACTCTTGCCACAGGTCACTTGGGGTAAGATTTAGCAAATGTACCTTTTTTTTTTTTTTTTTGTGGAGGCCCAATATAGCTTCTCTGCTCATTTCTCTGGGAATTCTCTCTCTATGTATTGTTTCTTCCCTTAATTCTTGCACACATTCACATCACATTTTATACTGTTCGCTTCATGTCTTTTTCTTTTAGTTTTATATTGATTTCTCTTCTTTTTTAACAGAGCTACGTTCATTTTGTGATTTCCCATGAAAACACCACTACTCTCCGAGCCGGGGAGTGTTTTGAAAAGTTATTTTAGTTGGCACACGTTGTAAATAGGCTTAACGGTCTGGCAGTGTGGTAAAGGTTACATTTTTGAATCATGAAAGAATTCCTGCAGTCCCTCGGTGATGATGTACAGCTCGACTGAGTGTAGCTTCCAGCATACCGAAGTCCAACTTGTAACTTATATTCTACTGTCTTGCAACAAACCAAAAGAGAGAGGAGACAAGTGATACTGAATGTATCATATCTGCTGCACAATCTAAAGGGAAAGCACAAGTAATTCAAAGGTAGTTTTGTTTTGTGTTGGAGTCTGTTTTGTGAAAAAAATCTGCAGAGCTGCTACACAAACACCATTTCAAGCAAAAGGTTTGTGCCCACACACCATCCTGGTACATGTTCACTTACCAAGTTAAAGCGATACTTCACCCAAACATTGTTTCTGCCTTTCACATTCTCACAAAAATATGTCTTGAGCTCAGACATATTTTTCCCTCGTGCATCACATCTTCGTGTCTTCAGATTGCAGAGAGAGCCAGCCATGTATATTTAGCTTGAGGTCCATGTTGATTGACAGCTAGCTAACACGACAGCAACAACAACAAAAATATACAAAACTGCCCAAAAACGTCTGTTTGCTACCTCTCAAGACCACTGACCGGTATAATGCACGACTTCTTTATCCAACTTTATGCTCGCTAAACCACATTTTAAATTGAGAAATAATGATGTTCCTTAGCTCAAATTAATTTTTTGTGGATTTCTGAGCATTGGGCTGGAACAAGAAAACATTGATTATTGCAGATGGAGGTTTGTAAATGGAAGTTTGAAACAGTTTTACTGTTGTTAGTCGTTGATGGCTACGGGGTCCAAAAGCTTCAGGCTAATTAGATGTGACTAGCACTTTCTGCTTTCTGGAGTCAAAAGGAAATGATACATTAGTGAAAATTGCCTTTTTGTGCTCAAAAAACTGATTTGTGGGTATTTGAAATGCGAAAAGCACTTTTTGTGGGAAGTATTACCACAATATGTCCTCCACTGTCAAACAGGCCGATCACAACTGTTGGGTTTATTAGCTCCGTGATAATATATGGACAATTTATTTGTGCGTAAAACAGAGATATTAATTTATCAGCTGAATATAGAGTGTATCCCTAAAGATAGATACCAAATCGACTATTACCCACAATGCCCTACCTTATAGGATGATGAAATCAATTTGCTGTTTCACATACAATGCGCCCCCATGGTGGTTTCGCAACTCCGTTGATGGAAACTTGAGTGACTTCACTTTACGATCATCACAAAACTTTTAACTCTTGGATTTGTTTAGAACTAGTTGGGATTCAGCATCAGCATCAGGTACACCATCATCGATCATCGTCTGAATCTTCAGACGCATTTGAAATCACACCTTTAACCCGCTCCGGGGTGTTGGTGCCCAGTGAAGCTCAAACAGCCTTCAAATCCCTGCAGCAAAAACAGAGACGCTTCCCGGGTTTCTACCATGAAATTAGATGCTTACAAGCGTGAAAATATTAAGAACGATCAGGGATCTAAATCACAAGTTTAATCACGATAAGATAGAGTTTTGATTCCTCGAACAATGATACAATATTTGCAGATATCGCAAATTCTTCCATGATACGATTGTGAGGTGATTCAGGAGCCTGTGAGACTACGTGTGAGCATTAAAACAATCAACTACATTTAAAGGATCAATTCACAAAATTCACCTCATATTTAGTTTCACAGTTAATTCACAAGTCCTAAAATTCTTTTGCTCTTGAAAGAAAAAGATAAATTGGTCTTTGACGTTCCGAGATAAAGGCGCACCTCAGATGATGGAGCAATGTGGATCAGTATTTGGATCGATTGGCATGTAACTATGTCATTGAATCAATAAATCAATACGGATCTAAATACGTTCTTCTCCGTTCTCAAGCTTCATCTGAAGCTCAATATAACGCCGATGTTGTTCATGGGATTCTCTCGAGGGGAAAAGCAGCAGATTTCACTCTCAGTACTGTCTGTACTCTGGCAGTCACAGCCAGTCCCTCGACTCTGTGTGTTTTTCACCCTCACAATGACCAAATGTTTCGCCTTGGTGACATTTATGACGAACAGCTTTGCTTTACAAGGCTCAGTCCTTCCGTACAGTAGATATTTAACTGCAGCTGAGACAATAAAGACCTTTTAATGGCTTTAAATGATTAACGGTTCAAAACCGTCACCTCTGAATTATTAACCAGGTATTGTTGTGTTCTGTAGTTTTCCATATGGTTGGAGATGAAAATGAACAGGAAATACGTACATATATTAGTATGAAAATAGAACTGCCTCATAAAGAGTATATAACAATCAAGATGAGTTCAGAAAATCGACAAAAAAAACTGTCATTTGCAAATAACTGCAGTTATTAGTGTTATTAGAGCTATAGTGTAAATACTTTTGCAGCTTTAAGGACTCCATCAGCTCTTCACCTACAAGTCCTTCAGACGGACGGAACAAGAAATAATAACTGAGCTGCTGGGATGCCACGCACACACACACGCACACACACAAACACACACACACACACACATCTGTGACACCGACGCCAATAGTCACCCTGTTAACAGGATGAGACATATGTGTGTGTTCCAGGACGCCGCCACCACATGCAGAGAGAAATAGATGTCACCACAAACATCGCAGAAGAAACACAAGATGATTCACGGTATGATTCATGCTTTCTGTGAAGGTGGAGGTGAGATGAGGTGATGAAAAACAGAGTCTGTTGAGATTTGCAAGCCTCCACATCTAATAACGTCCACTCTCACACCTTGAACACTTACATTACATGATCCTGGCTGCATTCTCTGTCCTATAAGCGTACTTTTAAAAAAGAATAGCTGGATGCCACTGTAGAACTAACATTTTCTGTTCAGCCTTCATGAGCCTGTGCATTATTTAGAAGCATTCCCACAACACCAAGACTGCAACTGATGATTTTTCATCATCGACTAATCTACGGATAATTCTTTTTTACTATTAATCAGTGATTCAGTTGGTCGTTAAAATGTCAGAAAATTAAAAAAAAAAAAAAAAAAGGTTCCACCCCATGGCTCAGAAGTCAAAGTGATATGATGAGATTTGTTCACCTAAAACTCTTTTATTGTCTGTCATGACAATAAAGCAGCAGATTCTAGTCATGGGTCTGGAACACGCCAAACCCGTGACTTTAAACAAAAAAATTGCACGTGTGCTACTTTACCCACGGAGGTCTATGTTTTAGATTCTCAATGATAAATGAAGTAGACTGTCTGAATAAAGTCAGAATTGTTAGGAAAAATGTCAATTAAATTTTAAGGTTGAAAAATAACAGTGTAGTGGCCTTACTAAGTGTGTGTGGTTATCAGTAACGTCCACCGAAGTCGTATCACTGAATTAAATGTTTTTATTGCTGTATTTTTACTTATCCGGATGCTCACGGTTTACCTTTGTCTAACTCAGCTTAACATCAGCTGCCGTCACAGGACGTTATTATCTTCTACATGTGAATTATAATTTAAAAACTCCTACATTCAATGGAATTACACAGGAGTCAGAAAAAAAAAATTGGACAAGAAAGAGGAGGCCGGTGATCACAGGTAACTTTAATTTTCTACTGAAATACATGTTCATGCAGGTTTTGCCACTTTCCACAAGAGTCAACAAAAACACAATGAAGCCAGTGCAGAACCATCTGAAGAAATGTACCACAAAATGTTACAAAAAAAGGAAACTTCAAATTGCTCAGTACCAGGATGTGTTTGTTTGCACATTCCTGGTGACCTGCAGTCACACACTTCTGAATTGGCAAGCGGATCGATCGTAGCGGGTCAGAGTGTTGCATTTAAATTAAAAAAACAAAACAAAACAAAGCATTAAAATCATGGCAATAGCACTGGAAATAAATGACAAATGAAATATTGCTTCTTCCTTTTTTTTTTTTTTTTAAATGAATGTAAAAATCAGTACAAAGTAGCTGGCAGAAAGAATCCCTCCATGAATCCATCAACTGTTATAAAAACTGGAACAGCTTGGTTGGTCTCTTCATCGATGGTAAAAAGTTTTGTTGCCAGCTTTGGCTAAACTGAACCCACAGAAATGGCTGTGGGAGTTGAAGGCATATGTGAAGCACAGTATCGTGAATGTAAAGGAAAGACGGAGCATGGAGGAAACTCGACGCTCTACTTTACAAGGCCCGGGCGGCTTTGATCTTCATATGACAATTAAAAGGAGGTAGGCAGAATCTCTCGCTGTTGACGGCTTAATAATAAGATGCAGAAATCGGTGTGAAGAACTTGTCAAACATGCTACACACAAAGCCTGTTCTAAAAATGACAGACCAGCATGGCATGCTCAAAATCAGCCAGCAAACCGACTGAAAAGTTTCCTTCCTAATACAGCTGCATATCACTACTATTAAGACTCATAAATAAGAGGACGACAAATCACAGGACTCCTGCATGCATCCTCATCTCTGGAATGAAGAACAACACAGACAGATGTTACTGCACGGCATATTTAGTAGCTGGGATATTTAGCTTGCGGGGGGGGGGGGGGGGGTTGTTGAGAGAGCTCAGAAATGAAACCCTCATTCAGCACATCTTCTTTTCGTTCTTACTGCCCCTCTGCATGACATCATTAAGGGTAAATGAAAGGAATGCTATCTCAAGTTCACTTTCATTCCCACATTCCATCAGGCATGAAAACTGATCCTTGTCCTTGTTGTAGGCCAGGTCTGAGTAGCCGCTTGGTCCCCTGTGGATGATCCTGGGATTGTCCCATCCTGATGAGTGCAGAGGGGATCTGTTCAAATACACGCCCATATCCCTTCTGTTGTACTTGTCAGTTGGGTGCATGAAGATGAGCCAGGTTTGTGTGTCTGGCGATAAGGGGGGCGTGCCGCATGCTTTGCTTCCAGCATCATCATTTGGGATGAATTCAGGTGCGGGGAAGCCGATGACGCTGCCTTGACAACCATGAGGTGGTTCGATGAGCTCTCGGGCCATATGGGGTTTATCGAAACAGACGCCGCTGTTTTCACTCAGCGCCTCACACCTGTGGCCTCCAGTGTTACGAGCGTTGCAGTAAAGATGACTTCTCCCCTCATGATCTATGATCTCTGCCATTTCACACTCAGATGACGTTTTTTGAAGCATCTTACCAAGACGCCACGTCTGGCCAGAGTCGTCGCTATACACAGACAGTGATCGGGGGTAAACTGTGAATGGAACAGGGAAGGAGAAGCACCTGCATGGAATCCAGTAGGCGTAGGCTGGAATGATCAATCTTCCGTTCTCCAGCTGAACACCGTGGCCCGGACCCACAGCGAAAGTGGCCCACTTGTGAATAGAGTCACCAATCACGGTCTCTGTTAAGTCCTTCGCTTGACTCCAGGTCTGGCCGTCATCGCTGCTGCTCACACAGCAAAGACGAGCCTTGTTCTTACCTGTGATGAGCTGCCGCTTCTCTGTAGTGTTGCCCAAGATGGAGATGAAAAACAGAAACAATGTTTTGCTGTTTTTTTCATACACAGGGCAAGGATTCATAGAGCGGCGGTTGGGGAGACATGCTGCTGACAGCTCCTCACAGGCAGACCACTGGAAAACATGACAACAATTATTCAGGCTGATTATACTGATAGGTACTAGTTTGAAAGCACGACTAGGGTGTGAATAACAACCTCAACAGTTCCATCATCGTTCAGCAATCCTCTTCTCATAACAAGAACTTTTGCATCGTGGTCACAGAGTGAGGATCTTTTTTCTGCAAAGGCGAGGAAGGTGTGAATGTGCCTCAGATAAATGAGAGCAGGGATTCTGTACGTTATCCCTCCTGGCTCCCTTTTAAATAAAGTTGTTTTGACTGGCTCCTCTCCACTGTCATTCTTCGATGGTGTATTCCCCATGGTGGATCAGAGTTCCTGTGGAAGAAAAAAGAAGATCCAGACATATAACAAGTCTTGTCTTCTTGGTTTAACATCCTGAGGCACAGACTCACAGGTAGAGTTCAACAACAGCTCCACATAGTCATATATGTTTTCATTCTTCCAATCTGCGTCTGAGACAAACGCCATAACAGAGTCCTTACCTTCACGCGTCACTCTTCACATTTGTCTACCTTGATCTCTGTAAATGACTCACAATCTGATTTCATGCCAAACCAAGGAGCTCTGGTGTTCATGACACCGACACCATGGGTTCATCAGAAAAGAAGACGGCACCGAAGAGAGAGAGACTTATATTAGACGCTTCCGGGTTCGCTTAGACACGTCTCACCCTAACTCCGTCCTAGTTTTAACGAGCAAAGTCAATGGGTGCTTCAAATAGCCCTTTTGATCACCTGCATTCTGCTATCAAAGACCTAATCTGCACAGTGACCGTAAGAATGCGGAAGACATCGTAAACAACTCCCCTCTGCAGCTAAACTGGCATTCAGCTTCACGCCTGCGCAGTGTGCGTGATCCCATTAAAAAGCTAAGCAAACGGGTTTACGGACACGGATTGTGATAAAATGCCTCGTGATTTACACTGAAAACGAATTGTAAACGTGTATTTAGGTATCGGGGCTGCCTACGTGAGATTTTCTCTTATCACCGCGTCTTATCTTTGACCAACAATGCTCATCCTTCTCTTCCGTGTTCGTCTGTAAAATACTGACTGTGCTCTCTTCCGCCATCCACTGGATGGGAGTGGCTATTCAGCCTAAATGCTGTTGCTAGGAGACCGAGCACTACATTGTAGCTCTATTACATAGGCTTATAGCAAAATCGTGACGTCTGCATAAAAAGATTTTTGACGAGAACATGAATGTTACATCTTGGAAATTTGATGACGGACACAACAACCCCTCTAAAAGTTTCCCAGTACGGAGATTAGTGCGTCGAAAGAAGGAAGGTGAGCAAAGATACAGACGTAAAACTGGAGTCACTTTTTTTTGTTTTGTTCTAGAGTTTTCAATATAATTTAAATATTCATATAAGATAGAACGGCAGCAGTAAAAATGCAATATGATAAAGTTAGTAGATTTGGTCCGGTGCTGGAGGTAATGTCAGATATAGATTTGGAATCTCTTAGGTCACATGACGTGGATGAGTTGGGGAGGAAGTGATGTACTTTTTCATTTTGCTCAGTTTCTCTGATGATAAGAATTATAACTTCATGAACTAGGTATTTGAAATGGAATTGAATTGAATTCTACCGTCCCTGCAGATGCTGCTCACTGGCTGGTGGCTTACAGGAAGGCAGAGGAGCAGAATTACAAGACTTTGCAAAGAAGAATAAAAGAGACTTGTAAAAAATATGAGAGCAGCGGTGCGGTTAGTCGTCCTGGTGGTGCTACGTTAGACGGGCCCTTCCTGGTAAGGCTGTGAAATGTGTTCATTTCTTATTTAAAAAAAAAAAAACAATAACAAGATCCTTCGCCTGTTCCTGACCATGATGACATCTCTTGTTTTGTTGTAGCTCCAGTTACATGGTGTTGATAAGCCATCTGAGCTGTGCTTTGTTGACATCAGTGAGCAGAAGCTGAAATCCGTGAGAATCCCCATCAACTACTGGGTTCTTTGGTCGTCTGTTCAAAGAAATGAATACAAGTTTGCTCTGTGTGTGTCCACAGGTCAAGCCAGATGACCTCCGGCTCTTTGACAGTGTAGCTTACGTCGATGCGTCCGTCAACTTCCTCTCCGTAGGTGATTATTCTCCAGATCTTCTGCTCTTTTACCTGCAGTGAGATTCGATCGTTTCAGAAGTTTCAACTGTATTTCTGCAGATTCTTTCTGCAGTTTTGTGTCTTTAAGAGAACTCAACTTGTCTTTGAACGGGCTTTGCAACGTGACGTTCGATGCTGCTGACTTCCCTCATCTTAAGGTACACGAGTGATTATTAGATCAATATTACTGCAATATTAACAACTCGCAGCAGCTTGATTTGATATCTTTTAGCCCGTAGAATGACGTCTGTTCATTTCTCATCTGCAAATCTTTCAGAAGAGGCACTTTATATTATATAAGTATTTGAACTGGTGAGGATCGTGTTGGTCCTTCACAAATCAGCTCTGATACTTCTAAGTGCTTCGAGCTCTTGCGCTTGTTATTTTTCCATTGTTTTAATATTCATGATGTGGTTGTTTGTTATTTGAATGAAAACCATCGCAGGTTTTGGACGTGTCCTACAACTGTCTGTCAGCTGAAGACATTATTTCCTTTGGTCGGCTTCCATTTCTAAAAATCCTTCATCTGACCGGAAATCGGCTTCATCATCTTCCTCCTGATCTTGGTTCCTCATCAGATCAGGACCCCACTCACGTGTTAGTATGTCACCTTACATTAAACAGCCATATATGAGTGGTAAGGTCCAGTGTCTTATTTGAAATAATGGATAAAATGCTTCACCTGAGATCACTCAGCTCAAAGTGATCGCCATTTATGCAGAAAAATCTGCTTTTTCCACGCACAACAAAACAATCGATATCTTTGCAGTATTTGCTTCCCTCTGGGAAAATGGCAAAAATGATTGTAACATTTGAATTTCAGTTCAGTTTTATTACTTAATATTCATAAGTTTATATTAAAGCGTTCACTTTATTTAACCATTATTTCACTGTGTTCATTCTAACAAGATGCATTTTAAATAGTTTCCAAAGCGACCAAGAGGGGGCGCACAAATATACACACTCATGCCTCTGGTGAAGTCAATGTCATGGCATTCTCCTGTGTGTGTCCAGTTTCTAGTTTTTGGGTTGTTTTTTTTTTTAATGGCATTGCTTAACTGCTCTTTTTCCGTGCAGGCGGTTTAAAGACGACACTCATTTTAATGCCCTGGAGGTCCTGATGCTGGATGATAACAAACTGTCCTCTGGGGTCTTCAACAGTCTTGCAAACCTTAAGAGGTCACAATCTGATATTTTTGTGTGGTTTTTGAAACCAAGTATTACAAAAGGCAACTCTGTGAATGACAGCGCTCGAAAAAGACCATGAGAATTCTTTATTGCAGGCTGGAGTATTTAAACCTCCAGAGGAACCGCATCTCTGAAATACCATATTTACGACCGGCAGACTATTCAGGACCAGCCCTCCTGGAGCTAAACCCTGATCTCGAGCGAGTCTTACCGGTAAATAAACTTACTGAAGGATTAAAGTAACACAACAACTTTTTGGGAAATGTGCTTATTAGCCAGACAAATCCTCACCCAGAGTCTGACAAGATGTTAGCTACTCTCCTCTCCTCTCGGGAGCTGAAGCCAACAGCTGTCCGCTAGTTAGCTTAGTGCAATGAATGGTAATGGATGGGAAGTGTTAGCATTTTTAATCAACCTACTTGACACAGCTCTGCATCGGTAGGAAAGCTGTAAGGAGCAGCGGAGAGGATCCTGTTCACCGCTACCGGCGCTTCAGTTCCTCGATTTATCTGACAACAAGGTGCGTCAGCTGGTTTGATATCCATAATTAAGCAGCAACTCTTTCTGAAGGACAAATTTCCTCATCAGTGTTTTGCCATCAGATTGCTGAGGAAGAAGCTCTGTTGGCCGCCGTTCTTCTCCCAAAGCTTCGTGAGATTGATATCCGCTCCAACCCTCTGACCGCACGGACGAGTGGTAAGATTGTATGATTCATTCTGAATCTGATTTGCTTAATTTGACTTTTCTTTCCACGCAGGAGACCCTCCTTTGCTCCAGTATCACCTCCAGCAGAGACGGGGGATAGCAATAAAGCGTAGAAATGTAGCAGAAGTCCTAAAGCGTCCACTGAGGATTACTGCTGATCGAAACTGGAAGGTTTGACGTGTTCTGCATCATTTGATTTCTGATATTTGATCGTTAGCGTCCAACTTTTTAGAAATCTGCTTCGTAACAGCAAAAACTGTACTTAAGGGAGTTTAAAGGGCTGTGAGGGAAAGTAAAATTCAGCTCCTGAAGATAAAACCCATAAAAATGAATATATCAGCAAACAAAAAGCATTTCTACAAGTTTAATAGATGTTTCTCTTTATAAATGAGTCTTTTTTGTTGTTGCTGTTGACATTTTTGGAATCACAGGCGAACAAAAGAATATCAAAGTTGTCAAAGAAGCCGTGCAAGGTGACTGTTAAAACAACACCAGAGAGCAAGAAGCACAGGGATGAAACCTTCCAAGGAAATACAGAGCACTTCTTTGTTACTCAGGTATGTTTTTTTTCCTTCTTCTCATTTTCATAAAGGATTTAGAGCTTCTCTGGGTTAGAGGCTGGTACCCGGCTAATATAGACTAGATCTACAGCCCCGCATCCACAGTCACGCGTCACATGTCTGCTTCAGGGGGAAGAAAAGCCTATACCTTTACTTTTATACAGTAAATGCTTCTTTTTTCCGTCTTTTTTTCTAATTGCAACGCTGGCTCTTTGTCACAACATTTGAAAGTGTTTTGCTTCTTTACTGGATGTTATTTTGTGCTCAGGCAACTGACATTCCTGAACACGAGTTTGACCTCCAAAATGGTGAAAAACAACCTTCACGGCTCACGGAGAGAGACGAGGGTGAAGCCAATTCTGACGGATTGTTGATGGATGCAAAACAAGATCCTGATGTGGTGGAGTCCGTTGGTGAGGATTCACCTGCAGCTATTTTATTTTGTGGATTTTCTTCAAGCTCTACAAATGTTAGACTACACAATGGTTCCATAGTGAAAGAAGATATTCGTGTTTCTTTTCTTTTTTGTGTGTGTGTGTGTCTTTCAACAGGAATTCAAACAGCTGTTCGGATGCTGGAACACACGCTGAAGAATCTTAATGTTTATAGAGACTCAAAACCAAAACTTGATGGCATCCAGACACCGTACAGACAGCGACAGAAAAGGGTTTGATAAAACTACATGAAAATTGATTTGCGTGACGTTTATGTCTGACTTTAAAAGTCACTTTTCTTCGCACAGATCAAGGAGCTGCCGCCTTTGAGAACAATGAAGCACCCAAATGAGAGGATCGATGAAATGATCAAGGAAATCAGAGAGAGTAGAACCATGACAGAAGCTTGCCTAAGTAGGCATAATTCAGATCAGTCGACCCGTGTCACTGCCCTCCTCTCACATCTGTTTGTTTTGTGCACAGGCAGCTTCATACACAGCACCAGTGTTAACAAGATCCAACGCAAGGAAGCTCTGCGGCTGCTGAGGGATTTGGAGACAAAATACGAGCTGCTCCATCAGAAATCGATGGAACGAGCAGCAGGAAACGAGCCTGACTGAAACCAAGATGGAGACCGGCTTCTGCCAGTTCAGATGCTTGAATTCGTATAAAAGTGTTTACCTGGAGTCGGTGCAACACTTAGGCAAAATCAAAACTTCTTAATCACGATTTACTGAACGGTGTGGTCTGGTTCCTCACACGACACTGACGGATGCATCACCCGTTTCCTCAGACTAATGACTTTGTGGTCATGACATGTAACTATTAATTTAGACATTTTCAGGCCCTTTTCCTAAGATAGTTATTCTGATGGAGGATGGAACCTCCATCAATTTGATTAATTCACAGCCACAAGACACAAAATGTTCCCACAATTTAAGTAACTTGTCTGTGTGAGAAATAACTTGTTCCCTAGATTTAATTGTCCTGCTGCCACAAAATGTATCTTGTACCGAAAATGTGGAGTGATTTATGATTTAAGATTGTAAGATAACTTTTTAAGGGAACATTTTATATCTTGTGGCTTCAGAATAATTATATTGAGGGAACACATTATTATATATTATGATCTTCCATCCATCCATCCACCCATTTTCTTCCACTTATCCTGTTTAGGGTCACCGGGGGGCTGGAGCGGGGTTCACCCTGGACGGGTTATTGTGATCTTAAAATAGAAATTATTGAGTTAAGAAGTTATATCATGTGGTCACGAATTATATTTTCTCTATCTGTACATCTTCAATCACCAATTTGATCATTAGTGTAAGTTAGGAGTGCAGGTTTCAGCTTTTGGTTCAGGAGCTTTTCTTGGTGTAAAAAGTGTTTTGAAATCAAATTTCCAAATATTCCAGATTATTTCAAACGACTTCTTGGGCCGATCATCACAACATACATCCAGGCAAGTAACTCATGATGTTGGTGACCAGCTGGGTGTCAAAAAAAGTGCTGTATCAGATAAAAATTACAACACCAACATCATTTTTCATGTATGGCAGAGTGGTTTTATCAAAAGTTGAAAAGAAGAGGGATTATTTTATGTCTGCGCCAGTAGAAAAGTATCACCCGGCCTCTAGTCGGAGAGTGTGGTTGCTGTCTTTAGCATATTTGATGGGAACGAGGACGTAGAGATTTGACACTCCGCTACTGAAGTATTATGTTCCAGCCCAGTGGTGCTCAGCAGAGCCCATGTGTGTTACATCCCACAGTGCTGGCCCTCAGTGGATGAGTACATGTGTTGCGCTGAAAATCCACACAATCTCTCAGTCAAACAGCACCAGGCCTCGGCTGAAGCCTTTTAAGGATGTGGCAGTCAGGAACATAATGGGGTTTGTACTTGAGCCAGTGAGTCTTGGCGGGAATGTAATTTTCCTGTGCAGAGTTATTATGGAGTAATTCTGAAGTGATAATGATTACAATGTCAAGCATCTTGTGTGTTACATAAGTGCTGTGTTTTCATGTTAGAATTCTTTGAGGTAAGGAATACTGTGTTCTGCCTGAAGTTGTTAAACCGCATTATTTTTGCAAGTTTTTATGTAGTTACTGGCCTCCAAACAGGTTCCTGTAAGAACTATGGTTCATATGCTACAGTTTTGACAACTTACTATGTATTTTTTGTCATGAAAACCTCAAAGAAATCAGGAAAATAATGTATTAAATAGGAATATTGTTTGATAGATAAAAGCTTATAGTCAAAACTACTCCAAGGCTGTTTGACACATATTTTACAATTGTAGTGCTTCTATCAAAAAGTACTCCCACCATAAAATGGAGGCACTATTGCTCAGTATTGCAGTTCCGTGAAGGTGGGTGATTCCACAAATAGATTTAAAGTCAAACTGCTCATAAATGTGCTTCTTTACTTGAAAAATCAAGAGAAATGTATAGAAAAAGCAATAAATACAATTGTTTATTTACCAAATTACCTTTTTACCCATTTATCTTATTTCACAATCTATTCTTATTCTTTCTGTTCTATTTCTGTTTGTATTTGTTTCCAAATGTTTCCTGCTTTATTTAATTCTGTATTTTTTTTTTCCTTGCGGCAGTTTCCATCCTCCGTACTCAGATGTTCATCTGGCCCACGAATGCCAACTATTCTATCAAAAAAAACAAAAAAAACTTTTTCAAACATATTTAACTGCTTCATCTTCCCAGCAACAGGACTCTACTTGAGACAGTAATCACCCTCATAGTGTTTCAGAATGATGTTTTGAAACTTCATATCAAATTTTATTTATGTAACTCAAAATCAAAAGCAACAATTTGTTTTGCAATTGTGCAATGACAGCACTGTCAGTTCTGAAACCAATAGAGGAAGGAAACCACCACCCCCCCCAAAAAAAAAAACCCTCTTACAGGAGAAACACAAAGGAGAGACGCCTCTCTCGTGTTACACCGATATGCAATCGATGCCTCAAGTGCAGAGCAGATCCACATCCACAACAAAGAACATGTAGCATTGCTAAAGATGAGAAAATAGCACGGCGGTGCCGGGGCAAAAAATCACGATGCAATTATAACCCTAATTTATTCCTTTCAAATGAAGTTATTCATTGTTTTCATAAAAGTTGCTTTACACATTTTCTAATCATACAAGTTTTTTATTGGACAATTCCTCACACAAACATGGACGGAAAACCTTCTTCTCCTCCTCGTCTGTAGCCTCCTTTTTCTTACCACAAACAACTTGATGATGTGAGTTATTAACTGAAAACACATTTTCACCACTGCTCATGGTGATATAACAGGCTCTGGCAGGACAGCGCAATACCCCGTCCAAAAGCAAAAATAACAAAAGACACCATGTAGAAAGCCATTGATGGTCTGTATCTTCGGCTAAATCGCTCTTTGTTTATATATATCTATGCGTACGTGTGTCTTTGAGTTTGGGTGTGTGTGTGTGTGTGTTTTCTCCGTATGCTTTATGTAGCACATCTGGAGCGGACATTAATCAAGCATGAGAAATGTTTGGGTAAGATTTGTTTGACTCTCACACTGAAGGCCAACAGTTAGGCTTATGAGAATAACCCTGTGGAGACTCAGACACCAAGATTTGGCTCAGACAGAATGGACCTCATCAACACTCCTCATTAATCAAGAGCCAAATGAGTTCACTGCAGACTGGACCTATTCATTCTTTCTTTTGATGGACAATTGAACTGTAACACACTCATCATGTCATCTTGGGAAGCCTTGGAATATTCTGGCTGACATCTGAATCGAGGGCATTATGAATCACACGTGGTTTTCTTTTTCTGTTTTTAACTCTTTAAAACAAAAAGATTTCACAGTGGTCATTAAGATCCGGAGTTTAAAATGCTGACCTTTAAGCTAATGTGCGCAGGATCAGAGAGCGAAGACCAAAGCGGTCATGACATGTATCCCGGTATTGTCCATGTGTCCTTGGCTGGACTCCAACTACCAGCTAAAATGATCAGGGCCAACTTAATTAATGAGAGAGTAAGGGTGTAAAAAACAGAGCCTTTGATAGATTACAGAAGTATTTTGATGAAGTATAAACTCCAGGGTTCTGCTGAGCACCTTAATCAGCTATGAAAGCAAACACATCTATCAGATTGAATTAACTTAACACAATTTGGCTCCCTTTGAATCTAAAGACTGGCTGATTTATTTTGCAATGCTCCAGTTCCTCACAAACACACGTCTACGTGGAACTGTTATTCTTTCTTTTAACATATCAAACGCAAAAGCTACAGAAATCTGAGATAAGACGCCGCTAAAAAAAAAAAAAAAACCAAAAAAACCAACAACTCCTCGTCGTTCTTGTCACATGCATGAATTAATGTCCCCTGACTACCTCGCAAAAGGAAGTGACATATCAAACAAAAGCAGTGAGTTTGTTAGTGTCATAATGGTTACCAAGTGCTTCCAGTCCCGGGCCAAGTCGTGACCCCGAGTCTCACATTTGCTTCACTTCTCACTGAATGTGGGCTACATGGTCAGCAGGGTGGAGTACACATACACAGAGAGCTGAGCGACCGACGGCGTGATTTATACCTACTGACTGCCCCCGGCTGTTTCAATTGCCAGAGCCAAGACTAAGCATGCATAGCTGAATTTGGCCCATGTGATGAATTCAAACATTCACAAAATACGGGCTGATGGGATTTCCAAGGAGACGCAACAGACAAAGATATCTAAACAAGCAATACCCAAGTGAGGCACTTGCCAGTGTGGGAATATAATAATGTGAAAAGTCTATTTTTTAGTCTTGTAGCTTTAAAGTTGTCTCAACCCTTTGACTGGAACAGGAGCTCAGGACGAGTGAGGGACTGACCGCGATAAGCTGTCAGTCTAGCAGCTTCCACAACAATATGTTTTTGTGAGAGTAATGAAGGCATACAAATGCGCCTGTTTGAAAATATTGTTTCATGCCTTCAGTGAGAGACGGACTGAGCTGTCTGGCGCAATGTGTGAAAGAAACACAATGAGTCATTGTGGAAGGGGAGGGGACAGAGACGGAGCCCATCGGGAGTTCACAGAGAAGGGAAGAAATATTATTCTGAAGGGCCCACTCACGTCTCGAAAAATCTGCCGTTGCACACTGAGTCATGGGAACCGCAGTGATATTTTGACACCTGTTGATCAAA
This sequence comes from Aulostomus chinensis, assembly GCF_037954235.1. Classification (NCBI taxonomy): domain Eukaryota; kingdom Metazoa; phylum Chordata; class Actinopteri; order Syngnathiformes; family Aulostomidae; genus Aulostomus; species Aulostomus chinensis. The sequence goes on along the minus strand of NC_141334.1, from coordinate 14,345,687 downwards.
CAAGCCTGTGGACAGACTGCACACTGTGCAGCAAGACTGTTGCTGCTTTCACAGATTACGCTTACATACACACTGGGGAGCTCATTATTTCCACATCAAGGGAGCACCATCTTTTACACCATTGCTTTTACGTTTGGATTTGATTTGGTGGCATCAGTGTAATGATGAATGATCTCCTATATCATTCCATTTCTTGGCCAACAGTTAGATTTGACGGCACGAGCCTACTGAGGAAAAATTTAGGGGGCCTTGTTTATAAAATGTTCTTGTGCACAACTTTTGTCCTGAACTCTTTTTGCCCTCGATTTAGTCTTAAAGACAGGAAGGAAAACCTGATGGCTACCTGTAACCCCTTGCCTCTGTCACCTTGATAGCGCTGCAGCGGTGGTGTAGCGTTGTAGGCTAACTTGGAAGTTAGCATAGCCATGGGTTCCCTTGATTAAAAGCCACTGAGATTTCATTTTTGGAGAAAATAAGTTGGGAAAAAAACATTTATGAGACTTGTACAGGTTGTTCAGAAGGATAATGAATGAGTGAATGAATGAACATCGCTGTTATTACTTTTGAAGTGCATTGCTAAAACTATGCTATCAATAAACTACAGCATAAGTGCAAAATTTGCATCGGTTTATGAAAGTAGCAACAATAACTTTTACTACTTCAACCAAAATCCTATTAGACTTTATGAATTGAGAGCATCACTGTCACAGAGAACTACAAATCCAAACTTTTTCTTGTGCAACTAGTGGAGTCACTAGTCAACAAGTGGAGTCACTTGTCAACTAGTGGACTCACTAGTCAACTAGTGGAGTCACTAGTCAACAAGTGGAGTCACTTGTCAACTAGTGGACTCACTAGTCAACAAGTGGGGTCACCCCCTGTCAGCCATTACAAAGAAGGCAGATTCAGGTACCAGCTGTCTTGGCTTCACTTTTTTGCCCGTCCACTTGTATACAGTCAGATTTATATGCAGGGAAATCATGAACAATAAAGACAAAAAACACTTTAAATCAGGTGGGTTAACATCAATTTGTATTTACAATAAATACTTTGATGATCACAAAATATCCTTATATAAAAAAAAAACCTTGACATTCTGAAAAGAATGCACTCAACATCACACTCTCAAATACACAGCGTCTTCATACAGTGAAAGATTCCCTAGACACCGAGCGTGTCCTCAGCTCCGATCTCTTTTCGTTTAGAACCTTTGACTCGGTGAATCAGAGCTGGAAAAGGTGGAATTGTCAGCCAGGTTTTTAATTTAATAATTTACAGATAAAAATATATGGTAATTGAGATAATGTATCTGTTAATAAACAACAATGTTACAAAGCCTCTCATATTACAGGAATACTGCAGGATATCCAAGTGCACAATGTAGGAATAAAGTATATCAACGATGTATAATTACTGATAGTTCTGATGAAGAAGGAGAGTTAGGGAGAACACCGGCCTTCAACCTGCTTGGGATTTAGGAAAGTCACCATCTCACGAACGCCATCCTCACAAATAATCTGAGCTTTACTCAGATTTCCTCCTTCATCTTTAAATTTTCTCCAAGTCTCTGCGAAAATAAAAGCCCAACTTTAATAAACATCAGAGTTAAATGAATCGAATGAACTGCGGATTTCACCTTTAACTCAGTTGACTGTTTGTTTTTTTTACCTTCATCGAGTGTCGTCAGTAACGTGTAATTTTCTGGATGATCCACGATATCTTTCCTTTGAATGTCACCAATTTCCATTAACTGTAAAACACCTGCAGACATGAAACCTCAGATTAGAGTAATAAACTGGTGTAGCAATATCTTCATTTCTGAGTGAATTATCAAGTCATATAGGAGACAAAAAAAACCATATAGATTTTGTTGGGGGGGGGGGGGTGGGCAAGAGTTGGATGAGAAGAATTAGCTCATGAAGGTACAATCCTGAAGATGTCACTCTGTTGATTTGGCAACATCTGTAGTTACTGCTGATGGCAACAAGTGCGGTTTAATGCTTGCAGTTCCAGGGTTCTGGATGAAGCAATATAAACTGTTGTTGTTAGGAGAAGCCACGCAGTCATTTACAAAGTTAATTGTATAAACAAACTGAATAGGTTTACAATCAATAAACTAAAATGAGAGCTTTTGACAAACAAATGCGTATGCACTAGTGAGCTGAGAGCCACAGTGACAAGATAACTCCGAATTAGCTTAGCACAATGAATGGGAGTGGATGGGAAGCGTTAGCGACCGGGATTCACACAACACCTTCAAATCCCCAATGTAACTTTGGCTAAGACAACAAATTTGCTGAAAACTAGAGGAGCAACTGCTGCTAACGATCGAGGGCGACTATGTCTCTACTACTCACTGTGCTAAGCTAACTAGAAAGAAATGGTCTCTAAACTCCCGAAGTCCACACACAGAGAGAAGAGTCACTACTTTCCTGTCTGGCTCAGGGTTATAAGTGTATTTCCAAAAGGTTTGGCGTGTTCCTTTGCAGATTTAATATGAGAACTACATAAATCATCTAGTACAACTCTTAGAAAGCGCGTACGAATATTTCCTAAAATATCAAATGACTCCAAACACATGTTTTCCATCTATATACCTTCTACAGTCTTCCATACTTGCACCTCCACCTCAGTGGTAGTTTGTCTTTCAACAGCGATGATCTTGACTGTGGCGGGTGAGTCAACTTTCAAAGTTGAATCTACTTTATACACCAAAAGGTTATGTTTGTATCCGTGATAACACTGGGTCTGGTTCCTTTCAGCTTTACTCTCTAGAAAAAAAAAAGAGTAACAGACAGGTTGTGCGGATCTACAGCCAATCAAGATCAAATGCTAATAGGAGGAATGTTGGATTTTATCGTGAGCCGCGTTCAGTTCAACTACCTGGACAAGTCTTGCAGCACTTTCCCGTTGACTTCATCGGATGTTGGCATGGGTATTGGTTGGGACACGTGATGCGTTTGCAGTCCTGTAGTCCATCATTACAAGTGCAGAGGATACATTCCAGGACCCTCCCCAAAACTGGGTGCCACGTGTCTCCATGAGAGTACGTCTTGCCGTTGTATAAACACGCTGAGAGAAATGGAAAACATCTGAGCGTTTAAAAAAAAAATTTGCACTTGATAAATGATTGTGAAGCTGTGAGGAAGGTGCCTGTAAAATGAGATATACCTCTTTGATGTTTCCTCTGTAACAAAATTTTCACAGTGGTCTCAGAAGCCCCTTTAAGGTTGAGTTTACTGAGGCTCAGACCTCTGGGAGAAGCCTTGACCCTGGGGGGAAAGGCTCGGTCGGGCCGCGCCCTCCCCTGCTCTCCAGAACACTGGTCCACTGAATGCCTCTTTTATGAACACAGATATAATAAAAGATCTTTCATCTGTTCTACTTTTCTTCCTACACTGACAGTTAAACCCAAGAACAAAAAGATTTACGGCTCATGGGGGGGAGGAACAGAATGTTTCGCTTTCAATCAATATAGTACAATAGCCATAATGAAGTTATTTGGAGGTCAAAGGGTAAGGGTGAGCGGTGTCTGATCAATTAAAAATCACTTTTAAAGGAATACAAATGAAAGAGAACATACAACGCCTCGGTTCAGCTGCTGCTGTCCATCCTCTGTCGATGAGGACCCACTGCTGCTATGGTCTAAAAGACAAAGTACGAGTCCAAAATAATTCACAAAGAAAACACGAGTGCATTATTATTCCCAAATAAGGTGCTCAAACGCTAGAATAATGCTCTCGTTTGCACTGGGACAATGTGATTTTTTTTTCTAAACATCCATTCACAGAGTAATTAATGTGAAAGTCATATATAAACATTGCAAATGACTTTTAATGTGTTCAGGCAGTGAAAGTCATCTTTTCTTGAAGAAGTTTGGCTACCTTTACACACCAAACAGCAGGTATCTGGAACTGTGACTGGCACGGAGCAGGTGATTGGCTGGCATGTTTTCAGGGCACAGAAGATGTTTCCATTCTGAGAAAAAAAAAAAAAAATTGGAAAGAATATTTTAGATTTTGTGCATTTCCAAGAGTGTGTTCCAGAAAGCACAGTGGCGGCGGTGTCTGCAGGACTCCATAGACCATTTTATTATGAAGCTTGGAATAATAGCAGCAAAGTCAGACGGTATATTGATGTATCCCCCGACATTAAATGCAAAAACATTATGAGACATTAAGACATGAGATCATGTTTTTGGCTCGAAATGATTTATATTTTTTCCACATGCAGACACACACGTTGGATGAGCTGCTTCACCCGGCCCTGGACTACTTATCAGAAGCAATTAAGGGTGCAGCGTCTTGCTCAAGGACACTCCGAGCACTAACTTGATGAATGTAAAAAAAAAAACAATGGCTCTGCTCCCAGAAACAGAATTCTCACAGGATGTCTAGAAAAAAACGGAAGACGAACACATTTTAAGAACTGCAACAAAATAATCCACCTGATGATTTTTTTCTTCTTCTTTGATACAAAGAAAGTCGGCATAATGGTCCAAAAGCTCTGAGCATCGTGTTGCATTCAAGCCGGAACAGAAAACAGAGTACAGGATGCTACTAAAGGATTCTTGGAATAAAGGCATGAAGTCCCAGGAGTGAACTATCTGTAGGAAGGAATCCTTTGGTTATGTTTATTGTTATGTGTTGTCTCCTTGGAGAAACATCTGCGTACCAACACCACTTAACAACTCGTAAAATTAACCCCTCATGTGGCCGTTTAAATGGCGATTCCAGGATGATTTCACTTCCACTTTCCGATATCGGCCTCTAATTCCTGAACTGCAACTTTGATCGAGACGACTCAAAGCAAAAACAAATTAAAAAAAAAAAAAAAATTTCAATCCATCTGCAACAAGAGCAAAAAAAAAAAAAAATCAATTTAATCAAACATTTCCTCTTTCGCTGCACAGCATCTGTTAGCATACACGCGCATAAAAATGACTTGCGCAGGAACATCGAGACTATCGTTCACTGGATGAAAGTAAGAGATTTTATTGTGAAAGCAACCGTGGCTGGGAGAATATATTCGTACCAGAGTTGCGTCTCCTGTATGAATGAGAAAAATAAACTGTGCTGGTAAAATTATAAGATCCATCTTGAAACTGCAGAATTTTCACGGAAGTTCTACCTCACTGAAACTTGCTGTTATCTAATCAACGGTCCTGTGATGTTTTGCCGTCTTTTCTGATGCACTTACGTAGTCCTTCATCTCGCTAAGGCATTCATTTCACTTTTACATTTTCTGTATTTATTATCTTGCCTTTGAAAACATCTGGCCTGCAACAACAGATGAGCGTTTGCGTTTTTGGCTCATTTACAGTCTGATTGATGTGGATTGTGTCTGGAAAAATAATGTTTGAATAAAACATCGCTCAGACAGTGTGGGACGTGACGCCCGCACACTCTGATTCGTCTAAAACTCTTGTTTCATGCAAGAATCAAACTAAATGCTTGCATTAAACAAGATTTTTTTTATCGCGTTGTTTTGCTTTACCCTGGAAAATTAACCCTCCCCCCTCCACCCGAACAAAAGGAATAAATGTGAGTTTATGTGAGTTTTGTCTTCTAAATCAAGATTAAAAAAACTCCTCTTGTATTTGTTTTGTTGCACTTTGATTAGTGTCCATTTCCCTGTACCTAACTTAACTTTAATGGCCTAAATGACAAATTATTTGTAAAAAAAAAAAAAAAAAAAAAAAAAAAGCAGCTCTGTATGACAAAGGAGCAAGTCAGTAATTGCGGCTTCCTCTCACTACAACCCTTTGTCAAACACATCAGGTCTGGTCTGCTGTGTGCAGATGTGATTTCCCACTGGAATCAAAGTAAAGAAGTGGCGAATGAGCTGTAACTTACAGAGCATGAGCACATAACACACTGGTTACTTTGCTTGGATGGGAAGAGGTCGTGTTTGGTGAAGGTCTCTCCTGGCTGGTAAATACTTCCATTATACCTGCAGGATTTGACCGGAGCTCTCAGGCCTGCAGGGATCCGGGGCTCATCTAAGGAGGATAGGGGGACAGCAGGCTTGAAACAAGAACTCATGACTCAGAGGGGTTTGAGAGGATCGGTTGGTCGCTCTACCTGTGCATTTTGGACAACACTGCTGAGGATCAGATACCGGGTTCTCACACGGCAGAGGAGGACACTTGATTGTGTTACATTTCACATGGCCTCCCTAAGAGAGAGACAGAGAAATGTTAAGAGTTTACAACCTGCAGAGAATTCTTCATTTTAGTGTAATGTCCCTTTAGATGCGTTTTCTTGATGGGAGACCATCATACCTCTGCGCAGACACAGCGCATGCAGAACATAACCCCGAAGGGTTCCAGATATGGATGCCAGCTGTCTCCTGGGTTGTAGGTCTTGTCTTTGAACGTACACACCACCCCGGAGCCTGGGTGTCAAAAATGAGAGGGATGAGCTATTGAGACACGCATATGGCGCAGATAAGCTGAACCACACAGCAAAGACATCTGCATGAGAGCTACTGATAAAGAAATCAACCACAGCGACAAATATCTGAAATAAAAGTAATGACAGTATGAGGCGAAGACTCTTGCACCATCAACCAAACAGCAAACATCACGTCCTTATTTGATTAACATGCTTTTCCTTATTTCCAGCCCCGCACGTCTGACCGTGCAGGGCAGAAGAAGTCCCAGCAGGGTCCGTCTTACCTCTCCGGGGTTTCTGCTGGGCATCTGCAAACCAAATGATGAGAAAGAACAACAACATGGACTTCATTTTTTTACATGTGCGTGACTGAGCCCTCAACGCACAATAAATATGAGTTTCAGCAGCGCAGAAACTGCAGGATAGTGTGAAACTTCTTGTTGGTTCTTTACTGATCTCTGGCGCCTCCTACAGGAGACTCGTGGTTATAACAGCTGAGACAGAATGAACCCATGACCCTGGAATAGAGCGAGTAAAGAGGCAGAATACAGCCAAACAGGGTTAATTTTCTTCTGATTGGATTTAAATAGTTATCAGTTACCTTGGTCTATAACGAGAGCTGAACAATGACTCAAAATAAACGATCCACATCGCATAAATATATAACATAAGAACTCCTAAGATATGCTAATTTGTCGACAAATATTGATAATTGGTACACTTTATAGGGCTGCACGGTGGTGCAGTGGTCAGCACTGTGGCCTCACAGCAAGAAGGTTCCGGGTTCGAGTCCCGGCTCGGGCACGGGATCTTTCTGTGTGAGTCTCCATGTTCTCCCTGTTCCTGTGTGGGTTCTCTCTGGTACTCCAGCTTCCTCCCACAGTCCAAAGACATCAAGAGGGGACGAGGCTGATTGATACTCTAAATTGACCGTAGGTGTGACTGTGAGTGTGAATGGTTGTCTGTCTCTACGTGTTGGCCCTGTGATGGACTGGTGACCTGTCCAGGGTGAACCCCGCCTCTCACCTATTGACGCTGGGATAGGCTCCAGCCCCCCCGCGACCCTTAATGTGTAGGAATAAGCGGAAGATGACGATGGATGGATGGTACACTTTATAGAAAATTTTCTCACCAAAACCATGTGAGATTACATTTAAAATGTCGCTATGCCTCTATTGCATTAAATGGACGCGACAAAAAAATAATAAAGGTGTTTTTTTTTTTCCCCCTCATGAACGTCAACGTTACGGTGAGTTAAAATGCCCCCCCCCCAAAAAAAAAAGCTAGGAAGAAAAGAAGGCGATAAACAGACAAAAGTTCAATACTGTTCTCCATTTATTAATACATAAGAGGGATGTCCCACCATTTTTAAAAAGACATGCTAAGAAACTTATCTTAACTAACTTAAAGACAGAAAAAAACTCCACCCCTAACCCACCTTGGAGTCTGGTGCTGTATGATCTCTATTGACGGCCTTCACATGGCTTAAAGACAGAATATTCTCATGGAGTAGCAGATTCATTCACAGTCAGTGCAAATGTACACAAAGTCTAGGACATACCACAGATTCCTAAAATATACACTACAGTGTTTTCTTAAAAAAAGAGTTTCCTCTGCAATGATAGAAACAGCATGAAAACCCCCCAAAAAAGACAAGAAAAAGTTTATACTGAGACAAATAAAAAAAGGGTCAATAAATGGCATCAGTGAGACTAAAACTTGGCTTAATGCAGCCAAATTAAAGCAGAGAAATATTGTTTTAATAATTAAAATCTGCATTAAAAAATACCATTTACCAGCGAAAACATGTCCAGTAAAAACTGTCACGTGTGTATCACTGACAGAACGTCACAGGCAGGAACATTGAACGTGTAGAGGAGAGCCACTTCCTGGATAGGAAACACTGTTAAAAAGACATTGTCCATCTGAGGGCAGCTCACATACTGGATTCATACACCAACGTCTGAACTACAGGATATTGCATTAATGGATGAATTATACGAGACAAATACACACCCACACACACAAACAAAGAAACACACTCTCTCACACACACACACACACACACACACCATACACAAACAATGGGGACTCAAGAACTGCTGCCATGTGCCCCTGTGTCGTCTTCTCGCTTCTGACGTTTCTTTGCTCGGATTTCATTCATGGCTTCTTCTATGGAGCGAGTGTCCCTCTTGTTGGCCACCGGAACTGAGAGAGAGAGAGAGAGCGAGAGAGAGAGAGACATCATCAGTGAACAAAAGGGCAGAGGGGGTGAGGAGGACCGTGGGAAGTGAGGGCGACTAATCAAGACTCACCACAACCATAAGCTCTGTTGGCCTCGAGCGTGTGCGCTGCGTCTTTAGCCGCCGAGGTGCCAATCAAGTGACTGTACTTGTCTCTGTAGTTGGAGTTTGGACACAACTCGGACGTCTTGGTCTGAGTGGAGGTCTCTTCTTCCAGCGCAGCTTGTTCCTGCAGTGGAGAAGAAAGAAGACCGTCAGACTAAATCCACCTTTACTCTACTAGGATACGCAGATCTCCTTGATCCATCACCATACTTGGGTGCAGATTAGACTAAAATACTATTCTTTGAAAAAGAAATTTTGGAATTGTTGTGAACTGATATTACAATTTTTGTGCTTTTTTTGGACACTGAACAAACAATACAAGTCAAACCATACCCTGAATCATTAGAAAGGACTTTTAAACCAAAATCAAAACTGCAACAATCCTCCATATAAACATTAACTTAAAATATATATATATATATATATATATATATAATATTTATATAAATACATATATGCATATATACACAAATATATACTATATATATATTTTAAAGTAAATGCACTGGCAATTGTGACTGTGATTTTGAGGTCAGTTTTAGATAAAGTGACACACCTTTCAATAACATTTATTTTTCTGCAGATAACCAATACAGCATTCATTACATCTTAAAATATGTATCTAATCTGCTATAATTCCACGAGTGCAGCTGCTCCATGAATGTGAACCTACACAACCATGTCTGCGTTACGCTACGCAGTGTTAAAATAAAACAAATAAAAAGCAACAAAACAGACCTGGAAATTCAAGGCCTCGGAGTTTTACTATCATAGATTACTGTTATGCAATGATGTCACCCCAGCTCTCCTCCGTGGAGCACAGAAGCATCTGGTCTTACTTTTAGTCTGCGTCGTTGCTCCGCCAGCTGGGGGTCCCACTCCTCACCTTTCCGATAAGCTTCCAGCTCCTCGTCTGACGGAGCGAACTCCTACAACACAGCAAAATAACGGCTGCTCACACTGCCTCCTGCTACAGAGACATTCATATCAGGAGTTGGATTTGAAAGAAATATATACTCAAACCTTCTTGAAAAGCATGACGTAACGACTCTCTTCATTTTCCCCGAAAGAAAAAGAAGTCAGACCTGCGACTTCAGCGACATCGTGCCTGTATGACAGGAAGTAAATAGCTGAACGCCACAACAATGTCTTATGTTTCCCACCTGATACCCTTTTTGGAAAAATTATTTGGACTTACAATATACTTCTTTCGATCTTCCCCATGGGGTTGTATTTTCGTTTTTGTTGTGAACTGTCTTGGATAAAATCAGACACCTCTTTCTCCATCTAAACAAGAGAGTCAAAGCAGATTAACACCTACACGATGGCAGAATTCATCTCAGGAGCTCCCATCTATTCACTCACTCTTTTCCTGAACTCTGCTTTCTTTCTTTTCTCATCTTCCTCCATCTTCTTGAGTCTCGCTGCTTGCTCTTAAAAAAAACAAACAAAAAAACTTCAGGTTTTAGGGTTACAGGGTTCGTTTATGTCAATAGGATTTGAAGTTTCCATTGTAAACACAGATCATTTCATCTTCCTGCTACAACAACCACCAGGATTTTTAAAGACCTAAATGGGGGGAAAAAAGAAAAAGAAAAAAAGAAAGCTCATGAAGAGACAGACTTCCTGTAATCCTGAAATCTCATTTCCAGATGATTTGGGGCTGGAGTCACACTGCAGATGCTAATGCTATTATTTGTAACATGTGTCTGAGGGCAGACAGCCTCTGATCTTTTATGACCTGGCAGCCTCATGCCACTTAATGAAACTCATTTGAACACTCTTCTTTTTAAAACACTGCCGACCGTTTCTTCATAAACAAACAGTGAATAAAGTCGCTTGGACTTTACTAGGCTGTTAGCTTGGCTGCTTCAGATTTTAAGGTTTATGAATGAAATGTACAAACTGGATATGTAACGAAGTATTATTCGTGTCTAGTTGTACTTTGAACTACATGGAGAATCAATATCAGTTCACCCTGGGGAAAATTCTTTAACATCTAAACGCAGTAAGATTTTACCGTCTAACGATATACAGTGTCGTAACACTACAAGTGACCTCATTATTCACAACGTCATGCTTCTTAGTTGGTTTATATGGACTGTATATTAATATGTCATGGGCTTACACAGCCAGGTAAGGTTCTGGATACTGAAAGGTCAAAACATTGAATTATTGGTGTGAAATGTGAATAACACCGCTCAAAAATGGAAATTTAATAGGACAGGCACAACCGGGCATTTGCTATTCCACCAATGATCTCGCTTGTCCTTCTCGTTTTTCAGTGTGTCTCGGTCAAGTATCACATCCATTTCGACAGTTTTAACGTAACGCGGAGTGACTCGTGTCCTAGGGCAAAGCACTATTGTACCTCGAGCCTTTCGTCGGCTTTCCTGGTCGCCGACTGTTGGAGGCTTTTCCATCGAGTTTAAGATTGAACCTAGCAAGTCCGCCATCTTGGACAGATAAGACAACAGATAGCTGCGACTGGACGGGCTGCGCAAGCGCAAATGATGACGGTCTTCTTCGCTGTGTAAATAAGCGGTTTGTAAAGTCTATATGTCCACCTTGTGGCAGAAAAGCGAAACACATAAGTTTTAATTCTTTCAGTGCAGTTGTATATTAAAACAAACGCCTTTTTTTTTTAAAGGGAAGAGCTACATCCATTTAAAGTAAAGAATTAGTAATACTCATATAGATCTTATTTTTCCGATAGCCATGAATTCCTTATCCAGTTAGTTGACTGATTGAAATGCTCCTGAATATGTGGATTTAATTCAGATCGCTACTATTTGAGATACTGTTGCCTTGGCCATAATGTACATATAGATAAATTAAAAGGGTAACTTTTTTCAACCAACCTGTGATCCACTCGCTTAACATTCATTTCAGCTACACAAAAAGTCCTTTATAAATTGGGATCCATGCCCAGAAGAGGGAGACAGGGTGCACTTTCCTGAAACGTTTAAGAGGAAAGGCCTGGTTTAAACGAGTGATATTTAGTTATTGAGAAGAATTGATTAGGGAATAACAAACACCATTTACTAGTGCAGTATCAGGTGGTTCACTTGGTACCAGAGGATGTTTCAGTTTTACGCTGTTGTACTCAGTTTGGGAAAGTCAGGATCACATCTGCTTTCTGCTGATAAAGTGGTTTTGTTGGTCTCATTTGTAAACTCCAGCAGGTCCTGAGGTGGTTTAGTGTGAGTTGGTGATGATGAGAGTCAGCGACTCCAAGTTTCTGCTGGAAAATGGTGAAGTGCTGTCCTCACTGATGGAAGTCAACGATCTCCAGACATTGTTTATGAGTGAGAGTGGAATGTGAGTTAGGTTACATCAGCAGTAATACAGATGTTCAGCTCTCAATTTATCAGCCAGTTTACATTCCAACCCTCACTTACTGTTTTGGGTAGTAACCAAAAGAATGAGGTTACAGATACAAGCAGCCAAAACTCATTTCCTCTGAAGGGTGCCTGGGCTTCTTATCCTAAGAGATAGGGTGAGGAGGTCATACATCTGGAGGAAATCAGAGTAACTGCTCCCTCATAGTCAGCCAGGTGCCTTATTGAAGGTGTTCCAGGCTGGTGCATTTGGTTAAAAGCTCCATAAAAGAACCAGAACAGATTGGTAAATTGGTGCAACCCCAGTGATCTGACCTGAGAACACCTTGAGTCACCCAGGAGGAGCTGGAATACTTTGTTACCTCACCCAGTCTACTGCCGCTGTGACCCAAATCCAGACAAGTAGCAGAAATGGAAAATAGAAATAGAGCTCACCATGCAAAAAAAAAAAAAAAAAAAAATTAAAGGTAAATGGTGTCACCACCTATCAGTGCAGATGACGATATGTTAGCAACCATGCATGTTTGCAATGTTAGGGAGATTAAAAAACAACAACTTTACTTTCTCAGATGATAGATGATGAGAGGTAGAGCTAATTCTATCTTTGAGCCACTTCTGGGGAGCCTGAGCTTCTGAGGGATAAATAATAAGACCAAAGAATTAAGAGTCCAAATGTATTTAAATTGTGAACCTGCCAGCGACTCACAGAGTGGGCAGTCAGATATCAAGGAGCAACATACACACACCACACTCATCAGCCAGTGTGTTAAACACAGCACGCTTACTTGCATTAAGTGAATTTCTGTAATTAAATATTTGTTCACATTCTGATTGCTATTGTTTATGTTCCCTTTTATAAATTAAAAAAAGTCTTCTTTTTTTTTTTTACTTCTTTAAAAAAAAAATAGGCGGTTGATTTACTTTTTGAGACCTCTGTAGGATAAGCACCCTCAAAAATAAAAAAAAAGTACATTATCCCCAGGTGTTGACACATGCTAGTCTTTTCACAGCTTTTCCTACAATTGGGGGGGAAATGGGGCGTTGGAAAAAAAAATCCAAAAAAACCAAACCGAGCGTCTTTACATCATCACTAGGGGGCATGCTACACATGCACATACCTACTGTGTGAGTCCATGCCTTGTATTGTTACTCTCCTGCGTCACTGCAGCAGCATGTTTGTGCAGTTTGATGGTAGTTTCACAGCATCAGCAATAACACATCAACTACTGCCATATTCAGATGCGTCCAGAGCCGTGGATGAACAGAGGGCAGCCCCAAAACGCAGCAGGCCAGACTGAATTGTGCCGCTTGCGGTGTCTAAAACAAACAGATTAGTTGTTACTAGACCCGTAACTTTTTAGGAGGGCTTGTTCTTTTGAGGGTGGTGGTCCATTATTACTCCTTTGTCCAGCCATAGGGGTGTATGTAAGTACAAATACTACAGTACTGACCCTTTCTTATGTAGGTTTATGTGTTGTTGAGTTGTACAGAGAGTTTAAATCCCAGTCTTTTTAATTTAGTAAAAGACAGAAAATGTGTAGTTTGTAAAATGCAATCTTCGATCCTCAAGAAGCTGCAGCTGTGGACTGAGCTGAGCAAGCTGCTAGTCCTGACCTTCAACCCTCAGACTCTCATCATTCAGCGATACTTTGTTATTGTGATTTGGACAGAGCACGACGGACTCCACCCCCATGGTTGAAATGCTGTATAAATGCAGGATCAGCCGGTCAACAGCACTTTCTGAAAGCTTATTGGTGCCCAAACTAAACATGAAGGGACTGAGCTTGGTTCTCCTTGTGCTTCTCCTGATGTTTGCAGTCGGGGAGGGTAAGAAATATCAGATCAATCCCTTTTCTTACTGTGTGAGATCAAATCAAGCAAATCATAACTACACTGTACTCATACCGGGCCTGTCTGTGTGGACAAGTACATCAAATTTAAGTTTTCTTGACCATTGAGTAATTTAAAAAAAAAGAAAAAAGGATTGATTATTTTGTGGAAAATCTGTAAAAGTTATGGGGACACATTTATGTTTCTATCCTTTCCTTCGATGCTATCCTTACGTTCCTATCCTTTACAGACAATGATCCAGAAATGCAGTACTGGACTTGTGGGTATAGAGGACTCTGCAGACGGTTCTGCTATGCTCAGGAGTACATCGTTGGTCATCACGGTTGCCCTCGAAGATACAGGTTGGCCTGCATGACAAAGCAGTGTGACTTGCAGTTTAAGAATTATCTGGCATCGCCGTGTTGCTGTTGATTGTACAATTTCAAAGCCGAAAAGTACAGAATGTCATTTTGATACTGTGTTCGTCTTCAGGTGCTGCGCTATGCGGTCTTAGCAGCGCCTGATGTCACAGCACGACACCTGCAGTGACTACCGACTCCTGGATGAACACTTCCGGACCTCTACAGATCTGAGAATGGACGCTTTTGTGTGAAACGTGCTTAAAACACGGCGTGACTGATTCTGTGACTCATCCCAAGTAATCTTGTGAAGGCTTAGTTGTACTCTCTGAAATGCAGTGCTGCTAATAAATGCATGACAACAAACTGATTGACTGGTTTCATTCTACTACTATCATCACCTCTGAATAACAATCTTTTTTTTCTTTTTTTTTTTAAGCGTTACGATGTCGACAGGCAGCTCATGACCTGCTCAGATCAGCTTTAGGGAGGAAAAAACATTTCAAAAAGCAGTCCGAGTTTGCTCAACGCTGCACTGACAGGAGACAATGATGGTCAAGTGACTGAGCCAAATAGCTGTGATGGACTAGAGCTTTTGTGAATGAAGTGTTATGTCTCTGGTCTGTGTTTATGTTATCTCACCATTCTCTGTCTGTCTGGACAACATTGTCTGGATCACACGGACATCACAATCCACCAGTCACGATTGCAAAGCAAATTCATTGTCATTTTGTCTGCCGATCTCTGATACAAAGGTCAAACGTCTGTGCAGGTGAACTTTGGCTTTGTTGTTTGTATTATTTTAAGCAGAAATCTAGTCGTCAGCCTAAAATAAACTCAGGAAACAGCGGGGGATGAATGTCTGCTGTGGTAAAGCATAAAACATCCACTTTTGGGGATACAAATTTTTAACATCTTCTCAACTATTAGGTGAGTAAATATTTTAGGAGAGTTATCCAAGGATCTGAAGATGGCTGGTGACTGGTCCAGGCTGGTAGGTGTAAAAGGAATGGATGCTATTTGTAAACACCAGCCTCTGTATTGTGCCGTGCATTGAATCTTTGTACTATTCAGGCAGAGCAGCGTGACCAATACCACAAAGGGGCAGACCCCCACAAACCTGTTTACATGAGGCTGTCTGTCTTCACAAAGCAGGCTGCAACGGCTTAAAACACAAAGTAATACCAGGATGAAGCGACATGGCAGCACACAAATATAATAGAGGAGAAATCGCGGTTCGAAGATGCTTCAGGGTTTTTATGTACAGGAGTGAAACATATCACAGCCAGGTTTACTGTACATTCTACTGCTAAAAAAACACACTTCCTGTTACAATTGCAGGCCCTTGTTATATAGTTGGTGAGCTACGTTTCTCAAGTTTCAGACTAAATACAGTTTGACAGGCTTTTTTTTGACGAGAAGACGAGGTTTCGAGACAGCGTCTGGAATGATGTAAAAACTACCGGGCTGATTTAAATGGAACTGGGCAGAAGAGGTCAGAATCATGAGGCAGATTGAGGAATTCCCCCCCCCCGCTTTCTTGAACGAAAGGGAATTTAAAATGATGGAGTGCTCAGAGTCTAGACACAGAATGGAAGAATGTTCACGAAGATTTCTGTCTAACTTGTCCTTTTGGGCTTTTTCCTCACATGAGGCCGGAACAATTTGGTCCTCTCACACAAAATGCAACTTTTACAGAAAAAGACTTCCTCATTTTGTTCCTTGATCCTCCAAGTGAGAGTAACCTGTAGGCTCCAATTTCAAATGAGACCATGATTTTCAGAAGGGAAACCAAAAGGGAATTTTTTTTTTTTAAATTTGCTATATTTTCCTCAAACATACAGGGTAATATAAATTGCAGAGTGTCTTAGTATGTAAAAATTGAGATGTAGCAGCCAACTTTTTTTTCACAATTAGCTATAAAGACATCCAGCAAATATGTTCAAAACTTTACAAAACACGGTTTAACATTATTTTTGAAATAGCAGTGTTGCCACATCCTGGGCATAGCAGCGCTAACGACGGTTACCATCAGTTAAATACAAACGGGGCATTATTTTTCTACAGTAAAAGGATAACAGGTTGAGCCAGATGTTTCTCCTGCGCTGGCACACTGAAGGAACATCTGGCTATGCGAGAATCTCAGCTGAAGCCTCGTCTCACCGAGTAGAGAGCGGTTAGCATCGCCACGGCAACCTCTCAGCTGCTTCAGATCAGCTGATTAGAGGGTCCTGTGATGTCTGTGGTGTTTACCTACTTGATCAGAGGAATGAGCTGGATTGGCCAGTCCACCTGCCTGAGTAGACTGCTGCTGCGCTCAACTTGAGCAGAACTACCTCAAACAGTGGGTTATGATACGTAGAGTCTGGACCAGGGCCTCGTCCTCTCATCCATCTTCCCCTTGTTTTGGCCTTTCTCCCAGACTTTCCATTGAAGATGCATTTGTCTCAGTGTAGCAGTTACCACTAGGCTTCAACAGAGGGACGGAATTATGCGCATGAGGAGAAATAGCTGGCTTTCATTTGAAGCAATGCTTGACATTCAAACCAGAGTTTAATTTTGGTGTAATCAAACAGGGGGATTTGTCATCTGGTGCTCATAATCCGTTTAGAGAAGCAAAGTAAAGGGTCTGACTACATATTTATGAGACACTCCAAGGCAAAATATTTTCAAAAATATGCCTCCAAATATATTTGGAGTCGTAAGCCTGTAAACAAAACAAAGAAATCTCAAATTAAATGATCTTAACAAAATCTAACAATAATCATTTAACTTGTATCTACCAGCACTTTTCTGTCATTGAAAAATCCTGAATATTTTTCATTTAAAAAGTAGAACTGTTGAACTCATAAACGCCTCTTCAATGAAAAGTCTAAAGCTAACACGCATCGAATTTCGGCTCGTGTTCAATTCTGGTCGCCTTAAATCCTGGTTCAAGGTGAACAGCACATAGAAACCTTCCCCATTCTGGAGATAAAAGATTGGGAAGGGCGGAGAGGAGCTTAAATCTAATAAAACACTACACAATAAACTACCCCAGCAGGAATCAAACCTCTCATTGGGATGCTGTTGCATTGGTTTGCATAAGCGTCTACATCCTGTTCCAAACATTAGACTGTAGTTATTTTTTTGTACCCAAGTAGACTTCTAATGTGAGACAAACACAGCATGAAATAACTTCCTCCTTCCTGTTTAAACTGCAGAGAAAAAGGTCTTTGTATTGCAGCAGCCACAAGCCACAGGACTACACATCCCACATACCTTCAGAAAATATCTACCGGTATCCATGGACCTTGACTTGCTTCCAGAGGAATGTAATGCTTCAGTCACAAGCAGCTTGTCAACCTCCTACAGATGCTGTGATGAATATTTACGTTAGAATAGCAGCTTGTTGCCTGTCAGAGGAGACATCAGGTAGAGGGAAGGTCAAGCAGAGGAAAAATGATGACTAGGATCTAACAGAATTATAAAATCGGTATACTATAAATACAGAAAACTACATCCCCCCCAAAAAAACGCATTTCTGTTAAGTAACCTAACAAGACATAGCCATATTAGAAATGAATGTATCTGGAACCTCTTTAATCAATTAACATGTTAAAACAAAGAGAAACATTTTGTTGTTCAGAGGCATGAAAGTTAAAGCTTCCCTGACAGAGAAGGCAGTTGATCCCAACAGCACCCCCCCCCCCCCCCCCCAGGAAACTGACTGAGCAAATAAATGTAAAGCTCTATAGATGCACTAGATTAATTTCCTCAATATATACCAGTGTAAATTCAACACACAGAATCAAAGTACCATTATAAACCATATACCCTTGAGCTTATGCAGTTTTTGTGCTAAATCCAGCCAAGGCACTACAGTCAGGCAATTATATGTTGGATATGAGAAGCAGGAAGCAAATGCTAATGTGACCATCGTTTTGTCAGGGCTTCAGTGCATCGCAGACAAATATCACATTAAAATTTGACTGTTGCTGCTGCTCGGATTTTATAATGGGGTCTTAGCCTCAAGTTATCATTAAGTACACTGATTTTGCTTTGTTGTAGATGGGGAAAAAATTACCAGCAATTTAGCAAAACAAACCAAAGCCAGACAACTAAAGAGTAACGACCTCCTCTTACAGGAGGTCTCTGGTTTACATGTAAAGTCCATTTAAAAGGAATAAAATTAGAAAAATAACAGCAGTGACGCTATGCGAACTTTCAAAACGCAGAATTATACCCAGAATTTGATTCAAAAAGATGTTTTTAAGCTAAAAATGGGCAGAATTACACTTCAAGCACTACCACAGTCCTATCTATGTCTATTCTTTTTACCTTTATGGTAACAGTGCTGTGACTGTGTCAAAGATTGCAATTTCCCTGGTGGAACGTCCAAAAGGAATTAATAAAGCAATCTGTCTGTCTGTCTGTCTGTCTATGTGCAGATTTGTCCATTATTCCCAACCGTATTAGCAAATAGTTTAGAGAAACATGAAATTTCCCACAGGTACAAAATACAACAAGGGTTGTTACGTCTTGTCCTTTGTGCACTTCCCCTCAATGAAAAGGCAAAAAAAAAAAAAAAACGTAACTGTGCACACGAGTGCAACAGCTCAAGAAGAGTACGAACAGTTTATACAGCACCGTCAACGACAACTCAATTCATCTTGGATACCTGTACTGACGGTGCCAGTGCTGAGACAGTAAGGTGCAATCTTTGTTTTGCAAATAAAAATGCTCATTTTGTGCCCAGCAGGAGGAGAAATAAAACTTAATAATGCCCTTGGTATTCCAGCTGTAGAATGAGAATCTGATTGTCTCAGCTCAGGAGGAAGGTGTGATTTTATGTCCTTTGTTTTTCTGAATCGATCACTGTCCCAAAACTTCTGAAAAATGGGTTAGAAAAAGTGGTTTTTGTACTTGGAAAGCTTTTAAAATGTCAAATGAAGAGAAATGAGAGTGCATTGACACGAATGCTCCTTGCAAACAAGTTTATAAAAAAAAAAAAAAGGTGCTAATCTAATAATTCATGTGCCTGCCAAAAGGAGAACAAAGCAAACATCCAAACATTGCAATGTACATTTGTTGTTACAAAGCTGGATCAGCCATCCTTTAGAGACAAAACTCCTCTAACACATACATTGGCAAGAAAAACATCTGAGAAAAAAAAAAAAACCTACAAAAAAAAAATGACAAAAGCAGTAATGAACTTCAATATTGACAACATGAAAAAAAAAATTGCAAACGTATTTACATTGATCGGTTACTAAAAATAGAAACGTACAACTATTTCCTCCATCATCTCCTCCCCAAGAATGTTAATAAACCAGTCACCAAAAAAAAAAAGTGTTCCCGTCTCAGCCGATGAAGAGTGAGCATTGTAGATGAGCAGTGCACGTTAAAACAGATACAATCAGACAAGAATGACTGCCTGTAACTTAGAAGAGTTTGACCACAATAGGTCAAAGTTCAAGGTGATAACAACAGCATTTTATCTTATTTTGCCCTTGTGTCAAATCCAAGAGCTAGAAACCCCCAAAATATTTTGTCAGCTCTTCGATACAAACGGCATACTACTATTGAAATTTGGTAAAATGTCGGAAAAATCCATTGTGGATGTTTCCAACTCAGATGTTAGAAAAACACCAGAGTACTTAAAAGTGTCTGATCAGGTTTGAATTAATGCCTCATTATTATCTGATCACAGAGTCTACGTGTGTCATTTATAGATTCTTCAAGATGCTGCAGAAACTCAATTTCACTAATTTACATTCTTATCCTGATCTCAAGAAGGAAATTATAGACAGAATACAGTACAGGGTAGATTTATGGCTTAACTGTCATTTAACAACGGATCACTGCATGCGAGAGATTGACCTTGCAAAATATTGTCCCCATGGTCTCAGTTTGTACTGAGTTATCTTGAGCTGATCCAACACAGGGGTGTCATCGTAGCTCAAATGTGCCCCCTACCATTGGGATGGAGCATCAAAAACAAACAAACAAAAAAAAGGCTTCAAGAACCCATGAAGTGATTTGTTGCTGCGGAATTTTTTTTCAACTCGAAACACTCAAAGCAGCCACAATTCTTTTTTTATTTCAAATGGTGGTAAATAAACCCTTTCTCCATGTTATGCTGAAAAACACTTAATGTTTTGACTTAGTGGGACACTGACTGACTTATTTTTGACTGTTTAGAGTGTCTTTATCACTTAATCCAGTCACTTTTGACTCATGTAGCTTTTAAATTTGTGCAATCTTGTCATATCTAAAATAGCATACAATTTCACGGCTGGTTTCACTCTGCTCTTCGCTGCATTTTGCAAAATCATAACAAACGATACATTAGGGTTGGGAGATGGGGCAAACACATCAGCTAAGTAGAAGCTGACTTTAAGGCTGATGGACTTTATTTGGCTGATATAAAAACAAACAAAAAAAAATACATCACCAAAATATGTGGATTTACATATCTGCTTGAAAATGATTCAAGGCTTCAGTTATTTAGCCTCCAAAATCACTAATTCAATGCCATCAGTAGCTGCAATGGAAGTGTCAATATTAACGGTCCTACACTGCGTCTAATAAATCACCTGCAGCCCAGAGTGGCTTTTCACACCAGTATCAGACCAGTTTAATGGCTTTGTCATCCAGTGGTATACTGCAGTTTTTGCAGATGCAACACACAGTGGGCTCACATGGCAAGTACCTTCTATCACTAGTAAAAGAGAGGCATTTGTGGCCAATTGGAAGATTCTGCCCAAGCGCCCAGCCCTAATATGCATGGTGGTACAGAACAGAGTTATAAAAGTAAAAGATATATGGCCAAAGATATTCAAACACATGTTATGGCCGTGCATCAAACTGGGGCCTCATTAGCACTAGAATAGTCCGGCCAAACCATCAGGTCTAGCTCCATGTTCATATCAAAGAGTCCCACCTGATCTCACTCCATAAACTTCCTCCAGTATCTTGTCGACAGAAAATTTTGATAGTTGCCTCTTTGTGACTGATATCGTAGCAAAATGAATCCCAGTTTTGGTCCCCCGTCTCCTTTATGAAACATCACCTTCGTCATCTGTGAAGCTGGCGCGACAGTCCCGAGGCAGCTGGCTGGTTTGTGTGTATGGTGGTGGTTGAGGCTACTCACATTCAATGATCTTCAAGGCAGAAGCGGTCATTTGTGAAATACATAGATTGGCCTCTGGAAACCTGTTGTTTTTGTTGAGAGGAAAGTTGAAGATGGTGTCAAGCTACGGTGGAGAA
The DNA here is from genome assembly GCF_037954235.1 of Aulostomus chinensis. Taxonomy (NCBI): domain Eukaryota; kingdom Metazoa; phylum Chordata; class Actinopteri; order Syngnathiformes; family Aulostomidae; genus Aulostomus; species Aulostomus chinensis. The sequence continues at coordinate 14,324,163 of NC_141334.1, read as the reverse complement.
TCTCATGTTGAGCATCTTACAGTTTCTGACGAATGAATGAATTACCTTTTATCGATGACTTGGGGGTCCCGAGGTTCTCAAAACTGGTGAAGCCCACGACATTTGTAAGGTACGATGAAAACTGATCAGGTTTGAGTCGAATGCTCTGATAATTCCTGTTAATATTATCCTGAGGAGTGAGAGAGAGAAAACAGGTGTCATGCACAATGTATTTTCAACAATACGATTCTACTGTCATCCTGTTGAGGAAAACTTTTACGATAAAACATTTTGTTCAGCACGTGTAAAATAAGTGGAGGAATAAATGTCAAAGTGTACCAACATGTGAATGACAAGCTACAAGGTTTAACAAAACATTAAAACACATTAAATTTAAATAAATGTTGACTGTCAAGGGCTCTTCAGAGAACTAAGTCAGTGTTAGGTGGTTTCAGGTCATTTCACAGACATTTTCACAACATCCCCAATAATCTGGAGTTTCTTACAGTCAGCTTCTTCCTCCTGACATAGGACTCCCAGGGCTGTGGCTCCAGGATGAACATGCCTCCAGGACGGAGATGCCTGTAGACTCTCTTGAAGAGCCGCTTCAGGCCACTGTCCCCCCAATTCAGGTGAACCCATTTTGTAACGCTAAGACACAGGATCACGTCGTACTCTGGCCGCTGGGTCAAAATAAGGTTATCGTCCTCCAGCACATAATTGGCCTGAAGGAGAGAGGATAGAGGAGCGCAGTGAGAAACATGGCCTTAACAGGACAACTCGGTACTGAGGGTTTAAGGATAATAAAAACTAAGGTTTGCTCCATCGCCCATGCCAAAAATATTATTCATCTGCTCATCACGGGTAATATATTTGGCCTCTGCATTTTCTATTTATGTTAAATATAGTGTGTGCAATATGGGGATAAAAACACCAGCTGTAGAGAATCAAATAGGCTTCCTGGGAATCCCTACAAAAATGTCTATAAAATGCTTGATACAAAAAAAATAAAACTTTCAGGTTACAGGGTTCACACTGTTTGAGAGTTAATATAATGGGTCAAAAACACTCATGGAACGTATTCCAACTTACTTTGAACACTTAATAGTTGAAATTAAGCATTTTCTAAACTCTCCAGACTTCATACGCGTGAAGCAGTGGGGGCTCAGGTGCTTGTCATGAAGGGTTTTCTGTTATTTTAAGGATAGGCCCTCTGCTGCACTGCCATCAGCTTTAATGCTCATAAGAGGAGAGGATGCTGTTTTTTTTATTTCCATTTCACTCATTCATTCTTGCAGCTGCCTACACAAAGCCTGCAAGGCCAGTAGAGTGTCTAAATTTCAATAGAATCCAGAAAAATACTACCCATGCCTTGATGAGAAACATTTGTATTGAAAAGAGACACGCTTCTTAAATTATCTTTTTAAATTCTCAGCCTAGAGTGGTACATGATGGGCTGATTCCATTTAAAATGTATCAATTCAGGTCACAGGACCAATTCTGATAAAAAAGACAGACTGCTTCCTCTTTGTTGCTTCCATCTTTCACTGCTGCAACCCTGAGAGAATAGTCAGTCTCTGATCAGAAACTCTGGAACAAACAGAAATGTGTGGGTGGACAAAAAAATACTGCTTCCTTTTGATAAAATGTAACTATAAAAAGACTCTATGTTATTTTACTAACCTTCACGAGCTAAACCCTGATTAATTCCAGCCAAGAGTGAGTTAAGAATGTATTTAAAATACATTATGCTATGGTCTGGGTGAATACTGTAATCTGATTGGCTGCTGGGTGTCCATTAATTCCTAATTCACAAACACCTACCAATTACCTCCAGACAAACAGTCTGATCACCATCTAAATGAATGTGGTGGCTATGTGTAACCATAGCAACAGGGAAGCCCTCAAACTCCATTTATGCTTTATTTCTACAACATAAAATCATCCGACACACCCCCCCACCAGTGCAGCTGACAATGATATGTCGTTGGATATTGGGTGAATGTGAGAAATTTCCAAAGACTGCCTCATGCTACTTAAAATAATTCAATTTGTTGGACCTTTTCAATCTTTAAAAAAACAACAACAAGTGAACTTTCCATGTTTTGCAGTCAAACATCTAGTGTGGCTTACTGGTATTATTTCACAATATGAACTGTATAACATGCTGATAAATCATACAGTTTACGTGCTGGATTCAGTCACTATTTAATTTTTAGTTGTAAAGTTAATATCACGTTTTGGTCCAGATCATGCACGTGAAAATGGGACAGATGATGGTGTGTGAAGGTAAAAGATGATGATGATGATGATGATGATGATGATCATCATCATCATCATCATCATCATGTCACAGGAGACGCTCATGCACCAAATTATAACAACATCTCTGCGGAAAACTTAAGTGTGTGCTGTAACATTTATCTTTCCATGTCATGTTTTAAAATGGCTTGTTTGTATATGTACAAATCCTAATTAAATCAAAAGATGACATAGATGTACTGTGACTAATTGTGTAGTGACAAACATGTTGTACTCGCACAACCAAAAACTCACAAGGGGGATGCCGTCTTACCTTGACGAAGGACACATTTGAGGGGAACTCCCCAGGCTGTGCGGTGGATGTTTCTGTAAGAGGAGGTGCAGCGATGGGCCCCCTGGAGATCCGAAGGGACAAAGGGAAAGAGCAGCTCATAGAGTGATCAGCGGGGGGCGAATCACAATCTTCCTGCTCCATTTCCTCTGTTTTGCTGTCCTGCCTCTGGGTCCCTGTGTCATCTGTGTGACAGGAGTCATTGTCATTTACAGCCTCTGCAAGGCCACGCTCTCCTTCCACCGGTTTCCCATTTTCCTCCCTGTTCTCGGCTTTATTATAGTACCGTCCACTGCCTGTATTACTCTCGTTTCCAGAGCTCTCATCCTGTTTGGTGCCCTTTTTCTCCTGGGTGGCACGCCTGGCCTCTTGGGTCTGCAGCTCCGAGAGATAATGTCTTATATTCTTTCGGGCTGCATGTACAAGGCCACTGTCTATGTCCAAGCCAAGTATGCGAGCAGGTCTTAGCATTTTGGCAATATAGAGTGTAACGTGGCCCGAGTTGCACCCCAAATCCAGTACATGTTTACCTTCAAACCACTCTGGACGAAACACACGTATCCGAGGATCCTCACTGGCACTTGGGTTACGGTAGCCATAATACTTGTTGTAGTTCCCATACTGGAACTTCTTCCTCTGTTGGTCCTTTGACTGGTTGTAGGACTGTTGGTGCTGGCGACCTCCTGATCCAAATCTAGGACCACTCCTTGGTGTGTGGAAGGACTGAGAATTTCTTGATGCCCCCATACTCCTTTCAGACTTTCCAACAGGGGTAGAATGTGTTACCGGGGGCTCCATTTTGCCAGAGTTTCGCCTCCGCTTGCGTCTGCTTGTGTGCTGGTTAGATCCCCCTGATATGGAAGAAGTGGAATCCTCCATAGGTACAGATGTTGTCTCCTCCTTGGTGCTGGTTGTGATGTCAAATGTGTGCTCACGCTCCCCTGGAACCCTAGAGAAACTGTCAGCCTCTTTTGAGACCTCTAGTGCAGAACATGATGTTAACATACCTGAAACTGGCAAGGCAGCTCCAGCTTTAACCTCATTTTTTCCTGATTCTGTAAGGTTCATCTGTGTGGTTGAAATCCCACCACCACCACTGCCTCCGCCTCCCCCATGGTGTCTGTTCCGATGTCTCTTTCTACCACCACTCTTATAAGGGGACACCAAAAAACCGCTATCTGCTATGCAGCTGTTTAGGTTCAGTGGATCTGTGATGTCCCTTGGGATGAGGATCTCCACTGGGTCTCGACTCTTTGCTGGCAGAGGGGAGGATTTAGGAGTCTCTGCGTTCAGTGCCCTGTTGACGTCCTCATCCAGCAGGCTGTTGAGATTGAGCGGGTCAAATATGTTACCACCTAAGAGGAAGTTGGTGGGCAGGACGGAGTCACTCTCAGAGTTTGCCCTTCGTCTCTTCTTACCAGATGTTGGATGCTTGAAACTAAAGTTAGATGTGTTTCGACGTTTTGTCACTTTCATTTGTTGCTGCTGTTTGGAATGATGAAAGCTGTTCCGGCGATTGATATTGTTGTTCTCGTTCCCTCTAGCTCTCTGTCCAGCACTGTCTACATGGGCATCAGTGGTGTTGCTATGTTTCGGTGAGGATGCAGTGCCCAGGACCGGACATGCAGCTGCTAAGTCAGGGGTTGCTGCCGTACCCTCCACCATTACAGATACACCACTGTAACTTCCAGTACATTCTGAGAGCTGCAGAGATGAAGTGGAGCTGGCCTGTGGACTGCCAGTTTTTACAGTATCTTCATCAACAGACATTGTGTTTGGTTTCCAGAGCCGACACAGACATGGAAACGTTCTAGAATCTAAAAGAGAAGAGTGACAACATTTGTTAAAAAAAAATAAATCTTGACATAACTGCACAGCAAAATCTTTAGATTGTAATGAAATAATTTAAAATAAGATGCCTACATATTGCTAGACTTACAGACCTGAAAAGTGGGCTTATATCTCTGCTGGCTTATCTCTCTAAAATGATTTCATACTTCTGTAACAAAACACATAATATAACCCCTAACATTTCACTCTTTTCCTAACATACTCTTTATTAATAAAGTCTACTTTTTCCGCCCGGCCTCCATTTAACCATTATCAGACTGAGGATGTGACATCTATGCAGGGGTTAATGACCTGAAAAGTTTGACTCCTGTGCTGGACAGTTATCTAGTTAGCAAGCTAGCTCTTAGCTTCACTGACGCGGGCCAGTGGGTTGAAACGTCGAATAAACGTTCTCGTCCAGCCAAAAAAACCTTAGACAAACGGTTAAGTACTCACCTGGATTCGCTGCTCCCCGAGGACTCCACTACTGCTGTGAGTCACATTTATGAAAGTGATACTATCAACCAGATGGCCACCTATTCGCGTACAGTTACCAGTGTAGTCACCATCCAAATAACAGTCTCACCTCGCGCTCTCCCCGCCTCCGGCCGGACTGTCACTACCCAGCACTCCCCTGACTCGAGCTAACGTTAGCTTAGCTAGCTAGCACACAAGTGTCCCTGCATCAACGCAACCGAGGCAAACACACCAGTAAACACGCTGCGGGGATTCCGTGCTGGTCCGTCCGCTGTTTAGGGTATTCTGTTCCCCTCCCTGTGTTGACGACTTCTTCAGTCAACAGCAGGTTGGTGAATAAATTATTCCATTTACTGATAGAGTCGGCATGGCGGTGCATCCGGGCTCCAAGCTGAAGCTCAAGACGGCGGGGGTGGGGATATCTCACTACCAGTATCCACGGGTGATGCGCTACACTATATTTTCCTGTACTAACACAAACTTAAAAAAACAAAAAAAACAAAAACAAAAAAAACTGTTATCGGAGACGCGGACAACTACTATTTTCACATTTTCGAAAATAAATTTAAAAAATAAATGTAACTTGCTTGTCAGTATTCGAAATTCATTGTTGATTTTATTACATTTTAATCCGTAATAACGTTACAGTTTTGATGATATATGAAATTAGGCCACACACATAAATAAATTGACAGACTTATATTTGGTGCTTTGTTTTATGTGTATTATGAACTACAGTTGCACAGTGGATGAAGTCGAGACAGATTTATTGCTACAGCGCATTTAAAAATCAGCTGATGTGCTGAGCTTTCAAATCATATGCAAGACAGGATAAATTCAACAAAACACACAAACACATGCATGCACACACACAGGTGCAAAAAAAAAGCATCCACTTAAGTATGAAATAAACAAAATAGTATTCACAGTTCTGAGATCAAAATGAGCGATAATTAGGTTGAAATAAATTAATAAAGCAATATCCTTTCACTCGTTCTCATATTGCAAATCGGATTGCAATTGAATTATCAGATAATTTTTTTCCCTCAAAATTGTGGAGTCGTATCAATCTTTCATTACAATGCAGAAAAGTAAGCATTCAATGTAGTGTAAACAGTCTTCTCCTCAGTATTCTTATCATAGAGCAAGACCTCCCTGTCTGCAACTCCACCTTAATCCTTTCAAGGGCATGAACATGTTTCAGTATTTCAGATTATTCCACTAACATACTGAGTTGCTTTTCCTTGTCTTTCTTAATATATGCAAAGTGTAAGAATTGGATTGAGAACAAGAATTCAAGCCGCTATGACAAAATGAAATGGTAGCAGCCTCTTGCAGTTTTAAGATTAAGAAAGCTTAATGCCAAAATGTATCAAACTTTGTTCATCTTCTCTGTGGGGTGCAATTTGAATTAATCGTCAAACTGAAATTTTGCACAGAACTAGGATGGTCTGAATGTAACACATTAAATGATGGCACTCTGAACCGGAACTTTGCATCATGTCAGTTTCAGATTAAATTAGATTAAATCTTTCCTTTAAAACAACCTCACAGCTTTCGCTTCATTCCACAAATGTGTTGAAGCACCAGATTTATCCTGGTCTAGGAAGTTTTTCCACTCTTAAATGTATATTCTATAATGGGTTAGTGGTTATACAACCGTGAGCTTGTGAAATAGGTACCATAAAAGCTGTTTTACAATCAGTTTGTATTTCTTTGGACCTTGGAAGTAGGGGAAGCTGTGCCAGCCGCCTTTATGATCATAGAGTAAAATGAGGTTGCACATTCATAAGTACACAAATTCCTGGAGCTATTTGTTGTTCATCAGTGCAGGTTAAAGTCAGATATTTTGCTCCAAGAATAACCAATGAAGGTCTGTAAATAATTGCTCCGACAGATGTGAGTTTTATAGTGGCAGTTTAATTATGTCAGAGCACGCACACGGTAAAGGACCTCTGCAGCTTCACTGGAAACTCAAGTAAACACACTCCACTTCCACCAAAGCGACCAGTTTCCAGTTTCATCATGGTGAAACAATCCTGGTGAAGGAAAATGGCATAAGTACGACATCGTGGTGGTCCAGTGTGATGAATCCAAAATAGGCCAAAATAAAGATTTAGTCTTGATGTTTCAGCTTAGTTGACAGAAGTTATGGAAGATAAACTCAGTAATGAATGTTTTTTGAATATCTATTCAATGTAAGCAACTATATTGCTGTCCTAAACCTCCTGATTTATTTAGCAATATCTTTTAAGAGCTTGTACGCTGATTTCACCATATACACTGTAATTACACAAAGATACATAAAGTTAAATATTGTATGAGCCTGTCAGCAAACTTGAATTTAGTGGGGAGGACTGTTATCCTTCAAAAAAACACTAGGGGGAGACAAAACTTGAGTTAAATATTTATGCTGCACACTGGTTGAAACTCACCACCACTATCACTGTAAAACACATCTTTTAAGGAATACTGGTCACTATTAACATTATTCTTAATATCCATCCATTTTCTACCACTTATCCTGTTAAGGGTCATAGGGGGCTGGAGCCTATCCCAGCAGCCGTCAGGCTTGAGACGGGGTTCACCCTGGACAGGTCACCAGTCCATCTCAGGGCCAAGACATAGAGACAGACAACCATTCACACTCACAGTCACACCTACAGTCAATTTAGAGTATCAATCAGCCTCGTCCTCTCTTGATGTCTTTGGACTGTGGGAGGAAGCTGGAGTACCAGAGAGAACCCACACAGGAACAGGGAGAACGTGGAGACTCCACACAGAAAGATCCTGTGCCTGAGCAGGGGATCGAACCTGGAACCTTCTTGCAGTGAAAACAGTGCTGACCACTGCACCACTGTGCCACCTATTCTTGAATATTTTTTTTCTAAATTTTGAATGCAATGTTGCAATTTGCACATTATTATAAATGTAAAGATCCCGTTTGATCACTTTCCTCAGCTTTTCTAAACCACTCCACTGACTAAAAGTTTTTCTTATTGTTTTTTTTTATTATTTCTAAGCAGTCTGTGGAACACATTAATAATTTGGTGAGTCATCTAGAAGGCCTTCAATAAAGTAAAATCCTGAAATGCTGTCCTCTTTATTTCCTTTTTCATCAAAAAATCGTCTGTTACTTCTACTTACTACAACTAATCTTTTTCTAAAATTGGGTAAGATCAATGACATTTCACCATCGGCATTGTTACACACACACACACACACACGTGCACACACGCACACACACACAAAACTACTCTAGTGGCTAACTTATATGCTTGATTTTTAACAGCAACCACGTTTAAGCATTGTAAATAACATCACCTCAGAGATTTTGACATCGGTCTCTTCCTTGTTAAATCCTGTTCATCCAGCTGATGTCTTTTAGCAAAAATGAAAACCCTGTAAGTACGTCCACTTAATCTGAGATTTATTCACATTTTTCTATTTATACAACCTGCTGACACTTAAATACTTGAGTGTTTATACAACCTCTCAATACACAGCAGGAACTGGAGATTCACACGTGCACACACACACAAAGTCAGCTCTAATGAAGCCTCAAATATTTAGATAAAAAGATCTCAAATCATTTACTTTTGTAAGACAACATGGCACATGGATATGAAGTTTCTTAAATAAATGATAAACTGGAGCTCTTAAATATAGATAAGAAAATGGTGCATTTTTTATGCAACTGTAGATGGCATTTAAAAAAAATGGATTTGCACACTTGATACTCTCTGTTTTTGAGCTGACAGCATGTGCCTGCTAATTGGGTTCTAAATCAGACTCAGTGTTGGCTACACACACACACTAATCTGTGTAGAAAAGGGATAGAGAGGGTACCTGTTCCTCCGCCTCTGTCACTCTCTTTTCTCATGGTAATAGGGGTGCGGTCCTCGATCCCGAGCACCATCTGCCCTTCCTCAGGGCTTGGGCCCCAAACTCTCCAGACGTGTGCTATTGTTTGTGTGTGTCCAAGCAGAAAGCAGTGAGTACACATGGTTCTTGTGGCCCAAAAGGCTCCTGCATCAAGAGCACGAGCCTGCTGTTCATTAGCCTACATGCGACGGAGGACGGGGGGCTACTCGCGTGCCTCGTGTGAAGCAACATCAGGGCAACTCTTCTGCTTCCAGCCTGGGTTAGATTTTATGTGTGATGTCATTCTAAATGACCGTTGACCAAGTGGTGACTTCAAGATCATTGTCTTCAAACTGATGTGTGAAGATGCATCATAACAAAAACTTGAATTTGATAACCCTCCATATGAAGACCTGTTATAATAAGGATACATTCTGTTTCATACTTATTATTCACTTAATAGGAAGTTTAGTGCCCTTTCAGAAATTAGCACCAAACCCACTGAGCTTTGTTAGGACTGAGTGTCTGACATGTGACAGATACATGAACTGATGGATGGAGACCTCAGTTTCATTACTGCGAGGGACAATAAAATGCCATTTGCAATCTCCCCAGAATAATTGCACACATGCCACGATAACCTTTTTAATATAATTATTTGATTACAAGCCACATTATTCTTCAGAAACACAAAGAAACGCTATTGATTAAATCGATGTGGTAAATTTTCAGAGTAAACTACGTTTGGGTGAATTAGATTACAAACGTTCCATGTGCGGAGCAGGCTGGCGATGGAATAAAACACAGTTGTGAATTTAAATATCTAAATAGGAAAGAGTTCTGATTTGATTCCACAATTGCCCTCGAGGATGTGTTAGGTGGAAATACTTCCCGATTAAAAATTCATGACCGAATAATAAATTTGTCTTGAGGACATGTGAGCTAGAGGGAGAAAAGATACAGTCAACCTGAACAGCAATTGTGAAAATATTAGTCTGCTTTAATTTTCACTTTTTTTTTATTTGGAGTGTTTGTGTGTGCAGTTTCTGACCCCTCTTCACCTAACTAGGTAACCTACTGTACCAATCAGTTGACACAACAGCAACAACAGATTATCACTCTCCGTTGGGTGGCGGGTGTTGATTTTCAAAACTACATGCTGCTGGCTGAGTTGAGATTAGTTATTGAACTGTCCAAGCAAAGGGAAACAAGGCTGCCTCAGAGACACAACACACAATAAGCCAGCTGTCAGTGGGAGGGGCTTATTCAGACCAGTGTTGTCATGGGTAGGGGTTTGTGCTGCCCTCAGAGAGTTGATAAATGATCCTGTGCGAGGCCGACATGCACTGATTAATATTGACACAAGGCTTGATTGAGGCCAGGCAAGTGGGCAGAGTTAAAGAGGGCAGTGGGGTGTATTCAAAAACAGGAATATGTGCAAAGATGAGGCAACTATGGGGTTAATGAATATAAGATTGCCCGCTATGTGCTAAAAATAAGATATTTTCATCGCTGCCACTGACCACTGAGCTAGCCTTTCTTTGATGATAGATGTCTTACCACTGAATAATGGCTGACCTTTATAAGCCCACACATTAAACCCCTCTGTCTAATCCATAGAGGCCTCTCATTTACCCCTCCACCCCTTTTCAACATGCAGAGATGCAGCTCTGGGCATCTTCTCAGCTGTTTAAGAGCTGATGTTCCTGCCAAATGTTTCAAACACTGAACAATGAACTTGTCATGTTAAACCAAATTAATATATAATCTCAGTAGGTTTAGATTTTAAGTCTGTACCTTTACATAAACCAGTGTTTATAGACATGTCTGGCACTGGATACCTGAATAAGCAAATCTGCATGAATAAAGAGATAATTCACCAAAAATGTGTTTGTTTGTTTGTTTGTTTGTTTTTTTTACCTTATAAGTACTTACAAATACATGTCTTCAGGGCATAAAGATGTTTACTCCATTTTTTCTTTGTGATATCAGAGAAGATTTGTATATATTCATCTTGAATCTAATGGTGATTGACAGCTAACGACAGCAAAAGTATTGAAAACATCTTATGAACCCTCAGGATTATTATTTGGTTTAATCCATATCTTCTTTATTCCAGCCATATGCTCAGTAATCCAAAAAACAGTGTGATTTGAGCCTGAAACAAACCATAACTCTTCTTGTTATGTGCCATCACGAATGAGCGCTAACAAGTATGTTCAATTGAATGTAGCAGCTGCTTTGTTTTTAGCTCAAATGAAATTGTTTGTGGATTACTGAGCATGCAGCTACACAAAAAATAACGTAGATGATAGCAGATGATACGCTTGAGAGTTTTTTTGAATTGATATTTCAGGTAATTTTTGTTGTTAGTCATCAAACCCTATTAGCTTCAGGCTAAATATACGTGGCTGGCTCTTTCCACATTCAGGAGTAGCAAAAATTGATGCTGTAGCAAAAATATCTTTGCAAGCTCGAGCCATCTATGTCTGAGTACTTTTAGTATTGCTTTAAAGATCCGTAATAACCATTTATTCAATTTAAAATGGCTATTTTATCGGCATGGAGTATGTTGGTGTGCTGCTTTTCTCACTGCTAACCTTTATCCATATGGTTTCATATAACAATAACATCGAACAGTTTTTTGGCTTGTTGTGAAGTCCAAAATTATTTAACCATAAAATGGATTGTATTGCACTCACACCAAATGTCATCATAAATATTCACCAGGCTCATTTAAATAAGGTATGATATTTATGTCGAATACACCTATTTTCATCACCTTGCTCTCTGTGTTTCATAGACATCAGATTCTATAGTGTGAATCAATTCATGGACGGCTGTGTGTATAGATTTTATTGCTCTTTAATATGCAGTCCTGTAGGATGTGTAATTTTCCTGAGAGGATCCATCATGGCATCTTCTAAAATTTCTGGATTGAAGGCTACTCTTGAGTTCAAATAATAACCATCTCACACACATCACATTCAGCAGACTTCAATATGGGAAAATGTTAATGAATCGAGACTTCCATGTGAACACAGACACACGTTATCCCCATATTGAAAATGTGTGTGTGTGTGTGTGTGCGTGTGTGTGTGCGTGTGTGTAAAGGATAAAGTATGCTTCATGGCACAAACTGGAACTCATGATCCAAAAACTCCCTGTTAGCTCCCTCTTAGCCTTAGCATCCTCTTTGAATAAGCAGGTCGTAACATGTAATATAGCGCACATTTAAAATCTTGGCAAAACAGCCAAGGTGTTAAGTGCTCTACATTAAACCATGCTGTAATCTGTAATTACTGTGCTTAGCTGTCGGTGCCTGAATAACTGTTGCTCTGACAAAAAAAAAAAAAAAAAAAAATAGGGAATAGACTAAATGAGCTCTTGTAAAACCGTGTATTACTCATTGATAGGTTAACCATGATCAGCAGGATAGAGGCTTACTGACCTTAATTAGATTCTACTGGAGAGGGAGGATGGAAGAGGGGGTCATCTGTACTCTGCAACCACACTGAAAAAGTTGTTTGTGCATGTAGCATGGATGAGCGTGACCCATTATCTTTTACATGCCAAGTTACCAGTGAAGGGCTTACTGAAGTTAATCTGATGTAGTGAAATGGAAAGCATTTAATACACTGCCGTTATCAACCCTCTCTCCTCTGTTTAGCTGTGTCTGCTTTGTGCTGCTGGAATATTTATGATAATGTATCAGTTAAAATCACGCATTTGGATAAATGTAAAAGATTTCGGGTTGGGTTATAATCTGTGCTGAACGAGCACCAGATTTAAATGTGGTCGATGATGTGAATTTTGCACATAGCCACGATATTAAAACCCTCTTTAAATACAAATTATAGGCTTTTTTTGTAGGCTACAGTGTTTTTGACCATAAGAATGGATGTTACTATTCTACATCAAGTACTTTCTGTAATTTCACTTGTTTTTGTCTCCATTTACTTTAAGAAGCTTGCTCGCTTGTTGTTACCAGGAGATGTATCTGACACACATGGGAGATTTCTCCTTTGTGCAGAGTAGAAGACAGTTTCACCTACATACTCTTCTCATGTATCATCATTTCCTGTGAAGCCTGCATGAAGCTACTGGCGGTACTGTGAATTCCAGCATAATATGATCATGGGAACCATAATTTGATAGAGAGTAGTGATCGGTCAGCGCTGCGATTATTTCATCCTAGACCAAAGAATCCGTCATCTCAAATTCGACTAAAAACGAAGGACCACCAGGAAAGGATGAGCACGAGATCATCACGGTTATATAGCAAGGAGAAAGCTGTGCAACGGTTCAGATGGTAGGAAGTGTGTTTGTCCTGCGGAGTTGGGAAACCAAACAGAATCTCTAGATCAAATAGACTAAACTGGATTGTGAAGCGCCACACCCATTAAACCTGTTGAGCACACTTCAGTAATGTGTGATATTTCCCTTTCCCTCAAGGGCAAAGACTTTCTGAGAATCCATAAAAAGGAATGCAGAAGTAGAATTCATTATACAATTACATGGATGAGGCAGTAAAGACAAGTTTAAAACTGTTCAAGCAGCCTTGTGTTGCTGTTCTTGTACTTTGACCTCTGCGGATACATAATTCAAAATGTTGAACTGAAAAATGATGAATCAGTCATTATCTATTCACCCTCCTGCAAATAAATGGTCAAATAAAGTTTTGTAGCCCACAACAAACTGCCTCATTAAAACATGGTGCCATGGCTGAGAGCTAAAGGACACTTGGCTTTCCGCAGACGAGCAGCACCGAGATATTTTAGTATTTTATTATGTACTTTTTAAAATTGAAAATGGATCATTCTCTTCAATTGTTTGGGAGACTGATTGTTTGTGAACCTCCGGCAATGTTTTATGGACTAAAAAAAACTTCACCCCACCTTCCACTGGTATAAGGGTAAGGAGATAATGACCCAGTTTACATTTTTAGGTGAACTAGCCCTTTAAGATGAATGCTGTCTATGTCCACCAAATCAAATCTGCCAATTAACTCACAAATTCCTCATTTCAATATGCCTGTGACTTAATTCGGGATTTTACACAACGCATCTACTCTCGTTAAATGACATAAGATGTGCAACGATGTGGGTGTAGCGTTTATGAGAATATTCACATAACGTGTTCTGAGTTAAAGGCGCCCAGAAACTCTACACTCAGAAATAAGATTGAAACTCTTTTTTTAGAATCATCCCAGATTCTAATTGGTCAGGAAATGTGTGTGTTATTTTTTTTTATTAATTTTGAATGCAATTTTCCTGATAACACTAGTAAATTCGTGACTCTTACAAAATGTCACCACACAGAGATGTTGTGTGCCTCGTCGGATATTTATAGGATTGATTATGTAAACCTGATGGCTGACAGCAGCCTATGGATGCTAGTAAATCATGTTCCTCCTTGCTGCTGCTGCAGGTTGTTCTGGTCTGAGCTCTCACCGCCAAGCTTTTGGAAATGATCAGCCTCAAGCATTTCTTAGATAACTTTATAAATTAACACACGCACAAAAATGCAACCCGAAGAATGACAATAAACATCTGTCATATTAATCTCAGTGCACAACTCTTGCTCCACCTGATGTGGAGAGTAACAAACATCTGTATGAATGAGGGTATTGTTCTACCTTCATATTGTATAAAAAAATTTTGTACATTTCTGCATACACACACACACACACACACACACACACACACACACACACACACACACACACTAGAAGTCTGTGACCTTTCTAATCATTGTAGCCGTCCCAGTTTGTTCCACAACAAAGCACCTGCTCCTTTCAAGGAGCAGACGAAGCCAGTAAATCCAAGTCAAATGTATAATCCTTTCTTAATTTCACCTGTTACTCGTGAATCTAAAGGGGGGGGGGGGATAAACAAGAAATGGTGCGGTCAGGGAGTGTTTCCATTGTGGGTCAATGGCAGGTGGTTGTTTCTGGATTGTCCATCCATCTGTTCATCCCACTCTCATTAACATCGTATCTCAGCAATGCTTTTATGGTATCTCTTCAAATTTGGCTCAAAAGTCCACTAGGAGTCAGATGTACTCCAAGGTTTTGGTGGTCAAAGATCTCTTGGCTGGTGGGTCCAGATTCTGCTGAAGGCTCCATAAATGACCTCCGCTGTTGATTGGCTAAAGGTGGCTGACAAGAAGTCTTTACGGCACCTGATAATTGTTATACTATAATATTCCCTGGATGCAAGCTGATTTGATAGAAGGGACAAAAACTGGATTTTTAACAGTCACGGTGTGCCTTCTCTGTTGAAGGGAGAGACATTTAGGTTCATTTCAAATGTTCAACTGTCAAATGTCTGAGTGTGTTTAATCATCTGTTTGTGACCTGTGATGGACAGCTGACCTGTCCAAGTTATTTCCTCCCCATCAACCAAATGTTTGCCTCCCCTGTGACCTCACCTAATCATCCTTATACATGTCACACGTACAGAGGAAGATCAACAAATTAATAGTTCCAGTGGGCTTAAACTCTTGAAAGGTATTGCATTGAGAAAACAACACAAAATGACCAAAACACAAGAGTAAAATAGCTTCCATCTACGGATCA
The DNA here is from genome assembly GCF_037954235.1 of Aulostomus chinensis. NCBI lineage: Eukaryota > Metazoa > Chordata > Actinopteri > Syngnathiformes > Aulostomidae > Aulostomus > Aulostomus chinensis. Next base: position 14,308,840 of record NC_141334.1, on the reverse strand, counting down.
ATACCATTTTAAGTTCACGCTAGTTGTTTTATACCTGGTGCAGATTCATTTGGACACTATACTGTACTAATATACAGTGACCCTCAGTGTCAGAGAAAACACTTGTCCACGCTTGGAAATGTTTGCATGGCACAGCTGAACTACAGTATTCAGAGCTTAGGCTTAACACTGAAAGCTTAAGATAAACTCTTATACACAAGAAAGATGTGTAAGGGATTAATCCTGATTTTCAATATATATAAAATCCCTAAGATTTAAGAAAGTTTGAGTCATCTCATGAGATTAATATATATATACATGCAGAAAAATACCACTTTTACCAAAATGTATTGCATTCTATCAGCTTAGTTGCTCACGTTACAATAAAAAAAAATAAAAATCAAAGTCACCGTCCACCTTCTTATAATTATCAGATTCTCCATTTGAGTGAACGCTGTCTCTGAACAGCCATATTAACGTCCGACAAGGAATCGACATTACAGGGGTTGTCAGGACAACCAGCCATGATTCACAGAGGCCTCCACCTTGAGCTAGAAGCACTAGCCATGAGACTGAGCAGATGCTGCTCCAGTCAGCCAATCACAGGTGAGATGGAGAAAAAAGATGACATCATAGGCAAATTAGGGCAAATGCAGTGAGTATTTTGGTTGTTGTCGCTGCCTGCCTCTGAATATGAAGTCAGTTTTGTACTAAATCCTGAGCCGTTCTGCAGATGAATCTCCCAACTCAGGAAAAGAGCTGGTTCTGTGTCACAGTTGAAACACTTCTGTGTTACAAAACGCAAATACTGGAGAGCCCTCACAAGTCTGTCCATCCCACATTTTTCTCAGTTGACATACAACGCTTGACATCAAGATGCTGGGTTGAAAATACAAGATAACGTGGGTTATAACATAATACACACATGGTACATTTTGCTGTGTGCAATGGCGCACAAACCAACAATTTCACAGCAAAGAGTGAAAGTTTATCAGCTTTCATACCGTCATCATGTAACATCTCTTTCATGGTTTGCGACAACTTCAACATGTTGAGACAAAAAGGATTGGCACAGCGTTGAAAGTCATCAGACCCACTATGAGATCATTTGCACACACAAAATCTAGAAAATAAAGACATGGATGGTTGGAAATGAGGTTTGTTTAAATTAGTACATGAAAATCCAAACAAGTATTCATCAATTATTTTGGTCCTATGTAGTCAAGTTGGTCAAGTTTTAGTTGAGTAAATATCTGAGCATTTCAATCTCACCTTAGTCTGTGAAAACTGACGTCGGCTCATGCGTCTGCTCAGTGTGTTTGGGCAGCTGACTGTTTAGTGTTTGAACTGTGCTGCATATTCATTTTAGGCACGGTTTTCATTTATTGATTTAGGTCTCGTGTGAGTCGCTGAAATGTCTTTTAACTATTGTCAGTTTTAGTTTACAATTTGATTGTTGTTATTTTTAGTCTTCTCATGGACAAAATCTCTCGTGTATTTGATTTCATTTCAGCCAGTTTGATTGCTGCTAGTCCTTTTTGTTCAACAAAATCTCTCCAGGATGCAGTTTAATTTAGATCAGTTTTATAATGGTTAGGTTTTAGTAAAGGTATACATGAAGGATTCTGTAAAATCCTGAATGAGGAACGTTTTAGGTCTAATTTCTGCAACAAAACTAACACAAGGACTTGCAGTTAAGTTCTCGAGTTTTACCAGCCTGGCTTTAACAGATCAGCACACAACCTGACAAGACTGCAAAAGAACAGAACTTCATCTGAACATGAGATCCCTACTTCCCGGTCCTTTCGCTCGGCAAGTTTGGTCTGTTAAACAGAAAACCAACTGTGTCTGTCTGCTGGCTGCCTCCTCCCCCAGACCTGCTGCCCGTATTAATATTCAGCCTCGCAGCCAATGGGCAGAGCAGGGCGGATGACATCATGAGCTAGGGAACAGTGAGCAGCCAGTGAAGCATCCAGCCTGCCGAACAAGCCTGCTTTTAGGGTCAGGAACTGGTCTGACAAGAGAATGGCAATCCTGCCTGTAAACTGTCTTTAGGAGTTGGCGATGAATCCAGGAGAGATCCAGGCCCAATGGCGACACACTGAGCAAGAGAATGTGAAGACATATTTCAGGTAATTCCCTCTCTGTGTATGCATTAGGGGATGTAGAGGGGGAAGGCAGAGCAGGGAGGAGAGGGGAGGAGGACGAGGGGGAGGCTGTGTATGTAGGGGTGCTTTGTAGCCTTTTTTTTTCTCTCCTTCCACTCTGCATTCAGCCCAGCTAAGGAGGCAGCTGTTTCATCAGCAGTCTGTCCGTGACATGGAAATGGATGCCTGCATCAGATGGGCTGGACGTATTCTGTATGATCATACACCCCCCCCACCCCGCTGCACCACATCGTCTCTGCATGCCCTCCCTTGTGCCTCACAAATAGCATCTTAACTGAAGGAGAGGTGTTAGAATCAATGGTGGCGTTTGTATGGGCCTGTGTGTGTGTGTGTGTGTGTGTGTGTGTGTGTGTGTGTGTGTGTGTGTGTGTGTGTGTGTGTGTGTGTGTGTGTGTGTGTTCGTCCGTCCTGGAGTAATGCAGCAGCTGCAGTGGCAATACTGAAACAAAAAAAAAAAGCAATGCTATTTCAGGTTTGTAGTCTGAAGGATGAATCTGTACTGGATGGGGGGAGTAGATGGGTGATGGATGTTCTATTGCTCTGAAGGATGCTCTTTTGTTTTCACTTGTGGCCTTTCTTGGAAAGGTGTTAGGAAAAAAGGACTTGTATTTCTCTTTTTTCACACACACCCACATAGAAGATGCTTGTGGCCTGGTTTTAAACATGAAAGTGTGTAGCTGTTTCATGGCGGCTGTAGTGACAAGCAGATATACAACATCTGGTCACCTGACTTCATTGGGGATGGGAGTGGGGGTGGGGGCTGGTCCTGTGAAAGCCGAGCCATTCCGCCTCGGATTCTTCCACAGCCATCAGTGCAGGAGGATATCGGCTATATGGCGTGAGCTGAATGTGTGTCTCGCCATCACCTCTGCTCATTTATATGACTGTGTCAAAGCCGATGGATGAAAGTGGGGGGGGGGGGGGGCATCTCCCCCAGGAAGCAGCACAGTCATCCTCTGGTTTGTGAGAGAAGCAGGGCCTGATGGGAGACCTGTTGTGTGAAAGAGGGATGCGAGGGGAGTCATCTCAGTGATGGAGGGAGGGTGAGATGATTGAGGAAGGAATTGGGGGATGGGATGTTGGTGCTACTCCCTGCAAACATGGGCCTCTTATACTGATATAGATACGCTCCTCCTTTCACTTCTGATCCATCTGCTCAGACACTATGACTGCACTCCATTCTTTTTTTACTTTTCAGCCCAGTATGGTACTGGGGCTGAAATATAATTTGTGGCTAACAGAAACCATTTGGGTACATTTTTGGGGGATTTTGTTGTTGTTGTTATTGTTGTTGTTGTTGTTTTTTAGAAAAAGCTCCAGACCATACCATTCAACAATGGGCTGGTAGTGAGACTACATACACTGATGGACTGCAACTTTACAGTGCACGTGTTGATGCATCATGTCGTTCAAATGAGGTGTAACATTGCTGCTGGGTAATCGATGTCTCCTCTCTTGGCCTTAGACACCGTGCACACTGATACTTACTAACCATGTGTCTGCTATGTTCACACTGAAATTGAATTAGCTGTTACTTATCAATGAGGATGCGCCATCTTGGATTTTTTTTGTAGATATGTTGATATTTTATTGCTGATATATACCAGTGTTGATATTATGTGGATATCAAACCAGGTTTATATGATATTTCCACATTGTACATACTGAAATCTGTCTAATCCAGTTATCTGACTGTTTATTACCTCAGGTTTTCCATTGGCTGGTGTAACCCAACACACACGCTCTCTCTTACCTCACCACGGCTAACAAAAGCAGGGGACACTGAAGCTCCCCCTGGCCTGTAGCCTGCTAACCAGGCTCTCTGAAATATGATAGTAGGACATACACACACACACACACACACACACATGTTGTCCTCCATCTGTTGAGGACGTATACCGCTGCTGGACCGGTTAGTGTTCAAAATAGCCTCTTGTTTATAGATGTGTGTGTGTGTGTGTGTGTGTGTGCGTGCGTGTGTTGGAGGGCCCGAGTGGAGCAGTGGTGTATTGTGGTAGGTGTGTCAGAGCTACAGTCTGTGTGTTGTGGATTAGCATGTAGGATTGGAAGCCATCTGGCCATTTTGTCTCAGAAAGGGGAGGGGTTGGAGGGATGGGGGGAGTAAGTGAGAGAGATGGATGGAGAGAGACAGAGAGAGAGAAACACTCACACACTGACACATTGACACAGCTCTCTCCGTAATCTCCCCTCTTGATGTCTGTTGCTACTTAGAGAAGAGTTGCTTGTCTCTGTGTGTTTACTTGAACCTCAGTGATAGTCCTAGTGAGACTCCTTTTTCCGATGTATCAAACACAAATATGAGTTAACCACCACAGTCATGTTGCTTGTTTTGTGAGGGTTCAAGCTTCTAGTAAGTAAAAGGCGCTGAAGCTTTCACAGTAAATCATTCAGTGGGTGAAAACCAGAGAAAAGAAGGGTGAGATGCTGCAGAGTAGGAAGATAGAGGGTTCACGAGGTTTAAGGGATTAACAAGTTTCACTGGGTCAAGAGTTTGTCGAGCGGTGTCTGAACTTGAACATTTCTGAAGTTAAACAGGCCACAGACTGTAACATGTTGAAGGCCATCGAGCGGGAGGAGGTTGAAGTGAATGAAAAGATCGCGGGTGAACTCAGATGTAGCTGGCAAGGCAGCTGTTAAGTCTCGTTTTGTTATTAAATCACATTTCGGTCCTCTTTTTGGTGGTTTTGGAGGTGAGGACTTCACTCACAGTGTGTTCAGGGACTTTTGGAGGTTTATCATGATTTTGATTGTTTTCCTGTTGAAAAATCCAGAAAGACTGTCGTTATAAGGAATGAAGTTCTGTACATTTAGGTGAAAGTGACGATTTCCCAGAGCAGTGTTGTCACAGTGATGCTTTGCCTCCTGGCAGGTCTGTTTATTTTCTCAGCTCCATAGAGGTGCAACTACTGTCTCTGTTAATGGACTCAAACGTGAATAATGGTGTTTGCAAAAGCATAATGCAGTGCAGCAAGTGGGAGACTAACAGATTTAAATGCGTGGCCTGTTGTAACAGTGAGACAGCAGCTAGACTTGATTATATTCAGTATAATTCCAGAACATGACCAAGACTCGCCGAATTGTGTTTGAAAATGAAAGCGCAATAAAATGTTACATTTCAATATATTGAACATGTAATTTAATAAAGATCAGTCATGAATGGCTGAATTTTACCAATTTGTTTTTAATCAAAATCTTTATGAATGAAGGAACACAAGTAAACATCTTAATTTGAGCACATTAGTGACAAATAAACCAGAGAGCACTCAGGCAGCTGATATACTCAGCCAAAGTCAAGGTAAAAAGAAAAAAAAATCCCTTTTTTGCCGTCAAACAAGCTCATGCTACACTCTACCACCAAGTTTGCTGAAATTTGGCATCATAGATTGTTGCGTAATCCTGACAGACACACAAACGAATGACAGCAAATGCTACCAAAAACATTAGAGTGCACCGACAGGACTGCCCGTGAGTGGTTTCTTGGGATGTAAGAGATGTAGGTCACCATTGACAACACATTATGCACTCCCTAGGGTGAAGGCGGCTAAAGTGATGAATAAAGTGGTGTTTTCAGCTCTTGCTCGGGTTTGACAGCTACTCATAGCACCCTATGATCAAGATAGGGTAGTCGGTTTATGAACCAGGAAGGAAACATGATTAGGGTTTTTTCATACAAGGGGCATTTGTCTGTTTCTTGTATGCTTTCATTTGGATTTGGATTTGTGTGAAACAATTAAACATTCTATTAAAAATGATGATGTTTCTGTCACAGGTACATGAAGCTATCTCAAAGGCCTGCTGGATATTCACATTTTTCCCCCTGCACATGAATTCTCTACATATGAACTAATCCTGCACAAACATAGTTTTTGCTGGAAACACAATAGAGAATTACATATTACATGCACACACTGTACTGTATCCTCTTCCTCTCTGTGTGTTCTGTTTTAATGCTTCTCACGTGCAGAGCAGGTGCACCAGCTTGCGTGGCAAGAGGGAACCCACTCCCCTCTCTGCCTCCAGCTGGCACTCTCACATACCCACCTATGCTACTCTGATAGGGAAAAAAATCCTCACTTTGGTACCTGAGAGTAAAACCAGAGGATTAGTAGCTTTATCTGTGCTTGCGTGTCAGTTGTGGAAACATGCAGAATAACACAAAGACGCTCATTCGGTTTAAGAAGCTTTCCTTGCTGATAATGTGCGAGCTGGAGTACAAGGCCAGTCGAAATGCTAGCTGATGTTGTTTAGGCTGTTATAGGTTGAGAGTAAAATTATAGAATCAAAATTACAGGATATAAAATTTCAAACTTTGGAAACTGAAAAGGGTTTAGGGTTAGGGTCTGTTTTATAGCTCTTCACACTGACAATTTTAATCATGTCATCATGCACTTTAGCCACCGACGTAGGTCATAACTATGATTGATACAAGCTAACTTTGATCACAATGCTTCAGACAGGGAAAACTGCGCCCACCAGGAGGCGAGAAGTAGTGCATATTATCGAATATCATTGATAAACCACCACCGCAGGGGGACAAAATAGATTAGTGGCAGTTATACCAACACTTATTGTGCTAAGCTAACTAGCGGTCAGCTAGTCTCTGAGGATCTCATACAGAGGAGAAAATGGCATCTATCTTCTTGCTTGGCTCTGGGGAGGATGGAAAATAAGCACAAAAAGTTTGTGTATTCCTTTAAATAGTTAAAAAATAAATAAATCAGCTTGATCTCTCAAATGAGTCGCTGTAGCTCAATATCACAAACCGTCTATCAGGTAGGAATTGTCTATGATATTAAAATTACTGATAATGGGAATGTGTTTTGAATAAAGTTAGACGTTGCTGTCAGGAATGACTGCTCTTTCGACAGTCAGACAAGTAAAGAGGTTCTTTCTTTTTTGTTTTTTGTGTTGTTTTTTTTTCCCCCCAGCCTTTGTCTACGTGACAGATCGAGCTGCCGTGTATTTTAAGCTCATTTGTCCAGTTTCATTGTTTCATTTTGAAAATTCTCCTTCACCTGACAGAGTAAAGCTGCTTCACATTAAAGTAGACTTTTATTCCACTGGCATCTCCTCCAGAGACGGCACGCGGCTCAACTGTCAGAACACAATGTGCAGCAGCTGCGTCCGCTCTCACTGCTCTGTAGTTTTATACCATGCTCTTAATTGAAACTTGTTTATTTATGCTGCTGGAAAAAAAAGAAACGTGCACTTCCTTAGAAATGGGTATCAAAAATCTAAATCTATATAGACATGAGGCCAAAGTGTGTGTGTGTGTGTTTATGTGTCACCACTGGGACGAGTTCACCAGAACTAAATATTAAATGACAGTATGAGCTCTCGAGCCTCCCCAGCAGGGGAGTTACGGAGAGGATGAAGCCTGGTAGAATGAGTGTCATGGTGGTGGTAGACTGTGGTTTAATAAGAGTCTGGAGGGTAGACAAACATTTACTCTAAGTATGGGAAACATTACCCAACAGCCTTTTGAGCTGAGGGGTTTTAGTCGTTTAAAAAGTAAGGAAATCAACCGACCATCCACAGAATCCTTTAATTCTTCAATAGTAAATATTGCAGGCAATTGGAGGAAATAAGGTTAATTAAGATGAGATCAGTGCTGAATTTAAACTGGCAAACCAAGATGCTTTTCTGCAGTCTTAATTTGTGATGATTGAATAAGAAAGGAGGGAAAAAAAGAAGAAAAAAAACCTCGCAGACTAAATTCTTCTAATATTTTCTCCACCTGAGATATGAGAAGATTTGTGGAGCTAAAACATTTTTCACATTCTGCTTCTATTACGTTTAGTAACCTGACCTAGTTTCATTGCTGTGAATGTCTTTGTGCCGTCCGTGTGGAAATAGAACAGTAATAAAACGTAAAGTGTAATAAATATACCAGATGTATGAAGTCACCAGGGTGCTGATGCTACAGCTCTCTGCTAACAAGTGTTTTCAACACTATCCATTAAAAAAAGGGGAGGAAAAAAGAAGCCTTGATCAAGTAAATAAGCTCAGACACAGACATCTGGCTGGTGGCTAATAATAGATTACTGGTTACTCGTGAGAGGTGTGTGTGTGCGTGTGTGTGTGTGTGTCTTTCTAAACAATCGCCATCATAGGGAAGCATATGTCAATGTACAGTTTTCCTGAAGGATGTGATGGGTCAGTGTGAACAGAAACCTCATGAGGATGAGCCTTTGATATCAAGTAATCATGCTCCAGTTGGCTTAATCTGAACCACCGTACGGCTTTTATTCCAACACAATTAAACAACATTCAGAATTTTCACAGCTTTCCCCCAAGGCATATGTATCAGATAAGACAATACAAGTGGGAGAGTGACTGGTGAGATAATACGACAGCTACATTCCTAGTCTGGAATGTTTCATGTAGTTGTTAAGATACTTTTGTTCAGTATCAATTGAAATTAAGTTAAATAATCGTAACAGCTAGAAAACACGCCGCCAAGGAGGCTACTTGAAGGTAGTATCATCAAATCTGCTCAAAATTCCTATTCTAAACCAACAAAAAAATAGTTCTTCTGGATCGAGTCCTCCCCCGATCAAGATATGTGGCCTCAACAAATTTCATCACGTTACGCTTAATTCATATCAACCATTTAATCGAAAATTTGTATTCTGGATGTACAAATTACAATCGAGATCATTTCCAGGAGATGAACCTTGGACTGAAGGAAAACCATTTCTTCCTTTTTAATATTACCTGTCTTTCCACCATATTTCATCAAAATCTCTTTCATCAGAAATAGTTTTCTTAAGATATTCTGCAACTAAACAAATAGACAGACACATGCCGGAGATCACATGACCTCTGTGGGAGAAGTAATAGCCTGCACTCTGAGACCACAGACCTCTGCCACCAGCCCACTTCTAAATAACCAGATATCAGCATCCACACAAAGTGCTATGCATTTATGAATATTATCAATGTACATATTCCTAGATTCACATTAATTCCACAGTAATTCCTGTATTTGCTTTGAAATGAGTGATCATGTCAAAATTTTAAAACATTTGAAGTCAAGTGATTCCTAAACCCTTCTAGAATGTAGTGGGTTCTTCAGTTGCCCCCGCTCCCCACCTCCACTCCAAGTTTGGTCAAAATTAGTCCACAGGGTTTTTGGGGTTTTTTTGTGTGAGATTATTGATGGATTGTCAAAGTAAAGACAAATGAATGGAGGATTGAATCATCATAATGGCGCTAACTAACTGCGCTTAAACGCTCTTATGTATCTGTTCTACTAAATCTTTCCTAGTTTATGCTCTTAGTTTAATACAAGTCCGTCTCACCTGTGACGAGCAAACTGATGAGTTTACTGTCAGTAAAGCTGAGATGTTAGACAACACGCGCACTCAGTCTCGTTTATGTTAGACGTGTGTGTGCGACTGTAGAAATGGGTGTTCTGTATGTGTATTTTACACCCACAGCAACAAATGTGAGTCGGTGTAATAAATCTGGATATATTGACAGAACTATCATCTCACCAGCGCTGGTTGACACATGGAAATATCCCTAAACCGAGACGTACCGTGTCCAAACACATTAGTGCTCATAGAGGCGATGAATATCTTCCTCCATTTGAAATGAAAATCGGATGACACTGCAACTTGAGAGTTTGTGTAGCAACACATTGACTGTGTGTGTCATTGGCTGTGGGACTTTAAGGAGGAAGTATCTGCTTTTTTTTTTTTTGGTTCTTCAGGTTTTGTGTGTGTGTGTGTGTGTGTGCGTGCGTGTGTGTGTGTCCACTGAGTTCAGGCAACCGGCCTTTAGAGATCCTAGAGATGGTTGTATCTTTTGTGAAACATTCTTCTTTTTCTCATAACAGCAGGAAAGGCCAAAGTGTTTGAAACGGCGTTCATCAGTTTCGTCTCCGGTGGTAAATGTACACCACCGAGATAGAGGAGATAACAATGGCTAACTGCCTCTCTGTAGTAACCTCTTTATCCTCTGAATGTCCTCTAGCTGTCCATCCCATCCAAGTAATCAGCATCCTTCAAAGAAGCACAGCCAAAGCTAAAGCCAAGTCGAACAGACAGTGTGTCCTAATCAGGGGCATGAAGAGCTGGGCTTACGGAGCCCTCCCCCCACTGTGGGGCCATTACTGGGCCGCCACGGACTCAAGATTAGAGCCTCTTCCCGTGTTAGCCAGTCAAATTCAGCATTAATGTTTGAAAGAGCAAAAAATGCCAGCTTTTCATGGATAGATTAATATTTTATGAGGGAGAAATGTGAAAACATCCCCAGTAATATCTGAGGGTAGCTGGTGTGGTGTGTCTGTGCTGTGTGTGGGTGTTTTCTTTTCTCATTGCCGTCAAAAACGTCACATCCAAACCAAAACAAGCCAAGTAAAATAAGCCTGAAATAGCATCTTCTAATCAGTCTTTTACATCTGCATTTTTGCTGTTTATAGCTCTTTAAAAAAAAAAACCTACAGATTTGTGAATGAAAGAATTGCTCCAGTCTCGTCTGCTGAGAGATTTTATCTTCGCAGGAGAATATCAGTGTGCAGATTTGTTTTATTACACTTAAGAGACCAGCTGATGCGCTCAGCGACGACCGCGCCTGCCTGTCAGTCTGCGTGGTAAATAGGTCAGTGTTTTATGTGAGTGAAGAATCAGAAACGTCTCTAGGTCTCAGTGAATCTGCCATCTTTCGCTCTTCCGCTGCTCAGCAGAGCCGCAGCAGCAGCAGACATTCAGGTGATTAGCAAGATAACCGCGCAGCAGAGTTTAGACATTTGTGATATATGAAATCACTCTCAAGGTTTCCTGATTCATCCTTCGGCTGGTCGCGCTGTTTCTCGCCGCGCTCGCAGCGATGACCACAGACCACCGCATTATTCACCCTGCTCCTCAATTCTGATCTATTTATGAGTGTGTGCTGCACATTCTACGATCTTTCTGTTGCATGTTGCAGATATCAGAGGATATGAATGCATCAAGTGCAAAAGGTCAAAATGTCGCCTAGTCGTTGAAACTATTGGACCCCCCCCCCCCATTTGGTGAGCTCATTGATCAGATCTCAGTCACTGTTGTCAGGTTTTGATCGCCCACATGTGGGTGAATGAATCCATGTCTGTCCAGGACTATTAAAAGCACAAGGCTATGTTAATGGATAAACAGAAGCATCATCCACAGCTGCAGACCCTGTTTATATATTTACAATAAAAACATCAGTACGTGGTCAGTCTGCTCAATGTTGAATGCTAAAGTTGTCAAGCTTTGGCACAATAAAGTATCAGCCAGCACCACTTATTCAGCATCTTTAAAAAAAAAAAAGTCTTTGTTAAGTTTTTCTTGATTAAAGTTCCCAGAGGTTATGTAAGCGCTAGTGTTTCCATGGTAACAGATTAAATTAAGTCGCACACCAGTTTAAGAGACAGGGGATGTTAGCAACAGCAGCTCTGTGGTTACGTAGCGAGCATATCGTTAGCCCCGCAGCCAACAGTTCATTATCTAGGCAGCGGAAATGTAGCGTTGGCCTTGGCCTCACGGCCCACCTGTATCTGGACGTGACAGCTGACACAAGGAACTGCTGCATATACATGTCTGGAGGGATGTGTGTTGTCGTGGTGGCCATGATGGCCGGCTAGCTTCATTTCTGTCAGCGGGTACTTGGTGTGAAATGTGTACGCGAAGTTGTGGCTTGAAGGCATTCCACTACAGAACTAAATAGCGAAATGAAAAAGGCAGAAGAACACCGGCGTGTTTAGAGACGAGGGGGATTAAGGAAATTACTACGATTAAAATTTAATCTGTTATAGGACGATGAGCAGGAGTGAGTGCAGGAGTGGCTGCCGTTCCGTGACAAGGTCCTCAAGCCTTGTTGTCTGAGACTCTTTCGCATGTCAGCAGTGTGAAATCCTTTTACAGTTTTTGCGGGTTCGGTTAACGACACACTTCGTCATCCCCACAACATCACATCTCATTAGATCCTGGAAATTACACATCGGCACTCAGGTGCCGCAAAAGAAAATCGGAAATATGAAATGTAGATTTGCACCTTCCTCCTGAAATATTTAATAATTCTTCTTATTCTCATCATGTCTGGAGAGCGGCACAGAAACACCGCTCAGTTCATTATGAAACACTTAAGATTATTTTGGTGTTTGATCTTCAAGACCTTTTCAGATAATGAAGGTTTTCAGATATTATATAGTCTGATTAAGATGAATGAAACGTTGGAATCCACCTAATTACACATTAATGCATATCACTAATATTATCAAAGGTAAGAAAACTCATCAGAAGAGACACTGTTCAGACTTAAGCAGCTAGATAAACCCGTAGTTGATGGAGAGTTTAAACAGCTTTTACAGATTAGCAGTTATACATCTTCTATCAAGGCAGAGCGCAGAAATAAAACATTCATTTATCAGCCAGACGCGGAATCCTAATTTTAGCTACATAACAGCCATAGGGTCACCATTCAGAGGACGCAATCTGGCTCTGGGTTTCCTGTCACAAGGAAACGACACAACGTTACAAATGTGTTTCACATGAAAACAAAAATCGTTTCTGAGATTTTAGGCAGTCCAGAGGAAAGCGGAGAGATCTTGTGCAATAATTCTGTTAGTGTGGAAATGTCTGATTAAATCACGGCTTCTTATCGTGTTACATCTTTTTCCTAATCTAATTCCTTCACTTCAAACCAGTTCTTTTGGGAAGTTAACAAAGAATAGGGTGTAACCAATCAGATTTAGCCTCGAACAGGAGACAGTTACGTAAAATTCTAAAGGCCGCTGTGAAGGCTCACCACAGTGCTCCCTGGGTAAGAGCTGAGGAGTGGTCTTTGTTTGCTAATGTAGGTCTCCACTAAGGGGGCAGCCTGGATGGCCCGCTTTCTGGGACGGTGGTGCTGCACATCTCATGATGGGCTTGGCCTCAGGGCGAGGCAGTGAAGGAGTCTAACATGGTGGTGGCTGGGGTGGAGGGAAGATGTGAGGATGAGTGATGGAAACGTTTCCTCTCGCCAGTTTCTGTCAGAGTCAACATCAGACTACGACTGCATCCTGGGAAATCATGGCAACATGATGCAAAAATATCCAGTTTAATGACAATTTTAAAACTCTTATCTTTATCTCCTCCTGATACAAGTAACCATCATCTGACTGTAATGAACTCTTTCATGTGGATTTGCCAACCAGCAGTCAGTGCTGCCTGCCGGTGCAGGATTCCTCTTGTTTGAATACTAAAATAGACCAAAGAATACTCAGACTACCATGAAAAGAGTTTTCTGTAAGCGTCAGATATGTCTGAATGCAGTCACGCTGCCTCAGTTCTGCTGCGGAGGAGAAGCGATTCACCCGAACCTCTGCAACGAGACATCCTGCTCAGACCTTTAGCGAGGTTCTCATCCAAAATGAATGTGAGAAATGCTGAGATTTTGTTGAGCCACATGGAAAAACACTATGAGGATTGTTGGAAACGATCTACGTCACTCTGCCGTTGCCCAGATGTTTTTTCAGTTGTAGAATATGAAAGGAAGTCAATGTTGGAATTTTTTGCTGATGTCTGATATGTCAATATTGTACAACTAATATAGTCGACAGTATTTGTCGATGAGGGTATTCTATGTATAAAAAAATTGTACCATGTTATTATATTTATGATATTTTCATACATAAAGTTGAATTTTGAAGAGCTTAGAAATTTTCCATTCATCCATCCATTCATTTTCTACTGCTTATCCTGTTAAGAGTCTGGGGGGCTGGATCCTATCCCAGCAGCCTTCAGGTGAGAGGCAGGGTTCACCCTGGACAGGTCACCAGTCCATCACAGGGCCAACACATAGAGACAGACAACCATTCACACTCACAGTCACACCTACAGTCAATTTAGAGTATCAATCAGCCTCGTCCCCTCTTGATGTCTTTGGACTGTGGGAGGAAGCTGGAGTACCAGAGAGAACCCACACAGGAACAGGGAGAACATGCAGACTCCACACAGGAAGATCCCGTGCCTGAGGCGGGGATCGAACCCGGAACCATCTTGCTGTGAGGCAACAGTGTTGACCACTGCACCACCGTGCTGCCCTTAGTTGAGAAGTTTTATTTTAATTAATTAAAAAATAAACAATTGAGATGGAAACACTGTCCAACAAAGGGTGGAGTGTAAGTTTAGAGCCTCTTTACACAAACACATGAACACACATATTTTGTGTATTTTCTGTTGCTGAGCATCATCTAACAAGCTGTCTCAACCATTGCCTGCTGAGATATTGACAGAACCATTTACAAGTTTAATCCCTTGATATTCTTGTATTGTTTTCTCTGAGGCTCGAGCACGTTATGATCCAGAAATCACCCTAAACTGCCTGTCACCGATCTATGTGCAGACTTCTAAATCTCCCATTTGTGTGTGTGTCTCTCTCTCTGTCTCTCTCTCTCTGTCTCTCTCTCCCTCTCTCTCTCCACCAGGACATTGTGAGTGCTACTAAAGATGTCTGATAGCGTTGATATTGAAGAGAAACCACCAGCCCCTCCCTTGAGAATGAACAGTAGTTCCCGAGACTCTTCATCAGTGAATCACGCCTCTAAACCGCTTCCAATGGCTCCAGAAGAGAAAAACAAGAAGGTCCGCCTGCGCTCCATCTTCCCTGGGGGAGACAAGAGTGGGTATCCCTCATCTCACGTCACAACTGCATTCATTCATGTGTAATCTATGACTTCATCGTGAATGAAAAGAGTTAAAATGCAGTGATGTATTTGTATGTGCGGCTGATTCCTGTAGCAAACAAGAAGAAGGAGAAGGAGCGTCCTGAGATTTCCCTTCCCTCTGACTTTGAACACACTATTCATGTCGGCTTTGATGCTGTAACAGGAGAATTCACGGTGAGTCTCTCTGTCACCTGACAGTCACTCATGCAAACCAGGAAAATCTTCCTCCCTCATATATTTCTAAAAATATTGCAATTCCCCCGAGTTGAGATAAAAACTGTATCTCTTCACTTAAAGTTGGTATACACACTTTCAGAATCATACGAATGACAGAAAGTTTGAATTACATTTAAGATGCAGTTTTACTCTACAGGAGATGTTCTGCCCAAACTCAGATGTAAAATGCAACGAGACATCATTTATCTATCAAGCAACTGATGATGTCATCACTGGTGTCTTATTACCACCCCACAAATATTGAGCCATATTTTGCCTTTTTCTTTTTGGCAATTTGGTGCCTAGGGTTGCTAAAGTGACGTCTTCACGGTGTATAGTATACTGCATGTGTGAGATGTCGGGGGGGGGGGGTGCTTGCGCCATTGATTCAAAGGTCACAGGTTAAAGGAAAAAGTATAAGGAAAGGAAAACCTTTTTTGACTTTATAATGAAAAAGTTTTTAATGTTCCAAAAACATACAGTGTCATTGTAACTGATAATAACTCTGCAAAGATATAGCACAGAGCTAAAGGCAAAACTGAGAGCAGTCAAATATTTCTTTGTGAAACCAGCATGTGTTCGAAGAACTGACAGAAAACATCCATGTCTGTAGAAATTTTGATTTCACTGTACCAAAGCTTTGAAGTTATTCTGCAGTGCTGCAGAATAAGAGGAATAGTTTCACATAAAAACTCAGAAAACAGAATTTTTTTAGTTGAGCTTGGTTTAGTTGTGACTGAAGAACTATCGACAACCTTCATTTTTTTTTCCCAAAGGAAGATGCTCAGATTACGTGGTACACTTGACAACTTGTAATATGTGTGCGTGTGTGTGTGTGTGTGTGTGTGTGTGTGTGTGTGCGCAGGGTATTCCGGAGCAATGGGCCAGACTCCTACAGACCTCCAACATCACGAAGCTGGAGCAGAAGAAGAACCCACAGGCTGTGTTGGACGTCTTAAAGTTTTACGACTCTAAAGAGACAGTCAACAACCAGAAATACATGAGCTTCACCTCGGGAGGTATGCAACAGCTGATCCACGACGAAGTGAAAGACAAATCTCATTGACAGATAATGGTTATATTTGTATTTACATTGAAATTTTCATATAAACTTCCAATAAAAAAGATTTATTTTCGCTGTTTCAGACAAGTCAGCACATGGCTACATAGCAGCAAACACTCTGGTGAGTTATAACATATTCTTCCTTTAATTGTTTTTAATAAGTGTTTTATTATTACTCCAAAAAAAGTAAAAATCTGGCAAAATACACATTAGTTAATTCTTCAATTTAAATCAATAATGATGTCAGATAAAAAAAACCTTGCTGGAGGCGGCACCTTTCTCTGTTTAAGAATCTGATCGCTGCGATTCATACTTAGGCTCTTACTATTATTATGGTGTAAATGTGCCAATTTCAAAATAATCTGATATCCAGGCTTCCGCCATGCACCATCTCTTTTATGTTAGGAAATGTAATCGTTAATGATTTATGTAATAATTAAACAGGTAAGTCGGCTTTATCTTCTCATGCTGAACCTCTCTCGTCCCACCAAAGTAAATCTCTTCCCTCACTCCTCTCTGTCTGGTCATCTCGGGGATGTTACTCTCGGGCACACTCATTTCACACACCCTTTAATGGGCATTGTGTGTGTGTGTGTGTGTGTGTGTGTGTGTGTGTGTGTGTGTGTGTGCGCGCGTGCACTCGTGTGTTCCCTGCAGGAGACCCACTGCCCTCACTATGCAGTATAATTCCCTGAATTTTGCAAACATGCCAGTCACTTTGCACAGAAACGGAGACTGCTGTGAGAGTCACTGCTGCTCATTGTTTATTTTTCCAATCTACTTAACCAGATTTTGAAATACCCACAGACAAGCCTCAGTGGAGGCTCAGCTTGCATCTAGGAGGACTCCCGCTATGCTGACCTCATTCCTGGCTTTGACCAGAGTAATCTATGCTTTCAATGCCTTGGTCTGTGCACGCTCAGTCGGGTGAAGGAGTGGAATCTGAGTCTGTTCAGGGGGATTCGCCACCCCGGGCGAACTATACTAGGATGGCTTCATGCAGGCTGGTTCTTGAAAGAGCTCTTTGCTGGTGAAGGGCATGCGGGTTCAGCAGTGAGGCTAAGAGGTTGCTCAGTGAGGGTGCATCTCAGCTTCGGACTGACACAGCGGTCCACAGCCTCCAATTCGCTGCAGTGCCATAGATTGGGCCACATTGCCTCAGGCAAGGACAACCACTGGAGAGGTGCCAGTAATCAATAACCAGCCTGTATGAACAATTTATCTAATATCTAAGAGAAACACTGGGCCTCATTCAAGAAATGTTCTTACAAAGATATGTGTTCTTGTTCATAAATGTTTTTTTAACCCTTAATTTAGTCTTACAGGCAGGAAGCAAAGCCTAATGGCTGTTTCTATTCCTCACTTCTGACATCTGTTGTGTACCTCTCGTAACTGTCAGTCACCCAGACAGGCAGGAAGTACACAGTCGATGTCACGAGGCTTTGCTTCACGTCTGTAAAACTAAATTAAGAGGTTAACAAAAAATCTGTGTGGAAGAATAATTCATGAATGAGACCCACTAACCTATCATGTCACACCAACTTACCTGCCGTCTTGCTTAATATTTCAGAGGTGCTGTGTCTTAACCTCTTCTCATATTGTCTTGTCACCAAGGATCAAGAAATAGCAATGTGTGAAACCATTTACCCATAATCCTTTACCGAGATGTAAAAAAAGAAAGAAAATGTGTCTGTCAGCCGGCGCGTGTGAGAACTGCATCCGTTTTAATCAGCTATGTTGCCTTGTACCTCACCTTGACCTCTACTCGGCATATATTTATAACTTTGGGTATTGGTGCTGGAGACATGTGTTGCATCCTAATGATGACAAAACGTTGCAGTCAAATTTTAGAGTGGGAGACTTGTGTGAGACATCCCAAACTGAGCGTCCTGTGTCTGATAATGGTTGGTTAATCAGAGATCTGCTGATAGGAAAGACAGAATAAAACAGGACAAACAGAAAGACGATTGAAACAGGGACAGGTGATGGATTGTCACTGTTATAGTTTTTTTTCCCATTCTTCCTTCAAATCTTACTTCAGTGTGTTTCCTGAGTTTTAGACCACAGAGGTCACCTGACAACCCACATTAACAGCTGGGAGAGAGAGAGAGAGAGACGGAGAGAGAGAGAGAGAGAGAGAGAGAAAGAACTTTGCCACCTTTAACTCTCATGTCTTTTTGTAGATGTAAAACTCTATGTAACACATAGCATCATGTTAGATGCTTCAGGAAGGGAACAGAGGAATAATTGATTTGGAAAAATCGAAACTAAGCATAACTGATGTTTGAACAGATTCATAATTCAACTTTTGTCCGTTCAGTCAGGACTAAAAGCCCCATAGCTCTGAAACTGTTGGATTAAAGTGTTCCTTTTTGATGTCAATTCATTGGTTTCAGCTTTACGCACCAATTACAGTAACAACTATTAGAAGGACGTGTGAGCTGCAGCTCAAGAAAAGTTGTCACGCGACAATGTTTATGACTAACATGGTCGTAATTATTAAGGTTATGTTGTACATTGAAACATAGAGATGGTCTGGGACAAAACGTTCTTTTGTGAATGAAAAAAAAAAGGTTTCCAAAATAAACCTAAAACGCCTGAAGTCAGAACAACAACAAAAAAAAAACCCTCAAGTTCATCATCAAGGCGCTAGTTGCTAGTGGGATGATGTAATGGTTATAATTGCACTGATGCACTGATAAATTAGCATCATGTGGCTATTTGCAGCAATAAATAGCATGACTGTTTTCATTTCCCGCTTTGTCAACAAACAGCGTGTTAAACAGGAGAAGAGACAGGATCATTGGTGGGCAACAGGGACAAACGCAATGAAAAGGATATATGAAGGGACATTAACTGAGGTTTCATCACATTATTTGTTGTAGTGTAAAATCTAATACACATATTTGCCACTTACAAGTGAGACCCAGACGAGCGGATAACCTAGATAACTTTCTCTCCTCTGTGCACGCATTAGGGATCTGAGACCAGCTGACTGCTAGTTAGCTTAGCATGATAAATAGTAGTGTGTGGGAGGTGTTAACTCCATCATCCCTGCTCAGTTTCCAAAACCTGTAGTTGCTCCTCTGCTTCATCTCTGCTCTGATCATATAGATCAGGTTCAGAAGTAATCCTCCTCACTCCCTCTTAAAAAGTCAGACATAGTTTGTAGCAGCAGCCACGGTTCTAGTTGTTGATAAATGTTTGGGACTTTTCTCTTTTGTTAGCTTAAGTCTTCGGTTGCTATGTCAAATCACTGGGCCAAGTCAGGAAAGCAGTTCCAGCGATGTATCTGACTCTGAAATTACAATATCTTACAATTTGAAATGTTATTATGAATGTCATTTGGTGACCAGACAGAGGTATGCTAACACTTCCCACCCACTATCATTCATTGTGCTAAGCTAACTAGCAAGAGTCTCAGACTCCCGAATGCAGCACATAAGAGAGAAGGGTGTCTGTTTTCTGGAACGGATCTTGGGAGGATAGAAACTATGTTTCTCCAAAACTTGACGTGTTCCTTAAACAATAAAAGTTCATGAGCCAACGCCAACGTCTTTTACCCCGCTGTCTCCTTTTTGAAGCGGTCGGTTAAAATAACTTCTAATGTCCTGATGTCTAAAGAGAGAGGAGAGGAAACTTCCGCTTGGAGACAGCTTTGGTTGTACCTCTCCTCATGCTTTGTTATATTAGGGGACAAATTACCAACCTAATGTCCATCCCTCAGTAGCGTACCCCTGCCCTCCCCCCTCCCCCCTGAATCCACTTACTCTCAAACATTGTGTGGGTTTGTTTTGAGTAAATCCTCCCATTTTCAACCTTCACATTCAGAACCGACTGCTGTCATCTGGGCCTCCTGTCAGCCTTAGAACCTGCAGCGCATTATTTGACAAGGTAACTTCTCCATATTACTTTCCACATGATGTATCTCTGCATTGGCTTTCCAGATAAATTGATCTCCTAATTTGAATTATACCCAAAATGCTCACAAATATTTCATTTTAGAGGCATCATCACTCTCTGTATTGAAATTTCACGGGGGGTATGATTGGATCTCTTAGTTTAGGATGTTCACTGGTGTATTCATTCTCTTCTACTAGAGCGCCTCTTGTTTTTGAAATGGCAGGGCAGGGGCGCATGCCACAGAGGGTTGTGATGACTTTTGAGCTGCATGTTTGCGTTCATATTCCTTCCGATTTTTGATCCACATTACCAATAATCTGCCTGTAACTTCATCACCATCGTAGACATTAGCGCATGGCTCTGTAAGGAAAAACACATGGCACTGCTTACAGATAGCCAGGCACTCATCTCTGCACTGCGGTCTTGGCCCAGCCGTCCTCAAAGCAGGTCAGAGGCCCTGGATGTCTGAATGAAGAACCGGGACACTCGCTCTTTAATAGACCTAAGCTGCACTGCTTCATTTATGCATGACAAGACTGAAAAGGGAGGTTTCTATTCCATGAGAGGGAGATGATCTGAGGCCAACAGAGTTTTAGTCTTCAATAAAGCCTGTGTATTAAGCGTCATAAACATATCCGAAGAGATTTAATCACACTTGTTATGAAAGGTATATCTGTAGTTCATCAACACATTGCACATTCCTGCAATGTTGCAGCATGGTTTTTTTTTCTCCTCTCACACATTTTAACACAGAACACTTTGTTCCTATTTAAAGATTCATTCTCATTCATAGCACACCTGACCCGACCCCTCGGCTCAAAAATCCCCGCAGATAAACGGCACTGAATGGCTCCTCACTCTTTCTTTTAAACACTCATAACAATCCCCTCCACTATAATCACAAATTCTCTCAACAGTCTTTTTTTGTGTATGTTTGCATAAAATCACAATTACACGTGATCACAGCAGGTTAAGTGTATTTTATGTGCTCCTTTTGGGATGACGTGTTTAATATGATGCATTTTTACTCTCCGGTATATTGTTTCTGTTTTATGGTTGAAGTGAACTCTATTCTTAAGTCATTAACTCGCCCATTTAAATTGTGGTAAATTGGGTTCACAGAGTTTTTACTGTGTTATACAAAGAAAATATTTCTGTTTGATTTGTGGACAAAAATTGAGGTTCTGCACCTTTTTTGTTTTGTTTGTATTCCATGCTGCTTTGTGGCACATGCGCCTACTTACATCTCATTCCTACAGGGTGCCAAAACATCATCGTCAGAGCCCCCAATCGCTCCGCCTGTATCAGAGGAGGAGGATGAGGAGGAAGAAGAAGAGGAGGAGGAGGAGGAAGATGAAGATGATGATGATGAGCTGCCCCCGGTCATCGCGCCTCGACCTGAGCACACTAAATCTGTTAAGTTTAACCAGCGTGATTAAGGAGTCTGTTCTGCTGCGTGTGTAATCTCCCATGAGTTTCTTTTAACACTTGTGCTCTTGCAGATCTACACACGCTCAGTCATGGACCCACCAAAGCCTCCCACCCCCGTGAAAGAGGTGTTGACCCCACCAGAGTCGCAAGTCCAGCCAGAGAACACATCCAACACAATGTATCGCCATACTGACCGTCAGAGGAAGAAGTCCAAAATGACGGATGAGGAGATTCTGGAGAGACTCAGTATGTGTTCATACAAAGTCTTTTTGTGTGTGTTAGTCAAAAATATTGGGGTTGACATAGCTCAGAGGTAGAGTGGCCGTCTAGCAACCAAAGGGTCGCTGGTTCGATCCTCACTTCCCCCGGTGACCATGCCCAAGTATCCTTGAGCAAGATACTGAGCCCCTAATTGCTCCTGATGGCCCTGCGACAAACTGGCGACCCCCGCCTCTCACCCAATGTCAGTGGGGGCAGGCTCCAAGCCCCCCCCCCCCCCCCCGCCCCCCACACACACACACACACACACACACAGAGGAGAGAAGGGTTTCTATCTTTGGAGAAGATGGACAACAAATGAATTTCCCAAAAACTAAAACATGTGCCTATAGGGACACTCAGGTCGTGTCCATAGTATGAAAGTTTTTCTTTGACTAAAATTAAAAAGGATTTATGTTCGACATTTCACACAAACTACACCTTTTTTAATTACTTCTAACTATAATAAAAGACAAAAATGCTGTTGGGAGTTGGTTGTGTGTGTGTGTGTGTGTGTGTGTGTGGTAGTTCAAGCTTTGATGTGCAGCAGTTTCTTTTCTCCATCTTGTGTATATTTAGAAGAGTATAACACATACCAAGTGAACTAATGTGATCCAAACAGTCCTTCATTGATTAATTGCAGTCTTAACCTGCACTGCTACTCTCGCAGCATTGTAATATTAATGAACTTCAGCCTAACTTTGGAGGACACAAAGTTAAATAAGGATGACAGCACTACAAACCAGGCCATCTCTGCTTTGAGAAGCGATTCTCCCCTGATGTTTTCTGTGTATTGAGGCCATCACTTAATTATTATGTATCTGTTTTCTCAGGGAGCATCGTGAGTGTGGGGGATCCCAAAAAGAAGTATACACGCTTCGAGAAAATAGGACAAGGGTGAGACTTCTGTCTGTGATCGTAATCCAGTCGTCATGGTTGCTGAAATAAAGCGATTTCAGGAGCAGTCAGTCTCTCCAGCAGAGACAGAGGCGGGGTTAGGGGGAATGACTGGGTTACAAAAGAGGAAATGAGAACAGTATCCTGGAATGGCTAAAGGCTAGATTAGCTCATCTCTCTCTCTCTCTCTCTCTCTCTTTCTGTCACTCCCTGCTCACTGCACAGACAAGATAAACTATGATGCTCGTTCTTTCCATGACTGATCAGGAAGTACTGTCTTTTAGATATTATTTATTTCTCTTATTCTCTTCATTAACTTTGAAGTACCAGGAAGTGGTGCAGGTGTCAGTGATTAGCAAGAGAGAAAGCGTCAAAAGGGAAATAGCAGAAGTGAAAATGTTACGCATCCAAACAAGAGGAGAGGATGGATGCAAATCTCAAGCCAAAGCTGGAAATCCCCTTAACATCCAAGTGTTTTAGTAGGTTGTGTTTTTAGCACAGGAACCAGGCCTTAAATTAATTCTCCAAATTTTTCATTCTGACTGATAAGAAAAAAACAAAACAACAACAACTATGTTTGGTGGTAATTGAAAGTCTATACCTGAATATATGTGCGCAACACAATTTAGCATAAATTAAGTTCCTGGATCCAGAAGACAATCTAAATCTATTTGTGATATTCTTACATCAAGCAAAAGCACTATCGAACCCAATTTCCTTTATTTCATATTGCTATGTTTTTGAGAAGAAATGTCAGATTTTGCCTCAAAATGGTGCCAAATACATCCAACATAAATTGAAACGTCCTCAAAACAACGCTTTTTGTGCATTTCTCCAGGGCGTCCGGCACTGTGTACACCGCCATCGACATAGCAACTGGCCAGGAGGTAAATCCCATGAAGATGCTGATTATTTAATATTTGCATAAATGTCACATTTTTTGGTTCCAAACGAAAACTTGTGTGTTTTTTGTCAGGTGGCCATTAAGCAGATGAACCTGCAGCAGCAGCCTAAGAAAGAGCTGATCATCAACGAGATCCTGGTGATGAGGGAAAACAAAAACTCTAACATAGTCAACTACCTGGACAGGTCAGTGCTCGCGGACGTGTTTGTGGACCCAACGGGTGTACGAGAGAGTTAAAAGAGAAGCTTCTCTGGCAATCTCTAAATGGATTTTAGTCCTCACCCCCACAGTCTGGTGTTCAATGAAGGAAGCTTAATTTTCAGTTTCACTTCATCAGATTTGTCCTCTTCTTCCTCTTCTTCTTGACGACGGTCGGCATTATTTATAAGATGCATTACTGCCACCTACTGTTGTGAACCAGAGAGAATCCTTTCACTTGCATCAAATTCATCAAATCAAAGAATTGCTGCGCTGTTCAAAAACTTAGATATAATGACGACATCACGTTGCTGCTTGTTTACGTACAGTAATTAGATAACGAGATGGAATTGCTGAAGTTAACGAAACATTGATTTAGCGTTAATCTCATTGTCTCATTTTGCATCCTTAAGTTCGGTCTGCAGCAAATTTAAGGTAATCTTAAACTAAATTTAAAAACAAAATGTAATTAGTGGACAGGAGATAAAAACAATATTAGCACCCTAATCAGCATTTATTTACAAAGACCCTTTTGAGAATGAACAGTTGTAAACTCACAGAAACAGATAACGCATGATCAAAGTCAGTCCAGACATGTGTTCATCGGTCTTCTGAGCTCAGGTATCTTTGATTTATCAACAGATATCTATAAGATGGCATTGATCAGCAGATATCATTACTCATAATTGACTATTATTGTGAATTTACCGTCGAGGGATTAGAAATAATCTGCTATAAGGTGCCCATCCATCTCTCTGTTTTCTAGTTATTTGGTAGGAGATGAGCTGTGGGTGGTGATGGAGTACTTGGCGGGAGGATCGTTGACAGATGTCGTGACTGAAACCTGCATGGACGAGGGCCAGATCGCTGCGGTTTGCAGAGAAGTAAGAAGCCAAATGTAGACATCAGCAGAACAAACCTCCCCTCCTGTACTGCTGTCTAGCTGACCTTTATGTTCACGTCAACTTATTCGAACAAGAAAAATCCACAGCTTCCCTTTATTTGCTTTGTGTCCTTCTCCGTAGTGTCTTCAAGCCCTGGACTTCCTACACTCCAACCAGGTGATTCATAGAGATATAAAGAGTGACAACATCCTCTTGGGAATGGACGGATCTGTCAAGCTCAGTAAGTCTTCTTGTTTTGTCAGAACACAAATGAAATCTTTTTTTTTTTTTTTGGTTTAGTGTGGCAGAATTAAAGTAAAGGGAGGATCGTGTTGAATGAAAGCTCGCTAAACAAACCCCTGCATGTCCCTCCCTCCATCTCCCTCTGCAGCCGACTTTGGCTTTTGTGCCCAAATCACTCCAGAGCAGAACAAGCGCAGCACGATGGTGGGCACGCCCTACTGGATGGCACCGGAGGTGGTGACTCGTAAGGCTTACGGCCCCAAAGTAGATATCTGGTCTCTGGGAATCATGGCGATAGAAATGGTGGAGGGAGAACCACCCTACCTGAATGAGAATCCACTCAGGGTAAGAAACAAACCTCAAGCCTGGACCGCCGTTGCTCCTCAGTGGTCATACATTGTGCAGGGAGATGAAATATTCAGGCTTTCTCTCGTGATGCCCTCATTTGATAATCTGTTTTGCCGTGGCCATGTTTGCAGGCGCTGTATCTGATAGCAACCAATGGGACTCCAGAGCTACAGAACCCAGAGAGGCTATCATCTGTCTTTAGAGACTTCCTCAATCGCTGTCTGGAGATGGACGTGGACCGCAGAGGTTCTGCCAAGGAGCTGCTTCAGGTACCGTACTACCGCCTGCTAATCCTCCATGAACATGCTTTCATAAATGTGCACTTGTGCAGCTAAACTCTGTAAATTTGGTCTTCCTTTAGACTTGAATATTAAGACTTCAAACCCTCATCAAAGTATAGTAATCCAGCTCCTGCTTTCTTCAAGTCCTGCAGGAAAACCTCACTTAATGTGAACTTTTATAAATTTGGGATGCTGATTAACTCCGTATTGATGTTTTATTTCATGTTGTCTGCAGCATTCCTTCCTCAAGCTGGCGAAGCCCCTGTCCAGCCTGACGCCTCTGATTGTAGCTGCGAAGGAAGCCATAAAGAACAGCAGTCGCTAGGGTGTGCCCTCTGTCCCCGCACCCGAGGCTGGCGCCCTGCCTGTGATGTGTGTGCTCAAGGGGGGGCAAGGGCATGGATGTATGGAGGTTGGTTGGCGTGACAGTGACAGCACAAGGCGCCAGGGTGGGGGGGTGGGGGGGGGGGTGGGATTGTGACTTGCAATGAGAGCACAAGGACAAAAGACCCCCAGGCTTCATTTGTAGGATGGACATCTGGCCTTGCAGCCTCTCGGCCCATGCTGCTACCTTTCCTCCTCGTTTACTTCTGCAGCAGCATCTGTACACGTAGAGCAGTCCATCACAAGTGTGTGTGGGTGCGTGGGTGTGTGTGTGTGGGTGCACGCAAAAAACGTGCACATCTTTGTGTCGTATGTATTGTTTGGAGGGGGGGCAGCTGCTTCCAGACCAAAAAAAAAACCCAAGAAAGTGCGCTCTTTTTCATGAAGAAAATAAATTAAAGAGCTGGTGATTCCTGACCTGAGCAGCTTCAGGCTCTCTTTCTTCTAGACCCTCCGTGGAGCGCAATCAGAATGGGTGGCGTGTGTGTGTGTGTGTGTGTGTGTGTGTGTGTGTGTGTGAAAGAGAGAGAGAGAGAGAAAGTAGGGGTGCAGCTACAGGGGAAAGTCAGGTGTCATTCATTTTGCGTAACCTAAACCAGATTTAAACATCCTTCATTCATTGCTTCATTGTGCTGCCGAGGTTCTCTCCTCTTCATCTGAGCTGACTCCATCATAGAGTCACTTGAGGTCGTGGAGGCGATCTATAGTTTATTTGCTCAAACAGAAGCAACATATCAGTGTCGAATTTGAGATCACGCACGTGAATTTTACTCACCCTCTTACAGCTTTTCTATTCCTGAGCAGCACTCCATGCTAACTTTCTTTTATGCTATTTATTTTACAATTTGAATACTTTGATTATCAGTTCCAGGAAGAATGTGTATAATGTTCGTTTGGTACGATCGTCATTCTTTTCATTTAACCCCTTGATTACACATGCAACTATTTTTTTTTTAATGAATAAGTCGGTTCAAAGTAATATGCATGTCCACATAACTGAGCATATTCACCGTGTGCAAGCAAACTGATTATTCATAGATACTGAATGTGTTCGGTTCTCTTGATATTATAACAGAACTGTGTCAAATTTAGCTTCTCAATTTATGACATGGTGGTAATGTTACATTTCACAGCTCAGTGTTCAATACAAGCAGACAGAAAATAACTTCAAAATTATAAATATGGATATTTTGGGTGAAAATTACTATCTATATGACAAGTTGTGCTTTTTAAGATAACAATCCTAAAGATTTCTAGTCCGTGTTTCTTTGGCAACACTGGAGTTACTAGTGGTAGCATTGCTGTGGTTCAGTACTTCCGTTCCCAGAATTCTTGGGGCAGCAATACAAGCAATTGTCATTTTATTAAAGAAATCAGGCAATAAGTGGCCTTTTCTATCATTCTGTCATCTAATTACTGGCAGCAGCCGGTCTGGTTGCTGGGTGAGACGTTGAAGGTGCTGTGTGTCGCCTGCAGCTCTTCCCCTCACAGCTCACTGTTGCTCCTCCTCCTTTTCCCATCACTTCCTGCAATATTTAAAACTGATCTACTGTCCCCTTACAGAAAAGTTGCCACCAAAATCAGCAATAGTGGACCACCCTCGCTTTAGTCCATTCCGCGATTAGAATTGTCTTAAAAGAAAATTACTTGGAAATGTTTATTTTGAAGGAGCTTTTCGTGTCTTCTGGTATTGTTCACGTCCCACTTTGTCGCAGTCTCGGTGGGCAAAAGCGTCCATCCATTTGTCCTTCGGCTTAAAATTCCTGTTACCTGTTTGTGAAAGAAAAAAACCTGCAAAACATTCAAAAAAATATATTACGCTCAGTGCATTTCAACCTCTTCCAGCTGCGTTTTAAATACTGGAAAATTGAAACTCATTAAACTTAAAAATAAACATAAATCCAGAATGTGAGCCACTTACAGAGGTCCAGGGGGGACATAAAGAGAGGGGGGAATCAGCATCCGGGGGAAAAAAAATCTCAAAAAACGAAGTTGAAATGCTGACAAACATTTTTATTTAGCTTGGTATACGTCCAGGTCACTGATATAACACCCGTGGGAGAGATGCATGAATTTGAGTTTGATTGGTCTGAAGCATATTGTCATCAAATCTGTGTGAGAGACATTTGAAGAGGGCCAGGAGACACACTCACTCCCCCGGTTGAGTTTATGAGCATTGGATTGAAACTGAAATGACTGAATGGCTCTTTAACAAGGAAAACTTAAGAAGAACTCAACGAAAGAAAAGCGCATGAAAAATCTACAGCACGCGAATAGGTCGGGGTTTTTTTGCCTTCTCCCTGTCCCTTGTGGGTCTCCGTAGAAGCCAGGAAGTCTTTGCTATTTAAATTGTAAAACAAACGTGATCAAACACATTTAGAGTGAATACCAACAAATCCTGTTCTAACTTTCTAGTCAGAAATACTTAGTGGCAAATGAGGGACTCGGCCCGTCTGCCCCTCCTCTCCTGTAATATTTAAGATGCTGCTCAATCATACTTCAGTGTCCTTTTGTCTTTTGTGTCTTAAGTGGGACTTTTCATATGATTTATAGGGTGTTGTTTTTTTGTTTTGTTTAGTTTTTTAAGAATTTAAGACACAGTGAGTGCCATATTATGATTGTACCTTCCGAATGAGCACTGATGACAGAAACTGTTGGCTAACATTCCCCTCATACCCCTGTTAGGTTTTAAACTCATCTCTGTACAGACGTTATCTATGACCCGCTTTGTATTCGGTTGCTTCGTCAGGTGTTTTCCCACGTAGTGTCCCTCTGAGAGTGTGTGTGAGAGTGTGTGAGTGTGTCAGGGGGCTACCTCAGTCTGCACTAGTCAATTCCTCACTGATGTTGTCCACCTTGAGGTGCAGGGTAGCTGCTTAGTCTATTGTACCTCCATCGTACAACAAATGTACAGAAGATGAAGGAGTGACAGGAGGATGCAACAGTCTCCGTGCATGCAACTATACACTGTATCTCATCTCCAGATAGGTTAAGATTGTTAGGATATCTATGTATGTATGTAAATATGATGGGAATACCCCCCCCCCCCTTTTTCAGATTTATGTAACTTAAAATGACAATATTCAGGTTGCTCTATGGTATGTATCAATAATTGTTTTGCACCCTGGGAATTGAAAAAGAGAAACACACACGCTGTCCGCTGGGCACTCCTGGATCCAACTCTCTCCTGTTTGGGCTCTATGGGACACTCCTTCATCTGGACCGAGAGCCGGTGAATGCAGCGCTCTGTGTGCGGGCCCACACAGTGTGTACTGCTGAGTGTTAGTACATGTATGTATGTGTGCGATAGGTGTGGATGGCCTGTCAGGAAGCTTCGTGCAAAGTCGCCGGGCCGTGGGATGCTTGGCCTCCGCTCTGCCCCATGTACAGGTCTGAACTATGAGCACAAAGGTGAATTTCGGGACAAGAAAAACACCTCTGACGTGCCCCCTTTCTGTGGTTGCTCCTGTACATTCCTATCTTCTGAATGTGTAAACCTGTACACGTGGTGTGAAAATTCCTCTATTACTGTGTATCAAGAGAATGGAACAAAGACAAAAAATGTTACTTTTTAAATTATTATTATCATTATTATTATTACACTTATTATTGTCTAGCTTTGTAAAACTGCTGATCCATCTGGCATACCTCAGCAGGCTTTTCCCCATCTTTGAAAAAGGACAAATGAGTGAGGGGGAAATGAGGTTTTGGATAAACTATTTTTAATTGTGGTTGAAGCAATAGACTTTTTGAACTTTGAATTGTGCATGGCTGTGTCTTGAGTGTAAAAAAAAAAAATTGCAGTTTGGGAACTGGACTGAAATAAAAAGAGGAAGAAAACCAAGAGCTGTGGCACTGCTTACAGCCGACCTCGGGCTGAGATTCTTTTATTTCTGTAGTTATTGGCATTTTCCTGGTTATCGTGAATAAACATGCTGATATGAACTGGAAGAGGAAAGAAATGAAAGATGCATTAAAGACATAGATGATACATAAATTCTGTGCTGTTTATGTGGTACAGTTGTCTGTGTAAAGCTCGCTGTGTAGCGGGGGTCTCCAACCAGTGGAGACGTTGCAGGTGGTCCTTTATCATGGTGTGGGAATCTTAAAACACAAATGAATGACTCGAGGTAAGACATGAATGACAACTTAAGTCATATCGCTCACAGTATCTGTGGTATAAAACAAACAAAAAAAAAAGAACATCTTTGCAACCAA
This sequence comes from Aulostomus chinensis, assembly GCF_037954235.1. NCBI lineage: Eukaryota > Metazoa > Chordata > Actinopteri > Syngnathiformes > Aulostomidae > Aulostomus > Aulostomus chinensis. The sequence continues at coordinate 14,278,768 of NC_141334.1, read as the reverse complement.
TATGCAAATTGTCACTATAAAAATGGTTTTATAAGTTACGCAAAAGCCTATTCAACACTGCTACAGCTCATTCAAAAGATTAAAAAAGGAACGATCAAGATCTGACATTCAGTCTGTCCATTAGAGAGCCCCCCCCCCGTCTTGCATCACTGATGATGTTACATGGCGGTCAACTGAGTGGAGGTGATGATCCTCAGACTAATGCTACCGGGCATCTCATCAGCCATCTGCCGACCTTGTTTCCTCAGCTGAAGCCTCTGAGGGTTGGTGGTGTCCTTCACTGAGCCAGACAGCACCACCGCACCCATGAACTGGTCTTTCACTGCGTTACTGTTCCAAACCTGAGATCAGCACGTTGGAGGGGAGACAAATCACTTTTTAAATTATGTACACATAGGAAATGTCACATTGTCACATGTGAGGACATTGTTTTGTTTTGTTTTTTCTGAATGAACTGCAACTTCACAGGAACAAAACAAACTCCACATTTTTTGAGTTAATTAACAACTGCAGTCCAGTGATCCGTCCTTCAGGAACGCCTCGAGGGAATTTGATTTCTAATTTGTCCCAGACATCCGCTGGTACTTGAGGGGGAAACTGAAATATTTTGATGGTCACAAATCACAGTCATACAATCATAATGTGATATTCCTAGTTTGCTTTGCAGTATATTTTTGTCTTTGATAAACAAAACAAGCAAAAGCAAAGTAAATGTCAGATCCCTTCAACGACCTCCTGAAAAATCTCACCTCCACAGTTAAAGGCTTTCTGGGCTTCTTCCTGTAGAAAATACCGCTGGTGGCAAACTCTGGCTCCAAGGTGTCCTTCTTGATAGTGGATTTTACTGACCGGCCCTCACAGGAAATGATCACGTATGGATCTGCTCCTGCATGGAACCGTGGGAAACATCTGTCTCAATGAACAGCGCTGGTGGAGTAAAAGCTCTCAAGGCGCCTGGTCGTCACTGACCTCCTGTGCTGTCCTGGTTCTGCAGCCCCTCAGCGCCATGGACGTAGATGTGGGTCACCACCTGTGGGTATCCCAGGAAGGAACTCCAGCATCGTACCCTCGGCTTATCTTCGGTCAACTCCCTGTCAGAATAAAGCATGGCTTAAAAAAAGAGGATCTACATTTATGTGAAAGCAGTGGAGTGGGGGAATGATGTAACGTCTAGGTTTTGTTGGCTTGTGCGATCAGTACATGAGAAAATAATGTGAGTTTGTTTGCACCAAGAAAGTCTTTGCCAAGAAAAACAGGATTTGGATGTTACATGTGAGTGATTTAATATGAGTAGACCATCGATGACCATCATGGCTAAATCTTTGTATCCAAAACAATCTTCTTTTCTTGCTCAAATGATCTAAAAGAAACTGTGTCCTCTCTTCCCTTCAAGTGTCTTTAGAGCACTTTTATATACGGGAACCTCGCATCTCTGTGCTGGGGAAACTCCAGCCATCACAGTGGTGTACCTGCAGCCTGAGTCCACATCGGTGAAAACTCGGATCATGTAATCTCCCAGCGTATGAGGCTTGAAGGTAGTGGGGATGATGACATAGCGGCCCTGCAGCAGCGAGCACCTCTTGAAAACTGTGCGGGCGTTGATGTAAGTAGATGTCTCCACGCACGGTTGGGTCAGGATGTCATGCATCCTATATTTTCTGTTCAGTTCAACCTGAAAAAGGAAAAAAAAAAAAAGGCTTTATTTACAAAACCTCTTTTTTTTTTCTTACATTAATGTCCTAATTAACTTAATCGGTTTTCAGCTCAGCTCGTCCAACGTGACGTCTACTCTCATCAATGGCGCAAGACAGATTACATTTCACTGTAAATACATTTTAATGGTAACAACAGCCTGTAGCGGAGTCTGATTCTTCTGCCTCCTGGTGGCAGAATAGTGAACACAACTTAAATCTGAAAAGGAGTGCGTTAGGTAAGCGTACATTTCCTGTTGCTTTCAAGGGTTTAACCACATCAGCTTTTCTGTGAGCAGTTGATGGTCAGATATAGTCAAATATTAATTATTATTATTATTATCATCGTGAATCTATTTACTTAACAAATGTAATGCAGTTTGTCAGTTCAACTGGCCGTGTACATGCAGCTGCTTATTCTAATGGCGTGTACCCATCAAGAGCAGCATTTATGGTGGTCCACTGACAGCACTCGTGTCGGCATGATAAGAGTGTATGATGTGTGTTTGAACATTGCCAGATCTCTGAGCAGTAAAACACATGACGGGAAATGTGATGCTGATCATCGAAAGCCTGATTTAGAATGTGACAGCCCATTAGCAGCATGTAACTTCTAGTTTGGCATGTTCACAGCCGCTTTAAGTAAATGACAGCAGAAGAGTTTAAGCTTCAACCGAAACACATCAGTTCAAATTCATAGATGTTATCGCATAGAGTGTCAGAGTTCTATGGCTGCACATCTGTATGCCAGTTCAGCCTGCACAACCTGCACCTTTGTAGCGACATGACCACAGAGTACTTTGGTGTCTCTTTGCGTTTCAGCTTGAAACAATCAACTCAAGTATGTGCATTCTTTGTGACTTAATGGCCTCTTGTTGAAACAGTTTGTTTTTGTTCTGATAAACCCTTCATGTAATGTCTGCATGTCATTATAAACACCCAACAACTGCTCATTGTTTGTTGAACAAATGAGTACAAAAGTCAAATCAAGCCAAATTCTTCGACCAAAATGAAAGCCAGAATTTGATTAATTGACCCCGTTTCCCCCCAAAGTAAACGGCCTTTTGGCTGTCCACCTCATTTGTAACATTTCACAAACAAGCTAGCGTGGGTCAGTCCTGTCCCGTAATACCCCTTTGTACCTCAAGACTCGGCAATAAGTCACAGTGCCAAGAGAGAACAGCAGCTCAACTGTCTTAGCTCCTCATCTTATCTCTGTGGCTGAGCCCAGCATCCCTACAGAGGAAACTAGCCCCAGACGCTTGTATCTGTGATGTCATTCTTGGGTCACCACCCAAAGCTTGAGACCATATGAGAGTCTGAACTTTAAAAAAAAAAAACCTTGTACATGGTGAAGAGCATCATTGGCGTCCATTGTTTCTCATAGATCATCGGGGTGGAGAGCCCAGCTCTGCTAACTCTCTGTTTATTATGTTATGTAGTCTGGTCTGGTTTGGTTACAAGTTTCACCCTTAAGAAATTTCCCTCTCTCAGTACAATTCCTTTACTAGCTGTCTGTTCATCTATAACACAAATAACGCAACCAGGCGGTATTCTTTGAGATGTTCAACCGTTCAGGTAGAACCAGAAACTGATTATGATACATTTGATGTATTGCACTTTAAAACAGTAGAAATCGATATCATGAACCTTTAGTTGTCTACAACGTCACTTCATGTGTCTGTAACGTTGGAAAAACCTGGTTCCTGATTACAGGAAACAGGTCGCAAGACAGATTTGTTCCTTGATGTATGAAATCGATGGTGTTTTTGAGGCTGTGGGTACACTACAGTTTAACATTCAGCCATCGTGACACTGGTTTTTTTATTTTGCTCCTGATATGTGTTCTAGGTTAAAAAATGTAATTTTCATTGGATATTTTGAACATGTATTTCTTTCCAATAGACCAAAACACGATGGTGCAAGTGTTACCTTGAAGACACTGAAGCCGATGGTTATATTTTCTCCTTGGCCAAACTTTCTGTGGATCTTCATATCTTTCTGTTGCAAAGAGATCAGGACCTCATCCACCTCCTTTGTAACATCAAACACATACTGAAAGACAAGTAGGAGAGGAGTGAGTGTACCAGTGAGCATGTGCACGGACACGGTCGGTGTATAGAGAGTTGGTCAGTACTTGTGGGTTCTGAAGGAAAGTTTGCTTGTGGTTAGCACAGCCACCGCAACGGTTCAACAGTGGCTCTGCCTGTTTAGTCCAGCTTCCAAAGTGCACAACCTCATGCCATGTCTTATGGATGCTTATCACAGACGTATTGATGAGGCGGCAAACATCAGCATCTGTGAAGAACTTGCACCAGTCTGTGAAAGACATCCTGTGGATTGAAAATTCATTATTAGACCCTGAAGGGGGACACGATCACTCCTGGAGGACTGAACCACAGTGATCCCTCACCAGAACTCCCCATCGTCCTCCACCGTGATGCCGAGGTTTCCTCTTTCTGTGTCGCCAACCTTTGTCCATTCCTCTGAGCTGATAGAGAGAGCATGAGAAGATGGGTTACATCGTAGAGTGTAGTTAGTAACAGTAGCGCTAAAAAAAGGGCAGCATAGTGGTGCAGTGGTCAGCACTGTTAGCTCACAGAAAGAAGGTTTGGGATCAGCACAGGATCTTTCTGTGTGGAGTCTGCATGTTCTCCCTGTTCCTGTGTGGGTTCTCTCTGGTACTCCAGCTTCCTCCCACAGTCCAAAGACATCAAGAGGGGACGAGGCTGATTGATACTCTAAATTGACTGTAGGTGTGACTGTGAGCGTGAATGGTTGTCTGTCTCTATGTGTTGGCCCTGTGATGGACTGGTGACCTGTCCAGGGTGAACCCCGCCTCTCGCCTGAAGGCTGCTGGGATAGGCTCCAGCCCCTGTGACCCATTACAGGATATGCAGTAGAAAATGGATGGATGGATTTTTAAAGATAGTGTTATGCAGCTTAAACCCACAACAGATACAATTAAGAATTTTAAGTTAATTACGATTAAATTCTAGTGACAGTAAAAACGAAATACGTCAGTTGACACCTCTTAAATCTCTACAAGTTCTACTTTTTATCATTCTGTTCTCCATGTTCCAAGCTGTCATGTTTTAACCAAAAATATGGCTCAGTTCATCTTATTTATTCCACGAGACTCTGACAGGCTTGTGTGGAAGAATTTACTTTGGTTGGTTTTCTCCAGAGCTGCCGTCTCCTGCCTGATTCAGGGCCATATTTAGTGACTGTCTGGAACATACTGAGTAAGCAGAGGTTGCTTCAGCCGTCCTTTCTTAAGTTATTGCCCCTATAAATATCAACTGATTGCAAAAATCTGGGCCGATAGAGAGACCAATCACAATTCAAACACTACCATTGCTGAATGCCCTCTTCTTTGGCCAACGGCAGTCAGTGAGGTGAACATTGGCTGGGACGTAGTAAAAACAGTGTTGGGATCCACTGAATTCAATCAAAACAGCCTCATTTCTTCATGTGAAAAAAACTACAAATCAACAGGGATCTATTGAGTATATTCACAGTGGAATATGTGGAGAGGAAATTGACTTTAAAGCCATACTTTACCTAAAAAGTGCATTTTGCCTTTCAAGTATTCAAAAATACGCATCCTGAGCTGTTTTTTTACCAAGAATGTAGAGAGAGTCAGCCAGGTATATTTAGCCTGAAGCTAATGGCGACTGAGGCTAACAAAAGCAAAGAGCATCATTTTAAAACAAGCGCAGCACTCGGTGTGAGGTTTTCATTATCCAGTTATATGCTCAGTAATCCACAAACACTTGGATATAAACTAAAAATCAAGTATAACACTTCTGGCACTGCTTATGAATGAGCATGAGCAAGTAGAATTACTGCCCCAACCGATGGCACCAAGTGTTATAGTTTGTTTTTAGTTCAAATCAAAGTGTGTGTAGATTACCAAGAATATGACTGGATCAAGTAGATGTGGATTAAACCAGATGATGTGCTTGAGAGTTGGTAAAAGAATGTTTTTGAATACTTAAGCTGTTGTTCGCCATCAGTCGGCATGAGCTTCAAGCTATCTAATCTATCTATAATCTAAAAAACTATGTAGCTGGCTCTTTCTGCACTCTGGAGTCACGAAGAAGCGATGCAGGAGGACAACAAATGTCTTTTTTAGCTGAAGACATCTATTGGGAGTACTTTAGAGATAAGATAAGTATTTGGGTAAAGCCTTACTGATAGTGTCCTCCTCACCTGTCACTCCAGGCTCCTTTCCACTCAGTCTTCCCCCAGGGATTCCTCATGCGGATCAGGGGGATAGTTTCATTCTTGAAGTAAGCCAGCAGCCCATGACCCAAACGCACCTTCCTCACTGCGGTCACCGAGTATGCATGGCCTTTCACCAGCCCGTTTGCCATTTTCAGCTCAATTTCGTGAGGTTCTGCCTGATGAGAGGATGAGAGAGCAAATGATCCATACTGTCTGGATGAAAAAGTAAATAAGCACACATCCAGTCACAAACCTTAATGGAGCAGCTTATGATTCCTCCTCGGTCGTACACCTTGAGAAGATCCTCAAAGAGCTGGTCTTGTTTTTTCTGGTCCTTATAGTAATCTTCTGCCTCCAGATTGATGGCCTCTGCTACAGCTCCACTGAAATCCACCACCGCGTCTCCAGTGTTGCCCCCCTCCAGTGACTCGTAGCAGCCAGAGAGCCTGGACGAGGGTGCAATTTAAACAATACATAGGACTACACAAAATCCACAATAGTTTACCTTGCAAAATGTATAAAAGCAGAAACACTTGATGATTGCAGGTAACAGTGGCAGAATATGAAGTAGCCTTGTCCAGCTGTTTGTTGCAGCATCATAGGAGTTCTGCATGTTTCCGTACTTGGCGTAGGCCTTCTCCAGCAGAGCACTCCAGAATTCATTATTGTCTTTCGAGTGACAGTAGATAAGTTCTCCGTTGATCGTAGGAAGACGGTCATCCACCACCACATCCACCCACTCTCCAAATATCCAGAACTGGAAGTGAAAGATTCCAGCATAGTTTTCCGGATGCTTGGAATCCCATTCCTGCTCCTTCCAGTCAGGAATGACCTGGACACAAACACACACACAAAATTAAACAAAACAAAGCCCAGCCGCCATGATCCAAATCACAGTTGTTACACAATTATAAGCGGTCACAGTTATTGTAGCAAAAAAAAGCACAAGTTTCCAGTGAGAACCTCGCAGCTGCATGAGGAGGAGCCTACATCAACCTCGACATCATCCCACTTCAACTGTCAGGGCTGGTCAGTAATGTTCAGGTGTCTAAGGAATTAGGAAAGCCTGACTCTGTGCACTTGTTTAACACCCGTGGAAAAATAATCCCTAGAATTAAAAAAGAATATTCAGTATAATCAGAATCAGGATTTTCCCAAAATGGTTCAATTTAGGAAATTTCTTTTATGGAATGACATAAACTATCTCCTCCACATTTTCCTAAATGTATCCTGCTGCAGTTTTATTTATTTTTACTGGTTTCAAACACTTTTTTCACAGCTGAAATGTCCACTTTACTAGCTCAGATGCTAGGCCTCAAGATGGAATAATGTTGTGAATTAAGAAGACGTTAACAGAGAAGATTATCCGATGTATGTCGTACGTAAAATAGTCTCTTAAATCATCACATTTTCCATTTCCTCCTCACCCACGGTTGTCGACTCTTTCCAGAATATCTTTCTGACCTCAAGCTTGAATCCAGTTGCAGGAAATATCAACCTGCCATTGTGGATTCATAAAGTTCCATTACATTTATTATTTAATGACATACCAGCTTAACCCAGTATCGACACATTCTATCAGCAAACAAAACTGTCACTTGTTTCAAATCTCTAAAAAAGACCGAGCTTTGTTTGAGGTATGGGTGTCACCCCCTCAGGCGCATTCCTGTGTCAGTTCCTCGTATTTGGTTTCTACAACCTCGATCACTCAGGGAAAGCAAATCACCTTCTTCCAGAGGTTTGGCTTCAGAGCCAGACACGAGCAGGCAGCAACGAACCAGCAGTTACCCACCACACCCTGGTTCAGGTCGTGGGAGCTGATGCCTTCCACGAACAGATGAGGCTTATCGCTGATCTCCTGCCACACAGAAAGTTAATGTGAAGATTTTAATTCACGTCACACACAAGAGTTTACGAAGATTCTGCTTTGTCTTTGATCAAATCTTCAGCACCCGAGCAGCTTTTTTCCATTTAAACTGTCCTCATTGGTCCTATGATCATCATTTTGAATATTGCTGCTATAATTTACAGAGAATCACTTTATCTTTAATTAAAAAAAGCAAAACCCTAGTCTGGACCGTTTCATGCCTTCAGTATGGAAACACAGGGAGAGGCGGTACACTACCACCAGGGCCACTCACCCCTGGACGTTTCCACTGGACCATTCCAGGCGGCGGTTTTCTAAAATACAGCGAACCATTGGTGGCTGGGAACTCTGGATCCTCAAACAGTTTCTTGTCTTGGATACAGTCCCTCTTCAGATCAGCGTAGTGCTGGTTCTTATACGGGGTAGCGGAGGAGAACATGGTCCAGATGCTGAAGAATCACAGCTGCAGATTGATGACAGACACCAGACGTTATGTGACTTTAAGTAGCCTGGAAAATGGTCACTATGTGGGATGGATCTCCCCGTGCCCTTTGACTCTAAGCGGTTCCTGCTGAAGTGCGTCCTCTGTTTCATTCCCACATTCACAAACTGTCCTGTGACTCAGAGTCCCTCTGGACTAAGGGGTGCACAAATGACTACACAAATCCAGATATTTGCAGCATTCATTTCCCCTGAAATTGTGGCAATCGTATCTTGTACATCATCAGAAAATAACATCTGCGACAAATTTCCATGAAATATCCCTTCTAACTTATTTCTATAACTCTTGCAATTCACTAATGCATCAGGTAGCTCTTTACAACTGGAAAAAAATTACAGTTTTTAAGTACAGTGGGTTACTTAATCAAATATTTTTAATGTAACCATTTTACTGGACAGTATTGAGTATTCTTAACATATCTGATTGTACAGCGCTGGCAAATTTAATCCACACGTCCATTTGTTTTGTCTTTTTTATCCATCACTATGAGCAAAACAAAGGGACAACACGATGATTAAAGATGGAGTCTATCTCAGTGTTGATGTGTTTATTAAAGAAAGCGCGATTAACAGCGCAGCTGTATTCTGTAGGGAATGATGATGTTTTAACACTCAACCTTTCCGCCCCTTCAAGCTGACCCTTCAGGGCTGCGTTTGGACAAGACGAGCCAATATAATTAAAATGAAGCATTCTGATACTTCAGCATGGCCAAGAATAGAAAATAACAGCATATCAAATCAAATTTATTGCAGGCAAATTAAGTTTGACATTATTCCTGGAGGATATTACCCAGCAGTCAAAGGGGTGAAAGACAATGAAACATTACAGATGTCTGCCCCATGGAGGAAGAGCAGTAGATGGAGAACGATACCAAACCATTTGAAAACCTTTTTTAATGACCGTCTATCTGTGAAATGATCCATCGAAAGAAATTGTGAGGAAAAGAAAAGTAAGGAAAATGAAAGCCTACCTCACAGTAGTTCTCAGGTAACGCGAAGACACCTTCCTGCGCCACAATAAGGAAGTCTCCAGGTGTTTATACCTGCCTGTGTTACCCTCCCACACACACACACACAACACACACACTAGTGCAGTAACGCTCTGTAAGAGCCACACCCCACCTGTGCCAACCTATTCTTTATCTGTACTGCTGTTATGGTTGTATTCCAGAATGTGAAGTTAGACAGCGGAGAGAGAGATGACACAGCTGACTTGATGAAGAGTCTAAATAATTGTGGGTGGAAGCCAGTCATAGGCTCTGAGAGAGTGTATGTTGGAGCGTGTGCTTGTCTGTGTGTGTGTGTGTGTGTGTGTGTGTGTGTGAATGTTATCTGTTTGAGAGTTCCTGGCTAATGTGGTCAGACAGGTTATTTTTGGTGGGGGTGATTATTAGTGCACCACAAGTTTATTGAAAAAAAAAAAGGGTTTCAACACAACGCATGTGTAAAGTTGACAGCGGTTCACATTCCAGATGTTTACATCATGCCTGCTGGAACACGACAGCAATGTTGGGGACATGTCTTCTTTAACTCTTCTTTAGTGCAAGAAAATGAGTCAACTGTCCTCAGAGGAAATATGTATAACATTACATAGAGACTGCATAACAGGTTAGAACGTGTCATTCAGGAGAGAGGCAGAGGCGCGAGGGTTTGAGGCAAGAATGGAAATAAAACTGACGGTAATTTTAAAGCCTTAAAAGCAGCACTCACCTGTGGTTGGCTGTCTTATCCTGATGAGATCAGACGCATCCAACGTGCTGTGTGATTCCTTGAAATGGTTTTTACGTCCTTTCCATAAAACAAGAGTCTGTTATACTTTTCACAGGATTAAATAGGATTACTTTTGTTTTCAATTCCGGCAACCAGCTTTAACATTTACAGACAAATACTAGGACTTGAAAACTGGTCTGACAAGCCCCTCTGCAGCTGCAGCTATTATGCAAAAGGCTGATTAGAAGAAGGGAGGGAAGAGGAGCCTGAAACTGAACACCTTCACTCCCTCCACCCCAGCTACTCATAGGTGAAAAAAGCAACAAAGATACACTGTTGGGTGATTGTGTGTTAATTGTTAATTTGGTGTTAATTTGAGTTTGTGTTAATTTTCTTTAAATCACCAAAAACATCAACAAAAGTTTCCATATTGCCATTATGATTAGATATTCAACCGATGCTTATGGTTAGCATCGGCACTACAAATAATTAGTCTGAGGTCAGAAAATTGAAAGTTTACCCAAACAATAAGCTGTGTGTTATTTTCACACTGTAAGCGAAATGTGGTAATAAGGCACACTGGCAGGATGTCTGGGGTCTGGGCTTAACTTTGGAATGAGCACAAAAGGGACTTTGTACTCACGAGACTGAACAAAAAGAAGAAGAAGAACTTCCAGTCTGTATAATCCTGGCTTCAAAACTTGGGGCAGGAGAAACGACTGATGAGGAATTTAACAGGGAGCCGGCAGTAAAAAGGTAAATCTACGCAGCAGCTAAGCTGACATGCTGAAGAAGAAACGGACATTTTCTAAATTAAAAAGTAAATGGTTTTGATCAGCGGTGATGTGAGAGCAGACCAAGCCAACGCTTCAACAAGAAGTTGATGAGAGTGAGAGATCTATCGCAGAGATCAAGATAGAAAAATGACTGTGATGATGAAAGTGATCACAGCCTGATAGCTGATCCTTTTATTTTCACAGTCACCACTGAGCTGCGTGAAAGTGAAGCCTGATGGCAGCAGGAAAAAGTGTGTGTGTGTGCGTGCGTGTGTGTGTGTGTGTGAATCCTGCTGAGGAATGGCCACATTTTTCCTCCTTTTTTTTTTGGGTTTTTGTTATCGCCCTTCTGTCTGCTAACTAATGAAGCCATTAAAAATAGAGAAGTTCCCAATTTCCCCCAAACAGTCGAGGTTAATAGTTGAACAATGATATTTGATGTTACGTCAGTTAATTCTGTCCCTCATATTTGGTGTGTCCTGCCAACAAGTTCATCCAGAGTTCCACTAAAGAGACTTGGCGTTGATATTTACAACTCCCTCAGGATTAAACCTAAAGTGTTTTTATTATGTATCTGAAAACTCCTCTTCTGTATGAGAGAAATAAAAATGTAAGGGGTATTTTCAACTTGACCTTTACTGATCTTATTTATGCTCCAAAGACCACGTGAACTTTTCACCTTAAAAGTCACTGAACTTTAGCGCTTTTCTCAGATGACACATACAAACGTGAGCTTTCAAAAACTTTAGTCAGACTTAAAATGGAATTTGTTTATACCTTTATATTTTAATTTCTAATAATCTTTTATCCCTTCTTCTAGAGGTGGTCTAAACTCTGCTGCAAAGACTCCACAGGAACACATTCACGTGGTGTCAATACTGTGTCACGTTGCACTTCCTATCAGTTTGTATCACAACTTTTCAGCGTGTAGCTCAGATTTCTTTCCGTTAGATTGCAACAAATGCAACAGCAGGTTTTGACTTTTACGACACGCGCGCTACACCGATCGCTCAAATTACATCCACCGAAGAGGTCATGTTTTCACCCGGGTCTGTTTGCATGACTACGCATAAACTACCTGGCCGATTCTGGACGAGCACATCAACATAAGAAGCAACAGACTGTAGCATTCCAACTCCTTTCAGTTACAGAGACCATTTCCTCTGCTCTCTGAGGACATTATCCTCTTATTGCTTTTGACATTTCGACCATTTTGACCAGTTTAAATAGTTCCGCACCAAGTCCAACAAGTCTCCGCTTATTAAGGGTTAATAGATGGTTATCAGTGTGTCATCACTTGCACTCTAAACCCTTCATAAACTGAAAAACGACTATGACCACATTTCCCATACATCGGTGCGGGATCACTGTTTGGCAAGACGAAGGCCTGCTCTAATATGATTGCATTTTTAAGTTAAAAATAACGGGATTTGATAGTTTATTTAACCAAGATGTCTAAAAAAGTATAGTACAACTCGTATAGCACAACTTCATCTTGCTAAATAGTGATCCTGCACTGATGTATGGAAAATTAGGTTATGAGGCCATTTATAAGTGTTATTTAATGGTTTATGTAATGTTTACAGTGGAGGTAGGAATGCACTTACAACCATTTCTTACTCATTTATAACAGAAGACTGATTTTAAAGCCGCACAATATAATATATAATAATATTGTGCTGTTTTCTAGCTTTATCTTCTTTTTTTTTTCAACAATGGAACTCAATGGAGAAGAATTGAATCCAGAACTGTAATATTAATTCTGCTTTCTACAGCTTTCAGTTCATTGCAGTCATTTTCTTCTCTACGTTCACATTGTATTTTAGAATAAAAAAGAGAAAGAAACAAAAATAATGACCCAGACAGAGACTTAAGTGGTATGAACTGGACAGTGTTTGAATGGGACGGAAGGTCTGGGTCAAAGACTAATAAGAGGCTGCTCACAATCCAGACAACATTTGCGAATGGTTAAGCAATTTCCCTCAGAGCCAGGGAGAAGTGAACTCTCACCTTTACTGTCGTCAAGACACGAAAGTCTGCAACTCATCCAGAGGATGGAGAGTGGTTTGACCGTATAAGTAGAGAGTTGAAGAGAACAGAGTTGGTATCCTGCGTGACTCGAGATGGTTGGTTCTTCTTAACTCTTGATAAAAATCCAAATTCTTTTCAAGTCTGAGATACTCACTGATAACCATTTCCTGCTCCCATTTCATTTATACTTGGGCGGAATTCCAATCTGAAAGCCATTTTCAGAGGAACACAGATGGTTATTTTAGCAGAGTCTCAGAAACCAGGAGAAGCCAGCAGATGGCAGGACCATCATGAAGGTAAACATGGTATTGTGTGTGTGTGGGACTCCATACATCAGTGTGTCCATACACCAGGCGTACAGTAGAGGCCGCCAGACATCAGCTATTGGCTCCTGCTGGCTATTTATTCAAACATTATTTCTGAGATGAGACACGTCTGGACATCTGGATCGATACCTGATCTGATGTGTGAGGGTACGCCTGAGTGGACAGCTGTGACCTGTGAGTAGAACTGGTCACCGCCAAAGTACAAGCACGGGGATTTATAGTTTCAACAATGACAAAGCACACCAAAATTTGTCTCCAGAGCTGTCAAGTATGTCATGCAGGGTGTCCACAGTCATCAAGCACTTCTCAGACGCATTTTAAACCCTTTTCAAGATCATGTTGGACCACATTCAGGACAGGATTTTTGGACCAATCACCTTTTTTTATGTTGCCATGCTTGAACAAAGCAAACAGAACAGGTGTGCTAGAATTTAGGAATAAGGTTATTAAATTGTTATATTTACCTGCATCTTACCTTCAGGTAAATGGCAGTATAAATTAAAAAGACAGTCACTGGTTCAGAGGGGGATATGAAGATTTGTATCATCAGAAATGTGGACTTGGACGCTCAGCAGCTCAACTCCCTTTTGATGACAATGAAATTAAAAGTGGATCAGTTAAATTGGATCAAATGTTTGTGGCAAGCAAGACCTCCCAAATTCCCACTCAATGCTACTTCATGACATTCATTAATCATTTTTGCAGTGATGTAGAACATATTGATGCAATTTTTGACATTTTTTTGGCCACCACTGATAATGTGAGACAGATTTCCTGCTCCCGTTGGTGAGAAACAAAACAATTGCCTTTTTTTTTTTTTAAAAAACTATTCATACGTCTCTCTGGATTTAAAATTCTGTCTGGCTTTCAAGTGCCATTTCTCTTTTGTGTTACCCACATTCACACACACACACACACACTTGCACTGTTCACTGTCTGTCTTTGCAGGGAAAAAACCCTCCATGTGGATTAGCATGATGAGCGAACAGCAGAGAGGTGCGATAAGCTGAGAGCGTTCGCACTGCAGTGAGATAAAATAAATGTCATAAATTCCAAAGCAGAGTTTTGAAATACAACTGTTTTAATTGCAAAAGGATACCAGTTAATACACTGAATGAAGCACTGAAACAAGCCACTGTGACATTGCAAAATACCACTAAAGAGGACACTGTAAATGTTCAAGGAGAAAGTCATTCATTCAATCAGAAAGGCATACATGAAATATAAAAGAGAAGAAGGACGGAGGGTATTTACACCATGAAAGTGTCTTGTAACTACAAAACAAAGTGTGTCGGGAGGCCTCCTCAATAAAGACATTTAAAACTGTTAAAGAACAAGCCAGCGATGTCATTATCAAAAGACGGTAGTTTAAGAAAAGGCACCACTGTTGGTGATGAGGTCGCGCCATCCATCTTAACGTGGTGGTGGCCAGTTTACACAAGACAACCGAGATATTTTTTCCCCCTCTCCCTCTCCGTTTAGGCTTTTATAATGCTGTAGTTCTGAAATAAGCAGTAGAAAAATGAAAGACAACCTTATTAGCAAGTAGAATTATACAGAACCGTTCCAGAAAAATGACAACAAATGGAGCTTTTGTACAAAATGGCGGGTATGTGGAGGTGTCCCTGCTGTTGGATTAGCTGATATTATTAGCCGTGTGTGCTGCTGGTGTGACAGCACTCCCTGCAGGAGAGAGGTGTAGATCACAGCACCAGATAGTTTGCTGATGGTCTGTCTTAAGTTAAGAGGCTGATGAAAAACAGCTGTTTGAAAACCGATCCAGGGGACGAGGCGACGCATCACTCTAGAGACATACAACTTTCAAAACTGTCATCATAACAGGCATTTCAATTTATTTCTTATTAAGCTACTGGGTACAAAAGGCCTTTCTTTACTTTTCTGGAATCCAAATGCATAGATGGTAATTTAAAGGATGCTACACGGGAGCATGAATTAATTGTGGTCACGCATTGTAATTCTGGCAAGTAGACAGTAAAGTGTCTGTTGCTGTGGCGAAGAGTAGCTCTCCCTGCTTTGTGCTTCAGTGTCGTCCAAATTTTGAGATTCTCAGGCTTGATTCCCTGCAAAACCTGAGGAAAACTCTCTTTTCAGTAGAATATAAAGATACACAAATGTCATCAGTGACAGTAGAATATGGCGATAGAAAGGTGCACGCACAGAGGCTTGGAAAGAAAAAAAAAAAGTGTTTATAGCTTCTGTGAGCAACTAGAAAAAAGAAAAATTCCTAGACAAGTTCCCTTAATATAAATTAATAAACTTTATAAAAATTCAAAACCCACACATAGATTTGGACAAACTTTTCATCTCCCCTGCATCTGAGAACTATGCTGAGCCATGCAAAATATGAGAAATAGCACGAGCATCCTGCTAAAACTGCCTCCGATGACTCTTAGATTGCATTAAAAGTAACATGCATAAATCTCCAGGTGTGTCTCGACCAGAGTAGTTAAAGACCACTGATAAACTAACATATTTCCCCCTTTTCTAAATGTTTCGGTCAAAAAACATACTTTGGCTTTGAGACCTTTATTTATGTCTTTGAATTTCACTCGTTTTACCAATAAAATGTCACTACAGCTTGTGAGGGGAAGTAGTGATAAACTGGCTCAAAAAGAAGATGGCAACCAACCTGGTCGCTAGAACTCTACCGGATACTCAGCGGCCTAATTGCTTTTACTTTGGTCAGTCTTTTTTTTTTGCACCGTTAGGTCCTTCAAAATCAACAATCAGCTTTTTAGGTGCCCAAAGCCTTAAAAAAAAAAAAAATCATTCATCAATATCATGCACTGCAGTATCTAAAACACAGAGGGTATATATACCATGTATAGCCTACTATGTATAGAGGAAACCAACATAAAGATTTCCCTGAGGGCTGTGTGGGATGTTTGTTGTCACAATTTCTTCCAATTATTGAGGCCTCAGTGGTTTTAGCGACTTAAAAGTGTTGGTTTATAATAGCGTTAGTACATTTCTTCGATCAGGAGCTGCATCCCACACATTTTCCCCCCTCTGAGGTGGAACTTCATTTGGATTCTTCTTTTACTTTGACCATACCCTGTATCATGTTGAGAAAATGTTAGGACAGTTACGTTATGGAAGCACAGCAACGGACGTTGGGTGGTGTGATAGCTATACACAGTATTTACAACAGGTTAAAAAGATTTCATCTGGCTTAGCAGATTTCCTATGACGAGGAAACTTTCACGCCTAAGGAGCAGAAGGACGGGAACATGAAGGAACATCACGGATACAAGTGATACAAAAGTTACACCCCTAAAATAGCTATTTGCTGCTTGGAATCCTGTGATTGAACGATTAAAATTTGAGAGTGCATCCTAGAACTAAACGTTTTGAGACCAAAGTGACATTTTCACACCCCGTGAAAATTCCGCCAATCAGTGAACCGTGTGAGAGAACGTGTCAGTGCATTCGTGAGTGGATTGTTTTAGCGATCTTTTTAAAAAGAGACGAAAAAATAAAGGGAGGTTGTGTCATTCTCAAGCAGCAAACTGCATCATAGTCGAGGTGGCCAAGGCCTTACAAAGCAACAAAGAGTGGTTCTCCGAGACGACAGGTGGCGCTCTTCAGTGAAGGGTGGAAAGATGCAGATGTATAAAAACTTCTGTGTTTCAGGCCAAGAGGAGGAGAGACTGCAGGAGGAGAGTCTACATGGATTCACCCAGGGAATCGTCATCATCCAGAGATAAGGGCAGGTAGAGGTCCTGAAAAAGATCAGATCTTTAGGGGATCTACAGACAAAAGGAGCAACGAGATGATGGGTTAGGAGAGGAGAGACGGTCCAGGTACCTTCTGCTTGTTGTTGAGACCCGGACTGTTGGGGGTGGAGGTGGGGGAATGCTTGGAAATTGGGGTGGAGAGCTGGCTGCTGGAGCCTGTCCCGTTGGCTGAGGGGGGGAAAAAAGGAGGGATTAGGCAAAAAAAAAAAGGAGAAAAAGAGGTAAACAGAGTAGTAGGGGACTAGAAACTGTTGTCTCTGCTGGAGAGGACCCAAACATGGACTATTGCCTCACTATAGCAACGGTGCAAAGGGGCGCTGGTGGTCCAGGTCTCTGTTTGTTTGATGACATTTTATTGAGTCACTCGGCCCTGTTGCTAGGATTCCCTCTGGTCAAACACTGTGTTTATATCCAAGAGAAGCGTTATGTGATGTAGTCGTCAGTGTTGCGGTTTAGAAGAGGTTTTTGTCCATAAAGATGAAAAGAAATGCGAAGACAATGAGCCAGATGGCGACGAGTAGATTTGAGCCAGTGAGTGGTGAAAACACTACGTGGATAAAGCTGCGTTGTTAAAACTACAAGCTTGGCTGGAGCTCACTGCCACAGACAAAGTCTTACTAATGTGGGACCAAGCCCACCCAAAAACAGTGACATCACAAATGTGCTGCCATCCAAAATCAATATATGTAAGCACAGGAGGGAACATAGAGAACAGCTGCTTTATTTAAAGACCGCAGAGCCCTGGAGAAGCAATCGAGAGAAAAAATAGAAATATACTGAGGCCACGAAAGACAACTCCTTCCTTTAATTAGGGCCAAAGGTATGACTTGTTCCCTCAATTTAATTTATTCATATGCCACAAGATAAGAAATTGTACATAAAAATGTATGTTTTTTTTCCCCTCTTGATTACTAAAGAAAAAGTTCTTTCTCTGACCTCTCCTGGACTCAAGAAAAGTCCAAACATTTGGCTTCAGCAGGGCGAAACAACCTTTTCTATCACAAGAGTCACTTCCACGGTGACTGGAGGTTTTTTTCTACACTGGAGAGATTTATTCATCCTCTGTGGAAAACCTAATCCAGCTTGGTGATAATTGAAGCGCTGTCTTTCATTGTGGTGTCTGCTCCCCAACAGTTTTACGGGCATCCATCCCACAGCCGGGCAAAAATAAATAAATAAATAAAATAAAACACACTTCTCTATTCAACCCACTGAACCCAGTGTTCCCTGGTAAGACAAGGTGGTGTTTTTCAGAGGCTGGAGAATGTGTTGGTTGCCTGCTGCCTAAGGCAGCAGGATTAAATGACATCTGAACCGAAGAATGGATTTGATTCAATCATTTACCTCTTTCATAAACGGCACATTAATCCAGCGCCAAGTTTCAGGATGAACTGTCGACCTAAAATACAAGTTGGTACGTCTGAAAACTCTCGTTATTATAACGAGTGCTGCCATCCATCGTCAGCCTGCCGACCCCTCAGGTACTACAAATGTAGTTCATACTCAACCCTCAGCTGGTCACCCCCCCCCCCCATCAATGAAATATTGAAAACAGCTGAGGGATTCTCTCTCACCTGCCTACAATTCAAAAACTAAAGCTCACCCAGTGTATTTGTCTCCTTAAATCCTCAGAAAAAAAATCTTATGACACTTAATATAAAACAAAACCATTTAAAGAGGCGTCTCGGTGGGATATAAGGGCTTTTCTGAGACGAAGAACATCTTCCGGCAAGAAATCTCAACTCCTCTCCTGTCTCTGCTTCCAAGTACAGCAAACTGTACTTTATTTTTTGAAAAAGTGCTACTGTGTTATGAGATTAGCTTGATATTAAACAAATATTCGTGGCAAGACTTTTGCAGAGTATCACATGAAGTGACTACTTGCTGATGCGGCCACACTGTCAGCTCCGTGTGTGTCAGCTGTCTGTACTCTGTGTGGGTCCTGCATTCGACCCCACTGAGCTCTCAACACTTCAATAACCAGCTAACACATGAGTGCAGTGCCGCCGAAATGCATCACGTCCATGCGCTGGTGTTCTTGTGAGAGCAGTAGTCAGAGAGCGGTTTCTTCATGCCTCCGTCTTACAAGATGTCAAACTGTTTAGCCGACTGAGGGTGCAGCTATGTAAACTCAATGAATACTGGATAGCTTCAGAACTCTGCTCTCCAGTGTTAAAAGCTTTCGTGAACATCAAAGATTCAAGCAGGCACCAGTGGCTCCATTATGTTGCCTCTCGGATGTTATTAAATGTTAAAATCCCCAATTGTTAAACAAATAGCCTGAAGCTGTTGACACTGTTTGTTGTCTGTGTTTTAATTATAGATTTTTTTTTTAATCCTTGAAATTATACTAAAGCTAATCAGCTTCCCCTAAAACAAAGTGCAGTAGGCAACTGAGGGCCACAGAGATCATCTGACCATTAGTTAGCTTAGCACAGTGAATGGTAGTGGATGGGAAGTCTTAGCACACCTCAGTCAAAAGTCTTCAAACAAATCAGGTTCAGGATTTTGGTTCGTCCAGCAGTTATCCTCCTCATCCTCTCTTCCAAAGTCGCCCATGATACTAGCAGCAGTTGCTCTTCTAGCTGACAACAAACTTTATTTCGTCCGACCAAAGCTCCAACTATATGTCCGATATCAAAATGGCGGTGTCTTGTATTTTTAAATGATTTCATAGTGAATGTAATGCACGAGCCTATTTATGACATTTTCAGTCGAGACCATTGATAAGAAAAGTGCACTTGATGACTTTTAACAGAGGTATGCGAACACTTCCCATCCGCAACAGTTCATTGTGCTAAGCTAACTAGCAGTTAGCTGGTCTCTGTGGGTCTCAGCCTAATAATGCAGCACAAAAGGACAGAAGGGTATTCATCATTTCCTAAAAAAAACACTGTGTTCCCTTAAGAGGCTGACATCATTTGGAGGGTTTTCATGGACAGTGAATCGCAGAGGAACCGTGACCTCCCTGATATGACCTCCGCCCATTGGTTAAATTATAGATTAAGAAAATGAGACTAGAAAAAAACAACATTACAAAAAAAGAAGAAAATCCTTTTTTTCCCTTTCATAGCAAAACAGAGGTCATCTACAGGACAGTACCACTGAATTTGGTTGGTAACTAGAATGTTCTACATTGCTTTTTCTCATATTTCTGCGTCTGTGTTCATTTCTGACAATAAAATTGTATTTTATTTTCCAACCGAACTCTTTGTTGTGGTTTATATCACAAGTTGAGGCCATTTTCTGCAGTGGCGTGGATGGGTTACACTGTGGTTCGGATAATAATCAGCTTACTCGATTCAGCAGGAGACTTGCAGCGCTTTATGGGACCGGGACTCTTTGCTGATCCACGCTGAGCTTTAGGTCCCTTCATCACCCTGCATTCTGCAAAGGAGAAACAAACAATATGAGGAATCACCACGCTACATATGAGCTGCTTGTGTTCATGTTTGATGGCTTTGCTCTTCTACATCATATAGGCACAGGCACTGCGTGACATTTTTTAGAGATTTTCATGTTATATCATCAATTATGTATCATTGGTTAAAATAGTTTTCTTTGATATACTGCAGATGAGGAAGGCTTAGCGAAGCTCCTAAACAGACATGATTCACTGCTTTCTAGTTTAGGTTTACGTCAGAGTTTTACATCTGGAGGTCTCTAGATTTACTTTGAACATCAGATGATTATTGTAAAGTTTCAAATGTAAAGAGGGTCTGAGGATGAAAACCCAAACACGGCTCAAAACGCATGTCAGCTAAAACTGTGCAATAGCAAAGGATGGCAAACTTGTTTACTTTTGTCTTTCCTGATCTTGCTTTTTTCTTTTTTTTTAAATTGGCATTCATTTAGCAGAGGTGTTTGTGTGGCTGCTTGTGTTTTGCTCTGAGAAAATCATTGTTTTAAAAAAGAGAAAAATGTGTCACCTCTACTTTCTCAAGTGCCGTTTTTAAACTCTGGCTGGTGAAGGAGTTGAACCCGACTCCAGCCTAAATGTGCATAACCAGTCTTCATATTACTTGGTATGATCCAGGCACATCACATATGTTGAGAATGGATGTTAATGTGTGGTAATGCGCATGTGTATGCCATCATATAAACGTATGCATTATTATTCTGGGTCACTGTCTTAATCAGGGTAGGGAGACTCCAGACTCTGCTGCTCCTCCCTCTGCATCTTTCACCCCCTCTTCCTCTTCCTCCTCCTCCTCCTCTTCCACTCCACCGTTGATGCTAATTATACTATCCGTCCTCCCTCCATCTCCAGGGATGCTAGCATGTCTGGCGTCTCTCTCCTAACCTTCACACACTACTGGATACAGACGAACGTTTGTTCTCCATTGTTGGCAAAGGTGTGCCACCACGCCTTTGACAATCCTTCACACTGGCAGCTTGTCTAGTCAACTCAAAATAGCCCCGAGTCTCTCTTTCCCTCTCTCTGCGCAGGTTCTTACTCGGCATCACCAGATGCTGTTGCTGCATAAACAGAGCTGCAGGTACACGTGTGCGCGCGCGTCCATCTTCATAGTCTTAACATGAGAAGTCTGGAAAAATAACCACAAGGGATTTAAATTCTATTTCTGCCAGACGAAACTTAAAAGCCGCACGAGTGGCAGCGGAGAAAGAAAAGAAAAATATTATTCAACATTTATCTCATACAGAAGCTCAACTCCTTCAAAGCACATCAAAATAATACTGCTACACATACGTCATGAGGCACAGCAGAGTAGAGTTTGTGTATCACACACACACACACACACACACACACACACACACACACACACAGGCCTGCTGTGAACTCACTGAACTGATGCTCAGGAATCAGAGATCATATCTAGCATTGCCCCAAGGTTGTCATTGACTCAATTAAACAAGTCAGCTCTGGTTCCATGGGCGCTGGATCCTGGATGCGCTGAAAGGATAGTTATAAATGGAACCTGTATCTCTCCATCCTCCCAACATCAGACTGAGTAGAAAAGAAATAATAAATGTAGCTTGTGAAACTGCTGTATGGAGACAGAGATTTTCTTATGTAAAACTGTTGAATCTTTCCAGGAGAAGGACATCATGTGGAGGTGGATTGTTAAAAATAGTGAGTTTTCAGGTCTGTGGGGAGCAGACTTTTACATTTTCTCTCCTCTTTTTTTACCCAGCAGTATCAGCACCAGCAGATCAGCTGACCTAAACCTGTCATTGGACAGATTAATGGTGCTTCCACTTTTTCCTTCGGCCTGCTGCCGGCTGCAGATTACAGCCTCCCTCTCTGTTTCTCTTTGCTGACCTTCCTTTCACTCAATCAGAGGTCTTTTTTTTCTCACTAAGCTTCATATGTTGTCGACTAAGATTCTTATCTATTTAAACAGAACACACAAAGGAAGAGCTGCATCTTTTGGAAGCTAAACAGGCCAGAGAGCTATGCTAACCTGCCCACTCACAATCATTCATTGTGCTAAGCTAACTAGCAGCCAGCTGCTCTCTGTGAGATCCATCTCCCTACTACACAGAGGAGGGGGGGGGGGGGATCTATTTGGTTTCTGCTGTGGAAAAATGGTAAGTATTTCTCAAAAATATGGTATGTTCCTTTACAAAAGAAAGGGAAAGGATACCATTTGGAGTTCCATCTTTTTTTTTGGAACCTCATAGAGAGCAACCAGGATTTGATCTCCTTCTTAGACTTTTGTTGAATTAAAGACAAAGATATGACACTGAAAAAACAGAAACACACACAAACAAAAGGAAAAATGTCTCTTTTCAACGCCGCTGAAGCTGCTTAGTACTTAGCCCCTTCTCATGAGACATCATTTTCGTCACATCTCCTTCGCATTTACACTTTCAACAATAACACTGTATTTTGTATTGTTCCTTTAACATATGCCCAAGAAGAAAGAAACCACTATGCTAAGTCTCTTTAATTAGATATTGTCAAGCGAAACTCCAGGAAATTCATACTGCTCAGCTTAGAAGGCACTCTTTTAGATATAGCATGTGATGAAGTAATGGTTAGCCTCAGGGGCAGGAAGGTGGTTTATGTACTCATGCTAATCCACTAGAAATATTAGTGTGTTTATTTTACTGACCATTATACTGACCTAGTCATACTCACCATTCTCATCCAGAGAGAAGTCGTCTTGGGCGTAGCGGAATTTCTCTGGGCCACATGCGATGAAGACGTCATCTTCGCCGAAGAAATCCTGAAGGCAGGTAACCTGCGAGGCCAAACGCCAGAGTTAAAAGAGCGTAGCTGATCATCTGACTTCAGGAAAAAAATATATATGAATACTACTTAGTGCACTCACTGAGAGAGTCGCACCAAAACAATGCAAACTCCAGGGAGTAAAAGGGTTTTAATACTTTTTATGTCATTAATCAAAATTCAAACGAGTGCATTTGCTCCAGGTCTCATATAGAAGTCACCCATGCAGTGGGGTTCAGTGCAATGAAAATGTCAAATTCGGATCTTTAAAAAAACAACAACACACACACACAAAAAAAAAGAACCCAAAAAAACTGTTAAAGATTAAAAAAAAAAAAAAAGCGTGGCACAACAATGGCATCCACATGAGGCTGCGTGTTTAGGTGGGATTAATTGATCATCTGACATCTCAACATGCCTTTAGCCACAGTGGCTGCACATAACAAAAAGACATGACCACACAAAACAAACAAAAGAGAACAAAAAAACAAACAAACACAAAGTAAAGTGTTACACCTTTGCTGTAATGTTAAAATGATTCAACTTCCCTCCCCGGGGACTATGAACTAAACAGCAGCTGTTGACACAATATGGCCTACTTAGTGGACAGATGTCTTTAGGCCACGCCTTCTCCTCTCTTGCCTTTATATTGGCCTTGTTACCAGCCCAGACATGCCTATTGATGCCACTCAGATAAAAAGCTGCATCACTTTTTGTCCTCAATAGATAACTTTTCTTTTTTTTTTTTGCTGAGTTTCACTTGCTTCACTCTAGTTAATATGTATGAATGAAGAACTAAAAGATGAACAGCTCTGTCTTTTAGAAGTGACATTTAGAGTTCCTTTTCAAGTGATCACTGAATTAAAAACTGGTGTGATAAATCATCCAGCGCTGGGACATTCGCCAGAATAGTCTAGAAGCATCATGGCACCCTTTGTGATACACATCCAAACTATGAGCTGCAGATAAATTGGGAACACCCCACCCCAGCAGCTGCCAGGTTGGTTTCTCCGTCCTGCTAGACAAACTAAAAGTGTGTGGTGGTGACTGGCTGGCGTGGCATCCAACAGCTGTACCTCCTCTCAGAGTCCCACAAGATTCCCTGGATACAGGCCGTGTAGATCCCCGCTGAGGCACTGAGATGGTGGTTTGGCTCCAGGGATCAAAATCTAATTGGTTTTCCAGCCAGTCCTAATTTCCAGGATGTGTATAGTGGAGGTTTTCTTTTGCGATATTATCAAGAGATTAGATAAATGTTCCTTTCATTAGGTTAAACTGCAGAGTGGCAACAGGGGCACCTGATGCTTAATCATAAGATGTGAGCATTAGGATACAAACCCCTGCCCTCCCCTGAAGGCCAACCTTTGCAGAAGGTGGCAGAGAAATAGGCTGGAGTGAGGCCGGAGAGGATAAAGGCTTGTCTGTTTAATAGCTTCAAGAAGAGAGCTGATTAAAGAGATAAATCTAAAAGACTGCCACCTTAATCTCTCTTAACAGGAATATCCCTTGAAAAAAATAAAAGAAGACTCTGAACTCGATGCAGGCCCCTGGTTTCTTGACAGGAAGAGTTTATCTCTTGTTGAATCTAATAATGCTTCCATAGATTTGCCTATACTTGATCTCGTAATGGCCTGGAACTAAAGATTCTCACTGTTCAGCAAAAAAATAATGCCATTCAAATGTGGCTCAATTACTTCAGAAATCTAAAAAAAACTTCATATCTGCTGCACACGCATAATTTCAGAGAACTCAGGAAATGTCTAGCAAAACGCAGCATTCTCTGAGGTGAAGAGCTCATTGTCCACTGCAGAAACACTTGTGAACGAACACACACACACACACAGTGACTTGTAGCATTATCTACCTCCTCTCCCGACGGATGCCCATCAAGGGTTAATGTGACTGTATCCAGGCATTTGTCTACATTTGATAGAAATGTTATTTGCATGAACTCAGATGAAATGTCCCTTTGAAACGTGGCTGCAGATTGGAAAGGGCAGAGCAGCTCGGGAACATTTGGAATAGGTTAGAAAGCATCTTCTCTAGATTTGAAAAGGTCAATCAACAGTGTCGACAGGACCAACCCGGCAACAGTATCCAGGAGGAGAATATGAGATGCCGCGATGCCATTGAGTGTGTCAGAAATCTCTTGTTAGTCATACTGCATGTTTAGGCTGAGCCTGTAGGAGGTTAGTGTGTAGGTTGGAGTTTGCTGGAAGGAGGAGGAGGAGGAGGAGGAGGGTTTACTGCAAAACAGGTTCTTTCCAGACTCCAGGTGCCCCCCCCCCCCTTCTCTCTCTCTCTCTCTCTCTCACCAAGCCCATCTTTAATCTGCCTCACCAGCTGTCAGGACCACATGACCCCCCGAAAAACCACCAACACCACCAGAGGCGACACTATAACTACAACAACTGAATTATTCACAGCTTCTTTAGCCTGACACTGACCCATCATCCGCACGTCACAGTCGTCAAGGAGAGAAGCGGGAACGTTGATCCTTTTTTTTTTTTTTTTTTTAAACGCTTCATACTAAGAAGGAAGTGGGACAAAGGCTTGTTCAATGTAGTTTGAATGGCAGCCGCTGTAAAGATGATGAGCTGTAGAATCCGTGTCACCTCTGACTCCACGCAGTCTCCGCAGCAGCAACGCTGTTCAGTGCTGCCTAATAGCATCAGATCATCTAATCAGCACTCATCTGGTCAACGGTCAAGGTTGAACAGTCACATTAAAGCCAATCAGTAGGAACATCCAGACAGACACCCCAGATGAGTGATCTCAGATCAGTTTGACAGGGTTCTGCCTCCATATGAACACCCTGTTCTACGATAAAGCCTCTCTTACCATTTACAGGCAGATTGTAAACATTTAATTACCTCCGATTAGTAGTTAATGTCATGGCCGGCGTCTCTTTTATCTGTGAGAGGAGCAGGCTGGCTAGGAGGGAGAGAGACGGCGAGTGACAGGCAGGCTGGAATCGAACCTGCGACCGCTGTTGAACAGAAGCTCTAGCTAGAGAGCAATGAGGGTGCCACCTAATGGAGGACTTAGGTGAAAATTTGGTTGAAAGATTGATTATTTTGTCCATCTTGGACCCTGTTGTAGATCATTTACAGGATTTAGCTTTTAGTATTGTTGGCATCTTTTGGGCCCCTGTGAAATAATTGACAGAAGAAGGTTTTGGAGAAATCATCAACTGAATTCTAGACGACTCATTTTTCATACAACGGTCAATATCGCCGAAAACTGTGTGCATATTTTGATGAAATTCCTCGAGGCTTGAGAGATACGTCTTCACCCATTCTGGATCCTGAAACCTTTTTTTTTTTTTTCAGTCAGTAAAAATGAATGTATTTTTAATGATACAATGGTCATATTCTGTGTACATATTTATACCACACTTTAATGTAGCTAGGATCAGATATAACATTTGACCTGCAACAATCACTTGTAAAATCTATTAATTAAAATCAAGTATTTATGCTGATTTTGTTTACCTGATTAAATTCTCATCAATAGACTGAACAATCGATCAATTAATTGAGAATATAATCACCACACCAACAGTGTAGGCTGGTGTAAATTTTTTTTTTTAAAAAGCACTTACTAAGATAACATTTCTCAAGGGAAGAAGATGAAACAATGACATTTTCTTATTACCAATATAACTTAACCTTGAAGTAAAGCGGGAGAGCAAGAAATACAAACCCTAAAGAATTATTTCATGCTGCATAATTAGCTTTCATTGAACGTGATGTTGCGGAGCCTCGGAGTGACTGTGCTGTGTGAGAGAAATATTAAGAGAAGCTGAAAAGAACCTCTCTCTTTACAGCCCATGGGGAACCTCCCACACCATTTCCTTCAGTGGCTACACCACAGACCTGATCAATATCAGCATCTCTGCACGGAGAGGAATAATGCTCCAAAATAAAAAAAACAAAAAACACCACCACACACACACACACACACACACACACACACACACACAGTCTCCCATTTTGTCCACTGAGTGATTACAGGCAAAATGGAACTAAAATGTTTGTTGTTGTTTTTTTAAATCATGTGGAGGTGTCTGGGTTTAAAGCAGCTCAGTTTGTGAATGCCATAAAAAAAAAACAAAAAAAACACAAAGCTACCATTTCATTATTGACCATCATTTTGAAGGGATCCATCCAACGACCTGTCTGCGACCTTGGACTGTGGATTACTGTAGGTGCTCTGGTGCGCAGATGAGTCAGTTAGGCAGCAATATCTGCACAGTCAGAGGGAGCAGCTGGTGCCTGATGCCGCTTTAACGCCGCCCCTCCCCAACCCTGAGGAAGCAGCCTTTCCATTTGCTTGACTGATGTGGTCTTTGTATTATTAAATCGGGCTTCCTCCTCTTCCTCCCCCCCTCGGGTCATGCTCACTTGTTGATGTGGTGTTCATGCAAGAGCGGAGGATGTGAGGACATTCAGGCGCACACACACACACTGAGATGCTTCATCATGGCGACCACGCCCCTTTGTCTGCTTCACAATGTGAATGTGTAGAGGAGAGTGAAACGCTGCTGCAGTCAACTGATGATTGAGGAACAGAACAAGCAGGTAAGACCCCATGTAAAGAGCACACTCAGCGTATTACAGCCATTGTCACACACTGAATCCATCGCGCAGAGCTTATTGCCATGACAACTGCTTCTGCAGCATGGCAAAGAGCAGGCAGACTGCAAAAGTACTGATAACAGCGGCCAAAGCAGGCTTTTCTTCCCCATTACTGGATGTATTTAGTTGCTAAGAAGCCCTGAACCCATGTACGTCTCCATCTCCTAGCCGGTCAATCATATCACTCCAGAAGTTATGAACTTTTAAAGCAGCTGGTTTTCTTACAATTAAGACATGACCTTGTGCCTCAAGCATTACCAAGATCTCCATTTATTTCCCTCTCGTTGACAAATCCGTTCATTTAAAAAAAAAAAAAAACTAGCTGATATTATTCAAGGACAAACCACAAAAGCACTTCGACATATCTGACCAGAATTATTTGAATTTGACATTATTTTTTACAGAAACCCATGAATATGCAATTCAAATGATCTTTTATTTTCCCCATGCAGACACCTCTATCTAAAAGGGAATGAATACAAAATGGCTGCCAGCAATTAGATAAAGACTCTGATTAAATGTCGCCTTTAGAGGAAGTGAAGGCAATTCAAAATAAAAAGTAGTAAGGAAAGGAATAATCACTCCCCATCAGCGAAAATAAAACGATCCCAATTTGCTCTTAGAACAGAAAATTACTCCGAAATCCAGCAGCCCCACCCTTCTCGATACAAGTGAAAGGCGGCATTTGAAAGGAAAATGAGAGTGATTTTGTTCAAAGAGGAGGGCAGACTGTCTTTAGAGCCGACACAGCACTGAGGAAAGACGGAAATCAAGTACCCATCTCCAAAAATGATCAATGACAACCCAGAGAACAACCTCATTATCTAAACTGATCCTTTAAAACGATTCATAGTCGGTGATGTAAAAAAAAAAAAAAAATCATGACATGTGATTTTTAAACCTAAAGGCTTGCATTGATTGCAAACTCTCACACACCCACTACAGGATGTGGTATCTGACAGACCGGTCCACACCAGCTGGGCTCTCTTTGTGCCTGGGATGTGGTCTCCTAGCAACCAGTCCTAGCAGCTATCGCAATGGAATGGGAAGAGAGGAGGATCGGCGCAGAGTCAGGGAGGGGCAGCACTGCATCAATATTGCTTCTACCATATCACCTCCACCACGCAGCAGCCCCAGTCTACCTCTGCACACAAAGACAGCGCAATAATATGTGCAGCAGGGTTTGGATCTTTCTCTCTTTTTCTTTTTTTTCCATGCGTCTGTGGTGTCCTTGTCACAAGTTGTCATCAATAAAAACTAATCAGAAGATAATGAATCTAGAGTGCAGACAATACAATCACTCTAACCATGTAGTAGCTATTATCAAATTTAACCACAAAAATAAAAAGAGCAATGTCTGGTTATAGTGTACAAACATCTTAACAAGTGTTTCTATTCAGTATAAGACCTGAGGCTGGCAGACTGCACCCATGGGAGAGAGCATTAAAGTGAAAATTCCCCCATCTATCATTTCAGAGCCCCTCCCCTCCTCTCAACCACAGCGCTTTCTTAATACAAACGGACGAGGTACAAGAACCAGGAGCTTCTCTGGGCAACCCCCCCGTCACCCCAACAGTCCATCTGTAATGAATAATACAAGAAAATGTCCCCATACAAGAATTAGTGAACACACAACCATATCAAAGAAGAGGAACAGATGTCCGTGTTCGTACGTGCTTGTAAGGTTTGCTGCTGTTCCTGCCTCGGCTCATTAACTATCATTCACCATAGTCAGGACAGCGCCGGTGTGACTGAAATCAGGAAAATGGGCAGTCATTCAAAAAACTACATACAAAAAAAAATAGAAGTAAATGCAGAAAGATAGCTTTCCATAAGGACGATGGAATTTGTAGTCAAAAAGGTCACTGCCTCCTGTGCGGACTCAAATTTGAGTCCCCATCTGTATCCACTGCTCACTCATATTTTTATAAAGAAGCCTCTCCCTCAGAGATAAAGGTTATGGTAGATGGACGTCATCCCGGAGGGTGACCCTGCGGTTAACCCTCAAGACTGCTCCAATAAAGCCCGGGCATGAATAAAACATGTCGTGCTTTTAGCTTAGCCAGATTTGAGAAAACAATAGTTTCCCCCAGGGAGTCACATTTAAGAAAACTCGCAGTGTGTAACTTTGCATTTTTTTAGATTTTTTTTCTCCTGTTGCCTTTTTTTTTTTCTTTTTTTAAAAAGGGCAAATATGTAAGGTCACAATGTTCCACCTCATAATACCACTTTGTACCTCAAAAGGTGATAGTAGTAGTAGTAGCAGTAGTAGTTCAGAAGTATCGCATTACAGTAGATTGATGGAAATTAAGAATTACAAGTTTTTACACTTGATTGAGCAGGCTATTACCCTTTTTGTCAAAAATGGGAGATAGAAACCCCTTTCACAAAAAAACTGATGTAGCAAAAAGTCCATGAGCAGCTGTTTCTGCTTCTTCCCAAAAAATCTCCAACTTGGTCTCTGGACAGCAGCAACATGGCCGAATCGAGCTGGCATGAAAGAGCCATTATAACCAGTTGTAATTCCTCAAAACCTTTCCCCATTGTTTTTCCTGTAGATAGTTTCTTCTACTCAGACAGCCATTTGTAACTTGCCTTTATCGCAATCTTTGACAAATGTTTGCATTGTATAGCCTTGTTTCTACGCTCCAAACTAAATAATGGAAATGGGTTTCCATTTTTTGCGTTTTCAGAGTTCAATTTAATGGAAACACGACAAACACGAGTACTTTAGAGTGGAAGTGCAACAGTTCTACACGGGGCTTCTTCACAACATCTGAGCTCCTCGCCTTATTGCTACGATTTAAGCCCGGCCATCCATCTCATGCTGGGCTCAGACGTCAGGAGCTTCAAAATCCTGACCAATTTTGGAATCTGGTTACATCCCACTTCACAATCTTTAAAGATGTTGTGGATTTGCTATGATAGCATCAGTGTTTGCCATAGGAAGATACATCCACTGCTGTAGTTTACAGGTCATTTAATGAAGTTAAAAACAGCAACAGACTGTGGACGGGCTCTAGCACAGCACCTCTCTAATCTGTGGTTTTATCAGCATATTGAGCTGTAGCAGGTCAAAGTCACATTCTGAATCAAATTCACGTGTTTGAACGCTTCATTGCGTGCTTCAGCAGTCGAAATATTTGAGTGTTGGAACAGTGGCCAATCGTTCTAATTCTATCCCTACATCTATCTTCATATCGCTGTTCAGACCTCAGATCAGTCTCACAATCACTTGATGTACTGCAAAATAAATTACTTTGCATGAGAAAGAGGCGTTAGTGGTAATTACCACGGAGAAAATTGGATTACAAGTTGCCAAAGAACAACACACTCGGGGTGTGCATGCACCATTGCAGGCGAGTTGAAGTTCAAGCTAGATTAGGCCACTTAATTGGACTACTGTCTTCCCAGTATACATGAATGAGGAGGAATCGATTTGTTCGTGTTCGTGTGTCCGTCTCCAGATCAGTAGGTGGCGGTATCCCCCCTTATAAATGGTGGAAGTCAGACTTTGTTAAGGCTCACCTCACCGTCACATACGAAATCAAGTGGCATCCCTTTCAAATGACAAATGACAAATGTACTCCTTCAGCTCAGACAATATGAAGTTCGCCCATTTGTCCACTAAATTCTTCCAGTGTAGTTTTACCCACCATGTCGATACTCCTTCCCTTGACCATGCACAGTCTCTTCTGGGTTAAACGGCCCAGTGGATTCTACGGAACATGCACAGAACTCCAGGCCAAGAAGGGATTAAGGTGGTTTGAAATGTATAAATGTTGGACGAATTTGATTCCCAACCACATGATCTAGGTATGTTAGCGCGACTTCAAAAGTACAGTTTCACACTATGCTCTAAACCTTTCATGTTAATGCCCTGACTTTTAAGCTGAGTTGTTCTGGATGACATTCTCACGCTTTTTAAAATACCAGGGTGCTCCAACTCAAATGCAACAACACTTGGCGACAAACAATAAAGGGCTTGGCCTTTTGTCCACCATCATAGTAGGTGAAACTTCAGAGGACTTTTGAACTTTTTAATGGCTGATGGACTCAGAAATGCAACTGGCCTAAAAAGTAACTCCACAACAAAGGAACCGCTAGAGAGGTGAATGTGTCGCATCAGCCTGAAAGTCAGAATAATGAACTTCGACAATGGAGGTCACAGTGTACACAGCTTGTTCTCATAGTGCTCAGGATTCTCAGGTACATATTTTGTCCTCCACCAAGTGGGTCCGTTTTTAAAGTCACCTTAAACAAGAGATGCAATGGTTTTGGCAAAGTCCTCTGAGCAAATTTTGTTCTCTAAGCAAGTCATTGTGTGTGTGTGTGTGTGTGTGTGTGTGTGCGTGCACGCATCTCGAATCCCCTAAATCCTGATCACAAAATTTTCTATTGTGTAGTTGTGCTTGCATGCTGCACCATATCAGCTTTATATGGGAAAGACCCTGATCCCGTACTAAAATGTGCACGATGCAGGTGGATGCATATTCTAACACAGTGAACCCAGGGTTTCAGAAGAACATGCAATCTTGTGTCTTTCACCGGATCAGAGAACATTACCCGAGATGGGCTGTAGGTGTGAGATGTACCTGCTTGCCGTCAAGTGTGTAGATCCTTTTGACCACGCCGCTTTCCAGTTTGATGGCCTCTGTGATGTCGGTCAGCACTTGCTCAAAGGAGTGCGCCGTTTTCTTATTGAGGAGGATGCGCACAGCCTTGCGTGGCTTGACACCGCTGCGCATCACCGTCACAAGCTTGGGTCGAACAAAGTCCTTACTCTCTCTGGGCTCGTTGGCAGCTTTAGCAGCTAAGGACTGTATGTTCTTCTGGCTCGCAGAGGCCTTAACATTCACGGACCAGTTGGGGTTGACGTTCTTTGTGTAGTCAACCTTCTTGTAGAAATTCTCTGATGCACAAACATAGCTTTCCCCTGTGGGGAAAGATAATTAGGTTAGTGTGTTGCAACATACTGAGGTATTCAATGTTGACACCTGAGAGTCCCAGAGGTGTCCACTCGAAAACATTTGAACTCCTAGGAACTCCAGATCGATGGCAGGGGTGAAGAAATTATCTCTGCGCTCGGATCTCATCTCAAACATATTTTGTTGATTAACACAACACATACTGTTGATGAATGAATTTAAACCGTCTGCTTCCAAGTTCTGGAAATACTGTGTGCTGTTCCTCAGAATATTATTTGTGATCCTTTAAGAACCACATTCTTAATCTCATTCATCGCCATCGTATTGTCGCAGCAGGGGTCTGAAGGATTGGACGTCTTAAAACCAAATCTGGTTGGAGAGATATCCTCTATTAAAGGCAATATTTGGGTAAAATATGTGCACAAATAGAGCATTTCCAGTCCAGGACGACTGAATGACACTAAAAATAACAGACTAGACAGTATGCTACTTTGTGATTATGAATTATGTAGCTCCTACTTGCATGCATTTGTCTGGTGTTGATGAAAAAAAGAGCTTAAACATCAAGTATCTCCCATGAGACCACTGCACAGATCAGTCCAACAATACCTGCTTCGTAGCGCAGACTGCACAGAAATAAACATACAGTGGAAACACTTCTTCAAAGCTTCTTTGTGTTTGAAGTCTCTTGGCTTAGGCAAACACGTATTCCAACAACCATCATTCGAAGAGACGCCTGTCTAGAGGAATCATTTGTCATGTTATACCACTTTGTTCCTAAAGAGGCGATACTGAGCGACCCTCTTAAAGAGTGAAATAACGAATCACTGACTACCTTTAAGTGGACAGCAGAGAAAGATTATATTTCAAGTTGCTAGAAAATTCCGTTCACATTCCAACCTACATGATACACAGTACGATCAAATCTATGACTGAAGGCACATTGTTTTCTACGTGCAGTAGGTCAAGTTTTCCTTCCAGGACAATGACAAGACAATTCCATCTACATGTCAGTTTCCTATCTAGTTTGCACCGAGGACATATTCCATTACGTTGCGATTCATTTTTCTGAACAAGCGGCTTGGCGGCCTTAGTATACAACCAGCATACCCAGCAAGTATGAGCCTTGGCACTACTGTCTAACCCTAACCCTGCTCACTAACGATAAACTGTCAATCATGTTAACTTCACTGTAACATGAAGCAGCCATGGCTGTACCACTGGAGTGCATCTATACTCAGAGAACAAGAGTTACAACACATAACTGCCAATCTCTCTCCAGAGGTCTTCCAGCAGTGATAGTAAATCACGGTAGCACCAAGGAGCAGCAGCCCAGACCAGCCACCTTGCAGTGGAAACTCATTTTGACTGCTTGTATCAGCAAACTCATCTTGTAGTCACTCCTAAGCTTCTGACAATCGGTGCTGGAACATGAGAGTTTTGCCCTCTGGCTGATTCTAAGAAAGTTGTCGTATTCTTGTTTCTTTCAGTAGGGGTGGATACCACAACCCCATACTGGTTTGGAGGATTAAATAAATATGAAGGGCATGCTTGTTGACATTACCTACAAACCTGTTTTCAATCAAAATAAGATTTTAAAAACTATTTTGGGAGTTAAAATACTCAACAATGCAGGCAGATTGCAAATCTTTTCCCCATATGGCTCATCTAACCTCTGTCTAAATGAGCTCCCATTTTAATTCTATTAACCTCCATTTTTTCCAACACATTGTGCAGGTCTTGCTCATACACGGAAAAGAGCTAACATGGAAACAAGAAAGCAGCAGGGGAAGAGTGACAGAGAGGAAGGAACATTTTGGCAAAAGGAGAATCCAGAAGGCAACAATTAGGCCAAATGTGCACAAATTAAGGAAAAGACAAAGGCACAAAACAGATTACATAGTGCAGAGGAGATTGAGCAATTAATTACATCCCAAAAGAAGAGGCACAATGAAATGTTCCCCACCATCACCACACAGTCCTTACTGTGCTGCCCCTGCTGTACTGCACTCACCACACACACACATTCTACTATCTTTCCTAAGCAGCTCAAGAAGCAGAGATGATCATCTCATTTTGAACATTTAAGCTGCGGTTTATCTTCCAGCTTCCAGCTCACCCTGTCCGTCCCCATCCTATTTCTTTGGAGGAATCTCATAAATTATTGTTTGTCAAGTATCAATGTGGGTCATTTAATGAAGTCTTGAATTACTCTTGACAAACAAGGGACTGTTAAAACTGGGAGATAATGGTGACAAAAGAATTGTTGTCGCCTCCTCTGTTTGACTTTATCCTCATTAACAGCCCCACCCACCCACCCTCTTCTTGAATCAAAGCTTTAAATTGCCGCAATGTGGGCAAAGGTTCTGCTGTAATATGACTTCCCAAAGGCTAAAGCCTGCTTGTCCTGCCAAAGCTTCATTCCGTTACCAAAAATGATTCCAAATCATCTTTGGCCACTTTCACAACATTAATCTGTCTGCCTGCCCATTTAAAGAGGAACAGACACCAAAGTCTGTGATGGCAGCAGCCCATTAAGCCAAATCTACCAAGGTGCACACATCTTTCACACAGACGCTCCAACTCCTCAGCTTCCAAAACAGTAACAGTACAGAAGGTGTCGTGATATAAAAATACCTTGACAGCTGAATTTTAAAAAAAAGCAGTTTCTTTTTACTGTAAATGAAAACAAAAAAGGCAAAACTGGGATTTCTACCCATTTCTAATATGGATGCGGATGATTTGCCAGTAAAAATTCAAAGCTCTCCCAAACTGTGACTGGAGGTGGAGAATTAGATGCTAATGTCGGTTAATATACCATTTATCCCATGCTGAGATACAGTATAGCGCACAATATGAGCAGCTAATCACGCTCATGCTGAAACCACTCTGAGCCTGAGTTTAGATGAAAGAGAACGACCTAGAGACAGCTTCCTTTTTATTTGGGAGTGGTGAAAAATTTAGTGAAACAGGAATTCAATATGGAGTAAACCATTTGATATGAACAAAGCAAATGAGCTGACAGATAACATTTACTCAGATTGTTTGGTCTTTGACAGAAAGCAATTCTTTAAACTCAAGTCATCCAGAGTGTTGCTCAATGTTACTTGACCGCCCCAAAGCAACCCTCCAGATTAAAAATTGATACATCATGAAGAGATTACACAAGTCTAGACTGAGCAGATAAAACTTCTAATCTTAGAGAGCTAGAAGTTGACTTGTAACTGCAGGGCATTCATTTAGATCAGTTCTGTGTGCAAACTCCACACAGTAAGGACCTTGGACAGCCAGGATTCGAACCCAGCACCTTCTTGCTGTAAGCCACCAAGCAGTGTGGCGTTCCTTAATGTCTATGGTTGGTCTTCTCCACAGCTTCTCATGTGAGGACTGTATTAAATCAGGTATAAGACATCCTTGGAGGGTCTTACCTTCTTCTAGTTCATCCAAGGTTGAGATCTTGCGTGAGCCATCAATAGTGAAGATAAAGCGAACACCCTGTGGCAAGTTGATGTGGTCAGAGAGGGAGCGTGTGAGGTCAGCCAGGAGAGCGTCAAAGGTGCGAAATCGGTCACTGGCCACAGCGTACACAATGCCCTTGAAGTAGCGGTCTCCATTGCGGTAGAAGCGCACCTTTTTAGCTTTCTTCTCACTGGTGAGGGTTTGCAGAGTGCGCGTGCGGTAGAAGCTGCAATGGGCGCTGTGGGTCGGGCTGGGAAGTCCATTCAGGCGCCCACCCCGTGGGGTGCGGGACGCCTTGTCTCGCTCATCAAAATGTCCAAAGTCTAGCTCCATGATGACTGAAAGTAAGTATAAAAAAAGAGAACACACAAGAAGGTGTAAATCAAAAACAAAGAAATATTAACAAATGTGGGTACATTTAAGGCCATGGTGTCTGATTTCATGCACTCTATGTTTGAAGTCAAGTCACTGCTTGTATAGTAGATAATACACCAACAGGTTTGACATTTTTTTGATGATGATGTAGTACTTGAAGATTTGTGTAATCTCTGACTTTGATCTCCTTGGGGTTTACTAATTCAAACTTTGATCTCTTGGATTCTTACTTTAATCTCTAAATTTGATTACCTTTATTACTGACTTTAATCCCTGTTTGATGTCTGACATTTAGACGATGTCACAGTGTATCAAAGCTATCAGGCAATCATCTGAACCAATTCAGCTCCCATCTAA
This sequence comes from Aulostomus chinensis, assembly GCF_037954235.1. Lineage (NCBI taxonomy): Eukaryota > Metazoa > Chordata > Actinopteri > Syngnathiformes > Aulostomidae > Aulostomus > Aulostomus chinensis. The sequence continues at coordinate 14,241,923 of NC_141334.1, read as the reverse complement.
TCACCATGCTTCATTGCTTAGCATCCTTCCTAACTCACTCGGCCAGTGACTGAGATTAATACGGGACCTCCTAGCCCCAATCTGAGGTTCCATGACAAAAGGAGTAAGTACACGCTTTTCCCCCACAGTATTTACAAGCTGAAGTTCACGCTGAACTACAATCACCATGAATTATCGCTAAAAACACCAAAGACATTTTTCTGTCTTTTCCTTTTAAAGCAGAGGAGACACCAAAGTCCTGTCATTTGTGCTTCATCTGCATACAGGCTGAGAATGAATGAAACCACTGGATGGCAATAGTTACTACCAACTCTCCATGGGAAAGTCTTAAGATTTTGTATATTCTTGAATGCAACTGCTTCTCGGAGTAGTGCTGATTTTAAGACCACTATTAAACAGAAGCATATGTGACGTATCGTCTGAATTTGAAACTTCCAGTTCAGTTAAAACATTCTTCATATGATGTTCATACTTGACATTTACAAAATTGAGGGGAAAATTGTGGGGATTGACATTTTGCAGGACAGACAGTTCTTTATGCTGCTTAAAAATATGCAAGTTATTCAAAAATTCATTTAACAAAACAATAAACATGTGTTGTCAGATGGGCCCTGCAAAGACTGAGGCAGCTTCTCTATTTAAAGCTGCTCCTCAACTCACCATCTATATCACGCCGCAGAACTCAGTGAACCATACCTTTGTAAAGTGAACAATGATACACACCCACGCAAAAAAGAAAGTTGTCTGTAGCCGCTTCTGCTCTGCTTGTCATCTCATTTTTCCAGATTTACCCTTGAAGCAATCCTTATTGCCACAGATTAGAGCAAATACTAACAACATACATACTAACTTCCTTCCTGGATGAAGTTGAAGGTCTGACAGCACTTCAACAATAGTTCAATATGATCACCATCTTTGAGTGTTATTCAAGTTAGGAACTTACAGAATTGAATTTTCTCTCATCCTCGACCTTCTTGCGTGATGGATTTAAAACTTAAGTCTTAAATGTTTCACAAAGTGGACATTTTCAGCCTTGCACCGTCTCAGTGTCCATCAAAGGCTTTAACGTCCCCTTAAAACATATATCCTCTATACACAGTACTCTATTGATCAGAATGACATACAGAGGCCATGGAGACAGAATAGAGGACACATGCTGCTGCTGCTGCTGCTGCCGCCACCCATGGATGTGGCCGTCCAACCCCCCTGGCTAGGAGGGGTGTGGAATGGGTGCTCCTCAGCTGACAAAGACCAGGTTTCGAGCCCATCTGCTGCACTAATGGGCAGAACTAACAGTGACCCTTCCCCAGAGGAGCACTAACTAGGACAGTCCATTGTCTCAAGCAGGGTTTCTGCCTTCAGAGTGACATCACCACCATGCTGCTGCTGCTGCTGCTGCTTCTGCTGCTGCTGCTTCTGCTGCATGCCGGCTCAATTCACCAAGAAGTACATTTTCCTCAACCATGGCAACCTCCTTTTTTCTCATTAAATTTCTCATTAAAGCCAATTAGAATTAAAACTACATGACGTCAGACTTTTTCTACAATAGCTACATTAATTGATTAATTAATCAGTTGATTAATTCACCACCACAGCAAGATCCATCTGCAGCAGCACTGCAGCTACTGAATGAAATATCCTTGAGATATATATATATATATATATATATATATATATATATATATATATATATATATATATATATATAGTTCTGGTGGGTTCTTTCTGTGTTCACCCACACACAAGACTAGCACCTTTCAAAGCCTGTCCACACACGGCACCTGTCTGAGAACGTCATGTCACAATTTTAATCATATCACAAAGGCAAGAAAAAAAAAGTTTAACCACATAACACTTCCGACTAATGACGGAGGAGTGTAGCCACATGGCAGAGAGCCGCGCCAAGTTTGTCTTAGGTTTTAACAGGGGGAAGAAAAAAAGGGGGGGGGGGGATGTTGGGTGTGTGCGCACACCTTCTCTCAATCCACCTGCACACGCGCACAGCCCTGAAATATATTCTCCTACACTCAAAAAACTACAATGACAACCTGTCCACTTCGAGTTCTCTCCATTTCAGGTCCCTTCTAAGTCAGTCAGGTCTCTAGATAATCCCACACAGTCGCGGACTCACCTGCGTCGTTGCTTGCGGAGTGAAGGGAGTGTGTGTGGGGGAGTGTGAGAGTGTGTGCGTCGATGCTGCAGGATAGCGGCACGCCGTTTCTCCCCTCGCCTTTGTCTGTTTCAGTCCTAGAGCCGAGCCGCTGCCTGCCTCACTGGAAGAGCTACTGGGTCCTAAAGCCAACGAGTCCTGGACCCGCCCACCGTGGAGATGGTAGTCAGAGTGGGTTGGTGCTGCAGAGCTGACATCAGTCTCCCACCACCACAGGTACATGCACTCCTACCAGGCTAGCACTGACAGCTGTAGACCTGTGATTGCCTTGAATTCCTTCGTGAATATCTAATTTGTGAATCAATTTAAACTACTTATCAACTCAATGGACAGTGGCTGTCTGCTGGTGTCACAGTCACCAGCTGAGCTCACCCTAAGGGTGTCTGATTCACACAAAGCACTTCATGACCAACGCTGAAAGTGCTGCTATGGCCGATATTAAAGCGATACTTCAATCAGTGCATTTTTTTTCTTCCAAGTACTCATAAACTCTGGTCTTGAGCCTCTGATCACTTCTTTTGTCTGCCTCACCAGTGCTTCACGACTCCAGAGTGCAGAAAGATCCAGCCACGTGTATCCAGCTTGAAGCTTGAGTGTTCAGTAATTCAGAAGCACTTTGATGACCCTTTTGGTTCGGCGCTCGTTTATGGTAGCGCTGGTGCAGCTGACCAGTTCGCCAGCACTCACCTGTGGTCGTATAAAATAGCGCCACAGCGGAAACCTTATGTTTGTTTTCAGCTCGAACCAAAGTGTTTGTGGATTACTGAGCATACCGTTGGATTCTACTGGATGATCCAATGTAATGTTTTAAACATTTTTCGACAATGTTGCTGTAGTTTGTAGGCTAAGGAGCGACATTAACTTCAAGCTTGATATGCATGGTTGACTCTCTGTTCATGGGAGTTCTTATTCCGGTCTCTCACTTTGATCTCTGACACCCGGATAATGATTTTCGTCTCAGACCCACGCACTGTACTTTAAAACCTATGAAAAATGATTTACTTCTAACATTTTATATAATCAAGCGGGTTTTGTGTTACATTTTGGGACATGATAGAGGCACCACATAATAAGGTTTTCAGCTTCAGTTTAGAGAGTCGACGGTCACAAGAAACCAAGACAACGCTTCTGCAAAGAACACGTTGGACAGTGTTTCAGATTACCAGATTTGGATGTGAAGCTCTCAACCTTGTGGCTACGATAAATAAAATAGACTTGTCGTTTTTGTTGTAATGAAGTATCGACGAAAGCAACGGAGGCTCAGCGGGCTTCCTCATGCACGGGGTAAGGTGAGTAGCGAGGCTGCAGGGGTGTCACATGATACTCCCCGAACATCACGTTTTAAAATCAAGCTAAACATCATGTAAGAGAACAACTCCATTGTTGTGAAATTCAAGGAAGAGTAATGACTTCTGGGCCTGAAAAGTGGGCCACAGTGCAAATGTGTGTGTATAAGGTTCCATAATACTTAAGCAGCCTGGACAAACAAAAATTGCGCTGTCGCCCCAAAACAATCCATCTTTGGAAAACTGATTGATTCTGTTTCAATGTCTACAGCACAAATGTGACAAAAATGTTTTCAATTTGAACTGAAAAATGAATCCAACTGAAGGATAAGACACATTTGCTCTTTCGGTTCTGTCGTTGTGTAAATTGTGCTTCACGTGGACAGATATTCTTGTCCTGAATGTTGATTTCTAGCCTTTCTTATAGCCTTCGCCTTTGCTCTTTAAGTCTCCATCAGAGTGTATCTTCTTGTTCTCATGTAAAAATCTGTTATTTTAAGACAGTGCTGCTATCTCTACTTTTAAGGAATAAGAACGAGAGTCAAAAACAATAGTTTCTGGGAGAGAGTTGCCGCATTTTGGCTCGATAAAATGGCCCAAATCATGATAAAGTTGCTGTCTTATCTGAAGATAATAATTTCAATTCTAACTTATTTTAACATAGCACAGTTAGATGCCATCTCATTTTAAGAATATACGATACATAGTGTCTTATTTTCAGTTAATACAGTTAAATACGATCTTGTTTTGAGATGATGAAGTTATATAGCGTCTTATTTCAAGATGGTGTCGTTGTATACAGCATACACTTGTGCTAGGCAGCTGACTTGCACAAATCCATTTTCTCCATTACTGGGATCAACTGGCAGGGGATGAGAATATTAACCAGGCCTGAGATTGAGGGAAACAAACATGTTTATTAATTAATTGTTCTACTTTGACACCAAAGACGTCAGTGAATACTCCACTGCTTAAAAAAAAAGAAAAAAAAAGAAAAGAAAACCTATGCTTTTAAAGAGCCAACAAAAGGAAACGACTCCTTACGCAGCAGGCTGCTCTGTCTTTGTCGACTATTCCTCTCCCCTCAGGCGGAAAAGCTTCACTTTTAAACTCAGCTGTTGTCACATTCTGGAGCCTCTCCTTTGCATGTCACGCATAACTCTAATTCACTCTGATCGCTGGCTGCTCCACACCTCCCTCGGTGAGCTCCCCAAGGGCTGTGCCCACTGCCTGCAGTCTGAAAGGGGGGGAAAGGGAAGAAAGAGTCCATGCGGGAGGTGGTTTATTAGTTCGTGGGCATATGGTAAGAAGAGCAAATTTGGCTATTTGGCTCTCAGCTGGTTGCTATGTCACACAGTTACTCACGCCAGAAGTTAACATGCACTCATCAAGTTTCACATTCCTTGTCCCGTGACGAAATCAGCTGTAAAATGTTTTTACTGTCTGACTTGGTTTGATTAGAGCTCTCTCATGCATCGCTCCAACAAATACTTGAGATCCCTAAATGCAAAGTTAAGAGGAATTATATTTTCCCAGCTAGACCTAAAAATGACAAATCAATACACAATCACCACATAAAGCTGGAGGGTATTCCGGGAAAACTTCCTAGAATTATGAATGTCCTCTAAAACCTTTATTTCTCTGCCGCAGATAGAAACGTGAAATCAAAAGCAGAAACAAAAACTTAGATCTGTGGTTTCCACGCGCCATGACTTTCTTTTGCCATCCTATTAATCCATGAAAAAAAAAAAAATCCAAAAATGAAATCAGGTCTTAAAGCTACAACTCATATTCTGCATCGGGTTTAAATATGTTCAGTACATCTGAAATACATTTAGACACATTTGATAACTAACCGTGTTTTACCACCTGAATAAAAGGGTTTGACATGCTGCAATCATTCAAAATGACCAAATCTCAACATATTTTCTTCTACTGTTAATTCCATGCAATTTGAAAACATGTGGATATTAGGACTGAGTTTAAAACCCAAATATATTTCAGCCTATGTTGTTGTCAGGTCCCCCAGCGTTTCCGAGGCAACGTGGAGCAATCAGGTCTATTTCCATACTGACATCAAAAGGTCATAACATGTAAATCAGCCCAAGAGGTGAAAAACACTGTTGGATGTACTTTCTGCAAGACAGCAAACAGACACAATGATCGGTCGTAGTCGCTAATTTATTTTTTATAAACCAGAACAGGCACGTCCTCAGGGTTCATTGAGTCCATATTCATGGCAGTAGGCACAGCAGAGTAGAGTGAGCGTCTCAGAGAGTGCTGCGCTGGCTGTTGATATGACAAGGCTGGACGAGGTGGACTGCAGGATAAGCATAAGTGGTTCACAGCTGGTGTCTGGGGGAAACACGAGAGAGGGGCGGAGAAGGACGTCCAGCTATAGGGGAGGGGGACTGGTGCTGGTGGTGGTGTTGGAGGGGGTGTTTGCAGCCATGGCGACTGATGGAGGAGGAAGTAAACAGATGTCCACAAGCTGGCAGACAGGCCCGGAGTGGTCGAGCCACTGAGAGACAGGTGGGCATCCAGGAACACAGTGGGACCTCAGAGCGACTGTGAAGCCAAGCAGAGCTTCACAAGGAGGAGGCAACAGACTGGAGTCGCTCATAAATAAATCTGTCATAGTAAGATTCAACTTAAACCAAGCTTCTGTTTGAAGTATTTCAGTCGTGTAGCAGTGTGGAAATCACTGGGGCACCAAATTAAAGGCTGTTGTTCATTGTTGTACTGACCAGTCGGGTTTATGACTCCAGAAACGTCAAGTAGAACACATTCGACTTGATGCAACTTATGGATTGTTCTCCCTTTTAGACCCGCTGCAACATCCTCATCATTTTCAGAAGTTATTGATCCATTTATTTGTCATTTGTTTTCATTTTCATGCTTCTTTTGGAAACAGAGGAGGAAAAATAAAGGTTTTCCTGGACGGTGACAAATTTATCCAATTTTACCGGAAGAACCTGAAGGCGTAGGAAGTGATTGCCAAATACTGTATGTCAGAGGCTTTCCAGGTAGATTTGGATATGAATGGCTTTTTAAAAAGTACCTCATTGCATTTTACACAATCACAATCAGAAAGCCAATGTGTTACACCACTCGTGATGTAACTTTTGCTTTGCTGCACATCACCTGTGCCACGTCGTCGCTCCTCATAGGAGACTAAAGGCGTTGGTGGTCTCTGCCTGAATCCACTATATCAATACATTAAAAACATAAAAGATGTTGGCATTCTTGTCTCCCACACAAATATGAATTGCCTTAAAATGATAAGTCATCACATAAAATGTCCGAGTGCGTGATTTTTCTACCCACATGTGCAGATTATAACGACGTCACTGTTTGATTGGTAACTGTAATGAGACAGAAAAATCTCAATCATCCCCATGAGTTTAATTACCGTCTCTTCTAATTTGTTTTAATCCAACCTCATGAAATGATGCGAGGATGAGGCAGTGAGAACGCCTTCATCCCAGCAGTCCAAACCAATCAATCACTGATCATCAGCTCTGCTGTCCGTGCTAGTCGCCGCAGCAGCAGCATTAGTTCGGAGGAGGACTCGGTGCTGGCGAGCCATCAGTTAGCCCCTCGCTAACCGCTACATCTGAGTACAGGGGGTGATTGACCGTCTGCGTGACCTTGAGCGAGGAGCCGCCAACACACAGCTGCTCTGAGATTTATACAAGCATGCTGGAACTGACTTGAACGACAAAAAGAGTAAAAGCGTTGCAGTACATACGCACAAGACTTCCCAGTGTTTCGATCACCTGACCTGCACCAGAGTCAAAGACGTAAACTGAACTTTTGGTTTTGTTTTTTTCCATCTAAACATCAACCACTGCTAACCTTTTGTGCCACCGTCTGATTTTTTTCGAGCTTTTTGAATTTCCTTTCTTTTTATTTTATTTTTCTACACAACATGGCTTGAACTTTACTTTTAGAGGTATTTTAATTCAAAAGGAGCTCCAGCACATTCAAGTATGTACTTATTTAACCCCTTTGTGCCTATTTTGGCTTTTTTTCCCCTCTTTCAAAAAAGTAAACAAGATGGAACTTTTAAAACAATAGGATTTTTATTTCATCTATTTTTTCTTCTTCAATTCGACGTATGTTTCACTGCATCAGCATAACTTGAAGGGAATTTGATCACGTGATCTGGGACTCAAAAAATTTTCAAATATTTATCAAGTAAAAGTGCTGATTGGAATAAGTTCTTTAGAAAGATTCAATAATCCAAAATGAGTTGGGTTTTTTTTTTTTTTCGTACATGTGAAATCATTTTGCTGCATCTGGTCTGTGACTGCAGCATGACTCGTGCCAGTGGAGCAAGGAGGGGAACTAGACCTCTGCAGGAATAACGTTCAACAACGACTCATCACTCAGTTACCATGGAAGCTTATCTGCCAGAAAAAAAAAGAAAAAAAAACAACTTTTGAGAGGCTTTTCTGGGGGAGTCTAATCACCTGAAGCCCCAGCAGGAAAACCATGATGAGCAACAGCGGATGACGTCATGTGATAAGTCTTTAGAGGAGAAGCTTGTTCTTCCTTAAAAACCTGAATCATCGTCATCTTCCCAAACTTCTGCTGAGTCACCGACGTGTCATCGTCACGTGTTTTTTTTAAGCTCTGACTCTTTTCCACCGTAATCCATCATCTCCATTGTTCTCTCTATCATGTGGAGAATGTAGTGACCGTATCATAGTTCCTGTGTTAGCATGCGGGAGTTTAAAACATGCTGGACGATGCTACCGAACAGGATGGATAAATGGATGAATTGAGGACAGAAGGGTTCAGAGGAGTAAAACATGACCTGGCTTTTCTCTCTCTCTGCTCTTTCAAATCACCATGTGGGGAGTCACTATTGTGCCGTTTCAAGTAGCTTTGTCTGCTCTGCGGATTTTCTAATGAGGGGCTTTTGGAGGAGGTTGACAGAGCGCTCTGCCTGCTCTGTTGGGGAGGAGGGGCGTTTAAAGGAAATGAGCAATGTGCTGTCTATGGATACGCCTAATACTAGACCCCCCCACCCCCACCCCCACCCCCACCCTCCCCTCCACCGATGCCCTGCTGGCAGCTTGGCAGTACCATTAGGACGGAGATGTCTGAAACTCTCATTATGTCAAATATATTGAAAACCTCTAATTTAGGCACCAAAGTGACGGGGCTAGAATTAAACCCAACTGGGCCAATGAGAGCAAATACTACAGTCAGATACTGCTTCTTTCTTTTAGGGAGTACACACTGGATACTCTTGTGTTTTCATATAAATCTTTTTATATAATAATATTTCCTCTTGTGATGACTGGAACGCAACTGTTGAGAGTCTATCGGGGGAGACTCAATCCTCTAGAGCTGAGATATTCAAGGGGCTCATATATCCAGACGTGTGACTTGGTCCAAGTCTCCAACACGTCCCAAGTTCACTGACAGTGTTAGAACCTGTCTAACCTTTCGAATGATATCTTACACTTGTATCAAAATGATCAATATCCAGTGGGATGAAGAGGGACTAAAATCACTAAAAATACAAGAAATACTCACCCGCGATCGCTTCAAGAGAGCCAATCGTGCCATTCTATAGCACGAGGTAACAGACACAGGACGGTTTTGACCATTTAAATATTTCACGCTTGGTATTGAAACTGATGACCCCATCGAAGGTATTTGAGTCACGATGTTTTAATTCAGGTCGTCCATCTTTTCTGTCGAGCCATTAAAGTACAGCTGCAGGAATGCAAATGTGATGGGGGGGGGGGGGGGTTTATGTGTAATCATGTGATCAAATAAGCATTTGAAATAAAATAGAAGTTGTCTAATTCTGGTCAGCATGATTTTGTTGGACATTTGCTGTATAAATTACTCAGCCATAAAGGTGTGATGGTCAGACGAGCATATATTAGATGTTTCTTCTCCATTCGTGATAATTAAGTCTTTAAAAATGTGGCTGTATTTTCTTTTATCACATCCACGCGAAGGGAAGTGTAATAGAAGTAACACAAGAAAAAAAATACTCCATCAAAGTTCTAGCGAGAATACTGCATGTACTCAGTATCCAAGTACTTACTGGTACATGAATTGATATGTATTCATTAATGGCTGTATGGATCAAGGTAGAGCTAATTTCTTCTAAATTGCACAATTTGGTTTTTGAAAGTTTTGAACAGTATAATAACTTCTGAAATGTAAAGAAGAAGCTATCAAAACAGAAAGGTTCAAGTCCACACAGATCTGAGTCAACGTACGTCTTCAGCAGAGGAAAATATGGAAATTGGCTTTGCTGGAATGCAGTTTTTTGGTTCACCAGAAGATGGAAATACCTCACAAAAGTACTCAATGAATAATCCGGCAGATACGACCACGTCGTAGTGGAATCTCGTCTGATTTTATACTTGTCATTTCATTTGGACACGAGAATATTGTTGCTTTTAATCATGTTGTTGCTGCTCATGTGAGATATGCAACTCAGCATGTATTTGTAAATGGATCAAAGGCTTATTTCCAAAAGGAGGTAAAAATATCTGTCAGGTCAGCCCACACAAACACAGATAACCACACACACACACACACACACACACTGGCTGCACATGTAGAACAGGACCAACACAAAAAAATTAAAGACACTAATGGACAGTTTTATTGTTACAGTGTCTCAGAAATGTTCAACCTGAGGTCTCAGATCCATCGTATCTCATAATACCTATAAAATCACTGTTCATTAAATCTCATCTACTTATAGTTATACAAGTCACGTGGTGAGAGTTGGGACTCGCAGACCAGCCAAAATGTTACACGTCTGCCATCTGCTGGACTGTTACCGCATTACCGCGTTGTTTTTTTTTCAACCCTCCAATAAGTAATCACTTTAATTGATGGCGGTGACAGTTGTTCTCGTTCATACCAGTATATTCATTACAAAAATTGGAGAGGAAGCCCTCTAATAACCTATCCTGGAATGTATTTATTTACTGGACTTCAACGTCGAACAAAAGCATGGATTAATTTTGATGTACCACTGAAAAGTTACTTTATAAAATGTGTGCAATTTTCAGAGCACATTTGTGTTAAAGTTTGGTTCCTCGTGGCTTTGAAAGGTCTTCTTACTAAAGTGTCTTTTATGTTTGCGAACCGTGTTGAGTTTCTACTTCTTGGAGACACTTTCTTTCTATTAACGCTATCCTTGCTTCTGCTTCCAAGCGGAGAAAACCAAAAACAAACCGAGTTTGATGGTTTCCTGACATAGCTTTCAAAATAAAAGCACCGAAATTCAAGTCTGGTTGAGCTGGACTTCTTTCGCTTACTTTTTAAAAAAAAAAATCAAAGCATAGCGTCCCCCCCCCCCCCTGAGTCTTTTCCCAGATGTAATTCTGTAAAGTAAATTTTTCAGCTCATATCCTTGTGATTTTAATTTCTATTAATTAATATGTCCGTTAACTTTAACTGTACCTGCACCATGTTTAAGGGCTCATTCATCACCGTTTTTATTCCTCTTGATTTGTACATTTTTGGATAACAAAACAATGTTACTCTGACTTAAAAAAAATGAAATATTTGAAATACCGTTCCACAATTTGTTTAAGTATTTAGGTGAAAATATAACCCACAATCAATAAAACATCGTATTTTGGTTTTCAAATATTATTAAAAAAAACCTACCTTTATTTCAAGCCATGTTTTTTACTTTTGTTTCTCTTCAATGTTTTAGCAATGTATACAGAATGTACATCAACTGGAATATACCATTATTAGTAACTACATTTAATGTATTTTGATATTGAAATAGGATCAGATTTATTTTTAAATCCATTAAACTCGCTTATATATAAAGATTCAATTTTGCACATGATAATGATAAATAATGAGATATATTCATTGCCCCTGTATGTAAATATAGGCATCTCTCCATCTATGAAAAATATATGAATTTGTTATATTTGTGCATGTTTTACGTCCTAGAATAACAAACACGTTTTCTACACATGTGTATATAAGATCTTCTTCCCAAACAAAGCTCTAAAAATCAGAATTCCACGTTTATATAGTAGGACATGACGCAATCGTGTTCATGTTTGACAATAAGAGTGCGTCAAACACCTGGCAGTCCACTCACAACCAGAAATGATACCCGTGAACATGTTTTACGCTCAACTCTTATTTTGAAAAACCCGTGTAAGCGGATGTCTCCTGTAAAAAAAACTTTCCCAGCTGGGTTCACAATAGCGCAGACAGTGGCAGCAGTGCGTGTTATGGTGGCTGAGGACGCACACGGACCCTCCGGCGAGCTCTCTTCACTGTGACGGACGTGCAGCGGTGAACCGACCGTGTAGGGACGAGATGTCTGTGAACGAGGTGTACGTGTTCCGGCCCTTCAAGCTGATCGCGCTGCTCTGCGTCTTTCTGGCGCTTTGTTTGGACGTGGTGGCTCTGCTGAGTCCCGCCTGGGTCACCGCCGAGCACTTCTCCCTGTCCCTGTGGGAGTCCTGCTCCCAGGCCGAGGCGCGGCACCCGTCGGAGGAGGAGGAGGGTCAGTGGAGCTGCTTCTCCACCCTCACAACTGGTAAGGACCGAACCGCTGCTGCTGGTCTTTGTCTGCTGTGGGGAACGGTCTGTCCTGCGAGTTGGGGTGTCTTTGGAGGGGAGTTAAAAAGCATCAGAAGTTCAAATAAAGATGATGTAAAGTTTGAAAGTTGCAAGATTGTTAATTGAGCTCTTTTTTATTGCGAATAACACGCAATCTGTAGTGTAAAAGAGCGGAATGGGCGTGTTCCAGTTAATTATAGTGTGTAAAAGAGTGAACTGGTGTTTTTGATGTTTTGGGGTTGTTGTTTTTTTTTTTTTGGTGGTAGCATCGGCATCCCCGACTGTCTCCTCCTCCACTCATGTTTATTTGTTTGTGTTAGTGAGTTCTGACACGTTTCCTACCTCATACCGGAGCAGTGAGCTGGGGTCACGGACACATTGCGATGCTCAGCTGATTCATAAGCCGACAGGAGGGGATGTTGATGTGCTAGCGGATGTTTGTTTTTTCTGTTCTATAATTAAGGGCTTCTGAATCTGTGTAAATGTTCCAAATTCATTGTCGAGGATTAGAAAACAACTCATCGCTTATTTCTGTAAACACGAATTCCTTTGGAATAAACTACCAACAGGCTTTAAATGGCTTTTGTAGAGACACATTTTTGCATCTTCCCCATCCTCCTCCTCCACCTCCTCCTCCTGCTCACCAGGCCTAAATCCACCAGGTTATCTTTTGTCAAGCAGAAGAGTCATGTGACCGAAGTGTTTACAGCTCTGACCCCTTGTTTTGCCCACCAACAAGAGAGAAAATCTGCCTCTCATGTTGCAGATTTAGGAACTCTGACATGAATTTGGCTTAAGGCCAAACCATTCTAAATTGCATCTAATCTTGAGTGTCATAAGCATGACTGATTGTACACACACACACACACACACATACACACACACACACACACACACACACACACACACACACACAGACAGCCACTAATAATTAAAAGGAAACAGGGCTCTGGTGTGATTGACGGCTCACTGATATTGTGGAATGCGTCGGACTGAATGGGAGGTGGGTTTGTCGCTTTTGAGGGTCTGCACAGCTCATTAAAGCGACAGTGGAGGGGTGTGTTGAGGTTAAAGGGGCAGTTCACCAAAAAGGCAAAGCAGATTGCACATAAATGCATGAAATAATCTGAGTTCAGGATCATCCGCTGCGCGCAGTTGTATGTAGGATAAACTGCAGCTGAATTCATAAAACTGTCTAAAAATATTCTTTTGAATCCTTTTTAAAAAGTTTTTTTTTTTTTTTTTTTTTAGCCAAATCCAAAATTCTAAGCACACAACGCACTGAGGATGGCAGAAAACTATCTCCTAAAGAATATGCCATCTCTTGCATGAGGCTTATTCAAATGTGGTTCAGATGTGTCGTCAGGGAAATGTTCCTTTTAACGATCCTGAAGACAAATGAATGGCGCGCTCAGCGAGAGACACCCTGATTTGTTCACTGAGCTTGTTAGCTTCCCCGAATGCAAATTCTCCTATTGAGGGGAGTCTTCTGGGGTTAGGCTTTCTTCTGACACTGACAAGTGGGATTTCAAAGGGGGGATACAGAATGGAGCCAGGAATGAAAGTATAAGAATGTTTCCTCTGAATAGGCCTGTATTTCTGGTCTTGAATCTGTTGCAGGCAATACGAAAAAAAAAGTTTTATGTTTGTTGCACAGATATTTGCAGGGGATGAGGGAAGATTCTTCAAACTCCACGATTCCTTAACTGGGGAATACTCAGGGTTTTGGGTTTTTTTGGAGGGGTGGGGGCTGCCAACAAAAGTTGGTTGCATCCTCTCAAAATAAACGTATTTATGTTCCCACTAGTGTTCTGTCTCCTCTTCGTTTGATTGGATCTCACTTCACACGCGTAAAGAAGGCACAGAGTATCTGCCAATCAAATTGAGAGTAGAGTTGTGGGCGGGTCTTCTGGAGAGGTGCCCCCAGCCAGTCCAGTTCCCTCTGGGCTGGAAAATCTAAGACCCTGAAGTACCCTACATGTTGTTTAGCCTGAAACATGGACTAATGGTTGAAACCACCACAGGACCTGCGTCAGACAGCAAAGGACCAAGAGACTCAGTACCAGCTAGCATTAGCGGTGTGAGCCTAGCCACTGGGAACGCCAGCCCAGCTAGTGTCGACACAAGCACAGATGGAAACGTGAGCGTTGTGGTTTGGCTCTCTGTCTCATTAGTGGACAGAAACTGTTTGAGTTGCATAATCTCGTAGGCTTTTTTGCTGCAAATATTTATAAGTAGTTTGATTGTTTGTTTTTTATTTCAATTTTATCTTCATATGTTCACATTTTGGAAGCTATTCAAAATGCTTCATTGTGTATGTTTGAGGGGGTTTTTTGTGTGTGTAAATAATGTCATTACTTTTAAATTTGATTTTTATGTTTTTGGGTTCAACAAGGTAATACAGTAGGTCAAACTGGACATATAATCCTGAACTTAAGTACATCTGTAAGTTATTTTTGGTGAAATCTGAAATGAGGCTGAATAAAGAGCAAAAAAAAATGTGACTAACACTTCCATGTCTTCATTTTGTTGGCCTCCTTTGTCTTTGTCATACATCTTTTATGGAACGAGAGTACAAAAGGGGTGGAGGAGACGAGGTAATCAGCCGATGGTTCATTGTTTCAGGAGGAACAGGACGTAAAAAATTTGGAACCGCTGTTGTACCCTAGCATACAGGAAGAGATGACATCTTTTCTTTCCCAGTTGTTTATTTGGAAGGAAATGTGCTGTTATTGTCGGGTCTGCTCAGCTGAGCAGACTTTAGGGCACCCTCATCAACCAAAAACCCCTAGGAGACAGTAAGGGGATGGAGAAAAAGACATCCTTGTGACCACCATGTGACACTCAATAGATGCAATATCAATTAGCGTGGTGTCCTGCCAGCCTCTGTGCTTCACCGGCTGGGATTTGTGTGGTGTTTGTCAACACAGCGCTTCAATTCAACAGGAGCGGTCTGTTCATCAAGCTTTTGTTGCTCTAACACTCTAACCTGCGTGTGTCCCGTCCTGCAGACTGGCAGATTGCCACGCTGGTCCTGCTTGTGGCGGGCGCTGTGGCGACTCTGGTGGCCTTCTTCGTGGCCCTCATCTCCCTCTGCCAGGGGACACAAAGACGACACTACCGCACGGTGGCCATCTTCCTCTTCACTGCAGGTATGTCTTTTTTTGTTTTCTATCGGGAAGTGTCTGTTCCTCCCTGTTTCTCTGTTGCTGCACATACATTTAGAGACAAAGATCCATTCGTCACAACCACAAAAATGTCCATACAGACAGGGGTTTTCTATTTTTTTTTCATTTTGTTCCAGTGCTTACATTAAATAGAAGGGCTGCGAGGGGAAAGGAGCAGCTGAATGAGGCTTGTTAGTTGAGCTCACATTTTCTGTGGTGTGGAGTCTAAAGGCCTTGTGGCCCGCCAGCCAAGAAAAAGCAGCCGCAGAATTTGCAGACTTACCAACAAAGTGAAGTCATTGAGGGGGAAAGAAGCTCCCCCCGCCCCCCGGACTGTTTCATAGTTGAACATGGATTTGTTTGAGACGGTGACACTGGTGAGGGAGAATTTCTTATAACCATAACTAAAACAAAAGATTTTGTATGCTGTAGAAGCTTTTTGTTCCATATACTTTAGAGGTTAAACTGACTCATAGTCTGTGCTTATTTTACTTTACAGCCGTGATGAAACACTAACCATGACTGAGGCTTGTTGGTTGAACCTATGCGTAGTTCCATTTTTGCCGGTTTCCATAACATGTTTATATAAGCATCAGAACTTCTGTTTTGCCTCCTCTTCCTTCAGTTTTAAAACAATGCCGATAGAGTAAATTCAATGCTAGTCCCTGTGTCCTCTCCATTTTTTTTTCAAACCCATAATGTGGAAATATGCTGTTAAAAGAACACATTGACTTTTAGAAAAGTCACTTTTTTTTAAACCACACAGATACCCCTCTCTCATCTGTGTGTACATTAGGGGTGGGTGAATCCCACAGAGATCGCAAGTTAGCTTAGCACAGTGAATGGAAATCAATGGGAAGTGTTAGCATACCTCTATCAGTAGTCATCAAATAGATAAGGTTCAAGGTCTTGGTTTGTCCAGCAGTAATCCTCCTCATCCTCGGTAACAATCACTCTTCTAGTTGTCAAAGTCAAAGTTTTGTGTTCTGTTGGCCAAAGTTTTAAGGAGCACCCAGTCAGGAAAGTAGTCCCGGCTGTGTAGCTGATCTAGAATTACAGTGTCTAATAATTTAAAGTTAATTGATAGCGATTGTTATGGATGCTACTCGTTCTATTAATGCAGGCAAAGACTCATTTGGAGGAAAGTGAATTTGATGAGTTCTGATGGAAGTGTGCTAACACTTCCCATCCACCACCAGTCATTGTGTTACGCTAACAAGCAGTCAGCTGGTCCCTGTGGTTCTCAGCAGAGAGAAAGGTATTTGTCTTCTTGCCTGACACTGGGGAGGATGCTAAAGAAGCGTGTTTCTTTAAAAAGCCAGAAATGTTCTTTTTAAAAACCACAGGCGATTAAACAATTAAACATCTACAATAGAGACCCAATGTGAAGGCATACATGTAATTGCACACATAATATGACTCATTTTTCTTGTATAAGAGCGGAACGGACAGATGTACAGATGTGATGTTTGGTGCAAATGTGCGTGAGAAGAATAAAGTTACATTTGCAGTAAAGTTTGAATGGGAATTGGAAGGAGTTTTTGTCTCATTTTCTCTATGAAAACATCCAACATAAAGGATCAGTGTGTGCAGTCGACTTAATGGCTGTACCTTTGCCTGCTAGCCATTTAGTGAAAAGCGTGGGAATGCAGTGTTATTCTTTCCTGTGTGTAATTGTGTTGAGCCTTGCGAGAATAAGGACTCCTTACAGACGAAGCAGCAGCAGCAGCAGCAGCAACAGAGGGGCTGGACTCTGTTAAATGCCCCTTGGCAGGGCTGTGGTTGTGTGCTATTCATTCTCCGTCCAGAAATATGACCTCAGCAGGCCGCAAGCTCACTCTGGGCTCCATCAACACTGCTGCATTCTTGGGCTGCCGCTGTTCCTCATGCACACACCCGCCTCTCCATCCTGTAGCAAGGAAGGGTGGAGGGAAAGTCTCACAAAGTCCCTTCCCCAGGAGCAACCTACCATGAATAGAAAGGAACTGTAATCATTAGTGTGAAAGTATGTCTTTGATTGTGCGCACACACACACACACACACACACACACACACACGTACGCTCACACTGACGCCAGCACACACCTCTGGGAGCTCTGAATGAGAGTGATTCGCAATGATGGAAGCATTTTCCTTCCGTGTATGAAGGTCGGGAGACACAAAACAAAGCAGATTAGTTTCTTAGTTTCTTTTTTTTTTATATATATTTATATCACATGATTTATATGATATTTTAATTATAGGACTTACAGAAAGCACATATTGATCTCCAATTGAAAATTGCTTTACTTATTAGTCTTTGGAACAAAGTGCATCAGGAGGCTTTGCACTCTACCTCTGCAGTGCTAGTATTATTAATAGAGTGGTTTGGGAATTAGTCTTAAAGGCTGGAAATAAATTAGCGTTGTTGAATGTCTGGGTTTCTCTTCTTAAATTCAATGGGTTTTGGTTTAAATGTGTGAAAAAAGCTCTGTTAGCACAAACCTCAAACACTCCACCACTTTGTTCAAATGCATAAATACATCCATAACTTCCCCATTTGTGAATTTGGAAGCATTCTTGTGTCTTAAATACAGTGGTTGTTAGCAAGTTGCTAATTAAGACAACAGAGGTTGCTGTCATTTAACGTCATTACTGCAAACGCAAAAGAAGCATGAAGCTAGTTGTGCTACTTTCTAGCATAATGTTAGCTTTGTACTCACTACATTCCCTCTTCAAAACTCACACAAGTGCTGTTCATTTGTGACGATTATCTCCTGAATTGTGTAAATCTCTACTTTTGTTCACCACAGTTAATTTTAAACAGTAATCCAACATTCAGTGTAAAAATCCAGTTAGCTTTTGGTTGAGGAAACCCATGGCGATGCTAAATTCCCTGGTTAGCTTACATACGTCATCCCTGTTGCACTCTACCACTCTCTTGCCAAGTCAAGAGAAATGGAAAGCTTTGCCTGTATAATTTAAGTTTTTTTATTCTTTTTGTTTCTTGTAGTGGTTCTGCAGGCCTGTGCGTTGGTCCTCTACCCGATCAAGTTCATTGATGGAACCGTTCTGCAAACATATCACGAGTTCAACTGGGGTTATGGGCTCGGATGGGGAGCGACCATCTTCATGTTGGGCGGAGGAATTCTCTTCTGCCTGCGGACGGACATATACGAGGATGCAATGTACTGAGTCCTGTGTTAACTCCTATTGCTCAAAAAATATATACATACATACATACATACATACATTATATTTACACACACACACACACACAGAGAAACAAAACCGTACATGAAGCATATTGCATTTCTTTACTCTGCACACAGCCACTGTGTATGTGAGCACAGATGTCTCTCTCTCTCTCTCTGCCTTCTCTGTTATTTTTAGACAGGTTGTGAAGGCCTAATTTAGGCCAGGGCTGTATGAATAGGACCCCCCCCCCCCAACCCAAACCTACCCAACCCCCCCCCTCCCATGCACCCAGTGGGTCCCTCAGCCCTGCCGGTATCAGGGTGAGGTGGCAAAAGCATGGAGAGCTTTCTGGATAAGCACGAGCCACTGATGCTGGACGTTTCCACTGCACGTTGACCTGGATCTCTATTGTTAGAGGATTCTCAGTACAGACCTAAATGTGCAGCAGCCGAACATTTGAAGGGATTGATTCATTTCCCTATTTCCTTTTTATTATTTTATAGCATTTGACGAGGACTAGCTTGTTAATGTATTTATGGCTTCACTTTATAAATACTGAGCTTCTCGCTCCTTGTCTTCTAGCTCATCCAGTTTGTCTTCTGATATTAAGAGTGTAAATTAGTCAGCTTCGATATACGCTGGAGCTGTCAAGTGTTTATAGTTTGTTTGGGGGAAAAAAATCGAAGTAGTTTGTCTCAAATGAAAAATGTAAATGTGTACAAAGTGTTTCTACATGAGAGAAATGAATAAAAAGTAGTTTTCGGGAGGATTAGGAGTGTGAATTATTGATGCAAACTAACTTTGATGTGGTTTTCTGTCACTAAAAACTCCTGACAAATGACTGAATTGTAAAAAGCGCCAGAGTTTCTCCCCTTTTAGACTGAACAGCAAGACTTTGATTTTCCAGGGCCCACATCCCTGATCACTGGGTGCTATTTTGCACCTAGTTAGCAAGTGATGATAAACAGCAACATAAAACTATAGCTATTATTACCCATCGGATGTTTTGCAAAGACAACTTGTTTTATCTGTAACATTACATGTGATTATCCGAGACATTTTTACCATGCTGTAAAGGATTAAATGTGACTGAAAGGTTGCACCAAATTGTGAAACAAAACTTTTTGTTGTTGAAATATGTTAACTAAATGCTAATTAAAGAGCTCTACAAGACGTCCCTGCATGTGTCGTGTTAAACAGAACGCACTGCCACACTTCAGCCGCCTGGTATGAAGTCTTCCTGTTCACACTTCCTTCACCCCACAACAGCTGCTTCAAGAATCCCTGGAAAGGGAATATCTGTGAGTAAACATGTTCAGCAGCTGCTGCTATGTGAAAGATGCCCAGCTGTGGACGATATTAACAACAGGATCAACCGTTTCCTGAGAAAATCCCATATTACCACATGATGTAAACCTCACAAGTGTGTCGAGTGTGTGAGGTGCTAGTTCAATGGTTTTCCTATAATAGTAGTGACCTTTGGGGAATCTTTGAAATGTGACCTGCTAGTCAGAGGTGATGTGGCTACATAACACGCTGGCACTTTCTCAAGTGTACCATGTATTGCTTGGAGGTGTTTCATAAACATTTACTTCAGTGGAAAATCCAAAGATTTATCATACATTTTTAATGAGTGCACAGATGCTTGTGTGTCTCATGAGGCATTGGTAGATTTTAGTTGGCAGAAAAATGTTTTTTTAATGTAAATATTCATTAAAACAGGTATTATGATGCTCAAAAGCCATCCACGTTATCACACCTAAACAATGATATATCAGCCAAGGCATTTTTCCGTGTAATTGTCCATCTAAATGTGAACTGCACATTTGCCCTGTCAAAAGATTGTTGTGGCTTCAGTCAAGACTTGTATGAAGATGCATGTTTGTCACCCACCTCTCTCTTCCACCATCTAGTGGTCATCCTCAACAGTGTCTGGTACTATGAGAAACCTAAAAGTCATGAACAAAACCGAAGTGTTCTTTGTTTTAGGTTTGCATTCAGATGTAGTTGAGATTCAATCCTGATTAGATACCAACCCCCAAAAAAGCCTCTGATTTTATTTTGGAAATTGGAAATGAAACAACAAATCCAAAAGGACGTTATTCTGAAATGATAAAAGTGGGCAGGTATGGTACAAACCACTGTTTATTTGTCACATGTTGATGATTGATGATGATTGTTCACTTCCTCTGCAGCTGCTGCCACGACTCACTCCCAGCTGCAAATACTTTATACATGACCACAGTCTTCCTACAGCACAGAATTATATCAACTTACTGTATGTCAGCGAAGGAAGCAAGACTAAGACAAAGAGTCAGACATTGTTGCCACTAATGAGTTGATTTTTCTACCCTGTTGAGTTAAAAGAGCTTCAGAGGAAAGCACGTTTGTACTCGGCAGCAACAGCAAATCGAATGCATTCTAATATTAAAAGCAGTGAGCACTGCTATCTGTTTTAAAAAAAGCAGTTAAAGGGTGGCTGCTTTGGTGCTGAAAGCCAAATATTTGAGTCTTTGAATGCATATTTACTGTTCATAATTTGATAGTCTTCTTTTACTTGTATTTAAGTGACTCCTGTATGTTCAGTCTTGCCAAGGCTGACTAATGCTTTCACATCTCCATAAATTTACTATGAGTGAATGGATGTTTCCCAGGGGCTAACAAACCTGCTGATATTTTGAAATGTGTCTTATGTGTTACATTCTAAAAACACTCACCATTTCAAAGCTCCCACACGGTAAATACAGCGCGGCCTTCGGAGCACAGCCTGGCCCCTGGGGCCAGTAACCAGTCAGGCCCTGCACACTTTTACTCTGCAGGGACAGATTCCAGTTACTGACCCTGGGAGACGGAGACAAACATGTTCTGACACCTTGAGACCTGAGGAAGAAAGTTGTATGGTTGTTATACAGACAATCTCCAAGCTCTTATCAAGTCATGAATGTAAACCTGAAGGGTCCCGGCTCGTCCATGGATCCTAGAAGTCCTGCACAGACCACACGCTGGGACGAAGGAAGGTAACTGGACTGAAAAGTCACACCTGAGCTATACATGACCCCCCTGCCCCCCGCCCCCAACACAAACACACACACACACACACACACACACACACACACACACACACACACACACACACACACACACACACAAACCAATCCTCAATCAAGCGTGGCCCCACCAAAATTACATATTAACCTAAGAAAAGTTATTCACTTCTGTCCTGTTACCCTGTTTTCCCTGCAGCTTCCTTGGTTCACTTTCTGGCCCTGGACTGAAGCCAGGAACACATGCACCACTCAAACACTCCATGTTGCCCATCAGCACCCTTCTAGCATTCACAGGGCTGCAGACCATCCTCTATATTTGGGTTTAGGCACTTCGTTCTGACGCCATATGTTTGTCAACGTTTTATGATCATAGTCTATAGTGGTGTTCCCCTGCTAATTATTTATGGGGAAAAAAAACACTCCAGTGAGCCGCATGAAGAAGAGACACAACTCAAACATGCACATGTACATTTCAGGTACTGATGGTGGGAAGCGGTCAGGTGCCTCGACAACCTTGAGGGTGACGGCGTATGTTAGATCAAATACTAAAAAGAACAGGTCAGCCGGGTCCCAGGTGATCACTTTCCCAGTGAAAGAAAGTATCACGTAGCAGGAAGAGGTTTTAATGTAAATGATTACTTAGTCTGTAGGAATCACAACAAGAGCTGTGTATAATACACAGAGTAAAGAGAACAGCAACACCAAAAACAATTGATTTTGTTTAATGTACCAGAATGACTTCATCACAACTTTGATAAAACATGACATCAAGTTCAGTTTGTCTTATCGTGACTATTGTTGTTATTTTGTGTTATTATTCTGAATGCGATGTGTGTTTTATAGTATCTGGACACTAGAGGGCAACATGTTTTTGCAAAAATATAGACAACTCTCACCCATTCCTGACTAATAGGTTATCTACTGTTAATAGGTAATCGAAGCAAACATCACAACAGATGATTTCATTGTACATATTATACCTCGTTCTATATGTATGGAAATGAAGAATATGAGAACTTTGAGAAACAAGAGGGGAATGATCAAGAGAGGCGAAAACAAAACATTGTCAGCATTCTCATTCAGTCTTCCCAGAATAGTGATTCCTCTCTCAGTCTGTCAGGCCATGTTGGGGTTTGTCCTGTCTTCATACAAATAATAAATCAGAGCAGACGAAGCCTTTTTTAGGCATAATTAATGTCATGGTTTGGAAGAAAAATCACATCAAAACTGATGTCATTTGCTGAACTGTTTGAAATGGCAGCGTGTAGCCTTTTGGCAACTGATTATATGGGATTTAATTAAGTTAATATGCGGCTGTACAGACAAACGTTCCTATAAAAATGCAATTTTGACAGATGAACATGAGAAATGGATAGAGTTTGCTACAAAAATCCTTATAAACAAAGATCACAAGGCATTTCTGTTGTGTTGCACAGCAGTTCAAGTATTACATTTTTTATTCTGCCCTTTCATTTGTTTTTCTGATCAATGTCTCATCCCTAGACGCAGTTCATTAAAACTATAATCAGAACCATCAGGAGTTCTGCTCTGTTCTTTATGATGTTGTTGAGCAAAATATTCAAGCTTGTTGAGGGCCAAACAGAGAGCGTTCAAGCAGCTGAGGGCTTCAATCAGATCAGTAGAAAAAAGTAAAGTAGTTCTAGCAGCAGTTGCAGCTTCTTCACTGTTTTCTGAGGTAGAACGTCATTTCATCGAATAAGAATTAATTTAGATACTCCAGAGCACACAGCGTTTTAAAAAATTCATTTTATTTGAAACAAAGCACAAAAGGAAAAATAATTATTCAAGGGCTTGTTGGAAATTTTATTTACAGAAATATCCCATATCATGTCACAACCAAAGCCTGGAAAATGTGAAATATTGTTTCATAACTGTGTTTTTCCTCTACGACTTACGAATACTTGTAAAATGTCTCCCATGAAAACCAATAACATTATTCACCATAAGACCAGTACTGAAAAGTACATTGTGTTACATAAATAGCAATAAAATGAGGTTGTTAAGGCCGCTATGTGGTAATAATAGCTTATTAGCATAAAATGTAAGCTCCTTCTATAAAGAAGCCACGAAGAGCAATATCAACATCTGTTGAACTCTACAGCATCACTGTATCACATATGGAAGAAGGTACATTGATGGAATATGTATTTGACAGTTAATCATGTTAGGCTGTAATGTAACCCTTTCAAGAGGAATACAAATATCAAAACTGTCAAGCAGCTTCGGCATTAAATTCCACCCAATGCTCTCTAAATTGACCCTTTACCGTTTTATTTCTGAGGGGTACGTTAAAACATCCCACGATTATGTGCTGTAACCTATTCAATGAACTGCACCATTCAATGAATTGCATCATAGACCCCGTATGTCGTACAAAACCAAGTATTAGAGGACTATCATCGTCAGCTTCAAGAGAACTTTCAAAACGAGAGGGATGAGCATCTGTGGGCTCTTTGACAGCGATGAATGAGCTCTGCTGTGGCGTCTGGTTTTCGCCGTTCAAAGAGCTGAGGATCTGCCAGCCGAGGCGGTGAGAGGATCCAACTTCTTCACTTGACCGTGATTTCTCCTACAACAGATGCACAGTTTTGATTGATCTGTCTTTTCGCCGTATATCTGTGCTATTTTATTGTCTGTCTGGCTGCTCATGTAAATACTGACATTTTGAGTACTTCCCACACACCCAGCAACAGCAGCAGTGCGGTAATGATGACAGCAGCAAGATACACAAAGATAGATACTGGCTCCTGTCGGGGCTCAGCAGAGCTGGGAATCTCCTCTAAGACAAAGAAAAAGACAAAAAAAGAAGCACAGACATGCACATCAAGTCAAATCAACCACAGCCCCTATCCTTCTGACAAAGCACATATCGTAAAAAGCTTAGCTGAAATAATTTATCACATAAAACAATAGCATATCAGTATGAAAATATTGTCAAAGCATAGCAAATACATAATCAATCGGACTTTTATGTCCATGAGAAGTTTGGGCTATTTCTTTTTACATAATATTGTATTCTAAATGTATTAAATGCCTATTGGTGTCATTACCATCTTGCATTGTCTAAAAATTTAAGGAGATGTCGCATATTCAGGGCTCCTTGACTTCAAGTTAAGGGTAGAGGCATTAGCATGAGCACAGAGTAACGTGTATATATGTGAGATGGTCAGCACGGGAAAGAATTATTAGGTGCAATTCTCCTCAACATATCTTCAAAACAATGCTATGGCGGTTCATTAAATGCTGCATAATTGTGTTTGAATGGAAATAAAAGACACAGAAGCTTCGCTCAAGTCCGACAAGTCACGATACATCTTGGTTTTTTTTCTGGAGCAAAGATTTTAACATGCTACTCATAAACTAGTCACGCTTCTACTGACAAAATTTGAGCGTATAGCTACAGTAACAGTTCTACTGTGTCTATTGGGAGTACAGGTGAAGATTCTAAAGAACCGTGCTCCGGTCCAAGGCACATATTTTCTTTCAACATAAGTTAAATCAAGAGGAGTGAAGTTTTCAAAGATCAGAGTAACATGGAGAGAGTCAAATGTACAAGATGGTATCATTAAATACACAAAAAACAGACATCCCAATGATTATTAGTTAGAGAAAAAGTGTCAGGGGGCTTGACATCCATCCCTGAGGGACACCTTTGTCAACCATGTGGATTGCAATGAAGGGGACCGATCACATCATAGAGTCTGAGCAGATATTTTATTCTTTAAATTTGAATGCTTTAACAGTAAATGAAGTTGCATCCATTTCCTTGACATTGATTTGAAAAATACAACTCTTAACAGGCAAAGATCAAAGAAGTTTCAATGATTTAACATTGCGAACCATTAAATATCAAATTAAATCCTCAAATAATAGGGAGTTATAGCGCTGGAGGTTGTCCATACAGGCCCTCAAGTAATTATAAAGTACAGTATACATGCAGAATACAGCTGTAATGATGACCATATCCCAGAAATCAATTAGTAGAATAATTATAAGTAAAAGCTTCTGTAGGTTACAGAATTGATGCTGGAGACTGGAGATTTAAACGAGTCAATATGCCACCTAAAATAATTCAGTATTTATACCTTTTGTACAAATGGAAATGTTTCTACTGCAGCTCTGATATGTTCTCAGTACCAAAAGTAGTTTTTCTCTTATCCTAATTATTCTTGTGGGGATAATTTCTCTCTGAGATGAGCAGTTGGTTGTTGACCTCTTCTTTAAGTTTGAATACCACAATTCATGAAAACTAATGTTATTATCTTATGCTCTTCCATCCATCCATCCCTTTTCTACCGTTTATCCTTTTAGGGTCATGGGGGGGTGGAGCCTATCACAGCAGCCTTTGGGCGAGAGGCGGGGTTCAGGTCACCAGTCCATCACAGGGCCAACACGTATAGACAGACATCCATTCACACTCACAGCCACACCTACGTTCAACTTAGAGTATTGATTAACCTAATCTGTGGGAGGAGAGAACCCACGCAGGCACAGGGAGAACATGCAGACTCCACACAGAAAGATCCTGTGCTCGAGCCGGGGCTCGAATCCGGAACCCAAATCCGGAACCTTCTTGCTGTGAGGCGACAGTGCTAACCACTGCACCACCGTGCCGCCCCTTATTCTCTTGGTATGCAAAATATTTTCTTCGGGTCATGTTTTGGCTTCGTCACTTGAGACAATCCACAAGAAAGATTATTCAAATCATAACAGGATGCATTTCCGTTGTATGGAACATCATTTTTAGGAGACAGGCTTGTTTCAGTGTTAAATACAAAAAACAAAAAAACAAAAATAGAATTCAAAAGATGCCATGCCAAACTAAACATGACTCAAACATTCAGTGCATTGCCACAGAAAGCTGTATGTCTGTCTATGATTTGCAACTCTTCAAATCTTCACTCATAAATTGATACAGTGTACACCAGAGGCATTTCCCCCTCCATTCATGTGAAGAGTATTTTGTATAAGATGCTTCATCTTGTCTTTCATTGGATCCAGTTGTGAAGACTTCTGTGGCTTTGATTAAACAGAGCAATTAGAAAAGATTAGCACTTGTTGGTTTGTTTTGGGGTTTTTGTAAAATGAAAGTGATGCTTGCTGTCTGACGTTACTCGTTAAGTCATTGAAATCTTAAAATATTTGTAATGTAAGAATTTATCACTTAGCTTACGACATCAAATACAATACTGTTCATCTCTGTGTCTGATGGTGTGAATATAAGGCCATACTGTACTATTAAAATTGGAATGTCTTAATCATGTTTTATACAATACAAATAATTAAAAACAAAAACAAAACAGTGATTAAATACAACTTACTTTGTAATGATGACGTTAAGGTTCTCCAGCTGGGAAAACCTGTGTGACTTGTGGATTTGTTGGTACGGCTTTAAATTCAAAGAAAAAGTTGCTTAATTTTTTTCGTGTGTAAATATGGAATTATTCAAATAGAGACGCAATTTAATAAAAAAAATTCTTTACCTATTAAAAAATAACATTTTACACCAAAATCTATCCTTGAGGGACAAGCCAAAAAAGTACCAGAGCTTTCCTTTACAAAAATACGACAAATACTTGTCTACGATATTGTACTTGCTAGTTTAGAGATTTTACACAAACAAGTCTTTTAGAGGGTTTTTAACTCTCGTGGATGGTATTACATGGTAACGGGACACTTATGCGTTGTTTTATAATGTGCTTTATGTGATATAAGAAGGACGCTCTTACTTGGGTGGCATATCTGGCGACTCCAGTCACTCCAGAAGCTTGTCTCTGTACAATACTTATCCAAACGGCAGCGGACCCGGAAGCAGTTCCTCAAGTTGTCAGAGACGGAAGGCAGCGTCAGACTTGTGGCCTCAGTTGAAATCTGCTTTTAAAGTAAGAGATACAAAAAAGAAATTTCAAATGAGTAAAATGAGAGTTGTAGTTCTTTAAGTTGATGAATTAGCTTGTTTCTATGTTCCATTCTGGAGGTTTGAATGACAGTGTGGATGCTCCAGCGACTGTTTCAAACAGGATCACATCCAGAGCAGGAAAATATCTTAAAATCTTCCAGAAAATTGTCTGTTCTGTTTGCACCCCCCCCCCCCCACACACACACACACACACACACACTCACACACATATTGGAGTGTGCGGCTCTTCAGTATAGTAAGAGGGAGGTGAAACCTAATGATTAAATGTTTTAATTGGATCACTTCCTGCATCCACCTCCTATTCTATCTCATGTTGTGACACATCATGTGAAGACAACACTGTGTCATTTACATCCTCTAACCACTAGGTGGCCTTTGGACTTTAATTCAGCTCACAAATGTCTTCAGGCAGTGACTCATCAAACCGTCGAAGTTTGGACACTACAGTATATTGAGTCCAGCAAACAACAGCTTCTTCTTCTGTGGTGAAGTATTCAAAGTGGTTGCCAGGGTAACGCCAAAAGAGCACAAACTCTTCATAGTAACACACTGCCAATGTCTTAAAGTATTTCTGAGCATATTTGAGATTAACAAGGTCTACCGCAGGAAGGAGTACATTGAATATTTGAAAAAAAAAAGCATATTGTTTCATGTTGCATTCAGTGACACTATGATTATTCTATCCCATAATTTTAGGGGTTTTCCTCGAGCCACTCAACAGCCCTGTGCCAAGTGTGGCGAAAATCAACGTGATGGACAGTCTAACAAACACCAGCAGGACTACGACCTCCTTGACAGAGGGAATAGAGCAAATTATAACTTTAGATAATAAAACTGGATTTGAAAAAAAAAAAAACGCTGAACAACAACTTCCAGTTGAAGTCAAGAGGAAAGGGAAAATACAAAACAATGAGATGGACGTTTTTAAAGACGCTCTTACAGCTCCAGAGACATACATGACTTCAAACCTGTTCAAGACAAATTTTACAAAGCTGCTCTTAAATCAGGGTTAAGACTTAGATTCACATGTTCGGTAAACTTTACAGTACCAGTATGGTTTTTTTACTGCGTCCCTCTTGGTTGTGTTCCACCTCCCATTCCAAACAGTGTTTAGGAACCCTTCCGGCAGGGTTCGTCCAGCGTAGTTCCAGCTGTGCATCCGAACCTGTTTGCAGATGCAGCTCACCTGTGGTATCAGGCTTCACTGAGACATTGCAGCAGAGGAACAGACAGTGACAGGAAGACCAGAGGAAAACTGTTAATTGTGCAGGACTGCAGTGGATCTTATATGAGATAGAAAGTGATACTACACCCAAAATGTGTATTTTGCCTTTCCAGTAAACACAAATCAATGTCTCGGGCTTGAAGCTTGGGTTTCTAAACAGACATTTTGTATCGTTTAGGTTTTTTTAGCTGATATAAATCTCCAACCTCAAGTAGGTTCCAGCAAAAAAGTATGCAGTTTCTGAATTCTGGGTTTAGCAAGAAGCACGAGAAACTGATAAACAAATGATATGTTTTGGCTCAAGTGTGGCTTTAAAGTAATCTGTCAAGAGGAAGCAAACACTCATTTACCATGGTTTTGGATTTGGAGGGTGGTGTATGTTGGTTTCAGGGGCCCTTCAGGAGAGGAGCCATTTACACAGAAGCTGACATCTGTAAACTCTGGAAGAGGTTTTCCCGTGAAGTCGCAGCCGGTCTGAACTCCATTTGACAGAAGGTACTTTGGGCATTCTTTTGTTTGTTGGAGTTCTTTGTGCCTGGTGAAGAGGCAGATGATGAAAGATCACTTCGGTTCATCATCAGTAAAACTAAACGGAAGACATTAATCACAGCTGTGATTGAGGAGGACCACAGTGGCTTTTCACTCCCGTGCAAATGTTTTTTTTTGGGTTTTTTTGACTGAGTTATATGTTTATGTTTGATGTTTCAGTGGAAACCTTTAAGATAAGGAGAATCCTGATACAAGGGAAATTCTATGGGACTGTTTTCACTGCAAGGCTTCCACGGAAAAACTTCTGAACCTTAGTTACACTTCCTTTTCTTTGGTCCTTTGACCACCAGCTTCCTGTCTTTTGATTTCTTTTCTTTTTTTGATGGATTTACTTTTGTTTTTCTTTAGCTCAAAAACACCATTTACAGGCAGGTAGAGGCTGGCAGGTGAGTCTGTAACTTCGATGTGAAAAGGTGTGTGATGAAGAATAGTTAAGCTACAGTTTTGTTTTGTTTTGTTTTTTCTTCCTTTTTTGGGGGTAATTTTTAATTAGATTTTATTGTTCGAACATCCACACAAGATATTGGGACGTTCAGAAATGTTGACGTTCACCGTCAGAGAGAGAAAGTATAGCTGACAGCGATGTTATTGGTTTTGGAGGATATACTGAATGAAATGATTCATGTTTGGATGAGGAACACGAGCATTTCAACCAAATTCTATAAAAATCCAGCAAATAACCGATCCCCAAAGCCACTGAGGTTCATCCTCAGGCAGCCGTGAATGTCTGAACAACATTTCATGTGAAGTCATCCAGCAGTAAAAGGCCTGACTTCTTCTAGGGTGACTCAAAATTCTCTTCTTCGTTGGTACTTACCAGAAATACAGATTGTGCTGTGAGTTGGCTGGGGTCTTCGGGCTTCTCTCCCATGTGCACTTCACGTACATCATGTTATAAAACACACAGGTGAAATCTTTCACTGCAGTATCTGCAACACCTGCAGGTAGAACCAGAACCATCAGTGGATATGTTTTCATTTCATTTGACAGCGTTGTATTTAGAAAGCTTCAGGACTGACCTGTGCTGGGAGCTTTCCACACCAGCTCAGTGTAGTTTGAGCTGGTGACCAGATGGCCGTTGGTGCAGGGTCCACTCAGCAAGGTGTATACTCTCACGCTCACGTCTTTCATCAGGTCAAACTGGGCAGTGTAGGTCCTCGCAGGAGTCCTGATGGCCTGGAGAAATACATTTGTGTAAACAGGGGTGCATCCGGACAGAAAACAGTTCCAAACTTCAGCTTTTAAAGCATTTAAGTTCTGATACTTAGAAAGTGCTCCACAAAGCAAAGGAGCCAATAAAAGATGCCAAAAATAAAACACGGGATGCAATGACATCATCCAGATATCAACCTGGGGAATTGCTTTCCATCCTACCAATAACATTATGGGATTTCTTCTTCTTCTTTTTTTTTTTTTAACGTAAGCGATCATCTGGATTTTATTTCACAGTCACGCCTGTCATTGCTCCTCCGAGAATCGATAAAGAAAATCAATGAGAAGGCAAGATTAGCAAACGCTAACTGTGCTTATTAAAGGGCATGCTATCACCTACAATGTTATTTATATTAATTTGGAGTTGTTTCATTTCTTCTCAATGTGCTCCCATGTTATATTATATATGCTGTGTTTATTTTCATATGCACTGATATTGTGGGGATGTGATTTTTGTCATTCACCACAATGGCGAATGCCCTGTGAAACAGAAATGTGGCGAATCCGTTGATGTGATCTGTGTGGTTCCTCCTTGATACGGGTAACCAAGCTGACACGTTATGGGCCCAGATACAGCACATGAAGAAGGTGGCCAGGATGATTCATAGGATGGAGATGGGGAAAAAATGTAGGAAGGAAAAAGCTCCTAAGAATAATTAGCCTGAATGTCAGATTATCCTCCATTGACGCAGCCCAACCGATGAGGAGTGAGCGCTTACACTGAAATGAACTCATGCTTGACTGTGGAGTCATGGGGCTGGTGGAGGGAAGCGGGATGAACAATGCAGCAGCGCAGAGATGTTCCCTCGAGCGAGGACTTTGTTTTCAAGCCAGGTCCCACCGAGCCTACCAGACAAGATGGATCCAAGACATTCTGTCGATTTCCGGAAAAATCTCTGCAGAGTGTCCATCACGTGGCAGTGTTGAATGTGGCCAATAACGGAACGGAATACACAGAAAAAGCCTTTGGGTGACTTTAACAGCAAAGGACAAAGACACAAGACATAATCCCCGTATTGTCTCCATCAAAATGTAACAGTCCAGAGTCAGCGAAGGAGCCTTTCTGGGAAAGGATCATCAGTGACATCCCAAAATATTATCCCACTCATTGTTGACACAGATGCTACAGCGTCAGGACTGTGAACACCCCATCAACAGAAGTGACACAGATCTCTAAGAAGAAAGACCAAAGAAAACCTGGCTGTAGATGTGAATAAGGAACATTGGTGGGGTTTAGTAAGAACAGCCCCGCATACCATTTTTATAACTCACATGCAGACACACGAATGAAGCCAGTGGAGTTATGTGTGATCCTTCCTAAATGTGGATAAAGAAGCTTAAAGTGCAACAGCGGTTCATATTTTAAAGCCACGAACATTCCTCCAACAACCACAAACTGTTCGACATGAGAGTGAAACCTGCTCTCCACCAAAAAAGATACAAAATAACAGTTCGTGACATCGATACACCCCTTCGCCTGAGACTATGCATCCATGTTTTGCCTCATTACAGCCCTTTTTAACAGAGTTTTGCTTCAAAGTGACATCTGAATGAAATGATACTTACGGTCCAACTATTCTGGTAGGAGTCAAAGTATTCCAGCTGATACATTTGGGGGCACTCGGTCAGGTTGTGTAAGCTGGCCGGGGGTCTCCATGTAATGTCCAGACGTCCAAGATGACCAGGATCGTATATGTCTATGGACTCAGGTGGATCAACTGCAGGGAAACATAACATTTGTGAACTTATTCCAACAACAACAACAACAACAAAACCACAATACAAAAAAGAACTCATCAGGTTAACAGCATTATAATACAGTTCAATTCAGCATCTGGTGGATTTGACCCACATAACATTGCAGAGTGCCATGAATTTACATTCTTACTAATATTGTGAATGAATACGTGGACCAACCTGAGAGAGCCTGACAGTGCCTCTCCTCCCTCCTCATGATGAAGAGCAGCAAGAGCGTGAGCCGGTGAGCCGCCATCGGTGAACACAAGCTGATTGATAATCCAACACACACACACACACACACACACACACACACACACACACACACACACACACACACACAAATTCAATGAAACAAATATTCTTGAAGAGAGTCAAGCCGGCAGCAGTGTACTTACAGGAGTGTCAAAGATAGTGAGGCTCCCGCAGCCAGGCAGGCAGGGAGGGTGGACTTTTGAAGGCTTCGGATGACTAAGACCTACCAAGGAGACGAAAAAAAAAACAACAGTAGCTGGAAGCAGCGGCTAAATTGAAAGGAGAAAGTTACTGGGAGTTTCCCCAGTGTAACAATAGTCATCCCCATTATCCCAGTTTCCCTTTTCCCTGTTCGTCTGTCATGTCAGCTCTTGTCCCGTCGTCACGCCTTATTTGCGGCATTTTCACACTCCTCAGACTTGTAGCACGGAGAGGACAGATCTTGGAGAGGACAGATCTTGGAGAGGACAGATCTTGGAGAGGACAGATCAGGTGTTCTTATCAGGGACTGAAGAGGAAGCCCGACGCATCGAGGGCGGTTGGAGGTGCCGGTTATCCTTCTGTCAGTCGTCGCATGGCTTTTTCACTTCCCATAAAATTCTAATCATAATTCTGTCAACATCTCATTCAGGCCGTCACACCCCTATGATAACACCTGACTTTTCTGTCTGTCTTTTCTCGAGCTACAAGTGTGAGAAATATTCAAATGTCACATCAAAGCCGTGGTAAGAGGACAAGAGGCAACATGAAAGACTACAAGGGAAACGGCAGCTTTGGCTAAGAGGTTGGGGAGGTGGGTTGTTATTGCTGCACTTCGAGAGTCAGGCAGTCTCAGGTGCAACCTGTCCAAGCAACGATGATGGTCAATCAGTTCAAATGGGTCTGACAACAGATGGAGAAGAGAGGAAATTAGCAAGACAACACCTATGAAGCAGTGGTGTTTCAGGTGGTGGCCACACTGCAGTTCCCTCTCCTCTTCCTTTCGTTCGTCCTTTGTGGTAACTTGAGCTGAGTCTGCAGCAGGGGTTGTTCAGGGCAGTGAGCTGCCTCCATCAGCTCCTGGTCCAACACAGGAGCACACGGACCAACACACTCAGACCACCCACCTCAAAAACTGAGCGCCACAAAAGGTCCTTTCTCCCACTGGCAATAAAACAGCACATCTCTGTAAATTCATTGTCGACCCTCCACACTCACTCCACTGTCTTCATTCATGTAAATGACCCACTTATTCTACTTATTTTTTGCACACTGCTCTTTTGCACTTTCTATATAGTCTTGTTCTGTCATTATGTGCACGATGTGCATAGCCTTGTTTTTTCTTCCTTCCCTGTTTGCTGTTGTTGAGTGGAATACTGTTAAGAACAGAATTTCCCTTGGGAATGAATAAAGTATTCTGATTCTGATTTGACAAGACAGGGCGGCACGGTGGTGCAGTGGTCAGCACTGTCCCCCCACAGCAAGAAGGTTCTGGGTTCGAGTCCCGGCTCCATCACAGGATCTTTCTGTGTGGAGTCTCCATGTTCTCCCTGTTCCTGCGTGGGTTCTCTCTGGTACTCCAGCTTCCTCCCACAGTCCAAAGACATCAAGAGGGGACGAGGCTGTTTGAGACTCTAAATGGTCTCAATATGCAAATAATTAAGGAGAAGAAATCATATCGGTACTCTCAGTTCATTTTTTTCTTGGCTAAATCCACTGGTCTTGCGTGCTTTCAACATTTGGTCACAATTCATATTTGGCATTTCCAGTAAACACTATATCAAAGACTATTTTAAAGAGTCTTCTGAGTTTGAAATTTTTGGTTCCCTGCAACAGTTTTGTGAGGAAACTCTAGTCCCCTTTACACTGTGAACCCTCGTGGTCTGCATGGAAGCTGTTGGAGGAGCGTCAGTTTCAGCACCCACTGAGCAAAAGTGGTCAAATCCACATCTGTGTGGGTCTGAAAGCTGTAGTGACAAAATCGCTCAAGTAACCATGTGTCACGCATGCCATGGGAATTCATTCATTCATTCATCGTCTTCTGCTTATTCCTTTCTATTAAGGGTCGCGGGGGGGCTGGATCCTATCCCAGCGTCTACGGGTGAGAGGTGGGGTTCACCCTGGACAGGTCACCAGTCCATCACAGGGCCAACACATAGAGACAGACAACCATTCACACTCACAGTCACACCTACGGTCAATGTAGAGTATCAATCAGCCTCGTCCCCTCTTGATGTCTTTGGACTGTGGGAGGAAGCTGGAGTACCAGAGAGAACCCACACAGGAACAGGGAGAACATGGAGACTCCACACAGAAAGATCCTGTGCCCGAGCCGGGACTGGAACCAGGAACCTTCTTGCTGTGAGGCGACAGTGCTGACCACTGCACCACCGTGCTGCCATGTGAATTGAACAAGCGAAATAAAACAGTGAAAAGTAGCTCACACTCTAGCCTTCACACTAAAGACTTTTCGTTTTCCCCCTGTGGAAAATAAAGAGGTTTGGACAAGAGAGCAATTTTCTTTTGTTGGATAGACATTAATAAAAGTGACGTAAACCTTTAAAAGATGAAAGCAAAGAGAGCAGTCACAATCAGTATCAAGGAAAACCGAGAGAGGAAACAGATGCCTGCTCACAAATGATTCATTTTGCCAACATCAGTTTACAATCAAAAGGTTTTTATGAAGCGCAAAGGTGTGTGAGTCAGAATGAAACTCACCATTACTTCTAACCGTTTGTTGTAACCAGCTACATTTAATCATCATTGCAGCTTTAAAAGTTGATTCCAAATATTTCACCGAGAGAAATGCTTCTGCTTCTTCTTCTTTTGCCTGAAAATGCAAATATGTATAGAAAAATCCTCCTCAGTCCCTTTAACAAGCAAAACCACAGCAGTAAAACTATTTGACTGTTGAGTTAAAGGGATTTTTAACCCCAAACTGAAAACTCAGTCATTCTCGTCCTGATGGGAGGCTGAGGAACTTTGGATTTGAGGATTTTAGTTTTTTTTGTTAAGTCCATAAAACACTGCTGGAGTTGACTTAATACACTTTTTTTTTTTTTTTTTTTTTTTAAACAACTTGGAATATCAAGGTGGTTTTTCGGTTGTTTTTTTATGTGTTCGTCTATTTTTGTCAAAACTTTGTGTTCGAATCCAAAATTTAAATTATTATTAAATATTAAAAAAAAAAAAAAATTGCTGTCACTTTTTATGACTGACGTCGTACACGTTACGGTCTGTTTCACCAACGTGAACAAACTTTAATGTGTAAAAATGTCACGGATGAGAGCGGATCCCTCATTGGACCACCTCATGTACGTGTCTGAGTATACAACTCAGTTTTTAAAGACAATTGGGAATGAACTACGACGCTCAAGCAGCTGTAAGTTATGTCTGACATGACAGCAAATTGAACTAAATCCCATTTCCCTTCAGGTGGTTTATTTGACAAATATATGGCAGCAAGGGGCATAAAGGTTTGAGCGTGATGGATAAGAGTGTTTATGGAGGCATAATTGAACCAGATCACGACACTTGGGAGCTGACAATCAACTGTAAAAACAATTCAAGAGATTTGTTGCGGGGGGGGGGGGGGGGGGGGGGGGCTGTGATTTTGTTGATCAGCAGTCTGGAAGCCCTGTGTTATTTGAATTAGTAATCTAACCCTACGGCAGTGGTGGGAATCTTAGGCATTTCAGTTCAGAAAACTTCCAGGATAATAACACCCATGTTCTCAGCAGCGCGGCTATGGGACCATACTGTTTACTTTCAGAGCTTGTGACTTCACGCCGCAGTGTGGATTTAAGGTGATGAAAACTGATAATTACACCTCTGTTGTGGACCAGGGCTGTAATCTGCCCTTAAACGCTAACAAAACCACGGAGCATCTCTACGGCAACCAAACAACAAAGCAGGACGCCTCCACGCAGGAGCTGCTTATAATTACATCTTATTTGTTGGGAAAAAAAAATAAAACCCAGTTTAAAATGAGAGCTAAAATATCACGAATTATTAGAAGAAAAAAAAAATCAAGAAAAAAGGTGCACGCCATAATCTTTAAGGTGACCCCATTATTTGTTCTTAATTTTCTGTCATATATGCTGTAATGTCGGATGTTTGCATTTCATGAGACCAAAGTTTCAATTAATGAGGTTAAGAAACAAAAAGAATAAAAGCAAGGCATGTATGCAAAAAGAGCTCTGAATAATAAAGTGTATTTTTGGAACACTCCAGAATCATGCAGAGCTACCGTAAGCCCAGATGGACAAAATAAAAAAAACAACCAAAAACATTATAGATCTCCTTAAAGAGTATGAATATACAAGTCCAGCAAGGAAAAAAAATGAAAAGATACAGTATTTTAAGGCACATTATGTCATGTTTTCAGGTGTTACAGTGCCATTTGTACCCATGATGTTTCTCAGATATTGAAGTGGTCTTCCAAGATATCTCAATGAGGACACACACAAAAAAGGAAGAAGAAAATTCACATATTTTACATCTTTTACAGCAGGAATTGCGATATTTTTGTCAGTCGTGAAATATCTACTTCCTCAGAACTGCCTCCTCGTTTCTGCTGTTCAAAATAAAAAGTCCGATAGCAGAAATTACAGCTGATTCTTTCATATCACTGAGTCCTCGGCTCTCTCTCGCTTGAATTAATAGTCACTTAAAAATGTAACAAGATAACCCTCACGTTTTAGTACCCGGCACGTAAGCGTGTTGGTACGTTGTGTCGGTTAATTCACGTCTACAGTATAAATCGGTGCATTGAAAGACTAAATGTCACTCACACTGTTTCAAATAGAAACTGAAGCACAGAAATGGAAAACAGGGGAAATGATTCGTTCTGCGTAAGAAAAGAGACTACCAGCTGAGATCTGTACCACATTTTGAGGTCAAGTTTGGCCAGCATCATCGAAGACCTCGTCACTTCTCCCAAGGATGTTACGTGACAGGATGAACACAGCTGATTCTCATTCAAGTTCCTGGAAGGGTGAGGAAGAACACCTTCCATTTTGGAGCAGATCCAATAAACGTTGAAAAAAAAAAAAAACTTTTTCCTTTTTTTTTTAACCTTGGGTTGGGCTGAGGTAAGTGGTTTTTCTTGTTGAATGTAAGCTTTTTAACGTCAAATTAACTCATTATGTGCTTTGATTCAGTCCAAAACTGTTTTTGGCAGCATAGATAAACTTCAACAAGCCCGTGACAGTTCAGTCCTATGCAGCCTATGGAAATAACCATCCAGAAATAAATAAAAAATAAAGGGTAACAGTAAAAAATGTACAACAATTATTTTATACTGTCACAATATTTAAAAAAAAAAAAAAATTCTTAACTTAATCTTTTGCATAATGGCTTCCACAGAGGCTCTATTGTCAGTTCTACTGACAAAACGGTGTGTTTTAACCTTACACTCTATGAGTGGGTGTGGAAGACAAGAAAAAAAAAAAACATTCCAGCACTACTACACAGGGTTAAGATGCACAAATCAACAGCATATAAATATTGAACGAATAAATAAATGCATAAATTATTGAATTTCCCTGACGTATTTCATTGCATCAGAAACAAATGCAGCAGGGCGGCTTGACAGCAGGAGAGGATCGTGCCTTGTATATAAGGTTTTCCACGACTGATTGCCTTACACTCAAACACACACCCACACACACAAACACACACACACACATTTGGAGGATGTATTGGTATGCAAAGCAATGAAAAAATCTTTGTGTGGGAACCAATGTGTTGGCAATGTGTGGGATTTGAGTAGAAAAGTAGTAATAGGTTAAACAAGAGAATAGGAAAACCTTGCATGTTCTCTGGAGAATGCTACGAAACAAGACTGTCATGGTTTTGGCCTGAGCCAAGCACACGTTATCACAGTGGTCAGACATCAGCTCCTGTGATGCATGCAGGTTAACTCTGAGAAAGAGATTTGTACAGCAGACTATTGATACCACACCCTAATTCCAGGGAAAAGACAGAGTGATTGCACTCTCCAGTTGTGAAAGCAGTGAGGACACAGATTTTATACTTGGCTAATACTACAAAATTGATGAGAGGTTTGGCCACTGAAACCAAACAACAGTGGGCCCCTTAAATGCCAACTGGTAAACCTTGTGAAAGAAATGATCGCTAGAAAAATGAATTCCATGAAAAAAGAAGTCAGCAGAGGAGGATCTGCCTCAGGGGCAGTTGTCCTGGTCAGTGAAAGAGTGAGGCCCACCTCCGAATCTCCTCACTGTCTCCAACACCAGTGTGGAAACGTTGTCAGTACTGGCACTTGCAGGCTCAATAGTCACTGAGCATTGTGAGAGGGACGACCCAGTGTCTTGTCTGTCTCTCATCAGAAAGTCCAAACTGTGCACCTCAGGAAACGCACAGTCACATTGCTAGTCCACACATACACAGGATGACTCCAGTAACTAGGAACGGCGTACAAGTAAGAATGTGATGGACAGGAAGTGGGCAACGGCTGACATCATATGCGGAAAGAAGAGGTATTGAACCATCTTGTCTCCTGTTTCAGTCAGGCACAGGCGGACTCCTGAAGACCCACGGGCCACTGGGGCCTCACCCCGAGGGGCTCTCTGGTCCCTGATGATGGGGTGTGCATTTGGACTTGGGGGGGGGGGGGGGGGCTGGATGACTGCAGGTCGGAATCAACATTCTGGTTCATGTCAAACAGCTGACAGTTGTGTGGGCTTCATTGTAGGCAGGTCCAGCAGAGCCTGCACGGTCACGCCCACCTTCACCAGACCGCGCTCCTCCAGGATGTGATGAGGCAGGCACAACTTGTCCTGAGCCGGCAGAGAGAGGCATTTTTGTCAGTTACATAGAGAGAAAGCTGTGTGGTCGTTAGAGGTGCTTTGGAGTTGAATAAAACACGTTCACATCTAGCATTGCAGCAACCTACCTCCATTGTGAAGCAGTTTTTTTTCTTCCAGAACTTATGATGTATGATGATACGCAGATTTTTATCTGATTTTTTTCCTTAGAATTGCAAAAGTTAAGCAAGAATTGCGAGCCAAGGCAATTACGTGGGATTCTTTCATCTACACTTTCTGTCACTGATTCCAAAGGCAAATTTGTGTGTCGGCGCGACTGATTTGGGCGTTTTCTGCAGATTCATTGTTCGTGTGATGCTGGTGATTCTGGGAGTTCATTCAGATGCTGGGTGTTGTTTCCTGGTGCTGGGGCTCTCCGCATGCACACCTGTTGCTCATCCACTCATCGACTGCAGCTTATAAAAACCTGTAGTTGCTGCTTGTTCTAGCGGTATCTCTGGATCATTTCCTGTACAATGTAACAGGTTTGCTCTTTATTTACTGTGTATTCCCGGGTATTTTCACCTACATCGCAATTCCTGGCAACTGTCAAGCAGGATCAGGTTTTCTGTGTGTGGGCTTTTGGATTAAATCAGCTTGTATGCAGCAAATATTGGTTTTCGTCGTTTCATCAGAGAACAAAGTCATTCCAAATCTAGGCTCAATGGCTTTCCAATGCGACTGGTAATTCACAGTACTTACTACAACAGTATCGTTCTGCACTTTGGCTCTTTGAAATTTTGTAAAATTTCAAGCCCTCATCCTATACTACACGTTACAGTTTGATATTGCAATAACGTGCAATTAATAGCAGGGATATAATGGGAATTTTGTAAAACTTTCAAATGTCGCGGACGTCTAACCAACAGTCAGTTGGCATCTATTTCTGTTTGTTAAGGGAGAATGGTTCACAGGGCAACATGGAGGAGCTTGCAGACATCAGATAATAAAATAATTGCATAGGGGTCATAAATATCACTACCTGTGGAACACCCAGCTTCTTACAGGCATCCAAGAAGTTCTCCACATTCCGACGGCATTTAGCCATGCTAAGCTTTGGCTGCAGACACAAAGGTCGGCCATGTTAGTAATTCCAAGTAGAGCATAAAAAGATTTGACTTCAAATAAAGGATACTTATTTATTTATTTTAAGTTTAAGCTTACCACTGCAGGGGATGGTACATGGATGCTGGCAACAGAGCGAGGACAAATGTGATTGGCTAAATGGCAAAGGACAACCCCGTCCATCAAAGCAGCTCCAACATCATCTGGGAGTAACACCTTCAGTCTGGACTCAATGTTCTGCAAACACACAGTCATTTTATCATAACACCGCATTCCAGTTGATATAGAAGTTCGACGTATTCATTTTACTTTCATTAAATGCACTTCTGCAACGTGTTCTGGAAGGTGGGGTCAACTGCCTTGGGTAAACATATCGGGCTTCTCATCTGCTTGAAGGCGGTGCTGTTAAACACCGCGGAGTGAAAATTTAAATCCCATCTATTCAGACCAGAATTGTCATACCTCAACACTTCCACACCTTTGATAAGGGTGTGTTTGTGATCAGTGCGTCCAAGTTGAGACACAAGATGTTTGTGTACACTTGCCAACATTTCACTTCACCTGATGGGAGATATTTGGATTCCACAGTTCTCCCTTCCAATGCTGTTTTCAAGTCAACTTACACACCATGTCAGTCATATTTGGGCTTGTTTGCAACATTATCTTACAGCAGATGCTATTCTGGGATTTGAGATGGTTGATAAACATTTCCTGATAATAAACCAGTTCACAGGAAAGTAGACAGCGTTTGGAATTTCCAAAGAACATGGGACTCTTTTTTTTATCACCACATAGAAGAATAAATATATAAACCGCATAATAAGAAAAGAATGTGAATGAAAACTGCCAAAAACCCTCCAGGTAGCATCAACAATGAAATTAAACAGTAAAATTAACAGTTACTGCATATCAAAACACTAAATAATTGCATCAAACAATCACACCATTGAAAACCAATTTTTTATATGCAATAGAGTGAGTCAATCTAGGTCAGATCAACTTCCAAGGAGTGTGCACAAAAAACGAGCTGAGAATCTGAAAATAAACTGTCCGTATGGTGTGAATCATAAACAATCCAAGGCAAAAGTCACCAGGGGGGACCCAACTAAAACAAAATAAGCAACATTCATTAAAGCGTGGACTCAATTCATATTGAAAAACTATATGGGAAGTATTGGCTTAACTGTAAATTTTTTTTAAATTTTTTTTTTTAGGGTTAGAAAATCCCAAATTTTGGGCCTTCGCTAGATTATACTAAACTAAGATTCGAGAGCATTGGCCTGGAGGGAACAAGAGCTACACGTGCTTGTTTCAGAAATGTTTGGTCTGATGGGTGCTGGCTCAAACCATGTTGCAATGACTGATCCATGGAAAGAAGTGGTTGCATGTAAGTTCTACAAGTGATGCATTTTACCCGTATTGTTGTAACGGCTCTGAAGTGGTTTTTCCAGCTGGAGGACTCATCAAGCAAACCCCAAGGACTTACGTGATAGCAACTCCCATGATAGGGATGTTATCGATCTCTATTTTAAATGAGAAGTAAACATTCCAGTCTTAAGACCAGTGAAAAAAGAGCTGTTTTTTTTAATGCAACATTTTTTCCTTTGCATCATTAGCAGGTGAGTTGAGCACATCTGTTAGGTCCATCTTGACCCGGTGTGTGCAACAGTAGAACCCAAAGAACCATACTGATTTAGATAGATTAAGGCCAGGCTTGATGGATGAGTGAGCTGAAACATGGGTTTGTTTTTTCTCTGTTGGTCAACTGCTTTCTTTAAATATTCTGC
Organism: Aulostomus chinensis; assembly: GCF_037954235.1. Taxonomy (NCBI): domain Eukaryota; kingdom Metazoa; phylum Chordata; class Actinopteri; order Syngnathiformes; family Aulostomidae; genus Aulostomus; species Aulostomus chinensis. Next base: position 14,199,910 of record NC_141334.1, on the reverse strand, counting down.
CCAACAAGTAACGTGGAGGATAACCTCAGTTTTTGTTTTTTTTTCCTTTTCCCGGGATGAAATTTATAACGTGGTTAGCATGCTGGGTTGTCTCTTACCAATATCAAATATACAGCTTTTGTACCAGCACTTTTGACAAAGTATTAAGAGGTACAGTCCTGTTTAAAAAGGCGACAATCAGACTCAACTTCTCTCCGTTTTAAGGTGTTGGTCCTGACTGTAAATCTACCACTAAGAAAGCAAACATTACTGGCCAGAGATAAAGAATGAGCAAGAATCAACTTGAGGCTTTTAGTGCAGTCTAAATATAGACCACACCCTTTGCTGGAAAGGCAGTACAGACTCACTGAAGTCATTACATTGTCACTGAACAGACACTTGTTGGTAAATGTGGAAGAATGGAGGGGTTGAGTACTAGTGGCTGGAATTTTATTTGTGTGATGGGAGGCCAGGAGAGGGGAGTAACGTGCAAAAATATGTGTTGCTTGAAGATGAGATGGGCAGTGGCATCGTGGATGCACTAAAGGTCAGATGGAAGAGACAACGGCTGCTGACAAGTGCCTGGACCATAACCTGAGCTGAATTTTGCTTTCTCGGGGAGAAAAGTTATTCACACAGAAATTTATTAACATAATACTGCCTTTTGTTGATTTGAGAGACACTTCAAATCTAACTTTGATGATATTGCAGGCAGGATTAAAATGGACTTTGGGCCAGTTCTGGCCCTGGGGCTGGATTTTGCCCATCAGGACTATCTATTGTTTTTCAGATATGATGACACTCTCTGAACAGGTTGCAATTCATGTTCATTTTGTGTGTCTCAACCAGGTGCAGTTTTCCCAGTCAAATAAACTGAGTGAATTGAAAGGATTCTGTAATCTAACATGTACTTCTCATGTTTGTTTTTGTTCTTGTGGAGCTCGGCTTCATTAGAGGTTTATCTTGAGGTTATTGCCTCTGTTGTTGGTGGCCTGAAGCCAGAGCACCTGCCCACATGTCGTAGCCTTTTTTTCCCCAAGCAGACAGGTCTAGTTGCGATGACAGTTCTTCATACTGTTGCGTCGAAGTTTGGATTTTGCATCACTATTGATCACTGAGGCACTGTGTGGGGACGTAAGTACAGGACGGACTGACAACCCTAGAGGCTGTTAACTGTAACGTGTCCTCCAGTGTCTGCTGCTTTAAAGGACTGTGGGACGTAACCAGATAACAGCGAAACATTGATCATATCGAAGAGAGAGGGGCTAACTAGGGGTAGAGAGTCTTTAGGCAGCTTAGCTGGGATGGGCTCGAGGAGACAGATGGATGGTTTAGAGGAGGAAATTATTGAACTGAGCTCATGAAGGCTAATGGGAGAAAAACTATCCAAGTGTATGTCTGGTTCTACAGCTGCCTCTGAGGTTTCTGGGGTGGCCGTGTTGTCAGCTGATGGCAGGAGGAGAAGAATTTTCTCTCTAATAAGTAGAATTTTGTCATTAAAGAAGTCCATGAAGTCTTTGCTACCCAGGGAAACAGGAATGCTTGGTTCAGTAGAGCCGTGGCTCTCTGTTAGTCTGGCTACAGCACTGAAGAGGAGCCTGGGGTTGTTCTTCTGCTCCTCGATTAGTGCAGAGTGTTAGGCTGCTGTAGTTTTAACATTTTCTTAGAAACTGCTTTCTACAAAATTTCCATGTTATTGGTTCATGTGTTTTCTGACCTGGCCTCAACCTGTCCCACATAGTTCTGTGTGTGTGTGTGTGTATACACACCTAACCACTGCATAGAGACCACCTTTTTGAGTAAACTTCGCATGCCTCCTGAGTTGAAGACTTGAGTATGCTCAGTGTTTGCTCAAACTTTTTCATGTCCAAATTTTACATTTCTGTTCCCAATTACAATACAAAAGAATTTACAGCAGAAGAGAGAGAGTGAGTGTTTTATCCTCTTCCAAAAATCCCTTCACAGCCTCCACCACTGCAAATAAATGCAGCAGTCCTTCTCTAAACTACCCTTTAAATGTTTACTGGCAATAATATGTGGTCGAAAAACGAAAAAATTGGTACCACTAGCAAAAACTACAAACACCACAACGCAGTCGTGCACCTTGCGATAATGAAATGTACGAAAATGTGTGTATAGTTTTGCTTTGATAAACTAAAATAGAGTTGAGTGAGGCTTCTCAACAGGTGATTTTACAGATCCCAACACGTCTCAATATGGCTTTCAATATAATCTGCACTTGCCAGAAAATATTTATGGGTTGTGGGCTTTTGTGACATAGCGTTCACCAAAACGGTATGGATATGGGGTCACAATCCCCTGACGACAAAAATATTTTTGGTTCAACCTTGAGTCCAAGTGGAAATGTCTGAAAAATGTGAATTAATTCCCTCAAAGCATTGCTGAGATATTGTGTTAAAGAGAATGAGATTTGTGAATGGAAGTACGAAAAACAACGCCTGGCTCCGGCCCTCGGCTGTGCCACTCATAGGTATAAATATGAAAACAGGAAGTTGCTGATCTCCAGGCACCCAGCGACTTCCTACTTCAGAAAATACAAACAGCCACATGCAGATGAGTCAACAATGATACACTATTAGCTCTGATGCTAACAAAATCTGTGTGGGTGTATGAATTCATCCACTCAACTGAATGAATCATTTTCTCCACCTTGTGACCCATCTGAATCAACATTTCAGTCCACCGGTTTCTTTGTAAATCTTAATGAGCAGCACCAAAAAGCAGTCTCAGCAGTCAAAACAACTATTAATATTCAACTACTAACACAGTACACTACTGCTCCGGCTACCATTGGAGACTCCTGTTCTACTGCTCGTTAATAAAAATATCTTATCAGCCAATCACCTGGCAGCAGGCAGCTGGATATGGTCAAGACGAACTGTTGAAGATCAAACTGAGCATCAGAAGGAGCAGGAAAGGTGATCGAAATGACTTTAAATGTGGCATGGGTGTTGGTGCCAGACAGGCGGGTGTGAGGATTTCACAAACTGTTGATCGACTGGGATTTTCACACAAAACCACCTCTAGGGTTACAGAAGATTAGGGGTGTAACGATTCATCTACTACATTGATGCATACCTGTCAAGTTTTGGATTTGAAATTAAGGGAAATTTTCTGGTGATCGCTGCAAGCCATCCCACCACCCCAATTAAGCTCCAGTATCCCTTACATCTTAAGACAGGTGTACAAGATATCTAAAAACAACTTGCCAACCGCTTACTAACTAAAACTAGGTGATCAGAATCTGATAGGCCTACCTTTGTTGACATTGAAATGCTGTGAAAATTCCTACATTATAATATCCGGGAACATCTCAGCTACACACTTGTTGAAGTCAAAAAGTAAAAGCAACGTTGTTTTTGGCACACAGCATTGCCATTTTAACCTCCGCATTTGTGACCTGGTCTGCCTCCGTGGTATTTCTAGTCAGAAATACTGACATCGCCTGGGCATGATTCCGTGCCTCGAGCCCGCGCTTGGCGGATTTCTCATGCTGGCTGACATCATTCCTTCCTCCGTGGGAGTCACTAAAGTCGCTATTACAAATCCTACAGAAAGCGTGGCTATCCCCCTTTCTGCTCCTCGTTAGAAAGGTAAATTCAGAGTTCCATTTATCGAGGTATTTACAGGAAGACTTAGTTTTTTTTGGCAGGAATGCCTTCGGTGTCACGTCCGTGATCCATCTCTCTTTTGTTTGTTTCCCGCCGTCGGCACTAACCTCGCGACAACTGCCGCCCAGACTACTGCAGGTGGCAATTCTCGCGAGGCTAGTGACAGAGTTCAGCAGAGGATTTTTTTTTTTCCATTGTAATACGGGAGATTTACGGGAGAACACTAAAACGGGAGGAGGGCGGGAAAGAGGGGTAAAACACGGGAGTTTCCCGGCCAAAACGGGAGACTTGACAGCTATGCGTTGATGTGTCAATTTATATTCCTGTGATCAAACTACATCTATCTGTGCTCAGCTAGTTGTCCTTCCGTACGATGCATATCGTTCTAACATCTTTTTAAAATGTAATCAAAAGAATGTATCGATACTAGGAAATGACACACTAGATTTAGGCATGGCAGAATTTATATAAATGTGTTTTTTAGTATTTTAATGATAAAGACGTTAAATGTTACTCGATTCAGTCTACCTGCTGCGATGTCACCGCCACGCACCAGCAGCAGCGCGAAACTTTGAGCAAGTCCACGGTTGAACGCACAACAGTGCTTTCAATCATTTTTGTGACATATTTCTAAAAGGAGTGCAAAGATGTGGAACACAGTTGGAAAAAAAAAAACCTCCTGCATACTGGAACTGAAGGAGTATCTTTAGCCTGTGAGTGACACAACGCTTGAAGAAGTTAGGAGTCATCTGACCTGCCGTAAGAGTCCTATCTGTTCCATTTCCTCCCTCAAGTGCTCCATCTTCCTCCTCATAGTGAAACTGGGGTCTGTTGAACTGTACTCTTGACGACTTCCTCTGGTGAATGCTGAAATAACACATCGTGTTAGTTTCAAATCAAACACAGTATGACACAATTCTAAAAACATCTCCAAGTCATTTCAAAGGAGATCGAGCTCAGGGCAACTGGGGTCTGCTTGAGTGCATGCGCACTTTCCCCCATTCCTGCTGGCTTTCCGTCTTCCCGGAAATTCATTTCCACTTGTGTAGTCAGTGTTTACAGACACCGAAGAAAAAAAAAAACTACCCAACCAAAGTGCTGAATCACGTTTTGATTGATTGTCAGTCTCACAATTGATTCACTGGAATTTAATTTAGACTCCCCCCCCCCCCCCCCCTCCAAGTCCTGTTATGCCTTGTCCTTGATAGACTGTTATTATCGTACAATTCCTCAGAAACGTCCTCCCTTCCAGAGAAATAAAGAAGCTGAACTTGAGAAAGAAAGTGACCTCATCAACAGAACACTCATTACTTATTAACAGTAGTATCATTCGCTTATTTACAATGTTTGAAGTGTCAGTGTAGGGTATGGATAGTGCAGGTCCTCAAGATTTTCATCAATGAGAGTATGTCTCGTCAGTTTTCAAGAGAGAAGTGGACATCTACAGTTGTCGTGCTCGTTGTACATGCTTTACGGATTTCATTCTTTCACTGTAAACAAAAAGATGAATCACACAACTGGAATAACAACAATAATTAAAAAAAACAAAAACCCCACGAAAATTGCTTGCACTGGTGCATTACCTGATCGGGGCTTTAGTCCAAACACGGTCAGGGTAGTACTGAAATCAACGTTTCGCAAGCCCTCCTGCAGACAGAATAATAAAAACTAAACAAGGCATTGATTGTCATGGAGTAAAGGCACCACACAGAACGGTCCTCACACTCGCCTCGCAGTCATCATCCATGCTGGAGTTCTTCCGAGCACTCTGACACTTGTACTGTTTGGAAAGAAAACAAACCAACTCATTTATAGTCCTTTCATATTCCCCAGATGAACTTCCCATCAGCTTCCATATTATGGGGAGAGTGAACAAAAATAATTATGTTCTTTCATCAAGACCACAGCAAAACTTCCTTTATCAAAAAAAAGCATCGCAAAAAAATGTTTGGTCAGAAACTGACGCTGTTGACTTGATACGTGCAAAGCCAAACAAGAATCACTTCGAAGTCAGGCTCAAACTTGTACTGCACCTTCAGATAATCCTTTCTCAGGTACTTGTTCCGCTTTCGATCTTCGTTTTGATTCAGGACAGGAGGGATTTCAGGCCACTTGGAGTCGGAATCTGATTGATCACTCTTCAGGCTTCCATCAAAGGAGCAGGAAGACGAAGGCTATAGAAACAAGAAACAATGAAACTCCTGGCTTCTGTAGGATCCGGGTCACGTGATAAAGTAAAGGACACCTTGTAGCTTTGATTTAAGAAAGTCTGTACCTGTCCAATCACCACAGTTGCTCCACTACTTCCTTCATCCAGGGAAGCACTTTGACAAACAAGAGAAAAGTACTATGAGTTGACTCTTGTTTTATAATGAAACTAAGGAGCACATACCTTCATCAGGGTGTCTATGGATACAGAGTATGAATACAATAACACATAAAAAAGCCACAAATATACGATCAAGAGGAAGCTAAAATCTTCAAAGGAGTTTGATTTATCTCAATTGTCCAGAAAAGTACTGCCATATCCTGCCAAAGCCCCAGTCTTCAAGACCAAGACCAAGATCAAGATCCCCTCAAAATGTGGATCACCGCTTTCTTTCAAATATGACATCTTCCCACCGATTTTACCCCCCAAAAATCCATCCTTTCATTTTTAAGATTTCTGCCAAAAGTCTAGAAAGCACATGCCCAGATGAGGTCATCAAATCTGAATCTATTCCAAATGAGTCAGTAGTTCCTCAACTTAAGTCCTATCATTCTACTAGATTTTTAATGATGAACTATCAATTAAAAACATAACATGTCTCAGTACATAGTTTTCAGACAGCTGTTTCCTGAACTCGGGGCAAGGCCATGTGTGTTTTAACAGCTGGCGTGGTTGTTGGAAACGGGTAACTTAGACTTGCATTTTTGTCTGCTGCCAGCTTCTTGCACTGATCTGCAAGTGGCTGGGACATAGTGAACGTGAGATCGTGTTCAGCTACGATTGCAAACACTCATATTTTTGGTTCGCAAACACCGTCAGTCATAGATGTATTAGTGGCGGTACCGTTTTTGACACCAGCTACCATAAGGCTTGATGTCTGCTCCACTCTCCTCTATCCAAGCCCAGCGCCACTTATTCTTCACCCCCCTTCTATTGTTGATGTATCTTCACCAGGTTTAATAAGCCTTGCCTCCATCATTCTCCGTCATCATCATCATCAACTTTGCTAATTTGCTAAAATCAACTCAACTGCTAACCTCTGTATGTAAGTCGCTACCCGACGTGAGTCACAAATGTTCAGTTGTAGTAGTTATGACAACTTCAGTCGACTTGAGTGTTGTGCACCTGTGAAAACCTGTTTAAGGCCCACCCTACTCTGCCTCAGATTGGCTAAAACTCCTTGGTTACCTTGAGTAATGAGATTTTATCCTTGGTAATTGAAACTATCCATTTGCTTCACTTTAAAACGACTGGTTAAACGCAGAGCGCTCTGGTTAAATGACTGTGGCTCCAAAAATATGAACTTCAAGCCCTGGTAGTGTGTGTGTGTGTATGTATATATGTATATATATATATATATATATACGCACACACGTATATGCCACGTTTATAATTTATATATAGCACAAAGCATTATCTTTCGAGACAGTCACAATCCTTAGCGTGGTAGATCAGTTTGTAAATTTATTTGAGTGATATCAAGTTTGCACATGTTTTTACACATGAACATTTTTAGGTAATCTTGTTGTTAGTTATGTCTGCTGGGAATACATGCCAATGTGGGCTCAGGACTGAACACGCCATACAGAGACATACCTCCGAGCCGTCTGGGGAGGAGGCCTCGGTTTGCTGCAAGAGCTCCCTGAATGGCTTAAGAATCTGCAAACAAACACAGATCCAGGTAGTTCTACAACACTGTTTAAGAGTAGCGTGACTCATGACACATGTATGGGATTTTCCAAAGGTGAGTCAAAACATCAGTAAACAATGTCAGACCTGTGCGCTCGACCTGTCACTCTCCGCCGGTGAATGAGACTCTCTGCTCTACAAATTAGGGATCGTCGTCTAGAAGCCATATATCGAAGTGGCAGCAGAGAAGAAACATAGGAATGAACAGAAAGAAAGTGGAGCTGAAGCAAACTTTTTAGCAGAGGTGAAAGAAGACACCCTCAAATGCATGAATAGCTAGAAACAGTTGGAAAACAGACCAGAAAAGCCTTTTTTATCGCACTGAGAGAGAAGTGTTAGGAGGTCATCCTTTCAAGACTGAGGCTAGCATGAGAGTTAATGAAGAGCAGAGAGAAACGAGGAAAGTGTTGCCAATGGAGGTCGAATGCAGAACATTTCAGTAAGAATGAAGTAGCTTTAGCTATGTTGCTTGAACCTGGGCACCGCTGATTGAGGAAACACACACACACCTATTCTGCTGCTCCTGCTGCAGAAGTTGAACAGCAATCTTCCTCAGATCAAGCACTTCCTTCAGCTCATCATCCTCCTCCTCAACAAGCTGCTCTTTATCAGACCTGCAACACAGGAAGGGCCATCGTTAGCTTGCCATGATTTTTTAAACACAACATCGAGAGGGCAAAGAGGGCGCTCTGCTGATGCTGGTCTCTCATTGAAGGTACGCAAGCAGTTACAAGTCCACAACTAATTACAACACCGCCGTGATGGGATGGTGACAGAAGATGAGTTACGACTCACCCCGACTCCTCTTTCCAGCTCTCTTTATCTTTAATTTGGTGAGACATGTTAAGAACTTTTTCCAGTTCCTGAAAAACATCATATCGGAGATCAATAAATCCAATCAGGTTTTTATTTTCCTTGAAATAACTTGCTGCTACAGCATACAGATTCGTACCTTTATGCATGACACATGACTGTTCTGCTGCCCATCACACTCTGACAGAGCAGGATCCTCATCTGCGTTGGACTCTATAAAGTCATAGAGATCCTGATCTGATAGAGGGAGGAAGCATCCACGTTGATCACATAAAGGCTCATATTTTAGGCACGTCATTGAAATTCCCCCCTTGTCTCTGTTATTGTAGATACTATTGTGATACTTATTTTCGGTAACCTTTGCAAGAGTCCATTTTGGAGAGGAGTGAGAGGGCGTCAGCACGGGCTGTCTCTGACACCTGAGAGTGCAGGCTGACCGTGTCGTCATCTGAAGGCTACGGGAGAGGAAGACGAGGAGGAGTGAATATCTGAGTACCAGCATTCACTGGCACGCAGAGACCTTCTGACGTGGCTGGACTTCTAACCTTCATTTGATCTAAGTACTGATTTTTATCTGTCTAGTTGAAATGCTTTGAAGCCTGCGTTTACTTATAAGATTTGTTTTCATTGAACTTTTACTTTACAGATACATGCATAAATAAAACAGCAAACATTTTGGATTGACAATAAGTTCATTCATTATTATTGTCAATCTGAATTAGAAAAAAAACAAAAATGCCAAAAATAAATAAAACATGATGATTATCAGATCCACTAATTCCCCGTGTCAATAATCTTATATTCATTTAATACAGTGATCTAATCGTAAATAGGAAGCTGAGATGAAATCCAGGGGAAGGCTCATCTGCCCTCTCAAGCTTTTTGAGTATGATTGCCTTTGACAGTATGTATCTAAAAATATTACATCCTCAGAAGTAGCGGAACATGTCAGTATACTTATCATGTGTATCAATCAAATGGGGCTGTGCTGTAGGACTCTGACCTCTGTTGTTGAAAGCCTCTTGTCACCATTGTCACTGCCGATGCCAGAGTCAGGCCCGTGGTTCTTACTGGGATAAAAATCTTCCATGCTGGATGTTTGCAAAACAAACAGCTCATTAGAGGTAAAGACGTATGAAAATAAAGAGTGCACTCTATGAGAAATACCACGCATGTGTGAGTGAAAGCGTGAAAACAAATGACGATGAGACACGATGTAGCACTGGTGCTCATACCTATCTGTAAGTGGCTGAGGAAGGCAGCGTTTGCCGAGGGAGGGCAGGTCCAGGGTGTCTGGTTTTTTATCGATCCTACAGGCCTGGATGTTCAGGTACTTGAATATATGCACTTTGCCCTTGAGACAAATCTGAAACATACAAACGCACACGTGGAACTTCATTCACAAACTGTTTTAAATAAAAACATTTTCCTTGCCAGTTGAGGACTTTTTTAGCCCCTAATTGAATCTTACAGAAATTAAGCAAAACCTGACAGTTAATAGTAAATCCTTGCTCCCGATATCTAACATGTACCCTACTCATGTATGAACTAATTTTTGAGACCCAAGGATTCTGGAGTCTGAGTCGCTGTCATAAATAGAAAGAGGTCTGTATTCTTCGGTTCACTACATGGTGCTCCGTACCTGTGCGGGGGGGGACTGCATAGGATTGTTGTCCAAGATGATGTGCTGCAGCTGCCTGAGTTTCCTGTAGGCTGCAGGAATCTCCGTGATCTTATTGCAGGAGAAGTCAAGTCGAATGAGAGGAAGGTCAGCCAGCTCTGTGAGCAAAGGAGACGGGAGAGGGTCATAAATTGCTTTAGTTTCAATTTTAGTTGCACAAACGAGCGAAGAAACACCAAAACGTAAAGTGAATAAACAAGACAAGAAAGAAAAAAACATACAAATATAAAGTAAATATAACGTTAAAAAGATACAAAAGTACAATAATTATGAACAGAATTTACATATTCACAATTATACACCGTGCTGCTGCCACCTTCACTTTCACTACCATAAAGGTGCATTATGTCACAGTTGCAGTAAAAAAAAAAAAAAAAAAAAAAATATATATATATATATATATATATATATACACACACACAGTATATATGTATATATATATACAGACACAGTATATATATATATATATATATATATATACACACACACAGTATATATATATATATACACACACAGTATATATATATATATATATACATATATATATACATATATATATACACACACAGTATATATACATATATATATACATATATATATATATATATATATATATATATATATATATATATACTGTGTGTGTATATATATATATACATATATACTGTGTGTGTATATATATATATATATGTGTGTGTGTGTGTATAAACCAAATAGAGAAGCTTGGTAGTGCTTCTAAGCCACAAATGACGGGGCATCTTTAAGGACCGTGATGTACTAACCCTCAGGTAGTATTTGGAGACAGTTCTTCCTGATGTTGAGTTCTCGTAAGGCATGGAGCCTCCCAACCTGAGCTGGCAGCACCTGGAGCTCATTACAGCTCACGTCCTGCAGGGGGAGACAAAGTGTAACAGATGGTGTGACTTGAGCGCTAGAAAGTTTCAAGGGAGTGAAAGATGTTCCGCTCACCAGTTCCATCAACTCTTTGGCTTTGCCGATCTCTTCAGGGATGGACACAAGCTTGTTGTTGCTCACAAGCAGAACTTTGAGGGGGAGGCTGAACAGGTATTTTGGCAAAACTGACAGGAGATTTCGGCTGGAGATAAAAAAATTAAAAAAAATTATATCTATATTGGCCTATATTTACAATAGCATACAAATATCCATGCTTTATGATATCTGACTTTTGAACTAATGAGCTTGTAACAATGAACATCATGTGGACAGGATCTGAATTTTGGTAAAAGAGGAAATCCCTTTTTGCCCTTTCATTCCACGTAGTGAAAGGGGAACAAGTACTTCTGCAACAAAAAACACTGAGGTTGTACTGAAAGTACTGAAAGTATGAGCACCTGATGTCAAGATAGGTCAGCATCTGCAGATTGATAATGGCCTCTGGGATGCACTTGATGCAGTTGTGGTAGAGGTTGAGCGATTCCAACGGGGCGAACAGACACACCTCGGGAGGGATTTCTGACAGCCGATTCTTCGACAGATCTGCAGAGAACACAAGGTGATGAGATGAGGGCACTTTCAACAGATGTGATTTTTCTTTTTCTAGATGCAGGCACTGTCCATTATGTCTGCGTTAAGCATAAAAGACTTTAGGCTTCACAGATTGATCAACAGAACATCTCAGTGGCAGAGGAGGAGGAGGCAACACTCCTCTTTGATGCACCCTAAACCACACCCTTGGGTCTCGATGGTCTGAGTGCTACCTTTTATCTCAGCTTATTATCAGTCTCAGTGGAAGTGGCACTGCAATTGCAATAAATCTGTATGAATTACCATTACCAAATCTGTAGTCTAGTTTCTATGTGTCGTACATACAAATATACTTTCTACTTATTTATGATGAATTGTTCTAACCTGCATTATTTGTAGATTTTTTTTGAGGATTTTTGTTCATCAAGTTTAATTTTTTTATACATGTATATTTAATACATTTGCATCAATGTAACATATATGCTGGCTGTCGGCTGTAGAAGTGGTAATGCTTTAAGCAAAATAGTACTGCTAGCATGACACTCATACAGCGCTTACATGCTGACGTGTGCCAGGCACAAGAGGAAATTATTAGCTCAGCAAAGATAATAAATGTAAAACTTGAGGTGGACGTGTATGTCGGTAGCGGGTTTCATAACAATCCACACACACACAAAAGGCCATTTTCACAGCAGCTATTTTGATGTGTAATCAATAAAATTGATAATGGCCCCATTCTGCTAAGGGTGTTGCAGGCAGTCCAGTGAAGCAAGCTGCTCAACACCAGGGCCCTTGCTCAGTTCAACGGAACAGACACCAAAAATAATATTATTGATTACACCTGTGTTTACCCTACAAAGGCATGTCAAGATGGCTGCTGAGAAAGGACTAATGAGACACAGCTGAGCGTAATGAAAGACAGGAACCATCTGCCACCTCGTCATTTACCAGAAACAGGGGCTAATGGCAGTACAACAACTTAAAAGAACAACAACAACAGTCCAAACGAGACCGTGACATCCAGACATTTCATTTCCAACCACAAATGTCAACTCTGCAGTCGTGCAAAAAGAGAAGTCAATGTATCTCATTAGCTATTTGGCTTCATACTGTGGCCACTGTGAATATCCATTTAAATTTTCATGATAATCCATCCCACAGTTGTTAGAGAGACTGATGTCTCTACCAACACACAGTGACAATGTCAACACTCCAAATCACAGTTCATTTTCAATAGGGGGATGGGGGATGGGGGTGTAAATAGAGCACACTTTTGAAGCAATCTGGAGCATTTAGTGCAAAATATGGAATTCTTCTGCGTATTGAAAAATATTCCCATAACCATTATCAATAAGGTGCAATTAAAAAGCTGTCTGACACAATATTGATGCTTTGCTGCAAAATCCCAGCTCTGCATTAGTCATCGATGAGTTGGGGGGCTTCTTCTTGGTGAATACCAGCACCACCTCACATCTGCATCGGCTTCTTAAGATCAAATATTTAAACACCAGCCCGCTCATCCGCGTGAGTCAACTAAAAGAAGCAAACTCAAAACAGATACTGACAGCCAAGCTCATTACTCAGCTGTCGGTCTACATTCATTTTGCGTGCATTTCCCTCACTTAGTTGTGTCATAAATATTTTTCACCTCATATCAAAGGGATATGTCTGCGTAAGCCCTTCGTCTCACGCTGCACTCTTCATCACCTCCCACCGCTGTTAGACGGAGCAAGACAGAGCAAAAAAATATGATCTGATGAACAAGCAGTTCTCAGCTGCAGGGAGAGGTGAAGGGTAATGCTCTGAATCAGATCAAATATCTGATTTTTTTTTTATATAAGTATGTTAAAAGTCAGAGTTTGCATGTTCTCCCTGTTCCTGTGTGGGTTCTCTCTGGTACTCCAGCTTCCTCCCACAGCCAAAGATATCAAGAGGGGACGAGGCTGACTGATACTCTAAATTGACCGTAGGTGTGACTGTGAGTGTGAATGGTTGTTCGTCTCTCTATGTTGGCCCTGCGATGGACTGGCGACCTGTCCAGGGTGACCCCCGCCTCTCGCCCGTTGATGCTGGGATAGGCTCCAGCCCCCCCGCGACCCTTACTAGTAAGGAATAAGCGGAAGACGACGATGGATGGATGGATGTTAAAAGTCTTAAACTGAAGGGATGTGCTTAATTGTCACAAAGAGAAAATTGGACAGTTTGACATAAGAGCTGATGAGCCAGACGGGTGTTCATTCTAGGTCCTGCGGAAGTAGGAAAGCTCCATTCTCCATTAGAAAGATCGCTGCGTCATCATCTTCAGCGTTACTCTATCACTCATAAACAAACTCTCTCTCTCTCTCTGTGTCTGCTTAATACATACATGATCTCTTTAAACAGGAGGCGTGAGGATAGACACGGACCTATGGAGGCCTTATGGATAACCTTTGGACGCATATTGATTCTGCGAATGAGTGTGTGAACGTGTGTGTTAATGGTCCTGTCTTCAACATTGCCTCCGGGTGACATGATAGTTAGAGACCCTCGTGAGGAGCCGCACAGCCTCGACTAAACATTAAGCTTTCAATAAATCCCAAGTGAAGGAAAAAGCAAACCCCCACCTCCTTAATACGTGCCATCAAAGATCGCTCCCAGCCTTCATTAAACAATTATGCTATATGTGAATGGGCTTGAGTCAAAGGAAACACACGGAGCCTGAACCAGCGCACAATGCACAGAATGTTGCTTTTATTCAAACTCAGCAAGCGTACCCCCACCTTACTCACCCACGTTACAAGATGCGAGGACAGCGAAGTTCTGTAGCTGTTGTGAATTTTAACTAACAGGCTGTAAATAACCAACCATAGATGAGCTCCAACAGCATCCGCTAAGTGGAAGTGAGACTACAAGGAGGTGAGAGGCAGTGAGAAACTGAAATTACCACATGGGGAAAGACCAAAGCTGAGGTCATAAGGGTTACTCTCTTTCCATTAAGAGTCAGCACCGCTTCTCCCTGAGGCTCGGTGCTGCAGATCCACTGCTAGGGATTGGTCTTCAGTAGTAGAATCATGTGGGTGGATGGGTAGCTGGGGGGGTGGACAGTCTTTGTGAACCTGTTCATCTCCATCCCAGACCATGCACCATCTGCAGCCCACAGCGGGCCTTTCGTCCACCCGCTGGTTGGCCAGAGCTCCTGCGGCACAGATGAGCCCTTCACCGAGGCTCCACTCCACCCCACCTTCATGCCAAATCAGCAACCCATTCATTACGAATGTCCAAGTACAATCTTCCCATGACACAGCGAACTCTAAATTAAATGATATCCTGCTGGAACGTCCCTCTCTCGACGGAGAGTTACTACAGTTTATAGGGAGCTGGAACGGAACAATTTCCTTTCAGGCTATTATTTTTTTTTAAATCAAGCTGTGATCATCTGTGACAGGAACTCTTGTGCTCCATTTTTTTTCAGGAGCCAAACAGAGCAAAAAAACTACATTGAAAAAAAAAATCCAGATTTATCTGGTACTTTTCTTTTATGAAAACTTTGAATCCATCCTCTTTCTTCCTCTGACAGACAAACTTGTACGTCACTGTATCGGAAAGCACACAAGAATCTGCTCTGTCTCCACAGCCCAGAACAATCAAACTAGTTTTCCCAAAAAAATCTTTAACAAATACAATATAACAAATACGATGTATTTACAAAAGGTAAATGTCTTGTCTTCTTGTCTGTACATTTGTAAAGTGCAAGTGCATTTTAACCAGCCAAGTGAAATGGAAAACAGCCCAATTATCATTTGATCTCAATTATCTTGTTGTCATTATTTTTGCAAGTGGAAATTGTAGTTAAAAAGAACATCTGATTGATAGCCCAGACCTTATACATATGACCCAAGCTGAAGCTAGTTAATGCTTTGTTGAAATTGCAACTGTTCCATCACTCACTTTGCGTGTGAGTGTGTGTGTGTGTGTGTGTGTGTGTGTGTGTGTGTGTGTGTGTGTGTGTGTGTGTGTGTGTGTGTGTGTGTGTTCTTCTTGGATCAGTTGACCAAATAAAGTCATCAGCTCATAAAGGAAGTGGAGAGAAAACTTGGAAACCAGAGCAGTCTGAGGCCACAGGCACCAGCTTTAACACGGGTGCACCTCCTCATTTAAAACTTTGGCTACAATTGACATGAACCCTAAACATTTTAAGTATCACAATAAAACAAGTTAAATACATCACTTATTTAACTGCGCAGACAGTAAAGTGTTTTACGGGCCTACGGATGGAGGTGGCGATCTGCCAGCACTCAGGTAGTCAGTCTGATTCATTTGTGTCTCGTCAAATTTGGAAAAGCCAACAGGAAGGAGAAACAAGGGGCTTTTACAGAACTGAGGCTGCTCTCTAGGTGGGGTTCAGTAGTCCAGGGCCCTCTGACCTGGGGTGAGCTGGCGGGTAGTGATCAGGTGGTTTGGCCTGCAGGAGTGAACAATCACGTGATCTTTGTTGCTTATTGGGTGCTTTTATTGACTTGTCATGCACACAATCTTAAAGTCAATATGTCTGTCTCCTCGATGTCTACAAATCAAACACTTCCCCTGGATCCTGCATCAAAGAAGCTGAAGCTCTATACTTAGAAACCGTGTGACAACTCACTGACTAACAAACAAACTTTGGTTCTGATCTAATTATACGATGCGTGCTGTTTTGTCTCTGGGTTCAGAGACTTTATTCTTCAACGCAGGCCTTTCCCAGCCACCGCTGAAGTTCACATACAAACATCTAACACTTACCGGCCTCATTACTCTCATAAAAGTTCTTTGACTGTTGAGAAAAAAATGAGATGTGACATCATTTCTTCTTATAGCCACAAATCACGATTCACAGTCATTATTGTAGTTTGTCTCCTCATCCGGACATCCACAGCTACATCTCGTCAGAGCCCTCAGGGACAAACACTACACAGGAATGTCTTTCTTTTTTTTCAAGCTATTTCAGGCTAAATTCACATGACTGTGATTACTAGAAACAAGAGCTGAGGTTTCGTTTTGGAAAGACTCACCCTGCTCAT
Organism: Aulostomus chinensis; assembly: GCF_037954235.1. Taxonomy (NCBI): domain Eukaryota; kingdom Metazoa; phylum Chordata; class Actinopteri; order Syngnathiformes; family Aulostomidae; genus Aulostomus; species Aulostomus chinensis. Next base: position 14,183,386 of record NC_141334.1, on the reverse strand, counting down.
TGTGCTGTTGAGGTAACGGTGCTTATGTACACTGGGTGATTGTTAGACCCAAGAATAGCAGGTCGACACTTGTGTGCTTCTGTCCTTCAAAGAGGACTTAACCTCTCAGGAATGTAAACCCCCCCCCCCCCCAAAAAAAAAGATGCATTCTTACCGTGTGAGGAATAGTGTGTGTGCTAAGGGTGACTGAGTCAAGTCAGGAACTACACGTCACACGCAGTAAATGTACTTCATCTCTGAGATTAGTGAGTAACGCGATTGGTTTGTCTGTTAGCTGGATAACTTAAAAATCTGAGGATGAGTTTTGATGAAACTTGGTATGATGGTAGATGTTAAGTTGAGGTACAACTGATTTGATTTGGATCGTCTCTGGGTTTGATGATGTCATAGTGCTAATCTTATGAAAGAGAAAAACATTTTTTTTAATGTTTAGTTACTCTGCTGCTCCCTGCTACCAGCCCAAACACGCCATTCCTTCCTGACAGGTTCAAGCCCTGTTTACTTACTTTTTAATACAAATCTATATTTATTTGCTCAACATGTTTTGACAGTTTCTCTTGAGTATTACAAATACTATTGAGTATCCAATTTTTTTTTTTTTATGCGCACGATTTCTAAAATTTAGGTCCGACATGGATACTGATATTAAAATAAAAAATGTCAGATAGATGATGATTATACTGATGGGGTTTTTTGTTTGTTTTTGCCAGTATTGTTACCCCCCCCCCCTTTATGTATATAATCATCATTGAAAAAATAAAAAAAGGATATTTTAAGTGTTTTCCTATCATCATTTGCCACTCCCATTTGTGAATTCCATCTTATTTGCTGTCAGGCGCTTCCTTGGCAGTCAGCAAGGTGAATATCAGCAGATGGGATCTATGGGTGTTTCCCTGACATGTTTCAAGGTCTTGTGTGGAAGTTAGAAAATTCTACTATCATGACAGCATGAGTGCATCGCCTGGAGAAACAACCACAGCAGTTTAAGCTTTTGGTGTCAGCTTCTCAACTGCATCTGGCTGTTAAATATAAAACCAGTGAATCTGTCATCAAAGCTGACAACAGATTCTTCAAGTTGTCAGCACTCAGGAAAGCACAAACTCCTGCCAGAACAGCTCAAGTACTTTGTAAATAAATCACTCTTAGATAAACTTGGGTTTAAAAAAAAAATCTTCCGTACATTAAGATTCCCTTGAGGTACCACACACACACACACACACACACACACACACACACACACACACACACACACACACACACACACACACACACACAACAACAGCTGATCCTCCTGCTGTCTGTTGTGTGTCAAAGAATACGACACACACTGCGCGGAGCCACAGTGGAAGCACCTCAAACTGTTCTTGCGTGTCCCCTCGGGGGCCTTATGAACCTGAACATCTGCCCAGGTTGACTGGCCTCCCCCCCCCCAAGGTCAGGACATCAGCTCGGAGCTCTCACACCTTCCCAGGGGAAAACAGACTGACTAGAGACAAACTGCCATTAGCCCACCGCAAACAGACGCCCGTGTGTGAGCAGGCCTCGCTCTTTCTCAACACACACCGGCGCGGCTCATTAGTCAGATGGGGGGGGGGGGGGAGGGTCATTCAGCTAGACCCTGATCTGAGCAGCAGTGGCATTGACTGATTTTATATTAACACCCAATGTGCGACCAGATAGTGCTGTTTCTGAACCGTCACATTCAGATTCAGATATAAATATTACATCGCCGCTGCTGTTACACTCAAAGCTGAGACCGAAGAGGCCTTACTGAAATTTTAATTAATTTCAAAAACCAAACTGCCAAACTGAGACAACAAAGCAAGAACTTTTAATTCTTACATCTGTCTTCAGCTCAAGGGATGGCGCCTGATTATACCTCACTGATCTCGCCTTTTATTCAGTCTGAGAGCTTTCCCATGTGATCGATCCTGCCCACTCCCACAGACGAGCAATAGGATGGGTGCACTTATTATAGTTGCACTATAGATGACGCAAATGTTCGTGTTGTTCCTCCTCGCACACGTATGAGACACACTTCCCCTCCGGCACTAACATGAATATACGACAAGAAAAAAAAATCTGTGACAAGACTGTAGAATTCACAACTCCCAGTGAGAGAAATGTGTTTGTATCTTTTGTGTGAAATAAAATAATGATAGAACTCAATCATATATGAAACAATCTGAATGTATCGAGACAAGCTCGCGTTTGAGAAACAAGCAGGCCTTGATATCGTGACAAATAGTGGACTCTCAGCCAAACAAGCCAGAAATAGAAAGAGCTTCCTGTTGTGTCTGCGTCACCCCTGAAACACAACTTGTGCATAACAGTTCAGCTCAAGCTCTTAAAAATGACACTGTCATATAAACACTCATTCATGTCTAGTTGGTGCCTAACGACTAGCCCTGAATCTCTGATCCCGGAGGTCAATCTTAATATATCGAGACCACTGAGGCAGAAAAGCTGCATTCATGACAACATTAGAGTGCTGACAGAGGGGAAGTCCAAGGATTTTAGTCCACCACATGGAGTCCACTGCAATAACATAACAACTAACTGATCAAACCTGTTTTCAGGAAGGATTCTCTCTCTCTATTTTTTTTTAAGTATGCAGACAGACGAGGCAGCACGGTGGTGCAGTGGTCAGCACTGTCGCCTCACAGCAAGAAGGTTCCGGGTTCGAGCCCCGGCTCGGGCACAGGATCTTCCTGTGTGGAGTCTCCATGTTCTCCCTGTTCCTGTGTGGGTTCTCTCTGGTACTCCAGCTTCCTCCCACAGTCCAAAGACATCAAGAGGGGACGAGGCTGATTGATACTCTAAATTGACCGTAGGTGTGGCTGTGAGTGTGAATGGTTGTCTGTCTCTATGTGTTGGCCCTGGGATAGCCCCCCCCCCTCCCCCCACAACCCTTAACACCTTAACAGGATAAGTGGAAGAAAATGGATGGATGGATGCAGACAGAAAAGAAAATAGATACCTGCTCTCCTCTGTGTTCATGAGGGAGCTTGGACCATCTGACAGCTAATTAGCTCAGCATAATGAATGATAGTGGCTGGGAAGTGTTAGCATACCTCTGTCAAAGTCAGCCAATTGATACTGTCAAGATCTTGGTTTGTCCAGAAGTAATGCTACTTTTTTGTGACTACAATTACAGTGGGGCTTTGGTGGTGCTGCGGCAAATCACTGCGCCCAGTTAGGAAAGTAGTTCTGACTTTGTGTCTTGTCTCTAAATTTTAATGTGTTCATTCAGAATGACTATTTTGCATAGCCTCCCAGTATTTGATGACCTCTGATGAAGGCAAGCTAACACTTCCCACCCACTACCATTCATTGTGCTAAGCTAACAAATAGTAAACTGGTCACCATGGGTAATCTATCTTCTTATCTGGTTCTGGGGAGCAAATAAGCATATTCTCCCCCAAAATGTTGGCATATTCATTTAAAAAACGCCTTGTGGGGTGGAAGCCCACTGTGATGATTAAGGTACCAAAATCATTGAGCAGAAAATGGAAATCCCTCAGGGTTAGGAGACAGTGCCCTACTATGAGCTGCACGTGACAAAGCACCATATGGTATATGAGCATCTCCGAGGAAAAAGATCCAGCATCAACAGAGTGACAATGGGTGAGGACTTCCCCGACATGAAGAGAAACTGAACCATTTTCATACCAGATTCTTTTGTGAGCAAGTTAAACACAGCTTCCATTTCAACACCAGCAGGTTTATACCAATAAATTAGTATGTAAGATCTGACCCTGTTCAGACGATGAGCCCAATAGTGACTTATAACAATACCAGCACAGCACAGAATATGGTTTTCTCTAATTCCTCTTATAGAAATGCTGTTAATGAAACCAAAACCAGCCCAGTGTCTTCCTCCTCCTCCTCCTCCTCTCTGACAGATATATGAGCATATGCACCCATGCAGGCAGGGGGTGAGGCTGCTACTACCCTCCATCTTTTGTCTGCTTGTGCAGTAAATTAAAAAAAAAAAAAAAAAAAGTGTCACATAATCACTTAAATTTTTTTTCTCAATGACTTCACCCCTTGGTTCATTCCGATTTGGATCGAAAAGGCGAATCAACCACAGCTGCGTGTGCAAACCGCTGCACGGCGCCTGACTTGGGTGCGCCAGCCAGCCGTCTCATTCACGGGTCTCAGGGGGCTTCAGGACGCTACTGGCGTCGACCAAAACAACCACACAACAGCAGCCGAGACGCTCACAGCAGTAAATCGGTGTCATAAATGAGTCCGAGTGGACAGTAATTGCACCTGGGGCGTATTTACACAGCCGGATCAGTAGACGGCGTATCACTTTAAAATACACTCATCTACACACTAGAAAAATCACACATAAATCCACGCACATCGCGGCCACATGGTACCGCACTGATAACCAAAGGTCCATGCGAGCACAGCGACCCACCAGCTTGTGTTGTATCGGTCAGATCGTAGCTCATCCCCGGGTACTCCCTCAGCTTCCTCCCGCTCAGGTTCAGTATCCCCGAGCACACGGCATCCTCCAGAGCCCGGTCCAGGCTGCGGGCCGTGTGGTGCTGCTGCTGTTGCTGTTGCTGTTGCTGCTGGTGCTGCTGCTGGTGCTGGTACTGGCTCGCACCCGGGCTCCAGTGAGGTCCGCTAGAGTAGTGATGGCTTTGAAGAGCCGTGACAGCTCCCACACCTCCCTGACTAGACGCCATTTTCGTAAAAAAAGGAATTACTCTTACAATAATAAGAGCGCACAGCGGCAGACCCTCCGCCCATGCGCATACACGGGGTAGGCTTGCATTCTTGGGACGAACGCTAGGGGATGGGCTTGAGGTGGTAGTCGTGCTGCTGCTGCTGCTGCTGCTGGTGATGATAGTGATGATGATGATGATGAGGAGGAGGAGGAGGAGGAGGAGGATAGGTAGCCATTTTAGGCTTTTACTTTAACCTCCTCTTCCAATATTCCCAGCAGGGACCCTAGTGCGACACAGGGATTATGACTTCCTCATTCCTGGAAGGATGCAGGTGTTTATTTTAACCATTTAATCACATAAAATTCCATGATAGAATGTCAAAATGTATACACACACTTTCAGAGATATTAAAACATGTGGGTGCTGGGGTACTAAATAAATAATAAAAATGATAATGTGCTAGAATAGGTTTTTTTTTCCCCCAAGTCTGGGATGGTGGGCCTCCATCATCACATTACCAATATTTTAATTTCTTCATGTCTAGATAGGATCATCATCATAGTATTTGTCCACATCCACAGCCAAATATTTAACGACACTAACCTCATAACGCTGTTTTACATGATATCACAGTACAATAAATACATGAAAGCCATCTGTTCTGAGTCAATTATTAGTTTAGGATTCTTGGAAAAAGGAAAAAAAGGAAAATTACCCTCAAACTGCAGTACACCTTCAGCATACATTCTATTTCATAAAGTGTCCTGTCTGAAACCCTTATTAGATGTGGATGGATCCCACAAAAACAATGTATAGTTTTGTTTGGTCACAGTTTGGCTGTATAATAAGGATGAATACAGCCTCTGCAAAATATATAAAGATGTGAAATGCGACTGAACCTCATAGTTTCAAGACAGTAAATGGCCACCACATAATCAACTGCATTTCAAGGAACTTATAGAAGATGTACATTTGGACATCAATCTTTTTTTTCTTTTCTTTTTTTTTTTTTTTGGTCAGGAAATTCAGTTGATATTATTATAACTGATTATTCTATGGGTCAGATTCTGACCAGATTAACAATATAGCAAAATATATTGCTTGCATAATTGCTGAACAAGTGTTAGCATATTCACTTGTTTGAGCGTCCTCAGGGAGTCATTATTATTAATTACTGTTAAAATATCTTGAAAAGATAAATATGAATTATGACCTGAAAGAGCATGATATGTCCTGGTTTTTAGATTCCTTAAATTTACAAAGGTGTACATTTAGCCTCAAGTGTCCACAATACATAAGGGACCTAAGGAGGGTACTCTGAAGATGTATCAATAAAATATATACATTTTAATTTAAGACATATCTCCGTCATGAATATGTATGAGCCCCCCACATTCAATTCTCATGGTCCGGACCTGGAATGCAGGTCTTGAGCGACTGAGCTCCAGTCGGCTATCTCGCCTCTGATAGCATGTTGTGATCGGCTATCGTTGCAACAAAAATGGTGCAGCTATAACAAAAACGCATTGTAAGTTCCAGTTCTAGCCCAGGTACGAATGTGCTTGCACTGTGGTTTAATAACGTCCTGTCCGGTCGGACGGTGCTTTGTGGCGTTGCATTAGAAAAGTGTTAGCTAGCTGAGGCTTGTTTTCACTGTCCGGAGTTAGCAGAGGCTAACGAGTAGGTGGGGATTTCTGCATGTTTGTGGGAGATTATAACTAATATGCTAGTGAGGGATGTGTGTATTATTTATTACTTATCTGAAGGTTAACGCCGGGTTAGCTTCCAGTCTGACTGTGCGATTGTCAGCTAAGCTAAATGTTGATAGCTAGCCCTATGGTTAGCAAAGTGAAGTGATAGCTGAGGGGGAGGCCTTTTAAACAGCGTCGGTATGAACTCCAACTATAATGCTCTGCCTTTGCGTGTGCTGGACATCCAGTATATCGCTGTAATATTTTATTTAAAAATGCAACATCGTGTGTCGAAGCTCGGCTGATGCCGACCGACAGTTAAGTGCGATATACCCATCACTAGTTGAGCTCTGTAGCGTAACTCAAGTTTGCATTGCGGTGTTTGGGATCATCCAGCTGTCAATTTATCTGCTAAACTTGTGTGTTTGAGTGTCTCACGTATTGCATGTGTAAAGATGATGTCATGATAGGAGTGTAAATCAATACTGTCACACACACATGGGACAGTGCGGTGCTGAGGAGGGAGGTTCCTCCTCTGACTAGAACACACAGCTTGTTTTTGACAGAAGGATGAAGGATTGGACTTATTTCAACACCAGATTGATGAAAGTGTTGGTTTTATTGAGTGCTGAGCAAATACAATACATCATATTGATTCATGAACAAAAAAAACTAACTCTTAGACGATGTTGCTGAGGTCAAACTGATTTAATATCACAGTTATTTCCACCTCGTACCTCAGTTTGGATTCATTCCTGATTATTTATACACAGTTTTACACCATTCTCACTCTTCTCTAATATGGTCTGTAAACATGCAGAATATGATACACAATAATTGGAGCATCACACCTGGATCTCATCTGCTGTTTGTGATTAATGATGTCTTAAATAATTGATTATGGGCTTTTCCAAGTGTTTTAGAAATAAAGAAAATAGCACTTTTCATTTTTGCACACTTAACATGTTTTTTATATGTTAAAAAAGGAAAAATTTTAAGTGTTTTTTTTTTTTAGAACATGTAAGCGTCAATAAATATTGTCCATCAATCAATTAAATTGTGAAACTATTGGGATACTAGTTAGAAAATAACATCAAATTTTGTGCATTCCTAGAATTTATTCACTAAATTAACTATTCAGTGTATTTTGCCTTGATTTTTTTCCCCCCCATCACTCGCTGCAGTTGAATTCACAATATTGATTTAATGCTCCATTGTGACCATTTTGCCCAAAATTGCATTTCCGATACGATTGAAAATATTGAAAGGAATCATCATTCTTGCGTCACCATTCACACCTGAATTGAAGAAAAGCAAATATAATGGTGTGATATTTGAGGACGTATTCTCAAGTCTGTTGTTGTTGTTTTTTAACTCTCAAGCACTAACGTTTCCGACTTTTTATTGCAGTCTGAGCATGGCAGACAAAAAGGGAAAACCTGTTACTCCAATCAAAACACTCACAAAGAAAGAACAAAAAGAGCTCAAGCAGAAGGTAAGTAGGCTGTGGACCTTTCCTCTGGCGGGGAGGATATTTTGGATCCGTTCAATGTGTATGAAGTACTTACAGAATCTAGTATTAGAAGATGTTATGTAACCACACTCAGGTTCTTGAAGACAAATGTGTATATTCTGGGTCATCTGTGACTTTTTAGGAGGAAGAAAAAGCGGCGGAAGTTTTTGAAGAATTCTTGGCATCTTTTGAGAGCAATAAGAAAAGCGGAGCGAAAACTTTTGTCCGCGGGGGTATCGTGAACGCTACAAAAGGTCAGCAGCCGAGACTTCATGTATGGATAGAATGCACGGAGAAGCTGTTTGTGTGCAACTGTGATATAAAATATTCTACTCTGGTTTTCAGTTACAAAATGTCTGTACAAAATATTGAGCTATCACGACGTTAAACTGAGTTATCTGGACGTTTTTGGAAGATTGAACAAGACTGAATATTATTCTGACTTTGCATTGCAATCGTTCACGTCTTCCTTTTCAGCGCCCGTATCTTTTCAAACCGTTCCATTAAAAAAAATCCGCCACCGTGGAGCACCATTGTCAGCAGTCTATTATCATTTTCATTTAAAAAAAACTAAATTGCTTCCAATTCAGAACGCATGAAATTAATATTAAACATAAAGAGGTTCTTGGCATTTGAATTTTAAAATGTAAATATAGCTGAATGACCAAGGCTCAACTCATTTATATCAGTTTTTCTTCTTGGGAAGATTTATTCAAATGTGCTGTGGCAAGAATTGAGCAGCCTGTTATACTTCTCACAGAGGAGGAAGCAGCAGAGGTCAAGAAAAATAAGCTTTATCGACCTGCTACCAAGTTCGTCCCCGTGACCCAGCATGTCTCCCCAGCGTTGGCCGCAGAAAGCAAAAAGTCTGTAAGTCTGCACTCCCGAGTTTGGTCAGGGGTTTGATTTTAATCATGCAAAACCCTGTAAATAACATATACAGACAGTCCATAGTAAGAAGAAGCACGACAACTTACTAGACTGTTTGATTTACAGGCGTTTAAGAAAAAAACCGAAGAAAAAAAGAAGAGTAACCTTGAACTCTTCAAAGAAGAACTGAAACTGTAAGTGTGTAGCAAAAAAAGCTTGATATTGTGTTTCGTATCAAGCGGTTGGTACTTTTTAATCATCAAAAGCCATTTCTGTGTGTGTGTGTGTTTGTGTGTGTGTGTGTCGTGTAGAATACAAGAGGAGCGAGAGGAGAGACACAAAAGGAAGAAAAATGACCCTGGAGGAGGAGGGGGAGGGGGAGGGGGAGGCGGAGGAGGGTTTGGAGAGCTGGACATACCGTTATCAGGACGATCAAGTAAGAATTCCTCTTCACTATCTTCTTATTGAAGCATTGAATATTGGGGATGACGAATTTTTTAAAATAAGCACCTCAATGTTCAGTTTGCACGTGTGAGCTGAGAAGGTGCAGAGAAGAGTAGAGGACACGCATGACAGCAATACTCAGCAGCGGTCCTATTTTTTCATGTTGTGCTTTCGTTTCAGTTCAGTGTGAGTGTCTGTTGTTTTTTTTTAATTGTTTTTTTTTTGCAGTCGTTTGCTTGGCATGTTTTTCCTCTCCTATCAGCTGTATCATATTAAATCAGGTTGACGTCATAGTTCCATCCTCATCTCAGTATTTTTTCCTTCTCCTGCAGAGCACCCATAGGTAAATTCATAGCAGTGAATATTTAAATGAGTCACTGCCGACAAATCGCCGCTGCAATCATGCTAATTTTCTTTCCTTTCAGCGCTATATGATGACCTCACAGTGCCAACCACCACCAACCTCTACATCAGCTGTATTAGCCCAAAGGTAGGGCTGCCACGCCGACCTGCGTCCACTCAGCTCAGCGTATCTGTTTGATGTAGTCACCGATCAGGTGTTTGTTTATTTAGATGAATGAGGAGATCCTCTGTAAAGAGTTCGGTAAGTATGGTCCCCTGGCCAGCGTGAAGATCATGTGGCCCCGTACTGACGAGGAGCGCTGCAGGACATCCAACAGAGCCTTCGTGGCTTTCATGACGCGGAAAGACGCAGAGAGAGCTTTGGCTGCTCTTGACGGTACAGTTAACTCTTCGTGCTCCATTTCAGCTCACATCCACATGCCTCATGCTGACTGTGGGATCATGTTTGGTATTGTAGGTAAAGTCATTATGGGCTTTGAAATGAAGCTGGGATGGGGTAAACCGGCTCGCATTCCGCCTCAACCTCTCTACACGCCAGTGGGCGTGAGGGCCACGCCGCCTCCCCCATCTGGTCTTCCTTTCAATGCTCAGCCGAGGGATCGCTTCCGCAATGACTTCACCAAGCCGCTGGGCATGTCCAAAGGGGAGCTTGACAAGGTAATATCTGTTCCCTGGTGTGTCATGCCGTGCCGAGTCACCCTTTTTTTTTTAATGCTATGTGGAGTTTTACTCTTTTCTCTTATTGCTCTGTAAATTTGTAAAAATAAGCAACGTGGCTGAGGAGAACAGGAATTATGATCTGTAAAAGATGATTTAGTAAAAGGTTGTCTCATAGTGCTGCGTAGAAGCGACACGAATAATTATTAAGAGACCTTTTTTTTGTTGTTGTTATGTTTAAGTTACAGTCATTTCAACTGATTCATAAATCCCTGATCTCTGGCTCTATGTTGCAGTTTTATTGGTCCACTGCACACATTTTCACCCTATTCTCAAAGCAAAACTGTTCTTTGTCAGCTGTCATTGCAAAAAGTCGCAAACCAGTAATGTTGCATGTGATGGCAAATGATTAAACACAGCGTAGCAGAATTTTACGTCTTTAAAGTAGGCGATAAAGCGCATCTTAAAATAATAGAAAAGTTTGTAGCAGGTCATTCCACGTGCTCTCATCTGTGAATTCTTGTCGTTGTAGTAGTTTTCTCAGCTGATCCTTCTGAATCCACCCGAGTAATAACGCTGTGTCTTGCTGATGCTAACGAGGTTTTCTAAGCTGTATGTATCCTGCAGTGTTTCATCTGTACAAATACTCACTTTGTAACATTTTCACTATTTGGTTTGACTTCACAAACAGACTCTGTCCGAAGCCGTAGTCAAAGTGGTTATCCCGACCGAAAGGTACACACACTCTTCTTACTATGACTGACCAGCTGTTGTTAACAGGAGTATTAGAGGACAGAGGCTGTGCTGCACTGTTCATGTATCCCTTCAGATGAGTCCTTTAGGCAGGAAGAGGCTTCTGGGAATAATCAATGTTGGAAAATATCCACTGGAATTGACAGGAATAAACTGGAAAATTGAGGGTAGTCTGTACTTTATTTACCTGGTCATAAACAAACAAGGAAAGTTCACATTTTGCATTCTCATATGCAGATATACACGCAAACATTTGAGACACACTTTTTAAAAACTACGTTTGAACAACAGAAAAAAAAAGCATTTCTAAAGTTTGCAGAAATGAACAGAAAACAAGTTAGCAAAAGGCAGTAGAAACGAACACATTTTCATTTAGTGTTTGCTTGAATATTATTGATCACATGCATTAAATGCAGTAATTTCATCAAAGCTGGGCATGACCTCAAAAACCATGCAGCAGCAAGTAAAATGCTAGCAATAGGTACATGTGGGGGAAGCGTACACCCTTCACTGTTACATAGTTTATATACATTACCCAAAATGGCCAGTTTATTCCTTATAAATCCCTGGACTTCTTATGGCAAATGTATGGATCAGAATTCCACCCCCCTGCAGCCCGGGGCAGGAAGTGACAGTTGTAAGAGCTGTAACTGCTAGCATGTTGATTTGTAGTCGTATGACCCAAACTCTGTCACCAGTGGTCCAATCAACATCTGTAAAACGAACGTCACAGGTCCTCGTGAAGTCCGATTTCAATAAAATGCATGTAATTAACATTGTTTTGTATACATTTGTATTTTCTCTCTTAGTTTGCTTAAACACTTCCAGAATATTCCTCTTGCTCCTATCATATGGCAGTGTGACAATAGAGCATCTGAGCTATTGATCTATCTTTCCTGGCTGAGACACTGCAGACGGATACAGCTAGAAGGCAGATAGATGTCCCATAAACCCAAGCTAGATGATGGCAGAACTACTTCCAGTCCCAAATCAAACGAGTAGTTGAACTGCAGTTCCAGAAGTGATTTGTGAACATCAACACTTTATTAAGAGAGTGTAAGATGTTTACCTCCAAGGTTTTGACACAAAACCCTTGTCTGATACGCTCGCTTTCCCTCCGCAGGAATTTATTATTCATCATTCACAGAATGATAGAGTTTGTGGTGCGTGAAGGTCCCGTGTTTGAAGCCATAATAATGAACAAGGAAAAAAACAACCCAGACTACAAGTGAGTATCACCTCACCTGCTCCTGACATAATCCCACTGGTCAGTTTTGTTTTGGGTTTTTTTTAAAATTCCACTTCCTTTATTTTCACAGGTTCCTTTTTGACAACAAAAGTCAAGATCACGTGTACTACCGCTGGAAGCTGTTTTCTATTCTCCAGGTGTGAATTCAAGGGTTTATGTGGAGCATCGTTTCATTGTAATCAATGACGTGCCTCCCTTCTATGGGATGATTGAGTGGTTCAGCGGATACATGGCTGGTCCATCATAATGAATCTGTGAGTTTCCATACGCTTGACCTTCCTCTCCACCACAGGGGGAGTCCCTGACTGAGTGGAGGACAACAGATTTCCGCATGTTCCGCGGTGGCTCCCTTTGGAGGCCCCCCGTTCTTAACAGCTACATGCAGACTGGAGAAGAGAAGGCAGAAGTGGAGGAGGACGCTTCTCCGGAGGAGGAGGTGAAGAAAGGGCAGCTCAGAGCTGAGTAAGTATCTCCAGCAATCATTTATGTTTCCGCCTGAAGAATGAAGAGTCAGCGATACGACTCTGCTGGTTGCACCATTCAGACACAGACAGAGACTGGAGACTCTGCTTGACGAGCTCACGCCGAGCAGAGACGATATCGCCAACACCATGTTGTTCTGCCTGGAGCGAGCAGATGCAGCAGAGGAAGTGGTTGGACACATCACTGAATCCTTCTCCTTGCTTCAGACGCCCCTGCAGAAGAAAGTGAGTCTCCTACTGCGTATGTGAAGCCTGATTCCACTCAAATAATAACACCCTTGTTTTTGTCCTTGCCTCCCTAGATTGCCAGATTGTATCTTGTGTCAGATGTTTTGCACAACTCGTGTGCCAAAGTAGCCGGTGCATCATATTATCGTAAATAGTAAGAGACGTTCTCCCGACTCATATTTAACCCTTGTGTTATTTCTGGGGGACTCGGTATTCTAAAACTCTCTCTCTCTCTCTTTTTCTTCAGTTTTGAAACAAAGCTAACACAGATATTTGGAGAACTAAATGCAGCACATAAAAATATACGAGCCAGACTGCAGGCAGAACAGTTTAAGGTCAGTATGTCTCTCATTGACTAAAGGAATGTTACCACCTTCCCACCCAAAGAAAATGCAGAGCTCCAAAAAAAAAATCCCAAAAAACACGTTGTATTTTTCTCTCTCATCACCTCAGCAAAAGGTCATGAGTTGTTTTAGAGCCTGGGAGGACTGGGCCATATACCCGGAACCTTATTTAATCCACCTTCAAAACATCTTCCTGGGCTTTGCTAAATCAGGGGAGGGGCCAGTCGAAGCAGTGGAGGTGAGCTGAATATTTATCTTCTTGCTGCAGACATTTTCTATTGACATCAGACATTATTAACACGCGCTATAAGTCATAACCTATGTGCTCTCATCTCATAGAAAGCACCCTTTGACCTCGATGGTGCACCGATGGATGGTGCACCTATAGATGGGTTACCATTGGGCAGCGCTCCCCCTGACGACCTAGACGGTTGCCCCCTTGGTTGGGACCCTCTAGATGGAGTCCCAGTTGATGACATAGACGGCGTTCCCTTAGGTGCTGCCATCGATGACATTGATGGAATGCCACGTGAGTGGATAAGGAGTAACCTCCAGTGGAGTCCTCAACATGAAGTAGCACAAACATGAACTGCTACTTGAAATGCTAACAAGGTGCTGCTGGCTGGAGTTTCCTGACCCCACTGCCTTTTTCTCTTCAGTGGATGACAGCAATGCTCCTCTCTCCAGAGGGCCCTTGTCAAAGTGGGAGAAGACGGGTGAGGATGGGACGTTTTCTCAAGGTAACACATGTTCCAAAGCCAGTTCACTACCTCTCTACTGTCTAAGCTCATCTAACTCCTTCCTCTTTCAGCCATGACCGAGTCTAAATGGAGCTCTGTGGCAGATAAAGACAGCGAAGATGAAACGAATGCAAGGTAAGACCACGGCGATTAGTGTCCAAGCATCCGTGACACATTTGCCATGGAGCGAACTCATAGCTCCCTCTTCTCCCCCATGACTACAGCGTCAACTCACAGGACGGAGACGACGACTCAGAGAATGACAGCAGCGATGACTCCGGCAGCTCCTCCAAATATAACAGTGCAGACTTCCAGAGCTCCCTCAAAAGTTTCCAAATGTCCGAGAGCAAAAGAAAACGGTTGAGAGAGCTGGAGGTGAGCGCTCGCGGGACAGTCAGCACGGTAGAGCAGTTCCATATACAAAGCGGATAGAAGTAGCTGTATGATTTTAATCACTACATACCGCTTATTATTGCACATGGAAGTGTCTGACAGCGTGGTAAACTTGGATGTGTCTGACACAGGTGAAGGTTATGAAGATCCAAGATGAGCTGGAATCTGGAAAGAGGCCGAAGAAATCTGGAATGAGCATCCAGGAACAGGTCGAACATTACAGGAACAAACTGCTACAGAAGGTAAACGTGCAGTGACGCGTTAGAGGAGCTCAAATGAAAACACAACTGATGAGTAAAATATTCCTTTAATCACACGCTTACAAAAGTGACTATCAGTACATTTAAACAGAGCAGAGTGAAAGTGCACTGCGACCAGGTGGATCATGTCGGCACTCATCAATCTGGCGTGACATGTTACACCTGTCCACCGCAGGAGTTTGAAAAAGATGAAGAAAAGGGTGAACGGTCGACGTCCAAGTCTAAAGACAGATCAAAGGATGACAGAAGGGACAAAAAGAGGAGCAAAAGAAGTGAAGACGGGGACAGAAGACGAGGACGGAGTAGAGATTCTGATGAGCAGACCCGCAAATCAAGTAGCATCTCTCCTTTAAAGCAAGTGTCATTTGATCGTTTTAGCTGTGAAAATGTGTTAATCCTGGTTCAGATGTCAGTCATAATGTGTCGTTTTCTCTCAGCAGGACAAGGTCTCCTAAATGGTCCAAACGGTCCCGTTCACCATCTCCAAACAGAAAGGCACGAATGTCCAGGTCGCGATCACCACATCGCTCCCACAAGAAGGCAAAGAAGAGCAAACACTGACTGTCAGCTAGCAGTTGTCCCGCTGCTCTGTTCTCCGGTTGGTCCAAACTATTACGTATCCAGGCAAGATTCAGCTCTTTTTTTGTATGAACTTTGAACACTGTAATTATAAATATATTTTTGTTTTAATGTTTGTTTTTAAAAAGACAATTAGAAATGTGCAAACTCAGACACTCAATAAATCACTGTTGGTGATTACATGTGTGTGTGTGCGCGCGTGTGTGTTTGTGTTACTCTCCTGGAGGTGGAGGACATTGTGGGCGGGGCTCGGTATCTTAACTTTCAACCTGCTGCATCAGGTGGATGAAATATGTTATCAAGCATTCTTCTAGTTTGCTTGGGTTTTTTTTATTGAGGAAATTAATCGTATTATTTTGTTCTGTTGAAAAAGCAGTTCAGTATGCACAGTTACACAGTAAATTTTAGTACTGTTACACAGTAAAATCTACAGTCCTTCTATATTATGAAATGTATCAAAAAAAAAAAAAGAGCCAGTATTGTTTCTGAAAAACAGGAAGATACCCAGCCCTAATCAAACATACAGATTCTCCTGTACCATAGATTTGTTATCGTCAGCAGAGGAAATCTTTAGAAAAATCTAGATTTTTTTGACATGTTTGGGGAAGTAACATTTATAATCACCTTGTTCTGAAGACAAACGGTTACGTCTCTTCACACACGACACATTAAGTCACAAATCTTAGGACAGTGTCTTGAACCTGTGAAACGTGGGAGCAAAAGGAACTAGTTAAGTGCTCATACTAATACAAGCAGCCCTCTATACCTAGTGACTAGACCGTACAGCTGGAAATTTACACCATGGGTTGTTTCATTAATACCAAACCGTTCACAGCTGATTGGTATTAAAGATGAGACAGGGATTTGTATCCTGCCTGCTTTGTACAGTCCGTGTCCTTCTCCATCATCTTCCACAGCAGGGTCCCGGTTCTTTTGTTTTGGGGAGGTGTCATCATCAAATAGCTCCTCATATCAGAGAAATGACCACCAGGTGAGTTTTGACTGCCCCCGATCTTTCGGAGTGTTCTCTGACAGCCGGTCCTGAATGAGAAGAGCTGGCCAGCTCTGAAGTGCTCAGTATTTTTTTACATTGATGAAAACCTTGATGGCTCCAGTGAAGTCAGCAGAGAGAAGAACCTCAGTGTGATCCGTCTTCAGTGCTCCTGTGGGAGAATTATTTGGATTTTACACACTGAAATGAGTGACTTGAATTATTCCAAGAAGGAATCCATGCAAACCCACCTGAGGGTATCGTTTCAGAGTCTGTGGAGTCCAGGCTCTTACACTCTGCTTCTGGTTTCTCCGCCCCAGTCTCCTGAGGAACAATGAGACCTGGGTGTGGTGCAAAAATGGCTGACGTGACTACTGCGTTGTGTGCTGAAAAATAAACAAGGATTCAGATGAGCAAGAAAGAGTGAATCAGACAAGTGATATTAAAATGCAGGTAACCTTTCAGTTACCTTTAATTCCTTCCCAGAAGTCATTGCGGTCACGTCGGACAGATGTGAATTTGCTTAGGTCGTGGTAAGTGCTCCAGATGTACACATATTTATCCTCGGAGCCGCTGACAATGAATGAGTAGTCGTGGCTGTGGGACGACAGATCATTGTGTGTTAAGGGTGTCATGAAACAACAAGATTCCATCTACCTATTGATCAGTTGGTACAATTACATGAACAAAATGCTTGAGTCAGAAGGGAAACCCTCCTCACCTGAAGCTCGCCTTGATCTGGCTGCTGCTGTTGACATAACCCTTGTACTTCATAGACAGAGACAAGTCCCTCAGGTCATAGAGGCGAATGCGGGAATCATTTGAGGTTACCAAAATCTATGGGGGGAGGAGTGGGGTAGTCAGTTCATCTGGCTCCAGGTAAGGTAAGAAGTAAGTACAGTGGAGACCAGATCTTACCTTATTCTCTCCAGGTAAAGGTTCAATACCGGTGATTTTACGGCCAACTTTGTTCCTGCCTCGGGTGGACCGAACATGTATTTGGGTGTGGTACTTCAGACGCTGTGGAATGCACACGGAGGAAAATAAACCCAAGTTTTCTTTAATCATCCAGATCATCGTGCACACTTAAAAATGACATAACATGTTCTGACATTTGACGCTGACATGATAAAGTGGATCATGTGGAACAATGTGTCAGCAGGAATATGGATCGATCACCTCTGTGTCATAGAAGATGCATCGCCCGTCATATGTGCCGATGACTGCATACTTCCCGTTTTGACAGAAGTTGGCAGCAGTGATGAGGCGTGTTTGTCCATCCACCTCATTCCACAGCGCCACCTTCTTGTCTGGAATGTTCCAGAGTCGTAGCTTTCCATCAAGAGAGCCACTTAAAAAATATCTGTCATCCTGGGAAACGCAAAAATAAATGTTACTTCTACTACTACCAGTGTGGGAGCCAAATAAGCATTATTGTTTGTGCTAGGTAAGTGTTGAAGAGTGACTCTTACTCGGGGATGGAATGCGATGGCTGTGACAAAATCGATGTGTTGAAAGCAGCAGAGACACTCTCTCCTGGAAATGTGCCACAATCGAACCGTTTTATCCATGGACGAGGAGAGCAGGAAAAAGTTCTAGATCGACAGAGCAATTGATTACGTGAGACAAATTCAAACAAAAAATAAGAACATCTAAAATGAGTGGAGAGAAGGGACAAAAAGATGAACGCTTCACCTTTGACCAGGACAAGTCCAATAGATCAGCTGTATGACCTTTGTACTTGCAGAAAGGGACTTGACGAAAAGGGGCATTCCTATCCTCTGTGTCAGGGTCCTCTGGCACACAACTTGCCTGAATAGATACATAAACCATGTTAGCCAAAAGATAATCTGATTCTCAACATATCTTCTTCTTGAACATCCACAATTCAGAATATTTTCTACGAACCCCGGGATCGGTGTCAGATTTGGAGGAGCATAAACTTTCCTGAGATGGTGAAGGTGAAACTCGACCTGGAGATGTCAAGGCAATGTTAACAGAGTGTGAATTCAAATCTTTAAAACAGCAGAATTACTGCCGAGATTACCTTCAGTGTTGTATTTTATTCTCATGTTATTGAAGTAGTCGAAGGCGGTCTTCAAGACCCAGATGCGAACAACATTATCTTGGCCTGCGGTTGCCAGCAGTCGACCGCAGTGAGAGAACTTCATGGTCCATACCGCCCCCTGAGGACAAGACATGGCCGCTGATATCTCAGTATTCACTGGCATTCACCTTCCATTCAACGTGACACACAAAAAGAAATAAGTATGACATCTTACCATGTGCTCTCCACTTAAATCCTGCACAACTTTAATTTGATCAAAGTCAAATGGACCCTTGAAGCTGTGAGCTGCCTTGAATTTGGCCGGCCTGGTGTAAGGCATTCCCTCATCATCGCTGGACGACGGATCATCCTGATCCGTATGGAAAACTAAGCCCCCACCAAGAAACAAGCACCGTTGAGTTCTCAACATTAGAAATAACAGCTTTAGCATGTCACATGTTGAAACTGCTAAATAGGTACAGAAAAAAAATGGAGGTTTAAGGATGAGCATTTGTGGAACTAGCAGGTCAATGATGCTACCATCCAGGGGGGGACAGTCCCAAGGGAGCCCTTTGGGTAAATTTTAAAGTTCAGGATATTATTAGATATTTTTATATCGGAGCGGCTTCTGTGGAACTTTTTTCACAGCAGCAGTTGGTGGATGGACATTCGCATTAACGTTTGGGTTTCAACAGCATCATCCTGATATCAGCTTGAATTGTCATCCTGTTTCATCTCAACTGAATACAGCATTCGGTAACCGTGTTATGTCTTTTACCTTCATCGCGTACGCTTTTGACTTTGTTGACTGCCTTCTCTCCGTATTCCTCAGCCAGATGTTTGGCCTTCTTCACAGACTTGCCCAAGAATTTTTTTAGCTGAGTCCTGGAAGGTAATAAGGAATACCAAACCATTATTAAAATCTATATTACAGATAATCATGTGGCGTGGAGGATAAGAATCTGATTTCCAGAAATAGATTCCAGAGCATCACCGATCCTTACGTTTTCTGTTTCAGTTTTCCTCCATCTGTGTCGGTCAGCGGAGCCTGAGACTTGTCATCATCATCTGACTGAGCTGCATCATTCCTGGGAGGGTAAAAATACAGCAGATCAACTTCCTCTAAGAATGGGCCGTTTGTTTTCCTGTAGCATTTCAGTGGGAAAATGTTTTCTTTACATGTGCAGCTTCTCAAAAGACCCTGCCGAGAGTGACTGCTTTTCTGTACAGCGTTGTACTGCAGGACAAAGTTCTCTATTGATTATGAGGTTTCATTATCAAAACTATCCACGAATGCGCATGCAAGAGAACTCCAGGACTTTGTCATGTATAATGTGTCTGGAATATGCGGTTCGCTATCATTTGTTGACACTGCACGGCTTTTAATTAGTCTAAAACCCACACACATATAAACCAGGTGCATGCACAGTACAGTACATGAGCGCACAAAATCGTCACCGTGAGTCAAAAGTCTTGTGAGGAAAAAATTTCTGCTCTGCATGCACAAATGCCATCCTGTGAGCAAGGGCCAATGGCCTCTTCTTCACACCCTCAACTATTAAACACGCTCACTTGTTTAGCAATATTGTGGAGGAAAAACACCTTCCACTTACGTGATGTACTCCTTGGTCCTCCTCATGATGTGCAACGTGAGGGGGTTAATCCCAGCAGGAAGTTTCTCTTCTGCCTGGATTAGCGGGATCTCTTCCCCAGTGTCCAGATTCTTTATCATTACACTGGCCAGGATTTCCTGTTAGGAGATAACACACATAAGCACAGAAGGTCTGTGTAAGTAATGTAAACGAAGTTGACTAGTGGCTCAGATTCAAGCTAAATAAAGCTAACAAAGTCAAATACACCGGGACTGACCTCATCTGTCAGTTCTCTACCAGAGTTGGAACGTGGTCTCTGAGGGCCTGGAGTTTCCCCTTCACTCAGAGATGAGGCCTGTTCACCTTCATTCTCCTAAAATACAAACAAAACCAGCAATAATAATGAATGATAACATTTAAGTAAACAGCGTAACATCACATTCAGGTTCATAGCTTGACTGACCTGTGCTGTCACCACTTTGTCCCCACTGGTAGCGCTGGCCAGATCCAAGGAATGCTGCAACTCCCTGGTTAGACTCCTCACTGTGCTACTGGGAGACACCAGGCCAGAAGGCTCCAGAGCGTCATCGGTGATTGGACTGACTGCAGACACTAAATGAACAAAACATCATCTGAAAACCGCTCATCTTTTCTTTCTGCTGTGTATACAAGTAGAGTGGTTTGACATCAACCGATGATAATCGATCAACAGATGATGCGCTCGCTCTAAAGGCTCAACAAATATGACAACAATGCCAAATGTTTTGAACAGTTGCTGATTCACTGATGTCTGGACCATCAAAACTCAACATTCATTCATTCATTCTCTACCTTCAAGTCCACTTGGCCTCAGACACTCCTGAGACTTCTTGGAAGGTAGATTCTGCCAGGACGGCGGAGGTGGTCTTGGTGGAGGGCAACCGCTAGGAGGGGGTGGTCGTGATGGAGGAGGCTTCTTGGTGCTGGCTACAATGTCTGGTTCCACTGTGAATTGTCTAGGGGGTTTTGAAGGCCCAGGCGAGCCTGAGTCCGTTGACCTGTCTGTAAAGGGGACCTGGTCTAAGATATCTGCAGGTCTCTGTTCCTGCTCCCTGACTGTAACCACGAGCGCCCCATCAGGCTTACTCTGTCCTATGGTGCTGGTGATGTCAGGGGGCTGAACACATTCTTGTGTTCCAACTGATGGCCCTGGGAAATCTAAGGGCTCAGGGGCAGGTAGAGAACATGCTCCATTTGTTGCTGCACTTTCCTGTTGTTCCTCTGGTCTCTCGATAAGCTGAGGTTCAACAGCTGGGACTGCTTGCTCCACGGGAACTTCCTGAGCATTATTCTCTTCCTTTGGCTCCAGCTCTGCTCTTACATCAACATGGAGCTGATCTAGCAGTTGAACTACATCACCATTTCCCTTTTGACTCTCTTCAATGATGCTGTCAATGATCTGTTTGGAAGAGACAAAGGGTTCCTTCAACAACAGAGATATAGAACTACCACTCTCACTTCCACAAACAAAAATGAGAAATAATACAACTCAAAAGTGATCTTGGGTGTGATATAGAGACATACTGAACAAAATCTAACCTGTAAGGAATCATCTTGTTGGGCCTCGCTTGTGGCCACACCACAGCCTGCATCCTGGACTGGTATCTGTGAGAGCTTTTCAGAAAGAGATTCAGTCAAACTTTTGTTTACCTACTGTAGAAATGCATAACAAAATTCACAGGACAGACAGTAATATATGTATTAGCCACTTTTACTATATCTTAAAGTCTTCCTAAGACTGGAACTAAAGTTAGAAAAGCCAATCTAGTTGCTGATATCACTTTGTTTAAACAGTGTCCGGTTTAGGCAAACATACCTGAGGCGAAGGAATGACAAACTTTGCAGGTGACCTAAAAAAACACATTGATCAAAAAAGTCCAGTCAATGTCTAAAATACAAAATCTCAAAGCAAATAATTTTGTTTTTTTTATTATTGTATCTGTCCATTTGAGGAATTAAATGTGCGTCTTCTTTCATTGGGAAGTTAAGCACTGATTTTCAGATCATATGTTCAACTTTCACAGAATGTGGTTGCGAAAAAAATGAAGCTTGATGGGAAAACATGGTCAAGGATGGTCTTTGATATTGTTGTAAACTTATTTAGTAAATAGACCTCAATCAACAGCAAAGAACTGCAAACAGATGAAGCTAAAATATCCAGAAATCTGGTGTCTTCAAAGTTCAGGTAACTAATACATGTTTGGATAATTATATGACCTTAAATCAAGCCATGACAAAAGGCCCTGATATTTGAAAAACTTTGCAATTTTGTTTCCAGTTTAGTCATAGTTAACCAATCCAAGGCTTAAAAGCTTCTTCTTTAGTGTTACCACAAACATTAACATGAAGAATCCCAACTGAAACTCATATTTAGGCTTGAAGCTTGCAAACATATAATATCCCAATATCCCGAGACCTGAGGAATAACATCATGTGACTTGAGTGCTAAGGAAGGCCATCCCTTCATAATAAATCGCTGGTAAGTGTATGAGCTTTAAAATGCATTTTAAAATTGAGTGCAAGGATTTCCATCTCTCTACAGACTTTGAACGAGCTGTGTACCACAAATGTTCAAAAAAGGATTTCTACACACGTACGTGTCACAACAAAGATGAGTATGGTTAATACTGTTGAAAAGATTGGCATACAATTTAAAATCAGCAGTAACAACAGTCAAATGTAGTATTATAAAGTTTGCTTCCTTACACTTTCGGAGATGGAGTGAAATTTACGTCCTCAGGAGCATCATAGAATTCCTCCGTGTCACTTGTGTCTGACGCCATGCTAACGTCAATTTAGCTCGCTAGCTAGTCAGGCAGCTGCTAAAAGCCTAACCCGCGAAAGAGATTGTTCTATCACATGGGCTCTTTTGAATCCACCTGTTTTACATTAGTATAATAAAATAAGCTTCGCCCCGTCGAGCACTTTCCTGTCTAACGTCACGCCATAACGTTACAGTATGCTAGCCTACCGCTGGGCTAACAAATGTTATCTGGTCGTACGACTGACCAGCACCTTATGCTAACTACCTTTCCGCCCTCTTTTAAATATGAAAGCGTTCAGAGCAGAGTATCTTCCACGAAATGAGATACTAGAATGCGTCTTTGCAACGACAGACACTCGGTGAGCTGTCAGCCGGAGGCAGTGAACAGCGTCATAAACAAATATGTATGTCAGCTAGGTGAACCAAAGGGCGGGGCACAGGCAGCTGTGGGCTCGGACTCATTCTTCTTCTGCTTCAATATTATGGTAGCAAAGTCAGATTTAGTGACATTACTGCCGTCCACTGGTCTGATGTGGGAGTGCAATCAAGACAATGAGGGGAAAGAAAGTAACAGGGACGGGCTCCGTTAGTATTTTTCATTACATCCAAAGAAAACACAAGCTACCGTGTTTGTGTTGGAGCCGATCTCTTTAATCAGGTTGAGAGTCAGTGGGCTTATAGAAGCTGATACTTATAGTTGAGAGGAAAAAAAAGAAAAAAGAATATATGAGCTAACGAATTAAAATGAAGGCATGAAATAAACTAGAATTCTCACTTCAGTATCCCTCTGTCAACCAGTCCCTCTACAGTTCACATCTGTGTTGGATCAGACTCTTGGAGCACTCTATAAGTCATACACACTTTAGGGAGTTTAGTAAAGGGATGCAAATTTTTGTTGTTGTTTCTTTTAACAATATGGTACTTGAATATTACTTCAAGGTCGCATTATTGCACTTTTTAAGGTTTCATGTAGTTTGCTCTCCATCATCAGGATGGAGCTGTGGAGGAGTTCGGCAGGTGTTTTTTCGGGGACAAGCCTGGCGAGGCCCTTTGACAACGTTTTTACTGTTTCGAGGCTGCTTACCTCTCCGTCTGATATTACAGTTCGTGAACACGAAAACTTGCTAATATGCGCCGTTGTGGAAACGGCGTTAGCATGCATGCACACCCAACTACCAGTCTGGTAGTTGAGAAAATAACCTTTCAACTCATTAACGGTAACACTCGTTCATGTCTGAGCTCAAGGTGGCACCGGGTAATGTTAATGTTAGTTCTGAAGGTGATTGTGTCATTCTTAAGTTTTTTGTTTCTGAAGTTTATATACCCGTGCTAGTTAGCTTAGCTACTTCGTCTTAGCATCCTTTTACTTGGGTACTTTGCTGTCGTATTTTAAAGTGTAAGAATGGCCAGTTGTGGTTTTAATGGCAGGAAATGGGGAGCAGTGTCTTCCTGGAGGTCTCTTCTTGTCCAGATAAACTCCCGATGATACCAGGATCTGAGAGTATGACTGTGCCTCCTGCAGCAGCCACCTTATGTCAGTTTTATTCTACAAACTGCACAGATTAAACAGGCAAGTTCCAGTATACCAGTGACCTTAAGAGGCGCTGGTTCTGTACATGGAATTTGTTAGAGCCAGGCTTGTTATCAGTTTGAAGGTCAGCTAAATACCTGAGGATCACCCTCCAGTCTTCCATTTTCCTTCTTTGATACTTAAGTCAAGTACATACCTCAGTTGCAGAGGCTCTACAAAATGGGAAAGACTAGAAGTTTTGGTGAGGTACAAGTATTTTAATATTTATACACTTTAATATCTTTACAATTCTTAAATATGACCCAATGGAATGTGTCTGTGTGTGCTTTTAACAGGGCAGGAATGGCATCGCTTCTTCGAGAACAGCGGCCATTGCCAGCCTGTTGCCGTACTTTCCTCAGATGTCTTAAAAATTGTACGGTAAATATGGTATGAAACTGAATATTTTGCTCAATAAAATCATGTTCTGCGTTTTAGAAACGGTGTCTATCCCTGTCTCTCTTTGGCTCTGGAGTTACTGGAAATGTTTGAATCATATGCAGTGTATACAATGTAATCAAATATGGAGCTGTGGCCCTTCAACGTAGAAATATTCAGAGTTCTCGAGGTCAGTATGCTCACTTTCAGGAAAGGTCATGGTCCTGTGGTTGAAGTGACTGATATGTTTGATTGTTATTCCCAAAACACACCTCTAACATACTGAGTTAACCAGGGACTTACTGTTGTTTGTGACGTGCTTCTACTCCCATGTAAAAATTTGGACGTTATTATGTTACGTTGATGTTTTTGTGAGCGGCATTGGTCTTTTTGCAAAATTTATGGTTTGTTCAATTTCACCGACACACACTTCACTTGCATTATCCTTTCAGGCTGAACTGAAGGCAACCCGGGAAGGAGCCGCGCTGAATGAGGAAGAGGTGCCTGCAGGAGTTCCCTTTGAAACTCGCCATGTCTCAATCGTCCCACAGATCCTTGACTGCTTCACTGGTGGTTTTGTTTGGAGTGGTCTGTGCTCTATGTTTCAGCTACCGTAGAAGCTAAGTGGCGTCTTTGAGTTCATTGTGGTTTTCTTAAATCTTGCTGGTGGAAGAAAGCGGCTCAAACCTGTTACAGGCCTTGAGCTGGAATAAGTTATCAAAAGGTTACGCTGTTTAATGTCTGTTTTTTCTTGATAGGGTAAAGAAAATTTGCATTTTAGAAATAAGAATATTTCATTTTTTGGACACAGAAATATATGAGTGTTGCATATTTAAGTAAATAAATGATTTAAACTGAATGAGATTTCTGTGTTCATAAAAGTTAAATGGTTTGAGGCAGTCTGTCTCATCAAATGCGGTGAGTCGCAACAACAAAGTCTGAAGTTGTCACAACTACAATGCAGTAATTTGCTTAAGTGGAAATTAAGCAAGTTAATTCAGCCTAAGTGTGACAATTTGTATAAGTGAGGTTAATTTAAGTTACTCTTACTTAAATCAGAAGCATTCTTATAATGCGTTTTTTTAAAAACGTTTAGATAAATGATGCGTGAGAGTCCAATACACATTATGGTTTTGAGTTCACTTAAATTACTGTAATTTGTAATGGCAGCTTTATTTACCCAAGTTACATCAACAATAATTATTTGAGTTCTTCTAAGCACATCAAGTAATTATCGACCCTTAAATTGTTTGAATTAATAAAGGCGATCAGTGTCCTCAGTTTGAGTTGAAGTAACCCTCAGGTTTTTCAGTGTGAAGAGAGAAATCCTGGCACAGAAAATGGAGTGTTTCGTCCTCATCTCCGTCTTGTGGGTAATTATTTACCTTAACCCCATGTGGTTACCGAAGTATTCTAACC
Organism: Aulostomus chinensis; assembly: GCF_037954235.1. Lineage (NCBI taxonomy): Eukaryota > Metazoa > Chordata > Actinopteri > Syngnathiformes > Aulostomidae > Aulostomus > Aulostomus chinensis. Next base: position 14,157,335 of record NC_141334.1, on the reverse strand, counting down.
TGTCACTAAAATGTGTGTGGCATGATTTTTATTTTTTAAAAATCATGTAATTACTGTATTAACATCCTTAAAATGTCACTTCTCCTTACGCTGCTTTAGAATGCCTGAAAGTACTTCACTTCACAACCAGGTCAAATCAGTGTTTCCACAAGTTTCCAAATTATATGTTGAGTGTTAAACCACAATTGCTTCAAAACTATTTGCGATGTTACAAAATCATGTTCCTATAGAACAATCAGATTGTCAATTAGCACAAAGAAAGCAGACGCTTTTCATCAACAAATGTGACTGCATTCAAGTGTCGAACTCTGCGCGTATTTCTGCCTTGTACAAGGAGACTCGTATATTTGTGTATTTAATTTTGAACAATTGTATTGTCTTGCATCAGCATTTGTCAGCACTTGCAATTTTTTTTAAGAAGAGAGGGATTATGATTATGCTAATTAGAAAATAACAGCAGTGAAATCTGTAAAGTCAGAAATAATCCGCTGCTGAAATAGCATATCCATATTTGACAAAGGATGAACCTAATCACCTAATCCCAACTATTTAGTCTAATCACACTAATGCGCCATCTAATATCGAACACAGTTGCTGTTGTGAAATAAAGTAACTGTGAATTCATTCATCATTATAAATCACTCTGAACTGAGGGCGAGTTTTTGTGTGTGTGTGTGTGTGTTTGTGTAAATAAATTCAGACATGCTTCAAATACTTCAGAGGAGAACTCCTCTTTAGAACCACTTTATTTAGTAACGGAAGTTTTGAGCCAATGAGAAAAGCTTGCCATACCCTTCCACCAATGGAAAGTTAGGATGCTCCGGCGCTGGGAGTAAGGATCACGTGTATTGGATAAAACAAAGAAGGAGGTTCCGCTGGTATAAGTGGATTTGAGGGCTTGGGAGGAAAACAAGGACGCTAGTCAACGCTTTCTCGTCGTTGAAGGTATGGAATTTATCCTTTAAAAGTTCCCAGAGTGGATAAATATACATACCATGGTTGAAATTTCATATAGAAGGTACTGTACACAACAAACACAAGGTTGACAGTGGGTCACAGTTTATTTATTGGTCGTATCAAACCAGCGAGCGAAGCAGACCAAGTAATAACTAGACCAACTAACTCACGTCAAAACCCTGGTCGTTTACCCTGCCCTGTAGTTAAACTACCACAGCTAGCGGGCGATGGTTAACAATAACAAAATTGACAGCCACACAGCCGATAGTTCTGGTGTATTTCAAGCTAGCTAGTGTTAACGTTAAATGGGTTAGCTTAGCTAGTTAGCCTTAGCCTGTTCCCACTGGAGATGTTCGAGGAGGCAACATGGCTAGAAAAAGAGCTTTGCTCCGAGCTGACAGCCTTACATCTTCTGACAGTACATGTTGCTCATTTTTCTAGCAGGGCTTCAACGTCACGGTCAGCCCCATCGGTTCTGAGTCACTTCACCAGATTACAACATCAACATGATAACTCGTATGGAAACTTGACCGCATCCGAATGGGCGTTTACCGATTACCATTCTCAACATGATCAAGATTGACGTCCTTTCATTTAGTACATGAAACGCACACGGCTCAGAAATACCGATGAATGTAATGCTGTCACACACCACAGATATTTTAAGCTTCAATTAGCCTAGATCTGTGTAGAGCAACAAGTTAACAATGTCAGGCAAGTGTTACATTCAGTAAGGGATTCACCTTGACTTCTGAGTGGATAGAAACATCTATTCATGGAACGATTTATACAAAGTTCTGCGTGATAAACCAGTGTAATTCCAAGTATATAAACACGAAAAGGGTTTTCCACAGCCTTTTTGTTATTGCCAATTGTGTTTTGTAAATCAATGATACTTTCAAAACAGTACTGAACGCTTTGTTTTTGCAATTTTGTTAATGAAAGTTTGCATATTTTCGAGAAATGTACATTTAAAAAAAGCATTTGTGTGCAAGCAAGTAATCTTATATTTGCTTATTAAATCACCTTCTCATTCAACAATATTCTATGTATCAATGGCAGAATGCCTTTTTTTTAATCAAATTGTGTCACGCTGTTGTGTATATTTTAGGATTTGCCCTGTTTCTGTGGTGCAGGTGTGGTTTGGTGAGGGTATGGAGCACCCTGCACACAGAGGGGAGACGATGCCCATCGGACTGCATGACAGGTAGTGTGTGATATTCCATAATCGCAGCAGCCACTGGGAATGTATGTGTATTATTGTTTACTGCGGTTATATCGTTTCAGCTCTTGCGAATATGCAGGAGCTGTTTGGACACAGTTCCTGGATGAATGTGTGAATACTGAGTATGAACTGATTTTATCTTAAGTTGTGTTTGCAGGCGGAATTTGAGAACTATGTTAGCATTCATTAATACTTATGTGCTTGTTCTTTGGGGAGATCTGAATTAGTGCTGATTGATTTTTTTTCAATTTTTTTTCCAAAAATGTGATCGCGACATGATTTGTGATATTAGAGAGAAGGCAAATCTTTTACATCATTCTCATTTTCTTTGTAAAACCCATTGAAATACTGATACTGTGATTTTTTTTATGTTAATATCTGTATCAAACAGATTTTTTTTTTTAAACGTCTGTTAAATATGTGGAGGCAGGACATCTCTGCAGCATCGTAATGTTTTATATACGATGGTATTTTTACACAAATATTACGCTGTGCTGCAATTTGAAATTGGTGTAGGCTGAGTTTGATTGATTTCACTATACAGTTTAGAGCAATATCCAGATGGCTGCAGGTGGTAGAATTTTGAAGTGTCAAATGTCACCAAAGATACCATTTTAATTGTGGGAGATACTGCAGCATGCAAAGAGTGCCTGGAGTCTTGAGAAAACATCTTTGTTGGTTTAGTACAGATCCCTGCAAAAATCACTATTTTATCATTTCAGTATGTTTTCAGTAATCACATTTATTTTATTTTTTTTCAAATGAGATAGACACACATAAATAAGCACTGAATTAATCCGCTGGTTATAACTCCACTGAAAAATCCAGCAGAAGGGTTTATAAGCAGAAACAAGTGTGCTGGTGTTCAGTTGTGAAGCACTTTTGAAGGCCATAACGCAACACGGCAGGTAAATACACCTTGAGTGTGCGAGATACTTGTCCTGCACAAGACTGTCTTGCAGTTAAGCCCAGTTGTGGCATAAACATTGGTATTGTGGCTTTTTTTTTTTTATATTTAACCAGATCACTTTGGGGGGGGAAAAAAAGGTAAATGGACTGCGATTATGTAGAACTTTCCTTGAAAGTTTTTTACAGTTGAAAGTGCTCTACAGTGTTGCCTCACTCACACACTGATGGTAAGAGGAAGCTTCCCTTAGGTTACAAGACAGCGGCTCCCACTCTGCCTCCTGAGCACTGCTGCAGAATAAGTGTAATGGTAAAAGGAAGGGGTTTTTTGTCTTTAGAGGGCCCATTTCCTGTTTTTTCGTTGTCTGGGTGTAATGTTACGGGTCAAATGATGTGCGCACGGCACTCAAGTCTGCAGCACTTAGAGGAGTTTAGTTTGGTGTTTCTTTTGCACATGCATGCATTTTAAGATCAAGCGCAATTCAGCACCATACACAGGTGGGTAAGAACAGAGGAGGCTGGTAAATAACTTTACACACAACCGATAATTAAACAGCAGTTACCAGCCCTGTCATAGCCTGGCACTGCAACCTAGCTGGATATCAGTTGTGCCATCTGGGAAACAGCATAGAATCTGAGATGTTGAACAGGTATTTCTGGATTAAATTATGAGGAAAAAGAAGTGGGGCTGTTATATTAAGAGCCTTACCTGTTTATTGTTTAAGACTGATATATTGTAGTGTTTCCACCTCATGATTGAACTTGTGGCAGCCTTCTGTGCCTTAATTGCTTGTGAATAAGTTTTCCTTGACTCGAACTGTTGTTCCTGAGGACTTCAGACGAGTTCGGTTTCGGCGAAATGGCAAAATTTATATGGAGCTCTTTACTAGTTTCGAGTCAATGGAACTGAAGCGATTTATCTCTGTCATGGAGCACTTGTGTCCACCTAAAGTGGGAGGTTTATAGCAAACTTTTAGTAACTCTGAATCATGTACCTTCTCCACAAGTTCCAATAGGAAATGCACAAATGACCAAACTTAAGTGAAATGCATAGATGAAGATTGCTCTGGGCTCCCACACATCACTACCTGCATCGTCATTGCTCGTCTGTCCTAGCACCGAATCTATGAAAACACATTTCACATTCGCAATGAGCATCATGTTTGTCTACATTTGTCAATTTCCTGTCATATGCCAACATATCATTTCCTTTATTCGTCTGCTTAAATAGTTGATATGCAGTTTTTCTTACCGTTAGAGTGACAAGTGGGGCTCTCCTGTCGGACTCAGGCTGGATGATTTTATATATTTAGGCAATGTGATTTAAATAAATGTTTTGATCATTTTAAACAGTATTATTTGAGGTACTAGTCTTGTGCAGCTGATGGAAAAAGTATTCAAGGGCTATAAGTAAAGTTCTGCACTTCCCTAGCTTTACAGCTGGCTATCTTTAGCTGATGCCCAGCCTCCAGCTCCCAGTATGAGAGAGGATGACAGATGAGGTGACAAATTTGGCAAAGTTTTTCTTGACTTGGCTACACCAGCATATTTTTTGACCTTGAAGTTGCTGCAGATGAGCTGAAATGAGAGAATAAAAGTAGAAAACATTGGTTTATGCAATATTACTTTTAGGATCTGCAGTGAGGATCGATATCCTGGTATTGGAGCAAATTGTATTCATTCCAACAAGAATTGTAGCTTTAGATGACTGTTGCGCTTTTCATAAGAACTAAGTATGGATAAAAGATTTTATCACGTATTTACAAACTTTGAATTCCTTGGTAATATCACGACACTTACAGTTTATTTGATTATTTGCGTACAATTTCTGTCTATGGGGTCCAATATGTTGTCAGAAAAATACTCCTTTACTCATGAATAAAATTTTACTGTGAGGATGAGGAGGAGGACAAACTACACCAAATGGATGGATGTACTTAAGTATGAAGTAATAATTTGAATCCAGCGGGAGTGCAGTTTGTCTGTCCTCAGCCAACGAGTGTCCTGTAATTCCCAGACTTACGGTTTATTGGTTGTGAAAGTCCTTTTTCAAAATTTATTTTACATTGTTCATCTAGTTGTACACAAACTAAGATGTAGATGGGATGAGTGGAGCTGCCAGCAAAGGAAAATGTGGGAAAGGATGTTAGCTGCGATGTAAAGGAGCAGAGCTTCTCCCTGGAGCCTTATTAGAGTTGGTAATTTAGCCTAATTGATCCATCAGCCCCAGAGAAAGCTTTCTGGTGGTTGGTGAGGTGACCAACAGTACAGCAGCCATCTTCATGTGGTAATTGAAGTTTGGCTGTCTGGGAGACCACGGATGTTGAGGAATTTTTGCATTTTGTCCTCAGATGAGGTAATTAACAGCGTATTAATCAATCACCTTGAGATGGGACAGGAACCTGCATACACCATGTTAAGTCTGTATTTCCTTTATTTAATGTGCACTCTGCTACACCTGCTGCAACTACGATGTGGACTCTTGACATCGTGGGCAGAAGGAGTGTTGTACACCAGATGGTGGTTTGGGCTATTATATGCTTTAGAATTTGACATTTACTCCGAAAGATCTATTTTTAGTGGAATTATGAATTACATCAGCAGCATCTGTTTTTTAAGCTCTGGTACTATGGAGACTGTTTTTATTTTTCAGGAAAAGCGGAGCTGACAGCAATGTGTACTTCTGTGTGCTCTCTCTGTGTTTCGGCTCAAAACCAATTACCAAAATCTGACAGTATTCACCAGACATGTTCTTGAAAATGGTACAACTGATAGCACCTCTGGGTGAGAGGTGTCTCCTGTGAAGAAGCTGCAGGAATTTTTATATTCAGGCAGGACGGGGCAACTTGGATGCTTCAAAGCACTTGGTCCTAATCTAAATGTGGACATGTTTTGGTGGTCGTGTCAATGAGCCGGCGGCTAATAATTGAAGCTCCTCTGTAAAGAAATGTATCTGGTCTAAATTTATGCTTCTAGTCTCAGCTGCCTCAGTGACAGGCAGGATGTTGTTATGCTACTGCATTTGTCAGCAACACAAGTTATGTAATGTATAATTTTGTTCGTCAGAGGTGTGCAGCAGGCCCTAACAAGTTAAATCCCCCACTTGCCAATTCATTCTCAATATTTGAAATGTTACTTATTTTGCGTTCTATTGGCTTAACACCATTATCAGTTGCTGCTTTCCAAAGTTTACCCACTCACAACTGCTGAACTGTGCCTAAACTAGAGTCCCAACAATTAGTCCGTTTGTTTCAAGGAAAAAATATTAATCGGCAACTATTTTAATGAGTGACTAGTTGCTTAAATGTTAAACAGTGATTTAACACATCACTTTGGACTCTGGGAAATTGTGATGAGCACCCCCCCCCCCCCAAAAAAAAAGTGGAACATTTTAAAGATATAAACTTTTTCAACTAATCTGCTTTATCAATGGCAAAATAATCATTTGTTACATCCCTATTGTATACAACCCTGCCTGCTTTCACTCATGCTATATAATTATTATTAGATTTTTGTAACTTGTCTCAGTTTCTCGGGTGTTCGCTCAGTAACGATGGTATTTGTTGAGCCCCCATAACCAGTTTTGATGGACAAGGAAAATGGCTGGATTGTTGTTACGACTTGAATGATCACTGAAAGACCAAGAACACGAACTAGCTTATATTTATGCTCTCAACAAGTGTAAACAAAAGATGCTAGACCAACAAATGTAGCTTAGCAAAGGACCCACCAACCTGGAAGAGAAGATGTCCGTGGCAGCTGTTTTTGATACCTTGTTGGGCCAACAAACCTGTGTTCTTCTCACCACTGATCTCCCTCAGGGGGATCTCGTACTTTGTTTTTAAGATTAATTAGATAATTTAGTTACTTGAAAGGTTTGGTCAAGGGGATGAAGGGGAAAAATTAAAGTTCTTCTTCCTTTCTGCAGTCACTGTGCTCTTCATGTTTAGTATCCACGACAAGTTTGTCATGAGGTCATTCAGCCAGTATATCGTATCCAACGGTGTATTACAAGGACGGTTACCAGGTGTCAGGAATCTGACAGTCTGGGGGATTTATGAGCTTGTTTTAGTAATTACAAGGGATGTTTGTGTACATGAGAATTCCAAAAACTAGGAATGCTGTTTTGGCATTCATATAATGATAATATAACAAAAAAAAGTATAATAATAATAAAAAAAACTTTGTAGGACTTAACTACAACATATATTAGGGATAGATAATCAATGGGACATTTTTAGTCATGTGGATCAACTGATATCTTGTGAGGTTTACTTTATTTTAGCATTACTGCTGACGAACACAGATTTCCTTCAAATTATTTTAAGTTCCTGAAAATCTGATGTTTGATGCTTGTAAATTTCCTTTTGGCTAAAGAACAAGAATTGTATTAATTTCATAATTGAGTCTTCTCATCCTCCTACCCCCAAGAAGTGTAATCACAACTGGTTTAACAAGGTGGCGCTGTTGCTTAACTTCTGGGCTACCCATGAACCCTGAAAGGGTGATGGGAAGGCAGGGCTTCTTCCCCCTCCTACCACAAGACAATCGTGAATGCAGCAGGGAAGGCAGTCGTTGTGGATGCAATCTATTGGCTTGTCAGTGCTGCTGCTAAAGTCACAACGCTGACTGTAGCCTGCACTGCCTCTGCCTGTGTATTTGTGTTGCTGTTGCCACTGCTGCTCTCCCTCCCCCTTAAATGGTGTGGGCAGAGTGGGATGGAAGACTGCGTTGGAAACCTTTTCATGGAAATGGTCTTTGCTGTTGGTATTGCTCTAGCACCATTCTGGTGACAACAACATGCCGTTGAAATGGAAAAGCGGTTCCCCTGTCAGCTGGAAATTCCCAGTGCCAGTTCTTAAGACATCCAGGTCCTCACCGCTTTCACCTGCCTACATGTGAGTACCAGCTATGTACAATTCAATTTATCACTATTGTGGCAGTGTCTGTAGGGATGTAGCATTTCAGTTATTGAGATTTATATCTTCTTATTTTCTCTCTCTCTTTTTTTTTTGTTCTTGTGCAGCCCAAATTAAGCACGATACGATTTAGTGTTATATTGTGTCAGGAGATTTGCTTTGACCAGCAAGCGTTTATAGGGTTTGTGTGCAGAATCGCTCGTGGGGAGAAGGACTCATTTGGTTGCTTGTCTAGTCGTGGCAAGCACCACACATCCCGACTCTTGCCCTCTCCTGTGGCTGTGTTTATTTGGAAACAGGGACTCAGCAGCTTGGGAGGAGCCTGCCTTTGTCAGGATGTCTGGCTTGCCCTGGTTTAGAAGCTATTGTCATCTGCTACTGTTCAGGAGGGGGGAAGGGTAGACTGGAAGGGCTTCACACAGCCCCTCACCATCCTCTCTTTTCTGCCCCTATTTCTGAGCTCTTCTCTGACTTTTGAATGGTAACATGGCTTCAGCCCGTTCAAAAAAAAAAGAAGAAAAAAAATCAAGACCACCTCATAGGTAATTTGATAGTCTAGGGCTTACTTGGATGGATTTTTACAAAATTGGATTTCTGCTGTCTCCAGTTATTACACAGCTTTACTTATGAGCTTAAGAGCTTAAATTTGCTAGTTTACAAATGGTTATATTAAACACATGCACCACATGAGACATATGTGCATCTAACCTTTGTTTTTATACATTTCACTTTAAGTATCCTGGTGAAACAGGTGACATCTGCAGCATAGCTACTTATAAATTTACTATATATATATATATATATATATATATATATATATATATATATAAAACAATTTCTGTGCATCTTTATATACCTGACTGTCGGTGTCCTTTCTCAGGGCTTATCTGAACATTTTAACTTTCTAGACATTTTACAGAATTTTGTGGGTGTTGAAGTATTGACGCTATTGACTTTGTCATTATGTCTTCAATCTTTATTTAACAAGGGTAGTTTAGCTGGATCACTCAATCACACACACACACACTCACAGGCTCACACGATCACACACACACATACATGCACACACTTACACAAACTCATACTTGGAAATGCTTGTACAACCTCAGGCTTTATCTGTTGTGCCACCGGAGCAATTTCGGGTTAAAGGCCTGGCTCAAGGGTGCCTTAGTGGTTGGAGCAATTGAGGCGTAAGCCCTCATCTTTTACTTCCCCGCCCAGATTCCTCCCGACAGTCCGTAGATCAAACTGACAACTGCTAAAACCGTTGCATGTGATCTGTAATATGAGTTGTTATTGTAGTTTGACCAAAATATGATTTAGTGCATAATGTTGTAGCTGTAAAGTGAGATTATCTTTAGATATATCTCTACCATGAACATTCGTAAAATTCCTATCTGCAGATCGGTTGAGTGTGTGCTTCAGTAAAGGAGTATTATAGTTGCATTTTCAGTGCAACTTAAGAATTTACTCAAGGATTAATGTTTGATCATTTTGACATTCCACTTGCATGTTCAGTCTCAGTCATTACCACTTTAGGATTTTGTATCTTCATTGACAAGTATCGTTTGGTCTACTAGTTTATTTCAAAAGTTATAAAGGAGAACATGATGCACTGATATACAAGTCATTTTGAAATACATAATTAATGTAAGAAATATCATTTCTTGTGCGCTGTATTAATCTCCAGCAGTTAAAATGACACAAAGCCATGTTGATGAACGGCTCAAGAACAGTGCATCAAGTGTTTATAAGTAGCTGAGGACGGCACTTGCATGTCTGCTTAGGAGGTGGTGCACACATTGGCAAGTGAATCATACCCAAGCCTTGAGGCTCCACCTTACCCCGCCTCGCATGGCTCTGCCCCTCCAGACCACTTGCTATTTTGAAATGTGTATATTGTTAGCTGTGTGTTTAGGCAGGCTGATATTGGGCCCCCAATTATAGGTTACTCTGTGGTCAGGGAAAAAATCTACTCATTAGAGGCCATTTAAGTGGAGTCTTTTCGACTTAAGAGATATTTTTATCTTTTGTACGCTAGTATTTTAAACTATGTATTTGTATCCAAAGCAGAGGGAGGAATGACTGAGGAAAGAGTGTTTTGGAATATTTGATTTACCTAATCTATGAAGACGTTAACTTATGCGTGCTTGCTTACATGTTTTTAAAACACCTTGATAACCAGTGAAGGTGGTGCAGGAATCACGGCAGCCTGGAATGGTTAAGGTTCACTGTCACTGCGGCCTCTGGAATAATCCTCAGTTCAGAGAGAAGTCACTGTGGTTTTGAAAGTCCTTGAAATTAATGTCATCTCTCATTGTACTTTGGTTCAGTACTAAGCAGTTAATATGTGTGACTGCTGTCTGTAGTAATCACTTCTAGCAGGCACCATGGAGAGCCAACAGCTTTCACTGCAGCAAGACTTTTCAATTCCAGTTAGGGACCCTCAGCACATGTCATCTCCCTGTCTCCATTATCAGCTTTCATTCCTTCCTAACATTAAGAAAAAATGATGGAAATCCCTTTTTGAAGTAATCTTGAATAGGAAATAACTTGACCTTCATATTTGGTTTCGGCAAATTAATCTAAAAGTCACCATCTTTCAATTTTATTCAAGTTCACTGTTTTCTTCATAAGAAATGCTGAATAAATGTTTCTTTTTCATCATTCAATCATCTGTAAACATTTTGGCTGCGTGTAGAATAACCTAAACCACAGTCCCTGTAAGTGCATACAGACTGTACAGTTTAGGTCATATTGAAGCTTTAAATGTCAACAGTATTTTTTGCAAAACTCATGTAGATGCTTCACATGTCTCATGTGGCTGTCAGATCCTCCTGCTGCTGCTGCCGCCGCCCCCCCTGCGATGAGTCGCATATTCCCGGATGCAAGCAGTCCATCGGTTTACTCGGTTACTATGGAACCTGCTTCATTAGCAACGTAGATTCCTTTGATCCATCAATTATATGTCTCCTTTTCACCAAAATAATTCATTACATCTGACGTCACACTCAGTAAGAGCTTTTGTATTTCTTTTCATTTTGAATTTAAACTCCCCTGATTTGTTTTTCATCAACTTTATGGGTTGAAAAAAAAAATCCTCGTCATCAGATACAGATTGGTGAGTAATTGGAGGAAACCTCTGAATAAATGAGTGTAGAAACAGACGCTTCTATATTGAACAGAGGGGTCACGGAATGAAATCCCATGTTTTGGCTTTTGTAGTCATCCTGTCTCAAACAAGTTGGACACACGGGAGATTTGGATCAACATGAAATTTTCATAAAACATCTTTCATGAACTTGCATAGTTGTTTTCCTAAGACCTACAAAATATCGAATTTCCCCCCTCCTGCTTACAACCTCTGCCACTGTTTTTAAACACTCCCTGAGAAGATGTATCATGGTTTTGATATTCAAAGCAGGGCTGAACAATATATCAGACTTTTATCAAAATTGTAATATGGCCTAGTGCAATGTTGTAACTGCAGGAGGCAGAATATTTGCTCAAGGCCAAATGTGTGTCAGAATACCATCCCCATATTGCATTGCTGCAGGAATGTCTAAGCACACTCATCGTATGCAGCATCTTTGTTTGGTACTGATCCCTGTAAAAATCATATTGTTATCATTTCAATGTTTTTTTTATTAGAATATGAATAATGACAAAATAGTAATTAAATTGCAATTCCCTGTAATATGAATTTTAGCACAATTACATTATCAGTCAAAATAATTGAAATGGAATCGTTTAGCCCTCGTTCGCACGGCTGTTCCACTGCACGAACACACACAAATATTGACCATGTGACACAGGTGCTCTGCTTCAGGAGGAATTTTCAACTGAAGACAATTTTGATGGAGCTTTTAATGTACCTACCCTTTGGACTGTACATTAAGTTCTTGCTGACTTGTGGGCATTTTGAACAAAATGCAATGGCCACCTAGGGATCATTTATCAGAGGCAGTGTAGCTGGCAGAGCATCAAGTGAGCTCAATCAGGTGAAACTGTCAAGCGTTTCTTACACACACACACACACACACAGACTCAACTTTTTTCTTGACAACTTGGTGAGTTGCAGAAAGTTGATTGATCTGTCATCGAATGTGTCATATCAGAACACAGTAAAAAGACTGTTCAGAAGTAAAAAAAATCAAAACAACCTTTTGATAGACTCAGGTCACGGACAAGTCTAAACACTTGTAGAGACTGAGGACGTTCTCCAAAGTTTTGTTTTTTGTTCTGTGGAGGCAGTTCGTTTTTTTAAAAAGTGGTCTGTGTGTCACAAACTGATTTGTTAAGTTCGGTTTAATAAATCCTTTCTTGGAAGGCATGTCTAAGGGCGCATTTCCACTGGCTCACTTCGGCCCCAACACAGTACTAACTGGTACCATTTTGGTCCCTGATCCGCTGGGGTTCCAAGTGAGCTGAGCAGGGACTAAAATGTGACGTAAACACATAGCGGGGCGCTGATTGGGTAACTTACCTGCTTACGCCGTGTACTTCATATCATCTTTGCCTCTGCAGAATACTTGTCGATCGCTTGGTAAAGTCTTTTATACTTTTCTTGGGTGTTCTGTTTCGCCGCTTGAAGCCTTGCCTGTCTGTCGTCCCTTACTTTTAGTTTCAGCAAAAACCACTGACCAAGCAACAGGCATCACGCTGCCTCAATGTCTTCCACTGTTGTTGTGTCGCACACAAATTACGCCGGGGAACTCTCAGCCGGTGAGTCCACCCATGCTGACGTGGTACCCAGTTCCAGTGGAAACGCACCCAAGCCGTAGCGACCCGCCCCGAGCTGAAGTGAGCCACTAAAAACATGCCCCAAGACAAAATGTAAGGGGTGTGGATCTGCTGGTAGTCATTCTTGCCACTGTCCAAGCTGCTGTCTGGTGTTTAAAAACGTATGGAGATTTATGGCATCTGTCATCGCAAAACTAGCCTTAAAGTTGAAATTTGTTTGCATGCAAATTTTCACAATTATTACAAGTGAATATCTGAGTCAACATGTGGCCAAAATGTCAGTTATTGCTGGATTGAGTTTGAAAAACAGATCTGTATGCAGTCTATTGCAGAGGTTCCCAAAACACTTATCTAGCAGACACTACTTGATCCCGACCCCATCAGTGAGTCAGCTTGCTCATTGCATTGCATTTACACCTTATTGCTTTATGTTTTTATAGAGCTACCTCTGCTACGCTTCCCCTCCAGAGAACCTGCACCAGCAACTTACCACACCAGTGCAGTCAGGGAATTAATAACCCTACTTCAGTATTGCTGAATTACACGATTTTGAAAGGATCTACTTTTGATTGTTCATCATGTTTAGATTGTGACAGATTTAAGACCCTTTGTACTTTTTCTCATTTTATTCCAGGCAAAATTATACTGATGCTTCTTTTTTCTTGCTGACAGGAATACCTCTGGGGATAAATATTGATGCAATTTTTGTGCCTCAATTACATATTAAAATTGAAGGAGGAAAATAGAACTCATTAATTTTATTCTCAATTAAAAATAGAACGACAAAAGCTAAACATATTAAGATGCTTTGACACATTTTGTACCGTTTTATCCAGAATTTAGGATAGTTCCTTTGCTTTTGACATCTCCGGCTTTTCTTCCATATGCTGGGTGATTCCACAGATCTGCTGTGACAATTCGGTAAAGGAGATCTATTTTATAGCTATTCCTCAAAAATGCTGAGTTTCTTTACAAGCCAATTATTCTGGCTGTGTTTATCCTCAGCTGGGGTGTGTTCCCTCTTACAGCATCATTCAGGTTGATTTAGCATTTGGTGCATGTTGACAGATTGTCTCCTCCACCCACACGCAAACATGTTTTGTGGCTTTTTGTGGCTTAACTATTTATAGTGCTGGTTGGAATGGTTTTAATTTTAGTTGAGCATAAATCACACAGCCCTTCATGATATAAAAGCATTGACCTTGAAGTGCTTTTTGATTACAAAGTGCAATTGCAGACTCATTAGAGTACTACGGCTAAAACATAGATATTCTACCAATTAAGTGAAGATTATTAGTGGTGTTTGGAGTGATTATCTGGAGATTATGTTTAGTTTGTCCCAGACAGAGAGGGCTGTTAATACTTACAGCTCCATGGTTTCCTTTAGAGCTCTTAGTTCAACTAATCGAATGTGGGGAGATGCACATAAATGGTTTATGTAATACACGTGCCTTACAAAATTGCATGGGTGGGTATTTTCACATTTCACGTTGTTTCTTATGTCATGCTCTCTTGCTGTATTTAAATCATTTAAGTTCATCAATGGAAATTCTCAAAACAGGTAGGTTAAAAACCTGCATTTAAAAAAAAAAAAAAAAGATCTATGCATTATATTCAGCATTTAAATCAGTAGGGGTTGAGTCTGTGAATACTGAATTGCAGCTATTTGTCTGGCTTGCTAAGCTAAAGCAGTATTTATTGAAGTGCCAGTTTTCATCGGAACAGGCAGATCAAACATTTGTGAGACACTTTTCACACAGATGTGGGAAATTGTCTGTGAAGTGATAGCTTCCTCTCCCCTGGAATGTCTGTGGTCTCGGTCATGACTCGTTTTTGTATCTTGGTGGAATAAAAATGGCTGTAGTTGTTATGATGATGAGCCTATTCTAACATTCATATTGCAGTCTATCCATCACCTGCATCTCTACATTTTGTATGCCTTGAAGTCGGCTTGATGATATGGCGATGTATGATGGAAGAATTTAAAGACTGCTCAGCTGCCTCCTCTCCATTACCATATTGCCTCTTACTTTGTTGTGGGAGAACAGAAATGAGCTTCAACCAATTCTCGAAAAACAACTATTGAAATTAGAATTTTTCATTTTTGATTTTAAGTTGAAGTGAGGAAAGACAGGTATTGCTTCTGCAGGGAAGCTAGATTAAAATCAAGATCTACAGAATCTAAACATGTGGAAACACTGGCCCAGTGATGCATTTCATAGTAGTAAAGCTAGTTTCCTGTACATCGGTAGACGTGGCGCTGGATGAATAGAAGTGTTAACTGCCGAAAGAAACAATACCTACTGATGTCTTCTCCAATTTGAGAAATCAAGAAGATAATGTGCTGTAAATTCTCACGTAGGCTCGAGTGTTGCAACACGACTGTCACAGCTCTGTGCTGCTGTGGCATTGTTGCATTCGCAATTTTTTTTTTAGCCTGCTGTTGTAGTGTGTGTGGTACTGTTACATTATATTTCACAATACTGAAAATACTTTTAAAAGTTAGAAAAAAGTGTAGCGCCATTGCTCCTTGATGCCATACGTGTATTTAGCCTGTATAACAAGAGGTGTGACTAATTACCAGAGGGCAGCAATACGCCTTGGCTGCGTCTAGTCTGTTGGAGATGAAAGAAAGATGGAAGACCCCATGTATCATTGAATCGTGGGGTTGTTAATAATGACGGAAATAGAGGGACTAATAGTGACATGAGATAACTCTGTAGGTCATATTTTGCTCATGAAAATACAATTTATATCTATGAATGTATTCCTGCATTCACCAAAATCTGTTTGAATTGCAAGATTTTAAATGCTTGCCTCATCCAAACCTAATATATGCAGTTCATTTCAATTCTTTGCAAAATATGCAATTAGATTAAATTTTATTATTTCCTGGCAGCTATTTTTTTGAATATACATTCGAAATCAACTGGTTGATTTAACTGAGATGGGTACGAGAAAGATTATAATACATCTGAAAAGATTTGTCAATTTAACAGGTCTTTTGAAAGTGAAATCCAAAGCAAGGTTATTTGATTGCATCATATTAAAAGGGTTGTGATCTGCATTTCTCTAGGTGTTATTTCAGCATAACATCTTGAAGATGTATTCTTTAGCACATCCTGGTTTCATTGCATTAAGAGTCGTCACTCAAGGTGTGTGTCATATGCTCTACTTGGAAGGCTGGGCAGGGACTTAGTTGTTGATTGATTCAACTAATCCCGTCAGTGTTGCCCTTGTTTTGTTTATATTCACCTTGTTATCTTTTTTATGTCTTTCTATGTTTTGAATGAGTAGTTTGCATTCAGCTGCTGAACCTGAGTCCTCCGTGACCCTTCATAACAAGTAAATGTCATGAAACTGTAAAGCAATTTGTGTGATAAAGTTGTCCATGTCCAACACTAATGGACTGCAACACATTTATTCGCACTTTCCACATTATACTTAGGTTTTCTGGATTATTTATTTCCTCTGCGCTGACTGTGAATAAGAGGTCGTTTTGAACCGAAAGTGATAGAAACTCTGAACCGCATCTACCGAAGGGGATCTTATCAGAAGAGATGAGCTGTATGTCTGGCTGTTTCGGATAGACATGAAAAACTCTTTGATGGAATTATCTAGTGTATTCCATGAAACTGTCTTTTAGGTGTTCAGGACTGAAAATAGATGATATTAATGATGTTTCTGTCAATGTATAGCAAAGCATGACAAAACAGTAAAGCTATACTCATAAGTCTTTCAACACCCTTCCACTGTCATCCCAGGGAAAAGCTAAGTTGACTTAAGCTTCCCGAGCTGTCAGTGGTGGAAAGATGGTTTTAAGCTTTCCACTGACATGAAGGGACTGGATAGACTGCTACTCTTGTTCCTTCATCACTTATTTTTCAGTCCTCTTGCTTCCTCCTCTGCCTAATTTTTCCTTTGACCCCCTTCTTTCTCCAAGCCAAGCTCAAATCCAACATTGGTGAAAATAAAAGTAACTTTACTACTCATGCAAAGCTCCTCTGACCTAAAAATAGGCTCTTTATCGCAGCTTTTCACTGTAGCTACCAATTTTCCAGTGCTTGTTGTCAGGGGTGGAACCAAAAAAAAAAAAGCCCTGTCATTTTTGGCCCAGGCTGGCCCACCACAATCCGTCACACTACCTACCAGTACTACATGTATGTGGCCTCCTTAAATATGTGAAGCTACCCTACTATTTCCCCAGACCACTACGAAGCTTAGTTGTAAGCACTGTGGACAAGTGTACCAGCACAAGTGTACCAATTCACTCCCTCCCTTCTTCCTGACGGAGCTAGAGCCATATATTAAATCCTACACTTCACATAGAAAATGAAACAAGCAATTTCAATAATATCATACTATCACAATCCTTGTTTAGCCTATACAGTTACTTGTGTTGCTGTCTTCCACCTGGGCTGGTCCGCTCATTGGTCCCCCACGCTCT
Source organism: Aulostomus chinensis (assembly GCF_037954235.1). Lineage (NCBI taxonomy): Eukaryota > Metazoa > Chordata > Actinopteri > Syngnathiformes > Aulostomidae > Aulostomus > Aulostomus chinensis. The sequence continues at coordinate 14,140,138 of NC_141334.1, read as the reverse complement.
CACCATCTTGGACTGGTGGCACTGCCGCTGCCAAAGGTGCCACTGTAGCAGCCATTGTCCTTGCAAATACGGCTGAGCTCCACACATTTGGGAGCTTTTCTCTGCCACCCAAGCATTTTTTTTTTTCTTTTGGCTTCTCATTATCTTTTTTATCTTCTATCTCACTCTCAATGTAAGCTTGGTGTGCGGTGCCGGGAACCACAGAAGGATATAGTTATTGTGCCAGCCAAATCCCAGCTGATGATCTACTGGTCCAAAAGGCAGGATAACAAATACAAAAATGAAATGGGAAAAAAATACCAGCCAGTCCACCCCCGCTTGTGGTGGTAAGAGTTGGCTGGACAGGGCTGTGAGAGTGACCCACACTCTGATACAATCACAAGTCTTGTTTCTGATGTATCTGCACTCTGTCATATTAATGTTGCACCTTTAAACACAAAAATTGTCTTTCATTTCATAGTAACTCACCTGTGACCAATGATTCTTCTCGAATTGAATTGGTACATGAGTTTATCAGTCATGTTGTAAATTATCTTTAATGGTACGCAAAGATATACAAGGCTTTTGTCTCCAGGTGGTTTTCGACGACAGGAACTTGCTGGACAACTCACACCTCTGTGTATGTTTGCCACATATAAATCATTAAATTGACAACTACTCCCTTTTCCCCTCATGAACAACCCCCCCCCCCCCCCCCAAAAAAAAGACTATGCTATGCAGGTATTTTCATAGTGCCGCTGGGGACACGATGTCTCCTTCTATTCTGTTTCACTGTTTCTGCATTGATTGGAGACATCAAGTTACCACTTTATACCTGTGCAAGTTGAATTTTGGGCCAAATTCTGCTTCCAAACCATTTGCAATGTCACAAACTACGCTCGTAGCCCCACTTCTTAAAAATCAGATTGCTAAGAGCAAAAGAGAAAAAAATTACACTTAAGGAATGTGAAATCAGCTTTCTAGTTCCAGACTCTATACATGCATCATTCTACACAGTGAAGCTCAAACATTCAGCTGTACTAACAAGAAGTAAAACACATTTCTGTGTGGAGTGAGACTTTAAATGCTGATGAGCATAAATACTTAATTCATGATTCATGCATCTAGAGGTTCCATCTCCGTTCTGGAGTGTGTTTTCAAAGAGCAGAACTTTTATGTGGGATGCTGTAGATGTTGTCTTCTTTGTTTCGTTCCGGCAGCCACCAACACTCCTTTGTGGTTTGGACAACCCACTCTCTCCTCGCTGCCTGTCCGACTTACCACCTGACGGGGTAAATGTACCAGTACATTTCCTGTGCTGTGTGTCAGTGTAATTGTGACCACTGGTTAAGCAAATCTCTCCGGGTTCAGCTGTGATGTTGTTGACAAATTCCTACAGGTTCTTCATTTTCATGTCCTTGTGAAAATGTCAAACGTATTTTCATCCTCTCATCTTCATTCTAAAATCTGCTTAATACCTAAATGTAGTTCATCAAGATCTACACCTATCAGCCAAAACAGCAACAGCCCTGCATTAAATCACTGCTTCATTAGGATGAAAATGTTCATTATCTATTGAATGTTTGAGAGACGTGTTCGTTATTTCAACTGTCATTTTGGAGGCTTAGACTGAGAGCTGTACCTAATATATTGTGAGCCTGACAAAATATTAGGTACACCACCTATTAGTCAAACCCAGTACAGTTCAACAACAAAGTACAGCCTTCAAAATAACTGTTGTAATCAATCGGCTCCCCTCTCAAGCAGATTCAATAAGAAATAACACAATTATTGCAGGGCTGTTTTATTATACGAATTAAAAAAAAAAAACCTGTTATTGGTTTTAATGCATTGGATGATGAGTGTAGATATTTCAAGCATGTGCAGTCCGGATCAGTGTTTCTCAAAGGGGGTATGTGAGAATTTTGGAAGTTGACTTGAAAATACCTGTTTAGCATTGTTACCAAAGCAACTTCCTGACACTTAATATGTCAAACACAGAGTAAAACAACAGTGTGATGCAGCTACATTCTCTTAAAAATCAGTTTACTGTGATTTTTTTTTTTTCATTAAAAAATGTGTAAAAAAAAAAAGCATTTAAATCTTTAATAACTCCAATTTATGATGCGGTGCCATACTGCTTCACTCAAAGGCATATTTTTTTTGCTTTTAGTTTTTTACTACTGTTTTTCATCTTTGTTGTAATGGTTTTGTCTTAGTCATGAAAACACATTTTAAAGAGGTTTCATCATTTGAAAAATTTTGAGAAGCACTGATCTAGATCATAGTTTTACAACTGTTCTTTACCTCTTGTAGTAGGAATGTTTCTCTTCTGTTTCTATTCTGCACTGTCTATTAATCCGCATTTGTCGTTCTACCTGTTCCTTATTTCCTCTTCAGCATGTGTAAGGAATGACAGATTTGGCTTGATTTTCTATCAAAGTGATACTTCACCCAAAAAAGTGTTTTTTGCCTTTTAAGTACTCATAAATCGCTGTTTTGAGCCCACAGACATTTTTTTCAGCCCTGCATCACTTCTTTGGGACTCGAGAAAGCAGAAAGAGCCAGCCATGTATACTTAGCTGGAAGCTAACGGCGCCCCATAGCCACCAACTAAAATCAGCAGCAAAACTGCACAAAAACATTAGTCTACAAATTCTCAAGCACATGGTGCGGCATAATCCCCGTCCTCTTAATCCAGCTGTGTGCTCAGTAATCCACAAACACTTTGAGCTAAAAACAAACTTAACAGCAGCCTTTCTGGATTAGTGCTAACGTAAATGAGGGCAGGTTTTTTTTGGCTGAAGTTTCACTTTATTGTCCATCCTTCACATGCCAAAAATGTCTCTGGCCTAATGGTTTTGTGGAAAACAAAATCGGTGTACCATGATCCTCTAAGTTTGTCAAAATGTAACCAGGTGAGGTTAGTTGAAGAGATGCAAAGTATTTGATCAGTTGGCCTTTGTCAGCTTTGAGGTTGGCTATGAGTTTCTTTGATGGGGGGGGGGGGGCAAAAGGGAGTTTCCATCAGTTCCTCGGATAGTTGACCACAAAACTGTTTTCTTTCAATAAGAATGAACACAATCATCTGTTTTTACGAGATCATGGAGCCAAATTGACTTACAGTTCAAGAGTTGACAAACTTTATTTCACCTCCGAGAGACCTTAAATAATTGAAGCCCAAAACTTTGCAAATACAATTATATATTTCCTGCATGATACACTTCATACCTCTCAGGACTTCTATCAGCATTCCCATTCATTCTGCAAAGTGCATAAGTCACCGTACAGCACTCAGTTTCATATTAAAGTGCACATTGGGAACATCAGGAGAACCCTGAGACAAAAAGTTACAGTGGGTGGTTGACTTCCTCACTCTGTGCATCAACAAAGCAGACGAAAACATAAAGTTTCTGATGCACTAAGACTCTTTATTTGCTCCGTTCCCATATCTACCAAAGCATGACACCAGAAGCGACACCCCACTGCTGCGATCACAAGGACCTGCATCAAATTTAGATCTTCAGCTTGTGACTAAGTGAAAGAAAAAATGTTTTTATGTGATCTTCTAAAGAGGGCTGAGCAATATAGTGGGAAAAAATACATGGCACGGAATGGTTCATTTCATTCTGTCGATAATTATTGATGATTTGTAACGACCTGTTTCTAGTAAAGTTCAGGAGAGAAAATGAACGAATTTAACCTCTTTATTAATGAGTCAGAACCAAAATTTAAAAAAAAAAAAAACTGCAACGCTGGTTGACTTAACACATGTTGTATCACCACCTGCTCTCATTTTTCACTTTTTGTTATTCCCGTCACACGTGAGTGTAACCACACCTGTAAAATGATCGTGTTTATTGTATGCTTTCATGGAAGTTTGCATGTAAATCATTTTAAATAATGCTGAGGAAAATTCTATCGAATCTTTTCCCTGTTAAAATTGATATTGTTGGTACATGTGACCACTGATTTATTACCCAGGTATACGTCTTAGTGTTACGGACTTTTTTGAGTGAGTTAATAAAGGTATGTAGGGCTGCCCGGCTTGGATATAATATTTTAACACAACTTTTTTTCCCGTTCTATTACAATATTGGGGTTATGATTTGTGATTTTAGAAGGAATGCAGATTTCTACATCATTATTATTCATTTTTACATTTTTACAAAAAAAAAAACATTCCAACGTGATGCTTGTGGAGATCCATACCACAAAAAGATGTTTTCCCAAGACAGGACATCTCTGCACCACCACAATAATTAATTTAAAATGTTTTTAACACACGGTTAGCCTTTAACAAATACTACAGCTTTTTGGAAATTGCATCAGACCGTAGTGTCATTTTGATTAAAATTCGAATTCATTGTGCAGCCTCCGTGTGCGTGTCCTTAAACTTTCATCTGACATGAATTTTGAATGTGTGCATCCTCCTCTGTTGTTCTATTTTTGTGCCACTGTATCTTGAGAGATGTTTGTTTTTCAGTCAAAGTGAAACAAGTCTCATGTATCGGCCTAAATCTGCCACACTAATGAACAGGAGAACTTTAAACACGAGAAAGATCTGAAAGGTTTGACTGCAGCCTGCCAAATATCGTATTTTGTTTTGTTTTGTTTTGTTTTTTGGTTGAATTATGTCCCTACAGAAAGCATAGGGGGACATTTACTCACAAATGATTAAAAAAAATACACTGCAACATCAAGTCCTCATCTACACAAGAGCTCCGAATTGCTTCATTATATAAATAGTCTGCTCAAAGACTATTAGTCTTCCACATCTGACAAGCTCTGCCTGCTCATAGGCTCGTTTGAAGACACAAATTCACTCTTTTGCTGAGCCAGACATTTTTGTAAAACAATATTTCATCACAACCAGGCCAGTCGTCATCTGAAAGTTAATGCCTTTATGTACTCAGGCGCCACTTGCATAAACTATACACTATTCGTAGACTGTTCGGTCATTTCTATTTATTTCACTGAAAGGTTTTTTTAGGTAAAAGTACCTCCTTCCAGTACATTAACGTAATAACCTTACTCAAAAATCCCTCCTGTATTGTTTATGGTCTAACCTTAATAGAGTGTGAGATCGCAGGCGACATATCAGACTTTTCACACGTTGTGTAACAAATGGGTCTTCATCTCTAATGAAAGCTTTGTCAGTGCAAAGTTTCGCCATGTTGGTGTGGATCATTCGAGGACTTTACACTATATTACATCACAACTTGATGTCCTAGTTTGAGCTCAGTTTGTACACATTTTGGCTCAGTTAAAGACTCCCTGTTAGACATGTTTCTGTTATAGTGTAGAATCACTGGGTTATGAATCACAATTAATGTTTAGTTTCCCCATCCATCCATTTTTTATACCGCTTAGCCATTAAGGATTGCAGGGGGGGGGCTGAAGCCTATCCCAGATGACATTAGGTGAGAGGCGGGGTTCACCCTAGACAGGTCACCAGTCCATCACAATCGCAGGGCCATCAGGAGCAATAAAGGGTTCAGTATCTTGCTCAAGGATACTTGGACATGGTCCCTGGGGGAAGTGAGGATCGAACCCGCGACTCTTCGTTTGCTAGACGGCCACTCTAGCTCTGAGGCATGCCACCCCCTGTTTTGTTTTTTATATTTTCTCATTTTCATCACAGTATTTTTAAATTCGAATGATCGTTTCAGTACCCTGAAGCCTATTTGTTTCATTTCATGTCTTCTTAAGAGAGATGATAAATCGCATCGCCGTGCAGTTTACAAGAGGCAAGTGCTTCATCAGTGTCCTGCCTGCAGGCGCTCGACCACTACATGTTAAAAGATAACATTATCAAGAAGGCTCTGTAGAAAGGCTCGCTTTGAACAAGCGAGTTGTTTGGCACTTTGTTATTTTTGGAATTCTGGATTTCTTTGAAATGTTTTTATTTATTTATTTATTTTTTTGGTCTGTAATTGACCTTTTTATGTCTTGTATGCTGAAGCTGTGCTTTTGGCCTCAAGGCGCCACTTTGTTTATTACAAACCGCAAACCAGACATTTTGTTTGGATCAAGTAACAAAAAACTGCAAGGCTGCCCCAGGGTTGGCACAAGAGAAGAGGCTCTATGATCATCAACATCTTACCTTCGCTCATCCATTAAAGGGCATGAGTATTTTCTGCAATTTTTTTCTTTTTCTTTTTGGCAGTATTTAAAAAAGTCCAAGTCGAAAAGTCAGTTGTAGTAGCTGCTAAATTTAAGGCCTGGGATCACACACACAGGGTGCAGTTAATATCTGCAACAAATTTCAAAAGCAATCTGGGAAATAACTTTTGACCAGAGTGGTTCTGGCATGGTCAGAGGGTTCTAAAATCCCTGATTGTGGTCGTCCTCACAGGCCAGTCCTTATTTTGACCAGATATCACACCACTCTCTGGCTGGCTGTTGATACATCTGGCTTTGGTTCAAGCTGCTGAATAGACTGTGAACAAAATCACAGGAGCATCTACAGTCATGACTGGGGGGGGGGGTTTGTATTGAAAGTGCAAAAGTAAAACATTTGTCATTCAGAAACAAGATGTTGGGTGAAGGGATTTACACATCTGCACGTTGTCACAGAATAACTAACATACAGTGGTGGTTTTACTTGGTGTTCGCCTTGAGCTTTTACAGTCGACTACTGAGGAATGCGAGCTGTGAATGATCACACAGCTGTGTACTGACAGAGCTGTACTGCTGATGTAAGAGAGGAAGATGGCTCATTAATGAGCTGCTGTTTTCAAGATAATACTTGATTTAAACATGATACAGATGTGATTTCAGTTAGGGCGAGGAAAGAGGTAGATTCACTTTGATGTTTGGAATTCAATGTGGAAGCAGCCACTTGTGTGGCCTGAGTTGAAATCTGTGTCCAGAAGTACCTCGGCGAGGCTGGAAACAGACTTATTCCCTATTTCAGCTGCAGTTTTCCCAGGGTGTCCACCGTTTTAGAACCCTCCATTCACAATCTGTAACAATTAGGCTACCGCCACCCCGATGTGTCCTTAAGTAGTATCACTTTGAAAACTTCTGTCCTACTTTCCATGAGCTAAAATTAGATGGAAATACAAGCTTTTGTTACCCTTTTCAAGTAAGAATGTCTTTCCTTTCTTTCCTAATAGATCCCTCGTGGAGGACGACGACGCTCACATGAAAGTTGCTCTGGGCTACGGTGATATGGGCATCTGTGCTCACCTTCAGGCATCAAAGACTGGAAACACTCGATTTTTCACAAGCAACACACACAGCTCTGTGGTTCTTCAGGTGAGTGATCAGAACCCTTGTGTCAACTTCATATGAATATGCGAACATCCAGCAAATGTTACCATTGTCTGAGGTTCCGTTTTTTTTCGGTGCCGCCCCTATAGAGAGCATGTGAGAAATATGAGCTGTATAAATGTTCACGCTTGGAAATGTGGTCTCCGCTTCTCCTTACACAAGGAAATGTGTGGATGGACTCCATTCATTAGAATTGTAGATTTCTGAGTGAGCACAACATATATTTCAAAATGTTGCTGATCAAGAGTGTATAGAAAAGCTTTAATAAAACTTAAACAGTTACTGTTACACAGACTACTATGTCTGAATCAGCCGGGTATTAAACAGACATAAACCGGCCATATGCAAGATAAAAACTGTCAACTGTCTCGTTTCACCAATGGGAGAACAGAAAAGGTCAATATCCAGAGGATTTACTGGGTAGGCGTGAAACCTCCTTTTTTTTAATCAAAGTGGTGTGAAACCGGACGAATGCAAACAGCAAGGGTGAAGAGGAAGGGGAAATTTAGACCACGCCAAAACAGGTCTAAGTGATGAAACAACAAGATTCAGGAACTTGTGATGTGAAGAACTGATTCGGAACTTGTCGGAAGGCACACAAGACTCTGTTGTGTAGCGTCATGTCCTGCCTCCTGAACTCTCTCCCCCTCGCAGGAAGAGGAGAACAGGAGTCACTGCCACAGAAATAGCTGCCCTTCATCACCTGCTCTCACCTGAAACTGAATGCTGTTGGCGGATTTTACTGCTCATTAAGCTCTTGGTGTCAAGGCGCAGTAATGACTTTTCTAGGCCATCTGGTCTTACACCCTGTAGCCACAGTTAGTTAGCAGGAACTGCTAATTTCATTTGGCCGATGCATGTGGAAGCAACCGACCTAAAAACTTGCCACTGATGACTGCAGATGCTTTTAGAGTTGCTATTAACTTGTGTCTGTTTTTTTGCCTGTCACAACAGATAAATAATGGGCAAGAGAGCACAGCAGTCAGGTAATTAAATAGTGAAAACATGACTCTCCAAAAAGTGACTGTAGTTCACCATGTAAATAATCACCACAGACTTTCAAGTCACTTATAATGTTGGAAGGATAATAAGGAGATTAATCTCCCTGTGGCTGTTGCTCCAAACATATCATTTTAAAGTGCCATGCACACACTAGACGACTAGCAAGAGGGTTCGAGTAGACCTGAGGGCCTTCATCTAGCTGTTTGGCTCCATAGCTCAAAGGTAGCTGGATTGATCCATAATGAATCATTGTGGAAAATTCAGTGGCTGAGACAGATTTGTTTTTGTTGTTCTGTGTGTTCTTATTGACCAGAGAAGAGTAATCACATGACCGTCTTCATCCTGCCCCGACTGAAGCTCTCGATCACTGCAATAAAACCACTGCATAATTTATAATAATTCCCTTCATCAGTCACATTCGGCTTCCATTTTTCTTTTGCAGGGATTCGACCAGCTGAGGATAGAGGGTTTGCTATGTGATGTCACACTGGTGGCTGGAGATGGCGATGAAGCTTTCCCTGTACACCGTGCCATGATGGCCTCCTCCTCCGACTATTTCAAAGCCATGTTCACAGGTGGGACAACAAAGCTGCACGCTAACTACAACATCTGCTCTCCAGTTGTTTCGCTAATTCACTGGTATCAGTAACACTGACACAGATTGCGGTGTGGGATGTGCTTCTTGGTGCTAGGATTCATTAAAGGATTTTTCTTAATCTTCTTTCCTCCTGCACAGAATTCTCTCGTAAAGCATTTTCTTTATTCATGAATAATTCCATGCTCTTAAGGCAGTCCCCGTTATGTCACTGTCATTTTGCTCCCTTTGAATTCACTCGCGATGACCTTGTGACTTCATCCCTCCAGTGTTGTTTGTGTGCTCATCTAGAATATGCATTATTGTACATTCACATTCACAGCCATTTGTACTTGTTATAACTGTTAATGTGAATTATTTGACTCTAGCATCTTCCTGATGCACCTAACGCAGGGGAATACAGTAGATAGCGGTATCAGGACTACAGATCTGCAGCCATGTTAGTGTCCTGACTGAGCGCACTGATTTGACGCAGCAACCTTATCTGTTTGATGACTTTTAACAGAGGCGTCCTAACCTGCCCACCTACTATTGTACATTGTGCTGAGCTAACTAGCAGTCACATGGACTCTGAGGCTCTCCCCTATTGTACATACAGAGGAGAGAAGGGTGTCTTTCTCCTTGTCTGGATCTGGGGAGGATGGTAAATGACTGATGGTCTCTAAGTTGTGCTTTTAGCTTAATGCGTATGTTATCATGCTAGTATGTTCTCATAGACAGTGCTATCATGGGATGTTTATCATGTTCATCATCCCAAACTTTCCATCCTCTCATCTTTTGAAATGCAGCAGAAAATACAGGTCAAATTACCAACCAGCATTTTTCATTTATTTCTCATACAGATTACATCTCATTAACATTTAGATATTTATTACATTAATCCAATTTATATAGGAGTACAATGCAACACACTTGCTGCTGTAAGAGAAGGGGGACAGTAATTACACACTGTAAAAGTCCTGAAACACAAGCAATATAACTCTCTGAGCCATGACGGTATGAGTAGAAGATGTAAGCGCACTCAGCAAACACACACATACAGACACACACATACAGATACACACTTACACAGAGTATTTTTGGAGATGAAGCAGCAGGTGAAGTCTTTACACAGCACTGTGACACTCCAAAAACCTTGGGTTACTTGAAATAGATTGTTTTTCAAATGTTGTCACGTATGAAAAGACCCTAAATGAACACTGTAAACAGACTGCTTCATTATAATTAATGTAAATCAATTATCTACATTAGGCCTATACCAATCCAAGAAGTGTGGCCTCTGCAATGACCAAGAGTTGTAACGTCAATCTTGGTCATAACTCTTGGTCATTTATTTACTTTCACAATATCTAGAAAATCCCAATTCTATTTTCCCGATTGCTTCCTCTTAACAATTTACAGGGCCACCATAAAAACCACAAGTAACTTCATGTTAGTTTTTACATTTATGACTGGTACCTAAATTTGAGTATATAATTGAAAGAAAGTACAAATAATCCACACTGGTCAATACCAGTATGAATGCCAACATATCTTCACTTCTAATTTAAACAGCATTTTTTACAGGATTGATTGTATGCAGGTGATCAGTGTAGTCATGATTACTATGAGGGATACTCTCTAATGAGCTATACTCCAACTTTATTCTACTTTGTTTGACCAGCCCTCATTTCATGGCAATGGAGGAAACAGGTTTATAGATTTGGCATGTAAAGTATGTGATTAAGTTGAGAAGATAATCTTGTTGAAGTTGTCGACTGGAGAAACTGTGCCAGGACAGAGATCTTATTAGTGATGAGTGTGAGCATAGATGCTGAGCAGAGAGTTCTCCCTCACACCTTCAGTCCTCTCTCTGAACAGAAATTGAAACTTGGTGTACGCCTTTGACATTTTTGTGCTTGTTTGCATATGCATCAACATGAAACAATACCTTTTTTTATTGTCAACTGAATTATCCTCCCAAGTAAAAACAACAACAACATTTGGCTGCTCACAGACATGTCAGTCAAACAAGATTATGTATTAGGTGTACCACGTGTTAGCACCTACTTTTTCTCATCCCCTACTTACCCCTAATGCAGGTGGAATGAAAGAACAGGATTTAATGTGCATCAAGCTTCATGGAGTTAACCGAATAGGCCTGAAGAAGATCATCGACTTCATCTACACAGCCAAGTTGTCTCTCAACATGGAGAATCTCCAAGACACACTTGAGGCGGCCAGCTTCTTACAGATCCTTCCTGTGTTGGATTTCTGCAAGGTCTTCCTCATATCTGGGGTAAGGAAGCAGGACTGTTAGAATGGTCTTCAGCAGTTATACAGTAGTTGCTGTTTATATCATCATCATCATCATCATCATCATAGAAACGCTGTTGAGTGTTAAGTCTGCAGATCCCAAATACTCGTTTATTTCAGCCAAACAAATGTCTGCATTTGGAATTACCAGTTTTCCAACAATTTCACACCAAGCTTAAATGGGATTTTACATGCTTCCTTACCATTAAGAATCAAGGAATTATCAAAAACTTAGCAGTAATTATAATTGCAAGTAGTAATACTGAAGTGAAATTAGAATCAGGTGGTTCAATCTTCAGGACCAGTTGTTCCAGGTGAATTAGACAATTATTTCATATTATTCTCCTGTATATTGATAAAGCTAGAACCTGAAAATATGAACATGAATTTCTGTTTTTCATGCACTCACTCAACAAGCTTCATATTGCAATGAGTGAAAAAAGCTCGTGGTAATGTGTTTATGATTATCTCATTTACAAATGTAGCATCAAGTGTGTGTGTAAACTTTTTTTTTTTTTTTTAAGTAAAAGGGATCAAAATACAGTTAATTTCCCACATTGATGCTTAGAGATTTTGAGAATGTATGAGCTCAACACAACTTAGTCAAGAGTTAAATATATTTTCTTTTCTTGACTCTAGTTAATGATCTTTGTTGGCACAAAGAAATTAGATCAGCAATGACATGTTACCAAAAAAAAAAAAGCAGGGAAAAAAATTGTGTCAATAACCTATGTTATTAATTTGCTAAATACTAAATTGCTAATATTTTGTAACATTTATCTAATGAGGCAAGTTTGTATGTTCACACTCGGAGGGTTCAGTCACCCATATCTGCTTCACCAGCTTTAATGAGGTCTCCTCTTCCTCACAGGTTTCTCTTGACAACTGTGTTGAGGTAGGGCGCATTGCCAACACGTACAACCTCACAGAGGTGGACAAATACGTCAACAATTTCATCCTGAAGAACTTCCCTTCACTTCTGGGCACGGGAGAGTTTGTCAAGCTACCTTTTGAAAGGTTGGCTTTTGTACTGTCCAGCAACAGTTTGAAACACTGCACTGAGTTGGATCTGTTCAAGGCTGCCTGCCGCTGGCTACGATACGAAGACGGTCGTATGGACTATGCCCCAAAGCTCATGAAGAACATCCGCTTCCCTCTCATGAACCCCCAGGAGCTCATCAATCACGTACAGACTGTAGACTTTATGCGCACAGACAACACCTGTGTCAACCTTCTCCTGGAAGCTAGCAACTACCAAATGATGCCGTACATGCAACCGGTTATGCAGTCAGAACGGACAGCCATCCGCTCAGACAGCGCCCACCTGGTCACGCTGGGTGGTGTTCTGAGGCAGCAGCTAGTTGTGAGTAAGGAGCTGCGTCTGTTTGATGAGAAGGCTCATGAGTGGAAGGCGCTGGCACCTATGGATGCACCGCGCTACCAACATGGCATTGCAGTCATCGGCAACTTCCTCTATGTGGTGGGTGGCCAAAGCAACTATGACACCAAAGGCAAGACAGCAGTGGACACCGTGTTCCGGTACGACCCCCGCTATAACAAGTGGATCCAGGTGGCCTGCCTTAATGAGAAACGTACCTTCTTCCACCTCAGTGCACTCAAGGGACACCTCTATGCTGTCGGTGGGAGGAACGCAGCCGGGGAGCTTGGTGAGTTACTTCCCTGCTTGTTTGTTTTTCTCTCTCTCCTATTTAGCGACAACAACGCCTCTCATGAATACTGTATGAGATTATACACTTCATATCAAGATGTTGTAGGGGTATATCGTGCAGCTTAATAACTGATGTTGGTAATCAAGTTTGTGCCAGCATATCATTTGCTGTGTCAACATTTGACTGTATGCAGATTATGATAAACACTTGTACAATCTACCAACACATGCAGCGTTTCCTTTTTAAAGGTCATTGTTTACCTTTACAGGGCTAGTGATTATGATTCGTATCCGAGACTGGATTATGTCTGTGGCAAACTGTTTCATACTATATGCAGTTGTTTTATTTCCTCACAATACACCAAAATATAATACAACTCAACCTTCACCCTTTAACGTACTGTTGTGTTCAGTGAATCAAGACATTTCTGATACTCTCAACAAATGATAAACATCACTGTATCACATTACATTGATGTGTAGCTCCTGAGATGGAGCTGTAGCAGGGGCAGGAAGCGTAGTAGCAGAGATTAATGGAACTGTCATGTGTGGGGGGGGGCTTAAAATCTCAAGATAAATTTCAATTCAAATGTACCACTGTGAAAACTGGTTCATTGTAGTTTGTTTGTCGATGCTGAATACTCCATGTGGGATGTCAGCTCCCGTAACTCTGAGCCACAGAGAGGTGCCACCCAGTACTTAAATGCAGCTCTGGAACCGCAGTGGACAGCGATCGGCCACTGTGTGAGCATTTCTCTCTTCTGGTTTATAATTAGACCAAAGAACACAGCTCCAATTCACTGACTGTCTACACAACTGCCTGTTTCTGCTTTACGTTCCACTGCCCTTTCACTGCCGCTCACAACTTTGTATTTATTTTTGTTACACACAAACTCTATTCCCAGTCTCCCACAACAAGAATATGATCTGCAACAAATTTACATGACTGAAAGACACCCAGGTTATATTTTGAAGATCTTCAGTCAGATATCTCGACATTTGTAGGTGAAGTACTTTGTATGTAACACAGGTTGATAAGACAAGTAATTGTTTTACCCTCATCAGACCTTCTATGGGTCTGTAGGCAAAGTAATTACACCATTTTATGCCTCAAAGTCACGCCAATAACTCAAGTAAAAGACATTATTACATGGTCATTTGACAGTAATTTTAGGGTGTTCATCTTGTTACTGATTGCTGCTTAATCTTTTAGTTCCAGTTCTCTGCTGAGGCAAAAATACTCAATTCAGCATGGATCTATAGGTCATGTTTTCTCTTTTGGCATCCTTTCTAACAAAGAAATATCTAAAGTTAAGCTGCAGATTTTTTTTCTTTCCTATCCTGTTAATCCTCCGAGATTACTGGGGCCAGCCAGACTCCACAGATCACTAGTCTCTTTCGATCCAATTACTGTGTTCTGTCCCCTGTGGTTTGGGCCTATACTGGAGGTCAGAGAAATACTGCATGCTACATGGTAAATTCTAAGTGCTTCATTAAGAATCAGTTGGCAACCTGCAGGGTGACAAGGTCATGCTAATTATTAGGAATGTGGCTTTTTCAGCTGATAATGGGAAAATGTGATGATGAAGCTTTCAAACTGTGTTCCTGAGGATGAAATGAAGTAACTTATTTATCTGCATTACAGTCTGCTCTGTACGAACGTTGTCTCCTATCATAGTGGTACTTCCTCCACTGAGCAGCTGCAAGAGTAGGTGCACAACTCAAGGTCACTTTGATGATAGTTGTTTATTGAGCAGAGCAAGGAATCCACTCACCCAGAAAGTTTTCTGAATAAATCCATCAACACAATAGCACATTTCTAAATGTGTTTATTTTACTGGATCTGATTTTTTTTTTTTAAAAACAGATGCTGACAATGTTAAACATGCTGAATATCGTATCACATAATCAATCGACCTCTACCAGATTGTATCCAAACTTATGTTCTGCAAAAAAAATAAAATGTGATCGCTAATCAAATCAGAACCGCATTTGGAGTTGATTTGAAATGTGAATCCAGGGAAGCATCTCGATGCTCCGATAAGATCTCAAAGGATCATTTTGTGTCACTCACAACATGACACAACAACGTCAACGCACAAGTGACCAAGAACTGCTTCTAAACAGCTTCCCATGTAGCTAAGCTAAGTTAGCTAAACATAGCAATGCTTAGACCAACACAATACAGAGAACAATAGGCCCTGAGTGAAAACTAAAGTCTGCCAGCACTAACCAGGGAGGCGACTGTGCAGGGAAGGCAGGAAGGACGTATCATGGACACAAGAAATTCAGGCTTATCCCAAATTAAAGTGTGGTCAGAAAAAAAACTGATTTGAAATTATTTATGACGTTTTTTGACTTCATCTCCACCCCTGCTGTCTTCTGTTCATTGCAGATGAGATTTTTCTCACATAGGAAGATAACAAAATCATAACTCATCTATCGCCCCTGATATTAAAGCATCAGATGTACTTTTGTGCTCCTCCTTATGTTTGATGACTGTGACTGAAGTCGCTGTAATCTTAATTAAAAACCTCCAGCTTGCTCTTCGCCCTAATCACACCCTTCTCCAGAGCAGACACAGAGCCCACAAGTCGGCGGACCCTTCCTTCTCATTAACAGGTCACCAAGCCGCCAAAATGCCTTAGAGGATCATTGCTGAATCCCTGTGTCCCTTTTCCACATCCTCTCCGATTTGCGAATCCATCCTTGGGGATCTTCATAGAAAGGATTTTACAATCTTACATCTCCCTATTTCCCGTGCGCTCAGTGCTGACGGGCTTGTAGAGATGTGTACTATGTATTTAAATCCATGTTTTAGCTCCCACACTGAGACCCTCCAAGGCCTCATTTGCTGCTGTTTGTCCTCCTTAGTTGTGTCTTGACCTACTTTCAACTAATACCTTTTTTTTTTCTCCACGTCCTCTTCTTCAAGCTACTGTGGAGTGCTACAACCCAAGGACAAATGAATGGACATACGTTGCCAAAATGAATGAGCCGCATTATGGCCATGCTGGGACCGTGTATGGTGGCTATATGTATATTTCAGGTAAGTGGCTTCTAGTGAAGACCGATGTATCTCACAGACTGTGTGTTATGTTTAAAAATAGATTTCACGTCCCACAGTCATAATAACACTGTCATTTCTAATTAGATCATCTTTTCCTTCTCAAGCCTTTCATGGCATCAAACTACCAGTTACATCTGATAACACTCAAGGCAATACAAATGTGTCCTGCCACTCGCCTGGTAGCATTTAGCTGACACCAGCTGCATCGTCAGATGTTTCCACCGTTGATCAGGAGTGTAGTGTTTTCTGCTTTACTGTTTTCTTCATGTTCAATGGAAACATCCAAATAGAAAAAGATTCATAATGTGTGATTGACATGTACATTAAAGGTCTGGAATGAGCAGGATATCACAATGCTATTTGACTAACGCGAGGTGTGTGCACCTTTTGCTACGTGGAATGTTCTACTTGGTGTTGCAAAAATTAGTTCCCGTTACTTTTTGTTAGATAGTCAGTCTTTAGATACCCAGTAAGTGTCTTTCAGTCCAAACACACACACACACACACACACACACACACACACACACACACACACACACACACACACACACACAGACTGATTCCTCTATGCTCAGCATGCAAGTCTGTGGCATGTTTACAGCGTGGGATACGGACACTGACACTGACATTGGGCTGTTTGGCTGCTACCCTTTAGGTGTCACCTCGGTACTTGTTCACTTCATAGGATTGAAAACAAATCTTGCGTTATGGAGATGAGTCCTAGTTTCACAGTGTGACTAATCCTGAGTAGTTTTACAAAGGTGGGGGGGTTGGATGGGAAATTGGGAAGTCTGGTGCAAAGTAGAGGATTGAAGCCTGTGTAGGAGGTGTAACACAGAAGAGCCTGTGTTAATCCATCCTGGCCGTGGGTACAATAATTGCTGTAACACACATGAGCATGAACAACATCACTCATGAACATGAAAGGAGGACTTTCTTTTTTTTTTAGCATAGCAGCACAGCAGAAGGGAAGGGGGGAAAATGAAGACGGGAAGTTTACTGGCATTCTTTCATTGAACAGCATCACATGTTCGTGTAAGAATTCATACACAGACATTACAATGCTTTTTCAATGCTCGTAGGCTCTGTGTGAGTTTGCACACTTGGAGTTTTGACAAAACTCTTAGTTAATTTAGTGTTAATTTATTTTCTACTGCTGATCTATAATGGCGTCTACACACGCCTCTCTAATTTAATTTCATAATCTCCTCATCTACAAATAGTCGAATCTTTGAACACTGGTGGAAAAGCCAAATAGCCACTCCACCATTTACATTGAAGTTTCTTTCATTTCATGTTTTAAAAGACTGTTTCACATCTACAGTACCACATTTGATTGTGTTACCAGCGCACCCTTTTTTAATTGGAATGATGCAGAATTATTACCACATCTGAGAGAGTTAACGGTGCATTTGCCCCTTTGAATTTGATTTCTGACTCTCTGGAAACTGCATCAGAAGAAAATAAGTACTTGCACACAATTATGACTTTTGATACAAGCGGAGAAAAACTTTTATGACACGAGTTGATTAGATAATTGTTCGCTTGGCAAGTGTATGAACTGCTGCCCACAGTATTTTGGGACCACACAGACCACATTATTTGGCAAACCTAATCACATAGTAGCATGTAGAAAGCGCCATCTTCGCTCTTTAAAACAAATGAAGTGAAAGGAATGAGCCAGTGGTCACAGGATGTGCTATCTGCTGGTGGCCAGCTGCTTCTGTTATGGTCGCCTCTGGCTGTACTCTGCAGTATTCATTGCTCTGATGATGATATTCCAACGGATTCCTTCTGATTTCCTTGTTGGGGTCATGTGTCTGTGGTGTAGGCAGTTGTGGGCCAACTGCTGGGGGAGTATTACTCCTGTAACAGCTGTCCGCGCTGTGACATGTCCTACCGTTGCACCTGTAAATTAGCGCTTGTGTGACAGGAGAGAGGTGGTGCAGCAGCTCTCTGGATACAAGTGTGGGTTATAACACAAGCAGGACTCCCGCTGAGATCGTAGCGAGGACATGAGCTCTAGGACAAGAGGTTCACCGCGTTGTCTTTTTAGAAAGAGGCATGCTATTATCAGATATTACGGTCTCATTTAGGAGCTTTTGGAATGGTGATACTTGTAATAGCTCGCCTTGAATGTGAAAAGGAAGGTAAATGACCAATTAGAGGAATTTTGTTGCTCTAAGGCCCTGCAGCAGCCACAGTCTCGGGGGATTACAGTCTCGCTGTGCAAGGTGACCCACACTGAAGTGCAGTTCTGTGTCTGTCTGTCGCAGCACATCAGGTCACTTTCTCCAGCTGTGCTGCTGGGCTGTCAGAGGGTATCCTGTCAGCTGGATGAACCTGACAAATGCACTCAGCCCACACACCATCACAGCTCAAGTGGTGTGTTAGAGTGGAGCGGTGCACAGCCACACCGCCTCTGGACCTCAGTCTTATCCAAGACATGAAGATCCTTCCATCTTATCATTGTAGCTGTTTCTCAATTATTTCCTGAGTCATCCACTAGCAAGAACAGTGTGGTCTCTTCTACAGGCTTCTGTGTGACTGCTGATGCCTCTTAGATCTCTGTGTTTCATATTTTTCCTGATTGTTTGCGATTAAGAATTGTTAGTCAGCTGCCAAAAAGGTTTTCCCTCAACTCTGATTTTTAAGACCGTTTTGATTAAGAAAGCTGTTATGCATGCTAACTGTCTCACCACTCCTGGAAACACAAATTGTAGCTTTTAGAATCATTGCGGTCTGTTGTCTTGTAAGATCTCGTGCTCCAGACTGAAGGATGTAAATTGAACCTGACAGTAAGAGTGTGTTTATATTCTGTGGAGAGACGCAGCTGAATTAATAGATCTCAATGGCCACTGGATATAAAAAGCACCTTGCCATTTGATGTAATCTGAAAAGAGACAAAGAGATGAATTTAAGGAAATTACTTCTCAAACCTATTTGGAGCTCACTGCATGTTAATGGTGGTCCATGGGCGTCCTCGAGGGATTTTATTTGACGCTGGTGATCAGAGAGCAGCAGACAGTTGAAATCTCTACTGGACACTCAGGATCATTGTGCTGTATTTTTGGAGTTTGCTGAGCTCCCTTTTTTCTGCCTCCCTTCCGTGTCCCCTCTGATCCAATCGACCAAGCAGGTCACTGGTTCTGTTAGGGGACTTTACAGATATTTTCTATCTACTTTGTTGAGGGAACGTGTGTTGTTCGCTCTTTGTTGAAAGGAAAAAGCTTTTTAAACTGTGTTTCTGAGAGTTTTGCAAAGCCTTGTCTACTCTTAGCGTCTGACTGATGGTGCTGATTAGACATTAGGATCCCGGGATACTGATCAGACATCATCAAGGAAAAGCCAAAGCCCTTGATCTTAATCAAATAGCAGCAGGGCCTCTTGAAAGGAATCATAAGGACCTTGCGTTAACTCCAGCATGTAGCGCTTGTTAGGTTTTTAATAGCAGACGTGCCCCCTGGACTGCTTGGATAAAGAGAATGGATAGCGGGACTATCTGTGGATTTGATCAGTTAAGGAGGCGCAGGATCACAGATCTGAGTCATGGCAGCTGAATAGACGGCGTCGGCTGCTACAATAAACCAAGCGCACCATCACCGGGCAGCGGCAGAAGAGGGATTGGGTTTCTATTCAGCATGCGCTGCAAATCTTCACTGCTTTTGCTCCCAGTCACTATGCCTTGGGGGTGGGGGTGAGGGCGGGATGGGTGGGTGGATTGGGGGGGGGGGGGGCAGTAGGCTGGCTTCCACCCAAATGCATGCTGGGATTGTGTTCCTCTTTATTTTAAGCCTTCCCTGTAGACATGTCCTGTTTTTTTCCTCCCCACTTTCCCTCAGCTTTATGTGTCTCGCCTTCTGCAGTCTGTTTGTGCATATCTGCGTGAGCACTTTGTAGCGTCCCGCTCTGTTGTGGTTGCTCATCGTAAGCTTTATTTCACACTGTAGACACGAGTCGGCATGATTATTAGTGTCACTCTACTTGGTGAAATTAGGCTTTACTTTCCCCCACGGCTTTACACGTTTGGATCAAGGTATGATGAGATTATAAAGAGCCATAAACCCTGACGATGATGATGCTGAAGTTCAGCTTGTGTTCTCTACATGTCCTAGATCAGCGGTACCCCATCTCAGCAGAGCCCCCCCACCCCTCTCTCTCACACACACACACACACACACGGAATTAAGTGATTAATAGCACAAATGAACATCTATTAAAATCATTTAACCTTTTTATTTGAGAGCTCCCTGTAGTTTCACACACACATTGTGGTTCAGGCGCTTTGAAACATCTAAAATGTATTATTGTTTGTTATAATTTATTATCATTTCAAACGTATATTTTAAAGACTCTTCAAAGAATTTTTTTCCATCAAGTACATAATCCACTAAGAGTGATTTTTAGTATACAGGTTTAGCATGTGCTTTTAGACAACCTTAAAGCAGGAAAAAACAAGTCCTGTGTCGTGTGATCTTTGGCGCCCTCCGTTGGGCAGCTCAGACCTCAGGTTGCGAACCACTGGCGTAGATCCATGTAAACGGGAGTGAGTGATTTGCGTAAATGACAACCCTGCCCAGCTACTCTCCTCCTCTGATGATCAACCCTTTTTTCTCGTTACAGGGGGAATCACTCACGACACTTTTCAGAAGGAGCTGATGTGCTTCGACCCAGATGCAGATAAATGGACTCAGAAAGCTCCCATGACCACAGTGCGCGGCCTCCATTGCATGTGCACGGTGGGCGACCGTCTTTACGTGATCGGAGGAAATCACTTCCGGGGCACGAGCGACTATGACGACGTGCTGAGTTGCGAATATTACTCCCCCGCCCTCGACTTGTGGACACCTATCGCTGCCATGTTGCGAGGCCAGAGCGACGTGGGCGTGGCTGTGTTTGAGAATAAGATCTATGTGGTGGGCGGATACTCGTGGAACAATCGCTGCATGGTGGAAATAGTACAGAAGTACGACCCAGAGAAAGACGAATGGCACAAAGTTTTTGATTTACCCGAGTCGCTGGGCGGGATCCGGGCCTGCACACTCACCGTTTTCCCCCCTGAGGATATCTCGGGCTCCCCCTCCAGAGAATCACCCCTATCAGCACCTTGATGAGTAAAGGGGGGGAGCCCTATTTTGCTCAGACCCCCGCACCCCTCCTCCCCCTCCCACCGCCCACCCAAGCCCCCTTCAACAAACACCTTATAGACTTTGTTTGCACTTCCTTTTTTGGACTGAATCTGTACTGCATCCCCAGACATCCCCACCTCCCCTAAAGCTGTGCAGAACCCCTCCCCAAGTGAGTAAACTACATACCGACAAGGTTTGGCAACCTAATTACACGCTCATGTGGCATACTCGGTATATTTTGGCAGGAAATACCTTGACTTGAAAAGTGACTTTGCAAATCAACTTTTCTACCTGATGTCTACAAAGTTTTCTTATGTCTTTAGGCGTCGAGATGTTGACTCCCACACTGACTCGGTCTAGTCTATGCCAGGTCGTCGGTGAAGATTCTCTGTCATCCAGGTCATGGATCTCTTAAGTACTGTGTCGTAGTCAACTAGACTGTTTCAGTGTCCTTGAAGACATTTCGCCTCTCATCCAAGTGTCTTCTTCAGTTTTTAATGCCTGTGAACTCTGGGTTTCAGAGTCATTGAGGTATCCCACCGAGGGCCTCAGAGATCCAAGCATGAGTGGGTGTTGAGTTTCCTTGGGAAGGTGCCTGGGACTGTGTTGTAGGTGGGGGACAGGCAGTGCTGAAGGCCAGGCTTCCTTAACTCTTCCTGCAAACCGTCTTTCTCCTCTGGCCAGGATGCGTACAACTCTGTCCTCAAAGGAATGTCCTCTCTCCTTCAGGTGTGACGACCTCATAGTTACCAGTTTGACTCCGTTACAGGATCAAACCCACGCAGTCATAGAAGCCTGCATCCCCACCAGAGTCTTGGAACTGAAGAAGCTTCTTGGATGAGAGGTGAAACGGCTTCAAGGAAACTCAAAACAGTCCAGTCCAGTACAACACAGCGCTTCAGAGATCCATGCCAGGTCAGAAGCAGGTGACCCCCCCCAGACCTGAGCGCAGAGATGTAGGGACAAACTAGCTGGTTTTAAACTCAGGGGTTGGCCCAGGCCCCATCGACATCTCTCATACAGTTTCACTTCTTTCCTGCTACTGCTATGAAACTGTTAACAAAAAGGTGTTTTCTAAATTTAATAAACTTGATTTTGAAAGTAAATAACTTGTTGTCCTCATTACTCACTTTCAGCTAATCCTCCAAAGAGTAAAGTTCTAGGAATCTTTTTGATTACTGTCAGTGAAGCGTGGCAGCTGTAGAAAAGTGATGCAAACGGTGTTAAGTGGAGTCTGGCACTTCCACTGCCGCAGCCGCCGCCGCCACTGCCGCAGCCGCCTCTCCTCCTGGCATCATGACAGACGGTAATGTCGCCCACAATCTGCCCACCTCCTCCTGTCCGATGAAAGACTTAACAGCAGCATATGGTGTCCGAGACATTTGGTTCCTGCTGTTACCAGGAACAAAAGGTTTGTGTAGTCATCAGGTGAGTTTGGTCTGGAGTAATAGATCCTCATTACACTCTCATCACCGTACAGTAATTAGATGCTGCAGCGGCGCCTCTGACTCCGCCTGAACTGTCCCATTTGTCCTCGTAGCCGTCGTGGCGTGCCTTTCTTATACCTTTCTTATCTCTTCTATGCATTCCTGCTTTATTTTGTCCTCCCAGCCAGATGTTCCTTCACACAATTATCCATTTACAGGCAATTTTTGTCGCTTTAGTGATGTGATGCTTTGTGAAATTGTTTACTTTGGAGAAGTGCTACGTGAAATCGCTGTCCCTGCAGCATTTCAAAAGCTCTTTATTTGTACAGCAGCTTATTGTTAAGTCCTCTTCTGATGGAAGAGTTTGCATCATTCTTTCAAATTTAAAGTGTAATCCTTTAATGGCAAGTCACAGACCGAACCGGGTGAACAGAGGAGCAAAAGTGCGATGTGCTCAGCTGCTGCTGGCGTCAACATACGAGGAAAATGATGGAAGGAAAGCAGGAATTTACTGTCCTCTCTCCCAGGTGATTCCACCAAACATAAATCCTCTCTGCTGGGTATCGCCGGATCTAAAGGCATCTGACTGAAAAAGGGTCGATGATCTAACTAAGTCCTGTTATATCAAAGGGTTCAAAATATGCTGATAATTGGGTGGTAAAACTGTATTTCTAGAAAAGGCTCCGAATTTGGCCTTTTTCCATGTAATATCTCGATGTATCAGCCTGCCAGGATGGAGATCTTTTCCAGCCAGTTGACTGACGGCGAGACATGAAACAGCAGTTTCTCATTTGAGAAATGATCAATCCAAAGTGTGCTGAGGGTGGGGGGCGGGGGGTGGGGGGGGTCCTAACGTTTAGCCAATCAGCACCGAGGGCGGGACTGATGCTGCTGCCAGGCTAAAGATGGAGATGGAGAGTAATGAGTTGACTGTCTGCTAGCCGGATACAATTTAGCAGATATTCCTGTCTGGCTGTTGACTGAGATCAAAATATAGAATAGATCATCTATAACTGAGGATTTCACACACACACACACACACACACACACACACACACGTCTGCGCACTTCAGTGTTAACGTTACTGGTCAAACATCACTGAATTGCTTGGTTGATATTTCTGTCACAGCTGTGAGTCAGAGGATTTCTGTCAGTAGTTTGTCCGTCCATCCCGTGACGTCAGAGGAACACCTTGAAAGAATTTCTTACAATTTGGCACGAATGTCCACTGGGACTCGAGGATGAAGTAAAGATTTTGGCGGTCAATGGTCAAGGTTACTGCGACCTCACGTGTCAGGGAGATCTCCCCCGGTCTTGTTAATGCAGGATCTCAGGGACATTTTACAGGAATTCCTTCAAACTGACCACAAAGGTCCAGTGGGACTCCGGCATAAATTGAAAAGATTTTGCGAGTCAAAAGTCACTGCTCCTAAAAACTCTGATTGGATTGATAGGTGGACGGTTATAGCACGGACGAAAGATGGAAGCATTCAATTTTGGTGGCAGATCCTTGAAAAAAAAGATGTTTTAACTGGAGGTTTGGCTGAGACTGCAGTCTGTGAGTGTCTGTCCTGGTGGAGGTGAGGGCTCTCTTGTTTGAAAATGGATTTGAGAGCATTTCCTGCAGACACTTAATGCCCTTCAAATAAATCTGTTTTGATCGTGTCTGAATTGAATAGCCACGCACACACACACACACACACACACACACACATTCACAGGTCTGATATGACACGCAGAGATGCAGCACATGATGCTCTAAATCCAGTGTGTAATTCCAGCCACATCATCATATTGTTTCCTTGTTGTTTATGCCATTCAGTGTCAATAATACACAACGCAGAGCTTTGTGTGCGCTAAAGGCTGAAAGCTTTTTCTTTTTTTCTGTCTTCACTGAACAATATGTCCTCCGAGTTAAAGCAAAGAGAAGTGGAGCAAGAAATTACAAGTGTTCAACACTCCTCCTCCCCTTCGCTTTACTACCTGTGTTTCTCTGGGGATTTTATCAACCCTGTGGTGGCATGTTCACTTCATTCACCGAGCAGATAAGAGAGGTGTGTGTGTGTGTGCGTGTGTGTGCGCGCGTGCGTGCGCGTGCGGGTGTGTGGATTACAGCCTGACTGTTGGCATACGAACACAGTGCACAGTTTGACGTGTCTATACAACTCCTCGTCTCATCGCAGCCGGAAAATGACCTAGATTCTGCAGGCTGCTGGATGTGTTTACATAGACGGTGAACTGACAACATTGTCAATCAGGAGGCATCTCTCTCAGCACCGATGAAGATCCGGGAGCAGAGAGATGCTCTTACTGTAACTAAAGCTCCAATCCGCCTCCCGTCATGATGAAATAGTGAGCAGAGCTGCAGATCCCTGCTGTCTTCTGACTGCAGGCATGATGGTGTTAATGGTTATTGATCCTCCTGGCTGGCAGGCAGCCAAGCTTTCCTGATGTTGCTCCTGCTACATCTATTTATTTTTGTGCTGAATCAAAGGCCATTATTAAACTCCACAAGGTTCCACGGCCTCAGAAGGTTTACATCTCTATTTCTCGCTCCTCTTTTTTTTTCATGAATATTCAGAGAAGGTCAGGGGATTTTTTTATTTATTTTTTTTTAACTCTCCGCTCAGGCTCCCTGTCCCCAGAGACTGTGTCCTGAATAATCCGTCCCTGATTCATCTCTTGTTCCAGCGCTTGTTCTTGTCCTGGATTTAGGGTTGTTTTTTTTTTTTTTTTATTATTATCATAACGATCATAGCTGAGGTGGATAATTGGGATTTGTTTTTGTTCAACATCTGCCTGTGTTAAGGCCCAGATTTGAGTTTATGACCCAAAAATTGAACAAAAAAAAAATCTCTCTCGAGTTCCTTCATGGATTGAAAGCTGATTTTCTACAATGAGCCTGTGACGCACCGCTGCTGCTCTCAGTTGTTTATGCTGCAGTGCTGCTGAACAACCACCGGCGTTCATTTTGTTTTTATCTGTCATGCACGATATTCACGTCGATATCGGACGATATTTTTTAATAACTGGTTTGATATTTAAAAAAAAAAACCTTGCATGATTACTTTCAACCTGCTGCTGTTGAGGGAAATACGGAAACATGTTGATGAGTTTGAAATGAACTTCACTTTAAAACACAGATTACACTTCCATAATCCAAAAGTCATGAGATTTTGAAATAATAATTTCAACGGTAATAATTTCCAGCCCTTGAGAAGTTTCTGAAACATAAATGAAGCGAGAAAATGTTGTAAAAGTCATGAGGATGTCCTTCATAAGGACCTGCATATTAGAATGTATTTGGTTCGCTTAAGACGGACTGAGAAAAACCCAGCTCATTTTCTTCCCTAAGTGTTTGTGTTGCATCAAACATGATTCGGTCATTAATTTTAGTCAAGGAATTTTACTGGTAAAAATATGGATGGACCCTGATAACCTGCTGATAAAGTAAATGCAGATTAAAAAGATGTGTTGGAATATTGACCTAAAACAGGCTTTTGCTGTTCAACTGACAGGAGTGTGTTGTTGCCATGGATGTTAACAAGTCTGACTAGTCGCAAAAGCTTTTTCAGGATATTTGGATTGATGATCATTCAGGTAAACCGGATTTTCAGCCAGTTACACACTCGGTAGATGGAATACAAGTAGCCTGAAACACAACTTTCTGATGACCCTTGTAACTAATGTAGTAGATATATAATTGATGGGCTTTTTGCAAAATAATATCTTTATTATATGTATATAAATATGTGTGTGTGTGTGCGCGCGCGTGCGCGCATCTCTGGCTTTCATGTGCGTCTCTCTCCAAGGCGTCTCAACCCAATACATCATGGGATGTTGTGGTTCTCCCTCGACGATGAAAATGATATAAGCAGGTAAAGAATTTAAACGGTGAGGTGGGGAGAGAAAAAAAGACAGCTTTAAACAGTGGGATTCTCCTCGGAGACTCCAGAGAACATGTTCTTTTATACAGTGCATTAAGAGCTGTGAGAGGAGAGCGAGGAACGGTACAGGTGCTCTGGGAAAACTACTTAACCTCACAGGGTTAAATACTGCTCTGGCTCACGTCCCTCCAGGTTTCCTGTGCTGTTAAAGATGCAGCGCCTTCACTGGAGCTGAAGACTTTCACAAAGTCAAACCAAAATGAATCAGGCCCACATTAAAGGCGTACACGCTGTTCATTGAAATGAGAAGTGGTGTTTGGTTTTTTTTAAATCCAGTTTTCTGAAAGAAGGAAATTTGTACACAAAACTATTTGGTGATTCTTTTTGCTCTGAGCTCTGTAGTCTTCCGGCTTTTTCTAGAGTTTCTCGGGTGTTCATCAGGAGCCACGGATGCTTTTTCATACGTACATGAATAATGCGCCATGAATCTGCTGCAGAGTCTTTATGGAATCTTGAGAGCAAATGAAAAACACAGGAAAAATAGTTTTCTCATAAGAACTTGTGTCAGGCTGGAAGTTTACAAGGAGAGATGTTTCCGGTCTCTTTCTTGGTCAACATTTATTGATTATGGGTTTATTTTTTCTGTCGCAAATTGCACGACAGTTGGTGCCATTTGCCTGATTTACGTAGGTCATCTTAAAGGAGCATTTTTCTGATGATGAAACGGTCCCTCCACTACACAAATCAGCTGCCTCATTTTCGCCGCAGGTTCCCTTTGTTCCTGTCATGTTATAAAAATCCTCAGAACCAGAAAATCTCCTCAGAGATCACGGCCGTTATTGCACGAACAATAACTGCCGTTTTGGCGCACAAAGAGAAAATAAGACTGAAACAGATCCTAATATGATGGACATCATCGTGACTGGATTCAGTTTCACTCACATGATTCCAGTGGAAAGTCAAACTAATTATCGGGTGTTCTCTGATTTGGGAATGTTCCACCTTAACGTGAGCACTGTGATACAAGGACATGTAGGACAGCGTGTCCTGCATCCAGATGCATCAGAAACTGCTGAAAAGGAAAATGTGATTCTTGACCCGTGAAGTCATGTGAAGGATATGTGTGTGTGTGTGTGTGTGTGTGTGTGTGTGTGTGTGTGTGTGTGTGTTTGAGAGAGAGAGAGGGAGAGGGAGAGAGACGGTGCTGATGCCAACGTGATAACTCTCCTCTCCAAGCTGAGCTCAGTTTCATCCTCCTCAGCTCCAGCCGGTTTAATGCCAGGTTGCCATGGTTACCTGAGTGTATCATACAAGGAAATGAAAACTGCTTTATGAAACGCTCTTGCTTAGCTGTCCTGGGGAGTGGATAGCGCTGCTGACCTACGAGTCAACCGGTGAATGAAAAAGAAACACGGAGCTGCTTCTTCAAACTTTTGACGTTCCGCTGCAACACAGAAATGTGGCGGAGATGATTACAACTGCAAACTCATTTTCATCCCCATTAGACCAACTAATTTCTGTCTCCACTTCATTAAGACTGAGTGCATGAAGAAGGTGGCTTTTATGTCGACGGTGCTCTTTACAATAATGACCTCTAGTGGTTTTTGTGAAACCAAATTCAAAAAGGAAAAGAAGTGAAAGACGTCTGGATGATAAAACATGTCAGACGTGCGGCATTTACCTCAATTCGGATCGTCCTTCTGGTGACATTCGAGTTTCTTGGATACAGAAGTTAATCTTTTAATTTATTTTTTTATTCTGAGTTTTGGTTTGATCCAAGACACAGCAGGAGTAAACAGGATGAGACGCCTGTGGGGGGATCTGTTTCTACAACCTCCCACTCAGACCCCGAGTTCCCTCTGATAAAGTTGAGTTTGTAGTCCCTGCTAAAATAATAAAAAAATAAAATAAAAAAAAAGCTCCTCAACACTTCAGCCAGGGGGGCTTTTAATGACACACTTTAAAATAAAAGTTTGTCACTAAAAGTTTTTTTTAAAAAAAAGGTCTTAATCTTGTAAAATAATTAACAATGTGAGGACTTTTTATGTATTTTTTATAAATAAGTAAATTAATAAATGAATAAACATGAACTCTGGAAAGTTGAGACTTTAGTGTGTTTAGTTAAAGCAATACTTCACCCAGAAAATGTTCTTTTTGCCTTTCAAGCGCTCACAAACGGAAGTCTTAAGCTCCAATTGTGTTTTTTCCCCTCCTGCATCACTACTTTGTCTCTCCAAAACACAGAAAGAGCCAGTCACGTATATTTAGCACAAAGCTAACGGGGATCGATGGCTAACAGCAACAAAACAGCCCTTTAGGAACTCTCATTAGCATCATCCGGTATAATCCAGGTCCTCTTTAAGCTCAGTAATCTAAGAATGCTTTGATTTGAGCCAGAATCAAACAAATTATAACACTTCTAGTGATGGGGGGGGGTGATGTATCGCTTTAAGTTATCACAGCGGCCGTCCTTTGTTGTCAATTTGATTGCATTGTGATTCTCCAAGGAATTGCTATATACTACAGTAATATAATGTTATTAAAAAAAAGAAAATATACTTTTGAATACTGAATTACCTTAAAAGTGAAAACTTCCACTTGAATCAAATTTGACTGAGTAGCTTTCACTGGTAGTGGAGCATCTATACTTTGACTCGGGCTCTGGAGGATCAATGAACATAACGTTCACCCCCTAAAAAAGAGAGTAGCAGGACTTACTCAGTACTGACGTGCATTTATTTGTTTTTGTTCATATACAGTAAATAAAAAATCCATTCAAAGGGCTAAAAAAATGTTTTCAATACTTAAATAAAAGTAGTGGTCGGTCATTTAACTGAGAGAGGTTGTAGTGGGTGGCCAAGCTGCAATAATAGACCCTGATGGAGGCCTGACCTACTTTGATTTTATGCCCAGTAAAAGCTGACCCCAAGCGGGCAGGAAAACAACCATTAGTGCCCCTGCTGGTGGATTACCAAGAAGAAATAAAAAGATCCACACGCTCTCTCAGTGCCAAATGCAAATTAAAATTACATGAATAATTAATTGCATGGTGATAATGAAAGACGGTCCTGAATTAGAGCTGGTCCGGGGTCATCAGATGAACGTTATAGTACCACTGGTATTACTTTCATTGCAGTAAAACCTCTTCCAGTTTCAACTGCTACCGTGAAAAAAATAACCCGCTCTCTTATATTGGAACGCATTCATCGCCGCCTATTGCACTTTATGACAAATAATGTAGCAAATAGTGCCGCAAAAAATGTTAGATGTAGTTTTAGATTAGACAGTTTAATTATTATAGATAACAACTTAAGCCTAGGAAGAATTTTGAAGCGTTTCCTTGTGTGAGTATTTCCACTGTGTGTTACTTCATTCCTCAAAATGTCACTACATTCCAGCTCTTTTTTACTTGTTCATATTTCCCCTGTGCTGACTCTCCCCTACATCACAATTTCTGTTTAAATATTCCATTAACATACCTGGAAGTGGAACACTGACAGCCAGTATTTAGCTGATATTATATGTTCTGCTCTTGCTTTCAGATTGTCACATGATGCTCCGAAGCCTCACATTTCAACCGACTTTTTCTCGCCGGCAACAAAGAAATCAATCTGTTTGCTCTGAAACTGTTCTTTTTCTATTTGTTGTCTTCTTTATGTCCTTTTCTGTTCCTCCATCGGGTCTGACGTCTTTGCCGGGATCTGAGTCCACCAGTAGAGGGCAACCAGCCTGAAGGAAGTCCCCGCCTGCGCTCCTATGGAGAACATGTCACCGCCTGACTGTTTGTTCCTACTGGAGAACATACTGAGCTCTGGTGAGTAACCTCCGGAACAAAGACAAAAATGCACGATAAGTTTCAGACAGAACAAATAATCATACAGACGCAAACATTATTTTGTCATTGTGAATCAGAGAGTGACCGCATCAGCAAATTCTTTCTTGTGAAATCCCCCAAAAACTTGAATTTTTGCTGATTCACACTTAGAATGAATAATGATTCATCCTTTTGGGCAGTGACTGCTTCATCATGACCAGTTCAGAAATGTCCAAACACAAACACGCAGCCCGGCTGCTCTGACCTGCTGTAAAATTTTTTAAAAAAAAAAGCCATCTTCATCCACAGTTACTAAGAATAACCACATTCATCTGGAACCAGCTAAATACTGGAACTGCTACCCCCCCCCCCCCCCCCCACACACACACACACACACGCATTCTGCACCTCGCATCTGCTCTCCCGCTTTACTCTGACAACAACAACAACTTCAGAGGAGGTCTGCCTCAGCACAAATGTGGAGTTTTTCACTCTGAAAACCTCCACAGGAACAATCATCCGAAAACTTAAAGTGTGCCAGAAGAGGAACAAAACAAAACAAAAAAAAAATCAAGAAGATGGTAAAGCAGTCGCTGCGTCTAGGGTGTCATGAGTTATCAAGTATTCTTTTATTTCAGTTGTCTTTTTTTTTTTTAACCTCTTAGTTATCAACGCTTCTCTGAAAGACTGAGAGTTGGCCCCAAGATGTGAGAAATAAATGATTGAAAATATACTGCAAATCACTCATCGTGCTGCTCTCGTGAGGTTAAAAAAAACTCCGAAAATCTGTATAAATACGTACAACATCCCATTGATTAATTACTCGTCATAACTCCTTTTATCAGCTCCCATTTTCTCTGTTTTGATTGTTTGAAAGACTTAAGATAATCAATCATAAATTAACTTAAGAATGTCTTTCATGTTATGGAGGCACTTTAGAAAAATTCCTTTTTTGGGGCAGTGAAAAATCTGAAGTTGTCAACTGGGTAAAAGAGTAAATACTAATTACTTAGAAGAACCAAAGATCGCAGGATTATTTTCTATAATTTGCATCCCGCCATGTTTCAGTTTTGGCTCTCTGACTCCGAGAGAAAAGTCTGACTTCCGTGTAATAGCATGATTAATCATATTTTCAGAAAGGAAATAAAAAGACTTACAAATCTCCTCTAAATGTTCTTTTCACAATAAAAATAACCCGTCTAACAGTAGATTTCTACATTCTTATCATGAAAATAGATTAGTTGTGTTTATACTCCAAGGACAAACAGAGAAGCAAAAGTACACCTGACCTCCTTCTCTCAGCAGCTTTGAGCATCCAGAAATATTCAAAGTTTATTTAAAAGCGAACAGATGTTGATGCTGTGTGTGTGTGTGTGTGTGTGTGTGTGTGTTTGTGTTTTTTTGCTCTTTCATAAACTTATGTTCCTCATGGTTTAATCATCTAAACCAGGTGGGAGCTTAAACTTACGCGTGCGTGGGTTTTAAGTAAATTACATGAAACAGGCTGCTACCAGCACGCCGTATTGTACGGTCTTGTTTTTACAACTGGATCTGTTTACATCCAGATCTCCCTCTCAGTGCCAAATTTGTCTCATTCCTTGCAGGAAAAACAACAATAAAATCAACTCATGGCACCAAACATAAGACAGATCACTTAAGTTTCATCTCAGTGTAACACAACGTTGTGTTTCTTCCTCTCCTTCTGTCCTTTCCTCTCACTGACGTACTTGACAACGGCGTTCCTTTACTTGAAATTTGACAATTTCTCTCTCTCTTTCTTTCTTTTTTTTTTTTTTTTTTTTAACAGTGTAAAAACAGCACCTTGGGGCCATTCCAGTCACTGACGTGCTGTGTGTTTTGTCACTAAATGACTGATGTTAGATGACTTCCATGCAGCTCTCTGAGATGTAAGTTGCGCGGCGGAGTTGGTTAAAGGAAGCGGCCGGGGGCAGTGGAGCAACGCCGTGGCAGCAGCCAGAGCAAGAAGGAATTATAACATGACTGCGAGACATGCAGATGGAGGCTTGAAAATGAGATAAACTGGAAGGATTTAAACATTGGACTGTCTCTCTCTCTCTCTCTCTCTCTCTCTCTCTCTCTCTCTCTCTCTCTCTCTCTCTCTCTCTCTCTCTCTCTCTCTCTCTCTCATCATAGCAAAAAAAAAAAAAAGGCCTGAAGCCTCACAGCAGCCCGGTGCTGGATGACTGGAAGTCTCAGCTGGAATAAGACAAGCCTCACAAAATCCATATCCGCTGAAAGAGCTATTTTATGACAGCTGGAAAAACAGAGCTGAACACTTGAGCTGGTCCACATGACTTACACAACTTCCAAAATGTGACAGATGGAGCCACACACCCAAGAGAAAGCTGTTAAATAAGTACACATTCCGACATATGGTTGCAAAAGTGTCTCTTTTAATTCACTTAGATAGTCAGACCCCTGAATAAACACGTACGGCAGCTCCTGTCTCCGTCGCTTCCTGTGTCTGTTTCTGCAAAAACTACATGTCAAGAAAAAGTCCTAGAATGAACCCTTAAACATGTACAAGATTAAAAGTCACAGCGGTTTTAAGGATCTATAAATACAGCAAAACGCCATTTATTTACACGCTTCAAATCAGTTCCTTAAATACATCAATCTCTCACAGAGAGACTTCAAAAAATTCCATCCTTAAATTATTGCGTTGTGTTGCACAATTGGTCAAAATTAAATGATGATGCAACTAAAAACACTACCAGGGTTTTTTTCCCCCCCCTGACATCATCCCATGAAGCAATTCAGCTTGTACTGGTGGTGGTTTGTTTTGTTTTTTTTGTTAGTAACGAAATATTGCGGAATGAACCAGCATCTCTAAAACAAAAGAATAAATAAACACCACATGGACGGCTTTATGATTCAGGTCGATTATTCCCGAGTACGAGAGCGTTCAAGTTAAGTGTGATATCTCGTATCCTCAGGAGTGTGTGATGTGTGTTTCATGCGACGTTTGTTGTTTTGTCTGATTACACGAAAACTACAAGGCCTGACGTTGTCAGATTGGTGGAGCGGTGCAGCGTGAGCCCAGAGCTCATTCAGTTTTTGAGGCAGATGTGTTCAACATAAAAAAGGCATTTTTTTTTTTTTGAGGGGGGGGGGGGTAGGTTCATGTGAGCCGGCCCAGCTGAGTGCTCTCTGAGTGTTTTCTTGTATTGTTCTGCTGTGGTCGTTTGCTGTTCCGTCACAAGACAAATTCCTAACAACTATGGCAACTTGACTGTTTTATCCAAGATGCCCAACAAAACAGTGAATTGATGAGGCTTAATTTTCTTTATCCGTCCTCCAACGTTTTCTTCTGCTTCTTGTTTGTCATCTGGGTTAAATTTTCATTTAAAAAAAAGCAAAAACTAAAGCTGATGGATCCAATGCTGTCCTCCAGCTTGTTTTCAAATACTTGACATGGTGTGTCACTGTGCATCTTTGTGCAGTAAAAATGTCATGATGTAGTCATAGTTAATGAACTGCAACCCTGCTGAAGAGTCTGTTGCTGTTGTTTTTTCCTCTTCACTGACTCTCCGCTGTGTCACGCATGGAGATGCTGGCCTCCAGCTTCCTCTGCCTCTTGTGCCTCCACAGCAGGACGGCCAGCGAGAGGAGCAGCAGGAGGCCCAGAGCCCCCCCGATGAGTCCTGCTGTGAGAGGCAGGTTGTTGTCTCGAGGCTGGTACATCATGCATGACCCGTCACTCGCGCCGGCATTATTTACAGCGATCACGCAAACCTCTGTGATGGGCTCTATGTCGCCCACTCCTCCTCTCCTTCGTTTGCTGCTAAACCTCTGCCACTCTTTCCCTCCAACTGTCACAATGTAAGCTTTGACGTAAGAATAGGGAGCACACCAGTGAATTACGACCTCCGAGCCGTTCCAGGACACTGTTTTCAGGTGAGGAGGTTCTGGAGCATCGAGAGATAAAGTGGAGCCGGGACACGAGCAGCCAGTGAAGACTCCTAACTGTTGACAGGAAGGCTCATTGTCAAGACAGGGGTCGTAGTTACACCGTTTAGAGGGTCCGTTTGATTTGTTGGGTGGGACAGTGGTGACTGGGTCCTCAGAGTCATAGTAATCGTCTGAGGGAAGCACCTGGGTGTCAGGCGTGAACCCACGTGGTCTGAGAAGTCGTACGGTATCCGTCCCTGTGGCTCTTGAGCTTGTGGGAGGGAGGCCT
Organism: Aulostomus chinensis; assembly: GCF_037954235.1. Taxonomy (NCBI): domain Eukaryota; kingdom Metazoa; phylum Chordata; class Actinopteri; order Syngnathiformes; family Aulostomidae; genus Aulostomus; species Aulostomus chinensis. The sequence goes on along the minus strand of NC_141334.1, from coordinate 14,105,792 downwards.
CCGATGAGAAGCAGGCAAGTGATCATCAGGGGGAAAGGAAGGTCCCTGCTGGCAGCCATCGCTCTGTCTGGAGATCATACACAAGTAGAATTCCATCAGTGTTTGGGAAATTAGATTTCTGGATGGGACTGAAAAGTATCAGCCCAGTGGGTTTGCGGCTGTAAGCACATATAAAGTATTTCTGTCTGCCTGACTGAGAGCAGACATATTATTCCCTTGCTTCTGCCTCTTTGGGGTTCTAATACTGCGGAGGCTCTTGCGAATAAGACAAATAGCTCACGTGAGCCTGGTTTCGCTCTTGATTAAGTAAATGACAAAAAATGCGAATGCTTAATTTGCTCAAATGTATAATTCTATGGGGCTTTTGTCAATGATTTGCACCCTCTTGTACACACACAGCTACAAGGAATAATCCTCATTGATTCAGATTTGGACCTACTTCTCTCTAATTCAACATTCCAGGCAGCGTTGCACAACAAGTTCAGATGGCTACACACCCACGGTACAGTGCAACCCTCTCAGCTGGATCCAGTTACAGGAAAGCTGCCAGTGTTATTTCCACAAGAATCCACACAAGCATACCTGAACTGTTCTCTGTGCTGTAAATACGCTCGGCGCTAAGAATTAAACCCATTCAAAAAAAGAACATCTCCTGTGGTCAGTTTGTGTTTAATTGTACAGAGAACAGAGCAGGAGCTTCCATGAATGCCAGTTTGTACGTTGAGCTCTGGTGTGAAATGTTGGAAGTGGTGAACTTACCCGCTTGTTTTCAGAAGTTTGTTAATCTTTCAGTCTTCTTTCTTCCACTTGTTCCCTCTCTTGCCTCTCTCTCTCTCTCTGCTTTTATATACGTCTCCTCTCCTTCCTTCTGCCCTCCCACAAATCCCCCCTTCTCTCTTATTCCAGACCCGTCTGCACCAGCCACACCTCTCCCCTTGTTCAGTGTTTTAGTCTTGACTGAGCGGTGACTATGCGTGCTATTAGTGGTCTGCTCCCGGGTTCATCACCGTTGTTTCATATCAGATGCAGTGAACCACGTGTTGAATTCCTTTTCAGGTTTTTCAGAGTGCGTCTCACTTGTTAATGAGCTCTTGTTTTCCTTTTAGGGGTGACAGGAATTGAGGAGGACAGTGAGAACGCTCTGTGTGGAGGTTTTTTGATTCACTTGAATGTGTCATCTGGGATAATGACCAGCGGCTCCAGACAGCGTCCCTCCTTCTCATTCACCCCTCACCTAAATAAAATGTATGACTTTGTTTGAAACATCGCAGCCATGCTGAAATTGTTTTGCAGCTGCTCACCAAATGCCAGAAACAAACCTGACTGGACTTGCAGGAGCAGTGATGCTAAGGGTACAAAAAGGTCAAATAACAAGAGGTGGCAGCTACTTTTGTTGATATCACCGAGTATCAGATTGCGTTGTGTTGTTGTGAAACTGCTTTGAGAGGAGAGAAAAAAATGTGCTGAAATATAGATCCATAAAGTTGAAACAGATAAATTAAGTTAGAACAGGACGCACAACGGCGGAGAAGATTGTGTGTTTGTGGCGTTTGTCTGTTTCCAGGATTGTACAAAAAAAAAACAACCAAACCCCGTTATGATGCTGTTTTTCATCAAACTTATTTGAACGGTGTGAGATGGAAGGAGCCTTGACATTTTAGGGCCGATCTGTTCAACGTGGCAAACTAGGATACAGCTGTGTTTGGTTTGTATTTGTAGTTGAGTTCAGATGCCTTAGAGCCCAGAATCCTAGTGGATTTCTGAGATATCAGGTAAATGAGAAAGACGACAACAACAACAACAACAACAACAACAAAACAGCTATAAAACTTTTTTGAGTGTGTGAATATGCTAAGGAGCCAAAAAGTTATTTTCATTTTGTCAAAGTTGATTTTCAACTGTATTATTTATCAGATCCAAAGTATCATTGTCATTCGTTGCTCCATTTTCAGCCCGAGTTGAGACCAATTTTAAGGAAAAGTAAAATCTCTCTCTGTACCACTAAACATCTGCCAACCCATATCCAGGAAGAAAGGCTACGATGTTGACGTGACCTGCGTGTCAACTTACCTGATTGCTTCCATACTCTGATTTCGAGCTCAGATTGAACAACTACAACTCCCTGCGCCGGAGAAACTCACTCTAAAGTTGAGCTGAGCTCAGTCAAAGTCTATAAACTCAACACATGTAGTCAATTTAGATTCTGAACATAACCAGCTGAGCATCACACTCCCGCCATGTGCAAATTTATGATGGCTGTCCTTGGTGTGTTCCTTCAGAACACATGTTGGCTGGAGTAAAATCCTCCATGTATCCCCGAAGATAAAGCACTCGTTTTCTTTCTTTCTGAAATCATTATTGTACATTTATCTGCTACTGACTTCTTCTCTGTGCCTGTTTCTGTGGGAGAGAGAGTGTGTTTTGGGTCCAAGCACATACAGGAAAGAGTGTGGGTGTGTAAGTGTGAAAATGATGCATACATTTGCATGTAGGTATGTGTGTGCGTGTGCGTGTGCGTTGTGTGTGTGTGTGTGTGTGTGTGTGTGTGTGTGTGTGTGGTGGTTGTTTTTTTTTGTATTGTGCAATCGCAATATCTGAAAAAAAACGATATATTTTAAGACTAAGAAGTGATACACAGACTTATAATTAAACAAGGTTAGATATGAATTAACGAGTGATTTAGACAGAAAGGTGAAGCCTCTGACTACTAATAGAGATGTTAACCTCTAGAAGGGTCGGTTCCGTAATCCTGTCGCTCTTTCTGCCGAAACCACGTCAGTTTTTCCCGGAGCAACATGTCTGGCAGGGAGGGGTCTGCTCTCTTCATTACTAACAAACCGGAGAGGCTGAATTATCTTCCAAAGAAACTTTAGGTTCCATGAAGCAAGATCCAAAGAGCATTACTCATTAACATTGTCACACTGGTGACCAGAAAAATCCTGGTGTGTCTGGGTAGCCATTCATTTTTCTCTATATAAATGTAATTCAGACACACAGATGATTATTGTTGTTTATTGGCCTTATTTATGGCCCACTGACCCCCCCTGAAGGTTAACTTAGAGTCAAAAAGTCTTCCTTAGATTCCTTCCTGTAGATTTGACATGCTGGCGTTATTATCCCCTTGTTCATTTTCATCTTCGGCTTACTTTGTATTAGATACATCCAGAAATGAGAGAGAGAGAGAGAGAGACACACACACACACACACACACACACACACACACACACACACACACACACACACACACACTTTAAATAATCATGTTATAATAATGAATGACAGCAGAGTGATAATTCAATGAGAAGAGACATTCGATTAATGTCAAGTTCTCGTGTTTGTGAGCGGCCTGTCAAAATGATTCATGCAGCCTCAGTACCACCTCATAAAAACCGGCTTATAGCGCCCCCCAGAGACTAAACGAGGAACAAACATTTGGCTGCTCCAGAGAGTCAAATTTGGATATTACACAGACCACTGGCTGGGTCTATTTCACTTCAGTTACACAACAGGGTGTTAGAGACAATTCACGTTCATGATGGATTGCTGTACTGGGAGCGGTTCTCCTGGGTAGTATCATGCGTTTGGTCCCAAATAAAAACAGCTTAATGAGGCAGCAGCAGACTGGTTTCTTCTCCATCTTTTTCAGATTGTCTTGATTTACATCCTGTCAATGATCTTCACAAACTTTTAGTTTTAACCCAAGATGCACAATTTTAGATCAAATAGTAAATTACAGTCTTCTCCTCAAATGGCTGCTGCATGGTCCTGAATTTGGATTGTAATTGCGCCTGATTTATGACTTACAGGCTAATTGAAAGCCTGATTGCTCATTCAGGGACTAAAGTCCTGGCTCTTTTGATGAATAGAATAGAAAAAAATAGAAATACACTTGCCTTTGCACCATTATGATTATTAATTGTAACCTTATATTGTGCAAATACGCGCTCTACATTTTCATTGCATGACATTCTTATTACTGATCATTTTATATTCTATATGTACATTTTCCACCACTAGCTTAAAACCCTGTCCCATAGACTAAGGTAAACTAATTGAATATATTGCAAAAAGAGTTTATAAAAATGAATATCAATTTGTTAGTGTTTCTCAACTGTGCCAGCTGAGGATGAAAATTTGAACACATAATTACAGAAACGTAACAGCCTCTCTCACATCCCCTGAATGTAGACGCTAATGAATGGACTCATTTTTATACTACCCCTTTCTACCTTAGCAGCACACACACACACACACACACACACACACACACACACACACACACACACACACACACACACACACACACACACACACACACACACACTGATAGTGGAGGCTGCCATGCAGGGTGCCACCCTACTCATCAGGAGCAATTAGGGGTTCAGCATCTTGCTAAAGGACACTTGGACATGGTCATCGGGTGAAATGAGTATCGAACCAACGACCGTTTGGTTGTTAGATGGTTACTCTACCTCAGAGCCATGCCTCCCATAGTAGTAGCATAGCAAACATGAATTGTTGTTCACTTCTGGATAGGAGGAAAATAAGTGTTTATAACCCATCTAATAAGCAATTTCTATTTTGAAAACACCTGTTTAAGTTCCTCTCCTGTCAAAATTATGCTATTTGTTTCATCAATGTTTGTGTAGAGTTTCTGTGCTTCTTGAAAAAAAAATTGATTTTAGGAGGAACATTTCTCTAGGTGATTTTTGACATCATAAAATGTTTCAGGGTAAATCCCAGTCTAATATCCTCTCACTGTAAATGAGTATTATTTTCTGCCCTGACTACTGACTGCTGGTGTGACTTAATCTTTCGAACAAGGTGCAACACTTTTACTCATTTGTTGTTGTATTTTTTTTATTTTATAAATTAAGTGTTTGAAAACATTAATCATTTTGTGATTTTAAACCTGTGGAGGGCAATATTCCTTGGAATGTAACTGATGTGGCATGAAGCCTCCAGTGCACAAACAGTGAGATTTGACGTTACAGATAGCGATATTGCTTATCGACAGTAATATGCGTTTATATTTGAAGTATTCTGAATGGGAATACTTTTAATACATGTGTGGAAAAGGAAAACTTTGAAAATCCCTTCCAGTCAAATACAGGGGTACAAAACCCCTGAAACGGCTTCTGACGTCATATCCGTGCGACGGGCCCAAGTGTACAGTAGACTACAGTGCAATCCTGGAGAGTGAAGCTGCAGATGGGTGAGTCGATGCTGAGGGCCATGTTATCTACGTCAAACAATAAAATCTTACGGACTTAAGGCACCAAGTTAAATGCCACCAACTCATATCTGCCGGAGACAAGCCGTGTTTTGGAGGAACGCGTCTTCAACGGACGCGCGTTGTTAATTTAAGCTAGCAGGCTGTTAGCTAGCGGAGCCAGGCCCCGTTAGAGTTAAATACATTGTTTGTTTTTTTATAAGCGACGTCAGTCAGCTTATGAAGCAAATGCATCTGGCGAAACTGGACTCTGACCAAACCTATAAATTATTCCAATTTGTTTCCATTTATCAGCGTTTAAATATCACGTTAACGTAGCTGTCCAACTGAGTCAAAGCTCGCCGACAACAGTAACAGCATGACGTCCCGGCGGGCAGGCTACACTGCTAGCATGGATTCCCCTCCACCCAACAGCAGCAGTAGCAGTAGCAGCTCCGTCCACAGTGGGAATCGCAAACAAAGTATCATCAACATTCCCGACAGGACCGGGGGAGAGTCCTGCTATGACCGTAAAACAAACAAGGCTTTATACGGAGCTTCACATGGCAGCATGACCGTCACCTCCCTCAAGTCTAGGCTTGCCCCGACCATCCAAACCGCCATGTCTGCAGCTGTTGACACTCTCCTGGGCGAAGTGGTGTTGGTGCTCAATGAAACCCAGCAAGAGTTGTTGCACAAGGAACAAGAGAACGAAAGACTCAAAGTTCGCCTGGAGGTGTCTGAGAGGGAGTTGAAGACTTTACAGGAGTGTTTGTGTAGTGCTCAGAAGCTCATAGACCAGCTTCAGATCTCCTACAGTGGCCCCCAGACCATTAGTCAGTCGGTGTTTGCCCCGTCACTGTCTTCCATGGGTTCAATGACTTCAGGCTTGGAGCGGGACCATCAGAACCCTCGGAATGTGAATGGAGCTGGGGTTGACTTGGGTCTCAGTAGCTCTGTGGATGAATCGCTTCACGGGTTTGAGCCGAGGGATGACTACAAAATGTGCCAGCTGTCTATCCAGCCAGATGGCTCAGTGACCAACCACACTTTGGACTCCTTCACCTCTGACACATCGCACATGTGCTCTGATACTAGCAGACCAGGTAAATACTGTGTGTTTTCTTCAGAAAAAAAGAATGGAGTCAATATAAATGTATTTTTCAATGGATTTACTTTTCATATTTGAACTCTTTGTGATTTGCCTGTAGATGAGAGGCAGTCGCAGGGATCAGGTGGAGCATCCAGGTTTGAGATTAAAGAGGAGCAGGGACCAGCATCCGCCTCCAGCCAGACCACCAGGAAGGAGCCTGGGTTGCGAAATGACAACCGGGTGGGTGATGGAGAGCAGTCGTCCCACAGCGTGGGTGACCTCGGCTACGTTCAAGTAGGAGATGAGGGGAGTTCCCAGCGTTCCTTTACTCACCCACTGCGTCACCAAAGACTTGTTCGAGAATGCACCAGTGCCTTGCAACAGGGTGCACTTGATGGACCAAAACCGCTGGCTAGGACTTCTGGAGCTGGGAGAGGAGCTGGTGTTTCACCAGGCAGAGCAGAGGATTCAGCGGGACCTTCGGCCACTGACACCGCAGGGGAACCCTCCGGAGATCGGCCCCACCACTGCTTAGAATGCGGAAAGACTTTCCGTCTGATTTCCAGCCTGAAGAAGCATATCCGCATCCACACTGGAGAGAAGCCCTATCCTTGTGGTGTCTGTGGCCGCCGTTTCCGTGAGTCAGGGGCCCTCAAGACTCACCTTCGCATTCACACAGGTGAGAAACCATACTCTTGCTCCGAGTGCGGTAACTGCTTCAGACACTTGGACGGTTTGCGCAAACACAGACGCACACACACGGGAGAGAAACCATACGTGTGTGCGATCTGTGGGAAACGTCTGAGTCGCCTGCAGCACCTCAAACACCACCAGCTCATCCACACCGGCGAGAGGCCGTGTTGCTGCCCCTTCTGCAACCGCAGCTTCAAGGAGCCTGCGGCGCTGCGCAAGCACATCCGCACACACCGTGAAGAAGGAGGTCACATGGGACTAGGTGCCAGCGATGACACAGACCCCGACGCCATTGATGACATTAACAACCTTCACCCTGCGGCTCCGTCCCCCCAGATGAGGTTTGGAGAGTGGGGGCCAGAGGAGGAGGACAGCTCAGTGGTGGACTGTGTGTAAAGATGTTTGAGCCTGTCTTCTCAACGAAGAGGAAACATGAGAAAAGGTGTTTATGTAGTTTGTTAACACGATGAAGGTCATAAGGCTTCATATAACCACAAGCCTGGAGTTTGACTTTGATTGTGACATTTTCATGTTTGACATTCATGTAAAAAACGACTTCTAAAACATTCGCTGGACGTTCAAACAAGCTGCAGCCGCAGTGTGCGGGTTGTTCTTGGCACAGGAAGTTGCTAATTTGTCAGCTTCTCCGCAGTAATTTGGCAAAAAAATATGGCAGAAGTGAACAGGAGCCAACTCTTACCTCAAATATATACAAGTGCCTGGAACACTCCCGCCGCCGCCACCGCCGCTGCTGCTGGTGAAGCTAATTCCCATCTGGATTTTAGTTTGGACAAACTGTTACGACTCTGGTCATGAGTTTCTGTACACACATTAGCCGTGGATGACATTTACCGTTGAAGTAGTTCCAGCTACTAATGCAGCATGCTGTTAGCCAACAAGCTGAGACGCCCAGGCTGACATGGAACCCTCAGATTGGTTCGTGCTTCACGCGACGCCTAGCATCTTTAGTGTTGACGATGGCAAGAACACAGTTGGAACAGCCATGAAGATGAAATAGGAGAGTAAATGGGGAAGAATTGAAAGATCTGGCTGGTTGTTTTTCCTCAGTATTCGTCTTTTTGCAAGGATCTTTTGAGCTTCATCATCAATCCTCCTCAACTGTCTCCATGAATTTCCACTAGTACCAAATGACCATGACAAGACCATTAACCACCTGCTTCACTGATGTCGCTCACTGGCTAAAAAAACTAAAATATCATTTGGTGTTTGTTTTTTGTGAAGCACGAATCAGTTTGCGGGGATGCAACAAGAGCAGAATTATACAAAGCATCTGTTTGCAAGCTCAAAAAACGCATCAGCTGATGTAATCCAATCAATAACCCACAAACAAAACCACTGGTGGCATCACCCCACAGTGACTGAGACGCTCAGTCACAACAAACCAGAAGTGTTTTAGTTTGTTTTTAGCTGGAATCAAAGTTTTTCTGAATTACAGAGCAGGAAGACGTTGACTAGACCGGATGATCCATTCGAGCGTTTGTAAACAGAGGTTTTGCTCTTGTTAGTCGTTGGTTTCACCGACATCAAGCTGATGTCACCAAGAAGTCGTACTGTTTTGGTTGAAATATCACTTTGACTCATATTCACACTGCAGAACCCTCACCATCTGATGGTGCTGTCACGTGAGTTTATCAACGCTATTTTTCTCGTTTTTTTTTTTTTTTGTTCACCAACGTGGAATAAGAGGAGGCAGCCGGCACCGGCGTGCACACCGATGAACGAAGTAATACCGTTTTCATATTTCTCCTGACATGTTACCACCTCTGTATTTAGAACCACATCTTAAGACTCCATTTTTGTTATTCAAGCTGCTGCTGTGAGTCTAAGAAAGCTTTTTTTTTTTTCTTTCTTCTTCTTCTTCATTTCCTGGACTGGTATCATCATCTTGTCTTCAGACAGTTAACAGCGTTTCCTCGCAGACAGACTTTGGTGCTTGCATGTGGCCGTCTCTGTAAATAAGAATGTAGTTGTAGCCATTTTAGCTGGTTTAATAAGGGTTAATATTTGTGGAAAAGTTCATCCGCTACAATGCATTTTTGTTTTTGTTTTTGGGAAGAAGCAACATGCTTTACAAAATATCAGTATGCTAAGATGCTTTGTAAATAACTATAATCTTATGAAACAACTCCCTGATGTTCTGCTGTGACATGACCGATGCAGCTCATCATGTCATTCTCCATGTATCCTACTATTAACGGTCCACATATCTATTCTATGTACATTTTACATTCGAAGCACTCAAGATGTGAAGTATTCGTCACTGTGTAGCCAGTGCAGAGGTTAGTCGTTGCCCCCCCCCCCACCCCCAACCCCCCAACCCCCATAACCCTATTTGCTTTTTTTCTGTTTTTTTTGGGGGGGGGGGGGTGGATTACAATCAAAGAGGCCTTTGCATGTAGGTGGAAACTCAATGGTAAATGTGAAGTTAATTAACTTTTTTTTTTTGTTGTTGTTGTTTTTACCGCTTTAGAGTTCAAAATGTACCTTCACATTCCATTCACCCCTCTGTAAATGTTCCATATTAAAGGCCCTTGTTTCTACTTCTGTTTCCTTGACTCTATCAAGTTGAAGAGGTTCCTGTGAAATAAGGATCCCTTTGAATTTGTGCAGTTATTTTGGGCTGTTGTTGTTTGTTTGTTTGTTTGTTTGTTTGCTCAAACTGAAACACGATTGAGAGATTTTTTTCAAGACCAAATTTAAAACTGGAGTACAAGAAATGTTGTAACACAATAATTTTCCCGCAGATCCTGATTTAATACCATTGGTTTGGGTAATACAGAGCAATGCTCCCGTTATTGTGTCAAAACAAAAATGACGTACACTTAATTTTATAATAATGACGTACATAATCGGTTTGATGCATATAGTTAATTTATGCAACTTCATGTAGATTATTATTAAACAAACATACAAAGGAATGGATGTATATTTTTATTTGACAGTCATAAAAAAGTACAAAAACTCAACCGGCCCTCAGAACTACAAATGAACTCTATCGATACAGTACTTTTCTACTTTTTATGGCACTCTAAACACTTAACAATATGACCTCATTCTCACACACACACACATACACACACACACACACACGCACGCTGATGATGGGGGCAGCTGAGCAAACTGTTTACCTACTCGTTAGTAATAATAGGGAGTTCACTTTCTTGCTCAAGGGCACTTCGACACGTCGTTGTAAACACACGTCAGTGTTTTATCAGTGGGATTTTCTTGTCAAACATTGCAAAATTGAGGTAATTTAATCCACAACTTCCCATGTTGGTCACTGTTTCTTCCTGTGGTGAATTCCTAACTTTTGTCAGAAGTAACTGGGAAGTGGCAGGTTCCCATTTTTGAGCTAAAAAAGAACTTTGTATCAAAGCGGAGCATGTATAATCAACGATGCAGAGCCTTCATTTTCGGCAGTATCTGAGATATTTCTGATCCTGTTATTGAAATCAGAACAACTTTGTGGGAGGAGATAATAAAACCTCCCTGGAGAGGAACTTAGCTTCCATGCTGACTGAAACCTTGCTGTGGACACACCCGGAGTCTTAAATAACACCTTACTGTTGTCTCCATGCCCAGTAATGACTAGTTGAAATAGTCTGGTATGATTAGAAGCTTTAACAGGTCCGAAACACACACACACACACACACACACACAGATAGATGTCACAGATATGTATCTGATACATCAAAGTTTCATCTGAGTTGCACATTGAGGATTAATCTGTTAGGCAGGAGATTCAATGTCCTGAAGTTAAACACAAGACAGCAATGTTCAGAGGATCATCATAGTGTAAGGTCCTGACAAGGTGCTACAAAACACACACACACACACACTAAGAGACCTAAAATAACTGAATGACGATATCATTCTAAGATAAGGTCACCCACCCACCCACACACACCCGCACACACCCACACACATGCAGGGTTCAGAATGGACTGGACTTCATTGATGCACCTGCTGGAGATGCAGTGGATGTCATGAGTGTGTTTGCCTGCTGCTCTTATGTGCAGTATTTAGTATTTTCAATCTGCAGGATGTCAAATAGAAACTGGATACATCTTTGCAACACTGATGCAGAACGTCAAGCACCGAGAGGGGGCTGTCACCAGAGGAGGGTTACATTTGAATACTTTCAATAAACATTGTTTTTTTACACTACAGTGCATTTTTTTTTCATCAGGACATAGTTTACACTTTAACAGAAAGACATTAACAGGCATTTTGCTCACTCAAACAACAACAACAAATATAAAACTTGTCAGCTTCTATCAGAACAAGGCCTTAGATCATCTGAGCTATAAAGAATAGAAGTTCCTTTGTTGTTCCCTCTTGAGAACAAGAGAACGTCGTCTCACCCGTCTCATCATGGCATTCGTATTTGTAGTAAATGTAACAACCACCGAAACAATTTCATAGATGCATGTTTTAGCAGTTTTATATTAGCTATTTATGTTATAAAGTCACAAATAAAATACATGACCTCATCATTGGGAATCCTGCAAACTAAATACATCCTTCTGTCCACTTCCAAAGCAAACGTGTTCACAACAAGAAACACTCGTCATTCTGGTGAGCACTGCCACATTTGGCCAGAGGGGGGCACCAGAGTCAACTTAAACAGAAAGCTCAAAGAAGCTGCTTTAAGTGACGATTCAGATGCAAAGCTTTACTCGTGATGGGTTATTTTTATATTGTATAATTGCCCTTTTTTTTGGAAGAACGAGGTTCATACTAAGATAGGCAAGATCCCTCTCTTTCTTTTAATGTGTTTTTCTATAGGTTTTGAAACATTCTGTAGTCTATTTATAAAAATGGTCTTATGTAAGGAGGAGAGGTTCAAATGTAATATAAACAACTGCTCTTAACAACTGCTTTGCTATTTTAAGCAGATCTGCCCCCAATTTGATGGCTCCCTCCTTTGCTAAACCCTCCCCCAAGTTTCACATAAAACTTACCTGGTAAGTTTTTGCACAATCCTGCTAAAAGCCAGACAGACAAATGATAATACTCTGGGATGGTTTATATATGACCTACATGTATTTGCATTGTGTGTGTGTGTGTGTGTGTGTGTGTGTGTGTGTGTGTGTGTGTGTGTGTGTGTGTGTGTGTGTGTGTCTTGGCAGCTGATGATGGCGTGACGGCGAGCAGCACAGGCAAAGAGAAATGTGAGAGCAGCCTGTGAACTCTCTGTAGGGCCATGCAGTCATTTCCTCAGCGACTGAAAGTAAACACTTAGTTTTTTGGAGAGGAAGTGACTCAACTCTCTCTCTCTCTCTTTCCCTTTCTCTTTGTTTCTCTCTCACTTTCCCTTTTGGTCGTGTGACCTCAAATACTGGCTGTCTTCGGGATCCCTCCGGCAGGGCAATTAGTTCCAAACAGGAGCAAAGTCAGGTTTTGTGGTTGCGATTGTGGACCAGCATTTTTCAGTGAGTCTAGACTCAAGACCTGACTTTTATAAAAAGCCAGATTTCAGACTAGTTTTTAACCTTTGTTTTAATTTATTAAACTTTAGTTTAAGAACGCCTATTTTAATGTATTCTGTGGTGTATTTGTTCTTCATCATGTTGACCTATGGTCTGTAGAATACGATGTAGCAATGATGCTAGCCTACTACTGCATTATGGGTAATGGATGCCCTTCGAAATAAAGGCACAGGATCAGAAATTCTTTTTAACTTTTTCCCTCATTTTCTTTCCAAGCAAATTTTCACAACCTGCTCGAGATGATGTCAGTGTAGCTCTCTTCCTTTTTTTGACATGTTATACAGTTGTGTAATACTAAGAGAGTCCAACAACAGGAGCAGTCAGTGCACACGTGCAACTCTGTAACACTTTAAGACGCTGGTGAGAGATGTTTTCAGATGAGGTGGCCGCCTCTCATGCTGTGGTCACGGGTTCAAGGCCAGTGATGGGCGGGGGGTTTGGCGACATGTTGCAGGTTACATTTGGGCAAAATATCTATTCATCTGTTTTCTTCCCCTTATCCTGTTAAGGGTTGTAGGGGGGCTGGAGCCTATCCCAGGGTCAGCGGGCGAGAGGCGGGGTTCACCCTGGACAGGTCACCAGTCCATCACAGGACCAACACATAGAGACAGACAACCATTCACGCTCACAGTCACACCTACGGTCAATTTAGAGTATCAATCAGCCTCGTCCCCTCTTGATGTCTTTGGACTGTGGGAGGAAGCTGGAGTACCAGAGAGAACCCACACAGGAACAGGGAGAACATGCAGACTCCACACAGGAAGAACCATTACCCGAGCCGGGACTCGAACCGGAATCTTCTTGCTGTGAGGCGACAGTGCTGACCACTGCACCACTGTGCCGCCCCATTTGTGCAAACCCCGGCAAACAAAAGCTCAAGCTAAACACCAAACATTTGTGTACTTCTCAGTAGAACATGCAATATGGTACAACAGTAGTGGTTAAGGTACAAAGGTACATGGTCATGGAAAATCATGATTTGAGTTGAAATACCAATAAATAAATAACGAAAGCTCATGACAGGATGTCACGGAAATCGTCTGGTTTTGTCACCAAAAACACGGCTGCAAACATGACGTTTTGCTCCTGCCTGGTTCACAGTTACACGGGTTACATATGAATTAAGAGAAAAAACTTCAACAAACAGAATAAAAACAGCAGGCAAGGACATAACAAGGAAGAGGAGTCACAGAAACATGTTGCTGATTGACTAGAACAGAGTCGTGTATCACAGTCCAGGCCAGTGTGTTCGTCTCCCATTTACAGAACCAACACTTCTATTTTTCTTATGGCTCAGGGGTTGCAAGGACATTTTCACAAAACAACACAAAAAAAGCTTGGATTAGAATCGCTGACTCGGAGTAGTTTTAAGGTGCTGGGGATTGTATTTTTAAAATTTTTTTCTGTCACTTTATTATCTTTTATACTGTATTTCATTAGTGCTGTACTGCTTAGTAGTGAAAATATTTCTGACATTTTACTCCATCAAATTCATTAGATTTCTTAGGCGTGATTCACTGTGAGAGGAAAACAGGCTTTTACTTTGTAAATCTGCGCATGGCTTTCACTGCTTTTATTTCTCATCTCTTATTTCTGTTGAGATTTTGTTTTGTTGTTGTAGTGAAATTACTTGACTACCAGGAAATATGAAGCAATGGCATCATGTTGGAATTAAGTAATGATCTTATATCAGGGGAATAGAAAGTATTTTTTGTTACCATGGCGAAGCAGTTTTGCCACAGAATTTAAAAAAGAAGCATTTTTTAACCGAATTCTGAATGGTCAGCTCTTCTCAAATCTCCGCACATCTGAGGGGAATCTCAGCTTGAAGACGTCTATGCTGATTTGAAATTGCAGTGCCTTGTCTTCATGTGATGTACAGCAGCATGGTGTATAGTAAGTGTGTCTAGTGCCGTCCAGTGGACACAGGAAGTGATGTTGGCGCCACAGTCAAAGCCTTAGTCTGCTCCGCAATGCCAAATCCAAAATCTATCAGTCACTCTCTCTCTCTAAATAACAGCTACACAGTCGGATGTGCGAGGGGGCCCCTTCGTCACTGCTTGGGTCTTTAATTGGGGCCAAAACCAGGTACCAAACGTCCCCCTAGTAGAGGTGTGAGCTGTCTGGGTGCTTTCCTAGTTCCTGATGTTGACCTGTCTCCGACTGTGATGACCCGTGTGCAATATCAGAGAATGACTCATCTGGAACATGGAAGACATGAAAGCCTTGCTGGAGAGTCAGCAATGACTGATATTCTAGTGGTGCATGTGTTCATCACTCAGTCACTGGCTCATATTGTCAGACATCTGAAGCTGCCAGCAAACACAAAGGTGTATGATGTCAGTATAGTCTTTATTTGCAGAGTGACGTGCACAGCTGTGGGGCTGCAGCAGGACTTGTGGAGTGGAGCAGGCAGGAGAAGGGTGGAAAGGAGGGGGTGTTAGGAGGAATAACCAACAAGGAAACCACTCTCAGCTTTGCTCCTGCACCGCCTGCCTGGCATCCAGCCAGGTTCCTCCGGAGAGGGTTGGCTCACCCCTTCTCCTCTCCTCCCTTCTTTCTCTCCCAAACCCACATACGCACTCTCTCAGAAAGCAACAAGCGAGAAGAAGGAAAAGCGACGAAAGCGGGGAGAACTTATAAGAACAAGGGCGACAAGAAACTTCCAAAGATGCCAAACGCTTGGGTTTTGCAGATGGATCACTCAGGAACGCCAGGGAAGTGATTTTGTATTCCTTGAGGAGAAAACACACGGAGGGAGGACGCGCGTATTTTCGCATGAGACGTCCAAACCTGCCTCGGTTAACAAAGCAGGCGTCTCTGAGCTGCTGAGTGAATGTCCCCTGGTGTCCGCGGAGGGCCGTGAAGGATGCCAGGATGCCCCCTCTGATCTCCCATCTGCTTCTCATCTGGCTCAGCGTCCACAGGCTGGTGTGGTGCACGGAGCGCTCCTCCACACGGGAGCGCTTCAAGGTGGTCATCGCTCCTCTCATCTGCAAGCGGATCTGTCTGAAGGGCCAGTGTCAAGATACCTGCGAGCAGGGCAACAACACCACGCTGATCGCGGAGAACGGACAGGCGGCCGACACGCTCATCGGTCAGGGCTTCAGGGTCGGTGAGTGGCGCTGCGAGGCTGCGACAATGCCGGAGCTTTAGCGAGGATCGACTTAGGCCGCTGCCGTTAAATAATAGTGCTGCTCCGACCTCTGGCTTTATGGGCTTCCCCCTCGATCAAGCCTCCGGGGAAGGGAGGGGGGCCCCTTATAAATGGACTGTTTGTAGAGGTATCCGTAAATATCACACTGTGAAAAAAAGTTAAATATTATGACAATTAGGAAACCTTTAACCCTTTTTCCACATTAACCGCATGGTAGTAATGTGTTTTGGAGATTATCCTGGAAAATTGTGAATTGGGGGAAAAGATCACTATGAAACTCCATCAAGTTTAACAAATCGTTATGACCAACCCAAATTGTATTTTGATAACAAACAGGGTTGTAACTAATTACTCTTCTGCGGGTTCTTATGACCATAATCAAAGCGCCGTGTTCAAATACCTTCTTTTACGCATCCAACAATCCAAAGCCTGAAAAACTCTTCATTTTCTGTCATAATAGAACAAAACTTACAAAAAAAAAACTTAACAAAACTGACAACCCTTACAGTTAAAAGTCTTGAATCAGTAAATGCTTGCCATTTTGTTGTGTTGAAAAAACAAAACCCTGAAAAGATCCATAGGTTATCACAAGATTTGATCATCATTAATCTTGCAGCTCGAACAATAATAATAATAAAAAAGCATTTGCGTTATAGGTATTAAGAACTTTTATGAACTTGAACTTTTTGAAATGTACAGTGGACTACAATCGCCACCTGAAATCACAACGAACAAGTTGAATTTAGAAATTGGCTGGTTTATCCCTTGGGGAAAAAAAAAGCATTAAACTACCACCCCCCCCCCCCCCAAAAAAAAAATCTCCTGGGGTTGTTACAAGCTCAACCACGATAATCAAGGATATCAGATTCATAGACATTAGGCCGTGATAATCACCATGAACTGCAGTCCTTTAGCTTTATGTCAAGTGGGTAGAACATTAGGTGAAGTGGGTTTACCCTCCTTTACAACACTGGAAAATCTTCCCATATTACACTTTAATTACTGAGACTCATTACATAGCGCATAAATGTACTCTTAGATCTATGCTTTCCCCCTTGACTCCAGACTGGCATGAGTGCAGCCTTTCTGCTCTGTATCAGATCAGCTGTGGTAAAACCCGGAGCCTTGCAGTCTACATCAACCCAGAACTGGATCTCACTGGTCCTTCTTTTCTCTTAGAAAATAAGATACTCAAGAAGGAAAAAGAGGGCGGCGTTGTTGGGGTTTTTTTTCCGGAATGATCAACATTAATAAAGTTCTAACCTGATAATGGAGTTGATTCAGCAACATCTCTGTGGCGGACGGTGCACTTTTTTTTTTTTTTTTTTGGTCATAAATGATAGTCCAGGATCAGCAAATGTAAAGAAATGACAACTTTGGTTTTCTCTGTTTTCGTGATACAAACACATGAATATGAACCCCATTTTTGTTATGAATCTAATACAAGTGAGTGAGAAATTCAGAGGCGGTGACATCATGACAAAATTTGTTCAACTGATGCTATTCTCAAAAATATCTTTCCAGACTTATGGCTTTATTTATCCGTGAAAGCCAATAAGAAGTCAGCATAAATCACCAGTAAGTGACAAAAGCGATCTTCTTACAGTTGTCGCTCACAATATTTCAGGACAGACAAGTTGTTCACACAGATGTAACATCTCCAGCTGTTCTTTGGTATGTGGCTGGATTTAATCGAGGTCAAGTGAATCCTCTTTGCAGCGACTTGACGATATTCTTTCTTTGTGACAGCATGTGGTGCTGCAGACTCAGAGAGTTGGCCAGACACCAGTCCTCCGCTTTCTCTCCCCTCTTATTTCCTTGTGATGTGTCAGATTTTGGAGCTCCTGTGTCAAATAATTCAGGAGAGGTATTTGAAATTCCTGCAATACCTCACGCTTCTTCACATTTGGTCTGGATGATGAAACTGCTCGGCAGGCACCTGTGTCCTGGATTTCATAGTCAAGAGTATTTGAAAAAAAAAAAAGAAAGAAGATCCTTGTGGAGTTGAATGAGTTTCTGCAGCAGGGGATAGAGCTTTAGGCTTTAGCGTGCCGAGGAGATGTGTGTTGTTCTGTGTGAGGCCTGGAATGTGGTGTGGACAAGTGGAAATTTCTCTCTCCCGTGTTAAAACGGCCATGGCTATAGCAGCAACAATATGAAAACTTTTCCATATTTGTGCGCTTGTGATATTAGCGAGGGGAAGGCCAGAACAAATTATGTCTTTATAGAGAAGTAGAAGTCATTTCTGTCAGTGGATTAAAACCAATACTTGTTTCTTTAAAGATTTTGACGAATGCTTAAATATCGTGAGTGTGACCGAAATTTGGTGGACAGATTACCAAGGAAAAGGTTTCAGCGATGATGTGGATCTTTGTACCAACATACAAATATCATGTTATAATCTGTTAATCTCATTATGATTGTTTACATGATAAAATTGCTGAATCAGGCAAACTCACCCAAAGACAAAAGGCCAGATGCCAGTCAGCAGAAAGTACTTGAATGTACAATATCTGTGGCTTGTCTTAGTCAGCACATTCTGCCGCCCTCTCGCCACCATTTGCAGCACTCCCATCTGAACAGAATTATTAACTCACAAGTTCAACTAAATGGAATCACGGAGCGGCCGTCTGACATCAAAAGGAATCATACGTTTAGATATCAGAGAAGGATGTGCATGCAAGTCTTTTGCAACTTTTACTTTCAAAAATAGGAGTTGTGTAAGCTATGACATAAGCTCAGAAGTGCAGCAGCCACCTAGACATTGGTGAGTGAAGTGGAGAAGAAATGGCAGGAGATATATGTTCTAGCTGAGAGGATAATTCAGGGATCCAAAGCAACGATGCTGAACAAAAAGTCTCCTTCTATGCAGACGACCTCTTGCTTTTCATATTAACTCCAAATGTCTTCCCCCCTCTGCTGCCAGTACTCACCCAGTTCCCAGGATGCAAACTATACTTACACAATGTTGAATGGAGAGTAGGATGCTGCCTGCTTTTCGAAAGCCTTTGGCTCATTATATTCAGTTTTTTGTTCGAAATGAAGGAAAAGTGCCTTAAAATCAGTCCATCCTCAGTCATCCAAACAGCAGCGGTATGGGTGTGAGTCATTTTAGGGCATATCTGTTTAACATTGCAAAAAAAAAGGCATTTTTTCAACTGTGGGTTTTGTTGGTGGAGGTGTGTGCTCTCTGAATGCCTTCACATTTTTTGTTTGTCTGTTTTCAGGATTATATGCTATATTATATTTTTTTTCTTTGGGTTTGGCTTGGGTCTGGTCTTTATGTGCTTGGATGATGTCACATTGCCTTAGCGGAGGTATGTGCTCTCCCAGTGACCCTAGTTTCTGCTTTTATGACTGGGTGGCTTCCTTTGGTCATACTTTAATAACCTAGCTGACTGTCCATCATGATTTCTTGTGGAGTTGAATTCTTTCAAAAACCTTTCTTTTTCAGCACTGCTTAGATCCTCCCTCTTCGCCCAAATAAATCACCTGATAACCGGATTATCAGGCACACTGGGAGCCTAAGCGCTCGGTTCAGAAAACACTTTTTTCTGGTTTCCCATCACAAGCCTTATCCTCCCCAACCATCTCTTCCAACCTCCTTTACTCAATTTGGCATTTCAGGAGCAGCTCAGGAGGGGTATTGAACATTTCAAAGTCTTTTTGTGTTGATAACAGTTTTGCATCATTCGAACAACTTTCTCAAAAGTACAACTTCCCTATTTAGTCTTGTATCTGCAAAACAGGCGCTTCCTCTCCTCTCAGATACCAAACTCCCCTAAGGCGAACGCTGCTGATACCTTTCTTTGTTTACATCCGTGTATTTAATATCCGCTATCTATGGCAAGCTGACAGCGAAGACATGCCCTTCTTGATGAAATTAAAACTGCCTGGGAGCTAGATTTAAACCTTCCCCTAACAGATATTACATGGAATTGGATACTCATGATGGTTAACTCAACATCCCTTTGTGTCCTTTTTGGCCTCGAACAGCTTGAGGTCACGCACCAGGCTCATATGTTCAGATGTGTTTGCTGTCACAAATGTTGAAGAGGCTCCTTAATCCACATGTTTTCCAATGATACTGATACTGGAAGGATGTTTTCCAAACCTCATTCCTAATTTTCACCCAGACACCAACTAGAGATCGCTGGAGAGGATGTAATACGGCTAAATGCCACACACTTGGCTTCTCCTCTCTTTTGGCCAGACACGCCGTACTACCAAGATAGATGGATGTCACTCCGCCCACCCACGCTCAGTGGCTACGGGACATTATGTCCTGTCTAAACCTCAAAAAGTTACACTACTAGTTTGTAATGCAAACAATAGGTTTTAGAAGGTGTGTGGACCTATCCAGAAATATTTCAGAACCCTCAGTGTTCTCTTTTACTCCCTGGTGGTCTCTGTCAGCAGTTGGCAGGCAGCGAAAAGTTTTCACGAACATATTTGCTTTTTTGTTTAGTTGAAGATAAAAGACATCATTGTGGTTGACTTTCCTGTCAAACTTCTTACTTTAGAAAAGTGTAAGAGATGATTGTTTGACCATAGTTGATCGTTGAAAAACTGTTAAAAGTCTTGAAGAAGTTTCAGCCTTCATCCATTCGTCTCCGTTGAACTCAAAGTTGTTTACCAACAGGAGTGAAGAGAATCATAGTTTTCAGATAAAGACTGTATAATTTTCTCTTTGTATTTGGCTGACTGAAGTATCCAACAGCCAACTTGTTTTTTTTCTTGATCCTCAGCACATGAAAGCTTGTAGGGAGGAGAGATGGTGACAAAGTGCTCAGGGAATTTGGGGATTATTGCATAAAAAGATCAGGTACTACCTCCCACCTGACCTCCTCAGAACACCAGGTGTTGTTTTTGTGTACATTTAATATATTTCATGAAGCCAGGCACAGTTTTGTAATATTTCATATATATGTTCAGAGTTATAGGCCCTCAAAGTATGTGGGGGCTGGGTCAAGACTTCATGCTTTTTAGTTTGCTTTCATAACTCCTCTTGCACATGAATATTTCAGGGGTGAAACCGCTCTTGATCTCTGTTTAAAACTGCAACTAAATCAATCCGATATCCACCGCAGGGGTCGTCATCGAAAGCCAAACCTTTGTCTTTGCTCAACATATTTTTCCTTTTTTTAAATAACAATAAATGAACGGGGTATATAACCCTAACGTCCAAGGGTTGTATCATCATGTAGGATAAATAGCTGATCAAAAGGTCATCACATTTTCAGACCAGGCTCATCTGTTTAGTGTAATTCCCTCTGGGACAGAACCATTTTTCTAATAAACACATAATTTACGTACTTTTTGTTCATTTTGAGGATACTGCAGTCAGATGGGGGGGGGGGGTCAAATTGCGTGACTGGTGCTTTGGTTACACATCGACATTGAAAAAACATCAGAATCCCTATGTGTAAACATGCCTTGATTGTTCCTACTGATGAATATTTTTATACTACCAGAATCAGTCTAGATATACACGTATATTTATATTTATATAGCCGGCAGAGAGGAATCTCATCCATCAGCAGCTGCTCAGGCAGGACAGTACAGCCCTCTGAACTTTGCCTCCCTTCTGCAGCATCTCCTCTTTATCAAGATTCCTCTACAATGTCAGGCTTCTCTACAATGTCATCTTTTTCTGTACTAAGAGCACTGGGCCTTTTGTCATGTCCCAGTCTGGGCTTGTCTCCCCAAGAATGGGCATCATGAGAAGTGGATATGACTATTTCTGGATTCCCCATGTGGTTCTGTATTTAAAGTGAAGTGACAGTAGTAGCCATGCGGTTTGTTTTGGTTTTCCCTTGGCACGGGTCAGAGGTCCATGGGAGTCTGAGAAATGAGGACAAGTTAGTTCAAGACACAGCCTCTCTTGCTTTCTCTCTCTCTCGACTTGCCTTCTCGCGAGGAGGTGAGTTTATTTTTCCCTTCAAAGCGCTCTCCTCTGCACCACATATTTCTCTTTATCTTGTGCCAAACTTTGGAAAAAGCAGTCTCACACGGGCAACCAAAAACCTGCAACACTCTGGCTTTGGCCACATGTTGGACAGATCTGAGGGGCAAACCTGGGCATGGCCTTCAGTGCTCACAGTATCTCAAACATAAACACTCGTGTGTGTGTGTGTGTGTGTGTGTGTGTGTGTGTGTGTGTGTGTGTGTGTGTGTGTGCGTGAGGCACATTCATTTGTGGCTTAGTACTTTATTAGATTAAAAGTAATGAAAGCTTCTTTGATGTTATCTACATTTATCATGGGTGTTGCAAGTTTGCTAATACACATGATAATGTTTTGGGATTCTGTCACCCCTACCTGCCTCTGCACGAATGGGAAATGGAGAACATGATGGTGGGGGTGGGGGTGGGGGGGTTGCTGTTTATATTAATCTTCTCACCGATGTTTTGCATGTTAGGACCAGGGCCTGATCCCAGTCCTTATTTCACACCCAAAATAATCTGCTTCCCACCCTCAGACATTCTGTATGGACTCTCAACCAAGCCAGAGGCAACATGGGGAGCCAACCCAGCAGCCCCCTTTAATAGAAGGCCACATAGTCTATCACTGCCCCACCTTGGCACCTGTTTTGTGTCCTTGAAAACAAACTGATCTATGATACATTGAAACAATATGAAACTAAGGCGAGAATCATAATTGCCGAATTAAAAAACTTAGATTTGTCGTTTTCTTTTTTTCTCTGCCGCATTGGAAACATTTCGTTTATGATTTCATTCTGGGAGATTTGCCCCATTGCTTTGTGTGTTTGAAACATTGACCTCTTCACTCTGTTCTTCAGTCTAACAAGAAGTGGGACAGGCCTGACATGTCCGTGAACAAGCAAAACGGAGGTTTAAAGCACAGGGGTGAACTGGGATCAGGCCCATGTTGGACTTGCCGACGCTGAAGCTTGGACCTTCGATTGAAGAATGTGATCAATGAAAATGTCCAAAAACACCGAAAGGGTCTAACGATCAAAAATTGAATCCATGTCATCACATTTTGGGGTAAAAACCAAGCCAGTCAGCTGCACGCGATGGAATCAGCATCACAATGAATAATGTTTGCAAAACAAAGCAACGATTAGTTTCTTTTTGGAACGTCACAAGGCAACAGTATGCATGTGTGTGTTTGGTGTTCAAGAGCAGCGTACTGACCCCAACTCAAACAAACAGCCTTCTTTGCCATCTTTAACACTCTCCTCCCATTTGCTTTGCGAGGGGGAGAATGGGAGCAGTTATTTAAAGCCGCTCAGAGGAATGCGAGCGCGCAGGACTGCACCCACACCGTGCAGGACCCTGTAGCTGTAGTGATTAGCCAGGGTAAACAGAATAACACGGTCGCTGCCAACGCTGCTGCTGCCATGGCCTAAGACCGCGCAGCCTGCAGACATTACCTGCCACGCGCTCAAGTGCTGAGTGTTGAGTATCCCGCAGGGTAGGTATCTGATATAATCTCTGCAGAGCACTGTCAGCACTCTTCTACCTGCCTGCCCTCCTGTGCATATAGCCAACATTTTTAGACAGTCATTATATGACATCATCCTTTTCTTTGCCAAAATCCTGTTTGCCAGAAGGGAGTGACAGGATAATTTTGGATTTATGCCCATCTAAGAACTACGGAAATCATTCCGCATATTTCCATGACATGTGAAAATCACATTGTGCAAAGGAGAGACTGATATAAATTTGGATTGCAAACCGTCTTACTCATACCCATCTGACGATGCTTAGTTACGGTTCTCTTGATGATTCTCATCAACCCGCTGGGGGTGATACATTATAATAGCCGCCAAGGACGATAATCAACTCTGGAAGAGGGCAGTATTAGTATTTGGATAGAAGAGGTCTGAGGTCGCTCAGAGTTTCTGGGAGTCGACAGAGCCCGGCGAGGTCCACGGGGGTTGGAGGAATGCGTACGCGCTCGCAGGTTTGTGCTTTCAAAAGGCCGTGATTATGTCATTTGCTCCCAATGTTTGGCTGAGCTGCAGCAGTCTGACCCACTCCATGCGTCGCTCCTTCTCACTCCGTGTGGTATGTGGTCTCATAATGCCAGGCGAGGGTAGGCCTATTTGGGGACGCGGTTTCCTGCTTTGGAGCTGTTGGTGAGGGGAAGCACGTCATATGATGATAGCCATTCCCCTATTCTCTTTTAAACAGAGGCTCGAGTGGCATCTATATTTACTGTTTATGAGACCCAAGCTTGTTTACTTATAATTTTCTGCAGTCATGGAAAATTACATCGGATCGTATAAAGGAAATTTAAATCCAGTTCACGTAAGGCGAGTATTCAAAAAACATGGATTGGATCATAATTAATCAAATGCCTGCTTGAATGTGAAAGCATCACTTAATACTGAGTTAACACCCGAAACTCGTTGGAGGCTTCAGCAGGTTGTAGCTCATTGTTTGGATTTTTTTTTTCATATAGCACATGGATGGACCATATGGTTTTGTTTCCCTGTTCTCATGTACCCTGTCATATAATACTGTGGGTAGCCAGCTCTAGCAAACAAGTTCAAAAAGTTTATGTCTAGCAAAAAAAAAAAAAGAAAAAAAAAAAAAGGCAAAGGGCGAAGACCAGCAAGCGGCTTGTAAAGAAAGTTACAAGCCAACTTTATACTTTTGGGCAAAGAGTTGGCGGAGGGCACATCAGAACTTAAAGTAACCAGCTCATACCTGATTAGGTTGTCCTATCCTTTATTTATATGGCTCTCCTCAACCTGTGGTAGCCATAAATAGCAGTGGAGGCTCTGTTGATATGTGATAGTACAGCAAAATGTAGGAAAATCTATAGGAGAGAATGTCGGATGTCCTTCGTGTTTGAAACAGACAGCGAGACATGTGTCAAGCCATGTGTGTCACTGTTATTTTAATTCAATAGACTATTTGTCAGTTATCTCTGGAGGAAAAAAAATAGTGGTCCATTCTTTCCTTTGCTACTTCATTTCTTCCTTCATGAGCTGAAGCTGTCAGGAATGTTGGCGAGGAGGAAGGTGGACTGGGACTGATGAACATCATGATTTATTTTCAAAACAACAAAAGAAATGCAATCCAAAACTCCAGGAGTAAAACCACAAACTACTCTAAAAAAGGGATTACTAATGAAGTTCAAATCACAGAGAGACAAAGCAGCCAAGTCATTGCAAAACACACCAGACAAACTCTGACAAGACACACACACACACACACACACACACACACACACACACACACACACACACACACACACAAAAAAAACAAGAAAGAGTGCTGATAATCCACATCTCGACTGCCACAGAAGCATCTCATAGCTCTCAGTCTTTCTTCTGCGGCTACATTAAAAACGCAACTGTTCACAGAGCAGCTGCTGCAACACTACTATTCTTCCCCCGTGATCAATGAAAACTGTGTGAGAGCAGCTCGGAGTGTGTACAAGCTGTGGAAATCCAAATCCAGGTCTGCTATATTTAAGCGAGGTGCTGTGCGGTCCTTTTCACAAATAAATGGCTCATAAAGTGTTTATATAATTAAACTAAAAGGAGACAGGAAATGAGACTTGAGCGTGGCAGTTTGGGTTTGAGTGTTTCTATAATTATAATATCTGTCATATTTATACTGTTTCCTGAAGGCATTTATTTTGGTGTGACCTCGAGCGTGAGGCCAAGAAACGCATCCGTGCTCTCAATTCAGGTGTGTTAACCACAAGTAGAGGACATCACCTCTGTCTGACATACAAGAGTGGCTTTTATTCTTACGTTAACAAGGTAACAGCACAAAAGCCGCCGTTGCTGTGAATATGCACAGATATTTACCGCGCTGGTGCCTGAGTGTGGATTTGCGCTGAAGCATTTTTCAATCTTGATCCGATTCAAACCGATTTTAAAAGTCCAATCTAATTCTCACACACACCTACAGGCTACACACGGCCACAAACACAAAATGGCATGTTACTGTCTCGTTATTGATGCTGTTGTTGTTGATCCAAATAAATTGCTTCTAAATGACTAAAGCTATGGAATCTGATCTCTGATCTGTGAATAAATCCAGCTGATCTGGGAATATCCAACATTCTCGATCACATCCCAAGTTTAGCAAGTCTTCTTTGATGGTACGCAAAGTGGTAAACGATGTTGCCTCATTCAGCCGCTAAAGGTTGAGCAAACCGCTACGCAGGGTGCCAACCTACTCATCAGACGCAAGTAGGGGTTCAGCATTTTGCTCTAGGATCAAATCAGGGATCCTTTGCCTACCAGGCAGCCACTCTACCTCTGAACCACATATACAGTACGTGCTTGTGGAAACATACTGGGTTTGTGTAGGTCTTTTGACCCATTCAGGACTCAAATGCTTTATAACATCACCTCACATTCACTGTTGCAGTGGGAGCTGCCATGAGAGTCACTGGCCTGTTAATCAGGAGCGACCCCGGTTAATTTTATTGCTTTGACACATGGCAAAGAGGAGCCAAAGGGAGAAAAAAAACACCAACCTAAAAATTAGTGGATGACCTGCTCTCCTATGAGCCACAACCACCCACGTGTATTATTATGATAATGACGAATGAGTTCCTCTGCAATTTTATGGTGAATTCCTTTCGTCTACGTCTGCACAGCGAATCACACTGACAGTATAACAATAAGAAAACATCACCAGTGGAAACACAATTTGGGTATGTAGTACCACAATGTGTATCTGTGTGAGCTGGCATGACTAGAAATGATCACATGCTGACCAAAGTTGAAGTAGCGTCCATTTTTAAATCTGAGTGGGTAGATCCAGACTGGGCTGTGTGTCGAGACTGAATCACAGAGAAAGTGACTCAAAGTTAGCATCTTCAGTAATTCCTGTGTCTGATTCTTGCAGACTTGGAACATTCCCATATGTAAATTGTTCTGGAATATGTTTGCGTTGACAGGAAGCAGCAGATCAGGCCATCGTCGCATCTGTATATGGCTGGAGTCGATGTGTGCTATAGCTTCTCAGTTAGTTCGGAGCTTTTGAACTGTGGTTTGTAAGCTGTAATTTGTTGTTTTTGTGCTGGGAGGGTGCGGCTGCGACTGAAAGGACGCCGCGATGGGAGGGGGCTGATGATGCGTCATCTCCAGACAGACAGACAGAAGTGAGTGGGTGGGTGGTCACAGGGCACTCAGAGGGCAAACTTTCCTCTCTTTGTCTGTCTTGCTTTCTTGTGAGTGTATATTTGTTTCCATGTACATACATGGTTTCTTTTTTGAGTGTGTCCTGTGAGTTGCTCTTAGCATGCTTACTTACCACTTAAGGAATGTACAGTATGTTTTCCCTTAAAAGAAGGGGGAAAAAAATCATCTTGGAATCACAAAATCCTTCTAAACGTCACATTGCATGTTTTTCTGAAGTCTCTTGACCTCTTCTTGCTTCATTCTCTTACTTTCCCAGGCACATACTTATGCGATAGAGCAAAATCCTCATTGTGTTCTGCAATGTTCTGCAGATATCACGATGACTTTGTAGTGGTTTATTATCACTAAGTTTGTGAGGTGGTTTATATCTGTTTGCATTTCTAGAACTGAGAGAAGAACTTTGCCAAACTCTAGTTAGCCCAAGTTTTGATTTATCACCCTTAAACTAAGACTAAGCGGAAGTCACGTTTTACGGTGAGCTGACGGAGTTTTCTCTCATGTGTCACGTGGAGCCTTTTGGGCTTAAAGACTTTTCCTCATTTTTCCATCTCTTTCTTCTACTCACTTCAGTTCACACTCATGGTGAGAGCATGTGGGAAAATTATATGTTTCCTCACTGTTTTGGAACATACCTGCAAGCTGCATTACAGTATTAAATTAAATTTCAGAGTCCTGACAGCTCAGGATCAAGTCAGCTTCATAAATGAAACCGCATAGATCATAAAAATACATCTAGTTACATCAAATTAAGTTATTTCATGACTTCTATTGGCCGTAGAGGCAAGTCTTTAGTCACCTTTAAATGAGATCGTGGAGTATTCTCAACTGCTTTCATTATTTGACAAGGCCATGTGGAAAATAAGGATCATGACAGCATAATTGCCTCGTATCCACAAGTCCCACCCCCACCTTTAAGCCAGCCAGACAACCCTGTTCGTGCCTCACATTCACTCAGACCACCAAATAACTCCGAGTTGCATTTGATTTTTAATAATACACCACCTCTCAGGAATGTGTTAGATCCATAAAGACAAAGGTGTTTTACAAACCGATGGTTGCCTTTAGAGATCAAGGGTGAGGATCATAAATTCCACTAATTAAACTCAGAGGTGATGATTTAAAGGGAAAGTCCTCTGGAAAATAAAATTATGAACCGAATACTTTATTCTCTTTTCTGTATATAATGTTGTGCAGGCGCTTAACCACAGCCGCTCTGCAGGAGAGACGTACACCCTCCAGTTCATAGCACTCACTCACACACACGCACACACACACGAACAGCCATTCACCTACAAAATCTGCAGAAACCATTATCCCATGCATCACCAGTATGGCTCGAATTGAAATAAGGAGGCAGATGTGAAGCAGAGTAGTCACAGTGTTATTATAACACAAATGATTCAGTCCTCCTGGAGCCCTGGAGACAAAGAAAAAGCTAAATTAAAAACACAATCCAATCATCAACATAATAAAATAAAGGCATGAAGTGCAGTTGTAACACCACCTGCTTTTCAGAGCTTTCGTCTGGTGGTGTGTGAAGCTGTCATGAAATCAGAAACCTTCCTTCCCCCTGACTAAGGATGACTGTAGCTGACAACTCTGAAGTGACGGATTTACCAGAATATTTTCATTACACGCCAAAGAAGCAGTTTTTAGACTTGACTGGTGATAAGAATTAAAGGCTAGATCAGGTTGGAGAAATGTGGAAACTAAAGAAGGACACCATTTCCACTGTGAAAGTTTGTTTTCTTAAGGAAGAGGCTTCACAACATTGCATCAACTATTGAACTCTGTAATCCTGCCAGAGTCAAGACTCTGCTCATGAAACTAAAGACCTATTTCTTTTCTCTCATGTCCATCCAAAACCCTCGAGCCCTTTTCCAGCCAACTCACTCTCTATCTCTTCCAGAATGACCTGCTGGACCCTCTTCAATCCCGTGTCATGGCTGCTCTTTCTACTGAGACAGCTCTCCTTGCTGTCACACTGCCAGGCCTTCAACCCCCTCCCCTCCCCTGCCCTTGTCATTGGCAAATATCTGTTCCTTATGAGGGGATATAGTAGCATAATGACACCCTGAGCAGAGAATGAAGTCACTCTCCCTCTGCGTTGGTTAAAGTGACACTTCACCAAAGGACTGTTGTGCCTTTCAAGTACTCACAAATAGATGTCTCGAACTCACAAAGACATTTTTCCCCTCCTGGATCACTTCTTTGTGACTCCAGAAGACAGAAAAAGCCAGGCACATATATTTAGCTTCAAGCTAATGGCGACTGGCATCCATGCCTTCTCTGTACAGACTCATGCTCAATAACGCACAAACACTTTGACCTGAGCTAATAAAAAGCATGTGGATGTGTGGAGAAAAACCCGGACGTTTAAGTTTGTTTTTAAGTCAGGTCAAAGTGTGGATTACTGAGCATGTGGCTGGATGAAAATAGATGTAAATTATACTGGATGATGCACTTGAGAGTTTATAGATGAACATTTTTGGACAGTTTTGTTGTTATAAGCCATCAGTCGCCATTAGCTTCAAGCTAAATATACGTAGTTGGCTCTTTCTACGTTCTTTAGTCAAAAAGAGATGAAGGAGGGAAATGTCTTTGTGAGCTCAAAGCATCTATTTGTGAGAACTTAAAGGCAAAATACATCTGGGCTGAATAATCAGCTTGAATCTGAGTTTTGCTGTTGTTTGTTTTGATAGCCTCTCAGGCTGCACGCGCATGCAGCGCATGGCAGCGCATGGCAGCGCATGCAGTGCATGGCAGCGCATGGCAGCGCATGCAGCGCATGGCAGCGCATGCATGATATAGTAAGAGGGCAGTCTGCAGCATAGTCTGAAATATTTCCATGAAAATCATTTAAGTCTTAAACCCTAAGCATATTTTATTTCATGATTAAATTGCAGGACACCTTTCCAGCTAATTATTTTATTCATCATATTTTGGTCACCCAGCAGATCAAAATAAATAATGTTTAGCTTAGCTTGTCACATTTCTTCGTTGGGGGTCTGGTTTGGATTCACAGTGAGCCATGACTGTCTCGGGAATCCGAGCAATTTAAAAAAAAAAAAATTGTATTGAGATATTGCTTTGATTTAACCATTTTTCCACTGCCAGCGTTCCAAGTCTGTTCTGCTGTCTGTGTGAGTCCGTCCTTCTTTGGTTTGGGGATTCCCCATAAAAGTTGATGATTCGCATCGTCTGTCCGAAACTCTCGAGATTCTGCCGAGATTTTTCAAGTTGAGAACGTCTCTCCATCAGATTTGCCATCATTTCATTTCACCTTGTCCTGTTGAACATCCTCAAAGAATGAGGACTAACAACTTGTATTTATACAGTATATGTGCTGCTTTCAGCAGTTTCCACATCAGCTTCAACCTCCTCCAAATAGACACCGAGTCAAATCTTTCACGCAGCAGCCTTTTATTGATTTTTATGGGGAAACAAACACAACAACAAACAGTCGCGCCATTGTATCGAGTCAGGTGCAACCCTACTTTGGATTAGTCCAGTCATACTTAGGGTCAAAGGCACTTTGCGCACTAAAAAAAATGTAGGCGTTAAACAGGTCTGAGTGAGAGCAGACAATGAAGGTATCTACAGTACCAGCAGCTCATGGTTTAGATATGGAAATCTTGAAAGGCAACAATAGTCATAAGAAGGGACTTGAATTTCCTCAAAGAGTCAGATTTTTAGTTGTAAGCAAATCCAGTTTTCTCAAAAGCTTCTTATTTCTGACAAATACAGATCCTCCATCGAGAAGTGCAAAGAAAAACGGTCAAAATCAAATTTTAACGTCCAATTGAGGAGAAAGAGGCCGGACAAAGAAGAGATTTAATCTTGTGTTTTCCTTTCCTCGGAGGTGGCATCAGGCCAGGCTTCTTTCAACATCAAATGATCTCATTCACATCACCCCCCCCCCCCCCAAGAAATATTAGCCAAAAGCTGGAATATGATTCCCTCATCTTCCTTTGTTTTTCCTAAGTGTGGCATCGACTGTGCTGCCTCAGAGTCATTCACATACCTTCACCACCAGACAGGGCCTCAGCCTAGACTTTCCCCGAGTCGTCTCTTCGGTCTCTGTGGGTTTAGATTGCGTAATCACTTTTGGAGAGAACTTCTTTCTAACTTACTGTGTCTGCAATCCTAATTTTCAACCCCCGCATCTTTCCCAGTTTCCTCTCAGTCTAAATCCAGTGCTGCCTGAGACAAAATCTGAATCTTGGAAACTGGAGCTCAGAGGAAGTCTGATAAAGTTTCATTCAATGCTGCTACTGCACCTACTATTTCCTGTCATGCTGAAGCTTTCCAGCTTCGTACTGCATGTTGCTGCCTGTGCACAGTCAGAGAGGTTAAATGACTACCGACACATAGATGGGAGAAGGTTGCCTCTGAAGTATCCAGCTTGAACATTTTTACTCAAGGTTAACATTCATTGAGGGCCTTTAATATTTTTGCCTGACTTTCACTATGTGAGGATGTCCCTGCTGTGTTAAAAGTGATCTGGTCCCATAATTACGCCAGAGTCCAGACTCTCTGGCAGTCACCCGCCTAATTACTTCCATGTGGGTACACTTGGCTCAGCAACACAAAGAGATATCCCCTCCCCTCCTCTCCATGATTTCCATGTCTAAACTCTATTCTGATTTTTTTTTTTTTTTGTGCTTGAATGTTTTGCAGTATTTCAACAGCTTTCGGTATTACAAATGGATAGAAGAAAGCGTGTTCAATTCATTTAATTTCAATCGCGTTACTTTTGCGCAACCCTGAAAATCGAATAAAGCACAAGTAAAAGATGTAGAGTTAATATTTGCAAGACGATGCTAGTTTTCAATGTGCCTGCCTTGACCATGTTTCACAGTTTTTTTTTCCTATTGTAAAGTGTATTTGAGTTTCTTTAAAAACACTCACCAAATAAAAAGCATTATTATTTTTTAACGTAGGTCATAAGTAAAATAATGTTTGCACTAGCGCACAAGGCTTTAATTAGCAACAACAACAGCTAGCTTTGAGTGCTCCCACAGTGTAAGAATGTACACTAGAGAGAAGACCTATATAATCTAGCAGTTAGTATTAAAATGTATTAATGTTTACGCATAGAATCAGGGGAAATAACTTAACTGCAATATATTAGAGTAGGACATACGTGATACTCTGAAACCAAGTTAATTACCAGATACTTTGTTTTAGTGCGGCGGTATTTCCAATGAGCAGAACCCTTATGCATAACATTCAATTAACTTTAATCAGTTATGAATTCGGTGTAAAACGTAAATGTAGGTGTTTTGCTATTTAGCTTTGCTATTGTTAGCATCTTCAGTCACAGTCATGTATCGGAGATGAATTGTCTCGCAGGTTATTGATTATTGCTGGATAGAATGCTCATCTTATGAATTGCTCTGATTGCTTATTGCAACACAGGGTTGCATCAGGATCATTTGATATTTGGTGACTGTAGTGATAAAGATCAATCGGTTGTTGCACCTCTAACCACTGGTACTAATCCATACCTGTACTTTGTGGAATGTATCATATTCATGAAACCCTTACAAGTGGAGCATTAACTTTCATGCTGATCCATGACCAGTGCTTTACCCCCTACAATGCACTTACGTTGAAAAATGCCAACTTGAACGTTACCTCACCAGTTGTCATCATCGTAGCACTGCTAGTATTTGTCTGCCCCCGGAGTCATTACCGGCCTTCAGCCGTCCCCACACCGCTGCTTTGCTTCTATTGTGGGAATTTCAAAAACAATTGGACTTAAAATAAATGTAATAGGCGACCCAGTGGACCAGCGGTGAATACAGTCTATGACATGAAGCTCTCTGCAGCCAGCAGGGTTCCCATAGCTGTTGAGATCCTTCCCATATGTCAGAATAAAGCTGTTAAACAGATCGTTGACTTCACCTGCTTTTCTGCTCAGACTGGCTGCAGGGACCTGTTAGTCCGTCAAGCTGACGTGAGTTTTACAGCAAGAAAATTTTACAATGCGCAGGCTTTTACTGTCGAACTTGTCTTCAATATTTATCTTCAATAATATTAAATAATAAAGTTGTTGATTTCTCTTAAATATGCAAAGTTTAGTTTATTACACATTTGTATCTCATGTTCCTCTTCTCTTTAATAGCTGTGAACTTCTGACCTCTGGACATCTCTGCACGTCTCGGTACGACAACTCTCCCTCTGTCTGTTTCTGCAGTTGTGTGTCCCCTGACGTGCATGAACGGAGGAGTGTGCAGCTCAAGGAAACACTGCCTCTGCCCGCCCGGCTTCACGGGACGACAATGCCAGTTTCCACTCCAGCAGACACAGCAAGCTCAGGCAGCACGAGGCAACAAGCAGCCTGTCTACCCCGTATCATTGAAGCCTGATGGCCAGAAACTAGTGGAACAAACAGGCGTGGGACGTACCCAGCTGAGTCAAACACACTCTATTATCACCATACCGTTTTCACAAGCGGGGCATCGCTCATCAGAAGGTATCTGTCTGTTATTCAGAGAACAGTATGTCCAACTTGTGATACATTTAATCCAACCACCTTCTCTCTCTTTCTCTGTCTCTCTCTCTGTCCTCAGTGCAGATTAACGTACGTGTTCACCACACGCCGGATACCTCTGTTGTCATTCAACCTCTCGACCAGTCAGATGACAAACCAGCTCACAAACCTCCCCGGCCTCTCCCCCCGCGTCACAAACCGAAAGGGCGGTGCTTTCAGGAGACCACACCAAAGCAAGCCGTGAGTTCAGTCATGTGTGACGCAGTGATGGATGCTGGATGTCATGTCATTTTCACATTTTTCTGTCTTACTGCTTCAGTGCAACAGCACGCCACTTCCTGTTCTGACCAATCAGGAGGATTGCTGTGGCAGCGTGGGGAATTCATGGGGACAGAACAAGTGTTATCAGTGCCCCAAACTACCAAGTGAGTTTCAGTGTATTCTGTATTTTTTTTTCTTCAAAATACAGAATATATTAGGACCTGCAGGTGCAAGAAATCTCTCATAGATTTACATCTTCATCATGTGTGTTCCTGACAAGAAATTGTCCTTCATTGTGCCAAAAATGTCAAGCATTCCCAATAAGTCGTACCACCCGCCTTATAAAATTATGGGGCTGAATTAAAACAATCACCTTATACCTCTATAAAAATGTTTGCATGTGCATTGAAGTTAGTGGTAGGGGTGGGAAGGGAGTGTGTGAAAGGTTGGGAAGAAGAAAACGGAAGAAATTACGGGAATTACACGCAGACAGTGAGACAGAAGAGGAGAATGTGGAAAATAACCCTCTACTTAAGCATGTTCCTATGGGCCTGCCCAGTGTGGGACTGTCATCACATTGCTGAAGATTGAAATTCAAGAAAATCTTGGCTCCTCACAATTTTCCACTCCGCTATTATTCCAGCTTTCAGCTCTGAGTCACACAATACGACCTTTGACAGAACCTGATACTGTACGTCTGGTTAGTCTTCAGATAACTGGATTCCTGCCTGTAGAATTGTCTGTCTTGTTACATTCACATCCATTTAAAAACCTGTTTTGTTAACGATGATGGCAAAAGTAAGCAGTGATGCTGCTTCTCTCTCTTTTTTTAATGGTTTGCAATGTTTGTCCAGCCTTCCCACAGCTCCCAAATATTCTTCATGTCTTTTCTCCCTGGTGGAAGGTAGAATAGTGTTTGACGTTCAGGGCTCATTTAGGGTAGGAACAAGCCTGATGCAGTATGAGTTCAAACCTCATAAAAGACTTTAGAGACAAGCTACTCTTCTTCAAAGGTCTCGTAAAAACTATCATTAGAGTAGAAAAAGCAAAGAAAGAAGAAAAGAAAATCCTTAAGGAGGTTGTTCAGTCATAAAATCTGGCCAAAAAGTTAACTCGGCTCCGACAGCTGCAGTTGTTTCAAGCATCGTTGTTAAAAATACAGCACTGACTCTAAATGTGACTTAATCATTTTCATACGGAAACTACAATTTTTTCATTTTTATACATCTTTTTATGCACAGGTTAAACAAGGGATGTGTTAATCAGTTGGTCTGAGGTACCAGTAGTTGCGTTTTTAACTTAAGGCAGAGAATGATCGAGGTCTCCCCCTTCGCTCCCAGTTTTTATCTGAAGATTAGCTAATCATCTCCTGGCTCCAGCTTCTTCCTTTGGAGCCAGACACAGTGCGTTTGTCAGTGAACTCTTGGCAAGAAAGAAAGAAAGAAAGAAAGAAGCAGATTTCACAGTTCCTGCACTTGACATCATGCAGGCCTCAGCACCTCGACACTGTGCCTGCCCTGAATGGTCACTCAGAGATGAGGACAAACGTACCATCCAACTGTGTCTTTCTTGTGCGTGTCTTACTGCAAAGGAACATTATAAAAGAGCATTTAAGATAAAGGGGTCTTTTCTGGGATTGAGATATGATGTAACTGCGTGAAGAATGTAAAGAAACCTCGGGAGGGGATCCAACTCTAACTCAGTCTAATGTCAGCACATATCAGCAGTGGCTGCACGAAATGGGTGTGATCGTGGGATTGTCTGCTACCCCTTCTCACTCCGGGCCATAAACCCCAATATCCCCCCCTCCACTTTGTTTCTTCTACCACCACAGATGCATCAGTCAAGCAAACCATAGTGGAGGATTATGGTTCGACCTGCCCGCAGGGCTATAAAAGATTCAACAGCACTCACTGTCAAGGTAACACACACTTTCTAGTGTTTGTGCGATCACTGATAGTGAGATCCCATTATTTGCAGTGTATCAAAATAGCATTTTCATGTTTTGCACCCCATCCCCTGACCTTGAAGATATCAACGAGTGCTCCATGCAGGGTGTCTGTCAGAATGGAGACTGTCTGAACACTCTGGGCAGCTTCAAATGTTCCTGTAAGGCCGGCTGGGTGCTGGAAAGGAATCGATGTGTTGGTGAGTAAAGCCACTTTTCCACTGGCCAGAAAAACCTACTAACATCTGGCTTTTCTCTGCAGCGAGAAAGAGTTTAATCAACACTCAATGACCTGTAGTAGACAGGGGTGTTTATCGGCTACAATTTACATCGATGTCAACGCAAAAGAAGAGGGATGAACACTGTACTTTTGTTGGTAACAATTTGAACCTGTCTTTGTAACAGCAGCAATCTACCGTCTCAGGTGTGTTTGGGATGTTGTTACACAGTAGGAAAAAAAAATCAACTCGATCAGGGTCAGTAAGCTTTTCAGTAGGAAAAGAGTATTTACGGCCTTTCTGTGTTTGGAATGAATGGCCTTTCATTCCACTCTCACAGTCTCACTAGATGATTCCCAAATGAAACCCTGTTCTCTCCTCTGTCAGAGTCTCCCGCTGAACTGGCGCAGTGCTTCCTGTTGGTGTCTGAGGGCAGAGGCTGCGAGCACGCGCTGCCCACCCACCTCACCCAGGAGATGTGCTGCTGCACGGTGGGAAAAGCCTGGGGTCATAACTGTGAAAGATGTCCACAAGTGGGCACAGGTGAGTGGACGGAGACGTATGGCAATTGTGTCTGACACCGTAATGAAAAGGTGTCTAATATGCAGCAGAAGCGTCGTTACGACTGTAGCTGAGATATTTGCCTTCTGGACCCAAACACGGACTATGATCCAAAGGGAGAAAGTCTGAGAGAATTTATGGTCCAGACTTGGACCTGGATGGATTCACGGTTGGCTAACAGGTGGGAATCCAGGCTTTTTGTGGTTTTAGTCCAAACAAAGAGCAGGTGAACAGGGGGAGCAGGCAGGTGTCAGAAATGGGTTAGAACAGCAGATCATAGACCGAAATACCTTCAGATGCAGGGGGACGTAGCCACACCCCCGCCCCCGAACAGACATGCGACGCCAGGGAGGGAGTGTAAACAGAAACAGCGATAGTGAGAAGTCTCATTCTGACACCTCGAGGGAAAACAACAGTTTAAACACCGGTGGGAGTTACACAGCCGTCCGGGGAAAAGCTGAGTGCACAGTGGTGTGAGCTCGCATATTTCTGAAAACAAAAAGATAATTTTCCTTTATGTTTTATATATTTGTGGCGATTATTCTAGGACAGTATTTGATATAGTTGCTCACTTTTCTGGTCCTGCTCAGCTACTTTAACCTTAATGAACCCCAATTAACCGTAATAGCAACACTGTTTACAATATAAGATAATTGACCTTTTTTGTTTAAGAGTGAAGTTTGTGTCTCTTGGATTAAACGTGCATGTGCACTGTAACGGAGCAAATTCCCTTCCTCCTTCCCATAGGTTTATTTTTTTTATACGTTCACTTCATGACGTGAGTTTTTGATTATATGTAATCATTATGTAGGTTATCTTGCATTAATTTTAGATGTCAGGAAGTAACCTGTGCCAGTTGTGAAGATTGACCAAAATATGTAATTGCGGCTGGTTGCGTTTAGTTTGTAAGATTTCTTACCAATTAAAATCAAGCTAAAATGAAACTGCTCTCATCCACAGTGGCCTTCAGTAAGATTTGCCCTGCTGGAAAAGGCTATTTATTCCAAAATATAAGAGAATATGTGGCCTTCCCTCCAATGATCTTCCCCCACAAACCTGAGAAGGAGGGTGAGTCCTCAAGTACATTCTAACATTTGTGACATCTTGGCACTCGTAGTAACCGTCTGTCTGTTTTCTTTTCAGAAACGAAGCGCCCAGTAAGTGTTTTTCATCTTTTAATGCAGATTTTATGGCCGGGTACTTTTTTACCTCTTTGTGTTCTGATTGTCTCTTTCAACCAGCAGAGGCCACCAGAGACGACTCTGCAGCCGGCTCTCACCAGCACCCACAGCCTTCGTGTGCCTGGTAAAGCCCCCTGTTCACTCACATTCACACTCCATTACTCTAGTGGTACAATATCAAGTCCAAACGTATTTGCTGAAACAACAACAAAAAAGACAAACGTATCAATCCAACATATCCTAATCCCTTTTTTTTGTTGACATTTCTTCACTTCATTTTTTTGGTCGTACAGTTGTTAAACCCACACCTCCGACAATCATCAGAATGACCCCGGGCAATGATCCCTTCGAAACACAGACCAAAGTCTCGCGTGAGTTCCCTGCCAACCTCAAAAACGTCTCGCCTACATTAACCTTAAGTAGAGTTCCTTCTCTGAAGGCTGGTTCATGTTTCATGCTCTTCAAAAGCAGCTCTCTCCAGATTCTCTGCTAAGAGAGAATCTTGTGGTGAATGTTGACTTGATTATGACTGAAGAATCATTCAAGCTGTGGGAGAGCAAAACAATCCATGTTGCTCACAAACAGAAACAAATCCAGTTCGATGCTTTTTGTGTGTCACAAGAACTGAACCAATAAACATGAACCAGCCACAAGAACACGCTGTCTGATGAGCATGCTCTTTAATGCTGCTCCTCTAGCATCTTGTGTGCGTTACCAGCCACTTTATTAGGTACACCTGTTGGATGCCAATACATCATCAGCCTTGCTTGCAGCAAAAACTGTGAGGTGATTTCACTCATATTGAACTGAGAGAAAAGAGAATGGAAACTATCCATAGAGTGGAGGCTTTTCTGTTCTCATCAGAGTTGAGAAAAGAATGATCTGACCGCTTCGGGCTGATAGAAAGGCAATAATAACCTTTTTTTATATCAGAGATGGGTAGAAGAGAATCTTAGATACCACAAATCTGCGGCTACGGTGAGAACCGGCTGACCCGCATGCGAAAATGAAGGATTATTTTTGGTCTGACGATTGTCAATTTCACAGTGGAGGGCAACAACATTAAAAAAAAAAAATCATTAAAACTGCGGGACATTATGGGCTCCTTAAGTACCTCCTTCAGTTTAGCATCATTTAAACCCCACTGTCTGCATGTGCAGCTTCTTCTAGTTACGTTACTGTCATGTCACAAAGGCCATGTCATCTCAGACTGGATTCTTGAACTCAAATGGCCCCGACACTCCCCATAGTTCTAGTCCTAATAGCTCCTGTGGGGTATGGAGTCCTATCATGAAGAAGCTGCCCAGAAATCCACAGCTTCTGTGTGATGCTAACATGATAGGATGGACCACAGGTAGTTTTAGAATTAAGATAGTTCTGAAGGCAAAAGGGGGTCCAACCCAGGTGTACCTAATAAAAATTGCCGGTGGGTGTATGTGCATGTATAAATAAGATGCTGGTCCACTAGAATGTTGTGTGTTCCATCCCTGAAGCAGAGACAGATGAATGTAGGCTAAGTGGGAACATTTGTGGTCATGGAGAATGTGAGAACAGCCTGAACGGCCACATCTGTCACTGTCACCCTGGCTACCATCTCAACCCGCAGAGGAACATCTGTGAGGGTAAGAGACAATGGTAGTAGAGGTGCGGGAATGGGAATAGCGCCTCGACATATACCTGCATGTCCCCTGGCAAACACTTTGCCTATCGTAGTGATGCTGCATGCAAATGTACAGCTTAAAAACTGTACCTACTATGATTCTTCAACATTAAAAATGTATTGTTTTACTTTTTTGAATCCTGAATCCAAAAAAGATAAAGATTTGAACATATGCCTGCGCTTAGTCTGATTAAAACAGGTGACTTTGATAATGCAGTTCATAGGATTCATAAATAAAGTGCCTGCGTGGAGCAGCCTCATATCCTGTACAGTTATGACTCGCTACAAACACAGGAACCCTGCAGGTTTGGATGTTTACGACAACATAAATCTATAATAAATGTTTCTGGCTTCAATTCGCCGCCTCACCATCTGCGTCATCATTTTTCTCCCGTTTTCTCCAACAATTTTTATACGCATGAGGTTTTCTTCCATCAAATGGTTTTCTTTTATAGCTTGTCATATTGATATGACTTTAAAGGATTTAGATTTAATGACACAGTTAGACTGTAGTTGTAGTTGTAGTTAGATTGCAACCGTTCACCATCCTGGCCTACAGTACAATTCGCATATTAATTTAAAGTCTGGTGGGCAATCCGTATTAATCAAAACGTAATGAGAGATTTGTTTAGATTTGATTTCGAAAACTTCTCACAACACAGCTTGAGCTCGCACAGACACAGTTAGAAAATGAAACACACTTTAATTTCCATGCAGATCCACCATTTCTTCCCTTTCACCATTACTTTTCTTATATTGGTGCCAAAAACACTTAAGTACTCCTAAATCTTGGTTGAAGCGGTTATAAAAACATTGTTATGAGTTATAGATAGCACCTGAATAGTACACAGTACTCCTTTAAAGGCACATTTGCAAATAAAACATAAACTGCCAGGATAATTCATCATTAAAGTCAATGTTTTGGCTTCAATATACTTTATTATTTGCAGTATTAAAGCGTTTTTCTTACACTTTACAGCTTCATAATGATTTAATGTAAAAAGATGTATATTTCAAAAGCAATATATTTCCTGCTAGTGTGTTAAATGCTCCTTCAGATAGTTGCATAATAGTATATTTATATAGATATAGAAAATATAGATGTTCTATGACATAAAACACATTAATAAGGATAGATGATGAAAAACACTTCCTGGAATCACTGCGTCTTTTCAGACTTTCTGCTAATATTTAGCAATGTTCTCATTATATGCACTCATTGTCCCGCTTCCTCTCTCCGCTCCTGTTATCCAGATGATAATGAATGTGAGTCAGAACCTTGCGGTCATGGCAGAGGCTATTGCGTCAACATAGAGGGCGGCTATAAATGCCTCTGTCGCCAAGGCTACAAACACATGGTTCAGACCGGGAGACTGAAGTGCGTAGGTAAGTTAGGCTGAATTATTACAACGTTTAAAGGATTTTTATAAAAGGTGTCAAATGGTTCTAACCTCTCTGTCTCTCTGCAGATGTGAACGAGTGCTTTAAGCAAGACATCTGTGGTGTGGGAGGCCAGTGTGTGAACTTACCTGGTTCCTATAAATGTGAATGTCACAGTGGCTTCAAGAGCAAGTCACACCGTCACCCAGCGTGTGAAGGTACATGAGTTTCAGCAGGGTTTCCACCTGCCATGACAGGTGTTGTTTCAGGTCTCTGGAATTTGATTGATCCTCAGAAGGCTCGGGGAGCAAGCCAGTGGTCACTCTGAGGTTTACATCAGCCACGATGCACTGTAGCTTCTTGTCATTCCTGCTGTTATGCAAACAGGCAACTTATTAAAAGCTGAGTTTTTCATTTTCATGTTTGTGAATGGACCAAACAAATTGGATGAGTCACAAGCAAACAATCTGCAAATGTATATAACAATAAGCAGATAATCAGAAAAACTGCCCAGGTCCAGTAATATCCCCCATTCCTCCACGCCCACTCCCCCACTGACTTTTATATTTCACTTTAATATTGTCTGCATCTGTATGTGTTTTTGTGAATATATGGACCAGCCCAAATGTCTCATGGGTGTGTCCTCTTATTTATTTCAGACATAAACGAGTGTTTGAACCCTGACACTTGTCCCAATGAGCAATGTGAGAACACACCCGGCTCTTATGAGTGTGTTCCATGCTTGCCCGGTCACGAGGCCCGTGCTGGCATCTGCTATGGTGAGTTGTGTCCCCCCCCCCCCCCCCGCCACACACACACACACACACACACCACATCAGAGCATCATGATGTTTCTGCAAGTGTAGAGGCCTGTCACAGCATTTCTCGCATTTAAATGGTTTTCTCGTGTGATTCACCAGACATAAATGAGTGCCAGAAGCCTGGCATCTGTCCTAACGGTCGGTGTGAGAACCTCCCTGGTACCTATCGCTGCCTCTGCAATGAAGGCTTCCTCCATTCAGCAGACAGCAAAGGATGCAGCGGTTAGTAACCCGAAAATCTCTTTATCTTATACCTGAACCTTACAGTATATCAGATCCCCCAACAGAAGAAGTTTTTCAATTGTCCATCCACCCTGTTCTCCACACACCTTGAAGATTTTTTTTTATTATTTAGTAAAAAAAAAAAACACAAAAAAAACCATTGGAATCGTGGATGAACAAATCTTTTTTGTGAATGTCCTCGAGGCAAATCCTTCAAATCTGGTACAGATGTTCATTTAGACTCACAGTCTGAATGAGTTGGTTGGAGTTTGGGTGCTAAACGTCATAGTCAGTGTTGGGCTCAAAAACTGTGATTAATTAACTATTGCTTTTATCACGTGAGTAATAATTCCCTGCAGAAAGTGATTTGTTACGCTACTCTGTTACGCCCTACAAAATTGATAATTATTGCATCCTTTATTAAAAAAACTCAGGCCTGGCATGTGTGCCTCAATGTCAAAGTAATCACTGGCATCAAGGCATCAAGCCAGCATTTTTGTTTCTGCTGCAAGTTATGAATTAATAAGTTACAAGCCAGATAAAAAGCCTCCCTCGCTCCTGTAGAGGACTCATCTTTGGTGGGGTGTGTATCCATGAGCTTCACGTTGTTGTGCTGTCAGAGTGGAAGGAAGGAATCTTAACCTCCTCTTCCTGCTCACACTTCCAGATGTTCTCATTCTCAGTTAGCTTACAGTGATTTTGGATGCAAGTCGATTCTGACAATTAATTTAGTGTGATTGAATTGTTGGATTTAAATCAGTAGGGGCCTGACGACAATATATGTATAGACGGTTGAAATTCAGTTTTGGACTCTTGAGTTTGGATCTTTCAATTTTTCCTTGAATAGTGAGTGTATCTGCATTTATTCTCCTCTCGTCAAGCTCAGTGGTTTGACTGATTTTGAGCCTCAAGTGATGAAGCTCTCTATTGCTCTCAGTTTATTATATGATTCTGGGCAAATGTGGACTGGTCGGTTGGGTGGAGGCAGTAAATCTAGTTTTAATTACACGAGTTACTTATAATGCAGCGTTTTACAGCCATGTGGCGCTAAAGGTGTAATAAGGAATTGTTAATCATTTAAAGAGGTGAGCTTTGAAATATACACAGATGGTATTTTTGTCCTTCTCCCAAACAGACATTGATGAGTGTGAGGACGTCCGGCTGTGTGCTTACGGCCACTGCATTAACACTGAAGGCTCCTTCCATTGCCAGTGCTACCCTGGATACCAGCGGACGCAGGAGGGCAGCCACTGTGAAGGCAGGAATCAGTCATTATTACACAAGCCAAGCATTCTGGCCGATGATGTGTTTAATATTCACATGGATTGAAAATTAAATCATCATAGTCGTAAAAGTTAATCAGCAATGTTCAGATAAAGGGAATGTTCATTGGGCTTCACTGTTCCAAGACTAAACTTCTGCCGCCGGTGTTTGTCCATCCTTGCCTTTAGATATTAATGAGTGTGAGAGGCCGTCAAACTGTCAACGAGGGCGCTGCATCAACAATATGGGCTCGTACCACTGTGAGTGTCAGAAGGGCTACACGCTGGTCGGAGGCAGGAGATGCCAAGGTCAGTCTTTTATTCCCTAAGGATCCTTAGCAACAACAACAACAACAACAACAAAAACAACAAATACCAGGATGCTGCCCCCCATGTTGCTTGTATCCAGTAACATACATGTATATTTCATCTCTTGGATCTAAATCTAAAGTTTTTTTATATCTTATATACTTGGGTCTCTACTTTCGTCTGTCACGTTTTATTCCATTTTCTTGTCACCTTTTTAACACATGGAGTGGAGATGCTGATATATTTAGCATGTGAGGCATACAATACATTTCGTTCATTAGTTATAAATTCATTTTTAAATCAGGCTTCACTTCCTGTCTATACGAGTGAACTGAGGGCTAAAATGTCCTACTCTGTTTCAGAACATTGGAAAAAAATATTTTATGTATGATGGCCTTTGCCTTGTCTTGCAGGATATTTAATAAGAAATATGCCTTTTTAAAAAAAATGAAATTTCTCTCTCTTTTACTCTTTCTTTCATAATAGATTATAGAAATACATGAATTGAGACGTAACTGAGGAATCGTGTTTCTTTAGCTTCGTCACTGACAATTAAGACATTTGTTCACGACAAAGTGTTGTTTCATGGAGTTTCAAGCAAAAGGTGGTTGTCTATATTTAACAATCTGATCCGATAAATCAACAACCCAATGTTTTCTTACTTTA
This sequence comes from Aulostomus chinensis, assembly GCF_037954235.1. NCBI lineage: Eukaryota > Metazoa > Chordata > Actinopteri > Syngnathiformes > Aulostomidae > Aulostomus > Aulostomus chinensis. The sequence goes on along the minus strand of NC_141334.1, from coordinate 14,061,993 downwards.
TTCTTAAGAAATATTTGTTCGTAACTCAGCTGTTGTTTGGTTTGAAACAAATACTCAGAGCAGCTTGTGTGATTTGCGTTTCAGACAAAGACGAATGTGCCGCAGACAGAAGTCTCTGCCAGCCCTACGGCTCTTGTGAGAACAGACCGGGCTCGTATGTGTGTGTCTGCAATCACGGATATGTCCTCTCAGAGGACAAACACAGCTGTGAGGGTAAGCTTGCACTGATTCCTCCCGGTTTACTCTAGACCCAAATTCATCCTGGAGCTTTAATCAGGCCTGAACACTTGATCCCTGCCAGTCTTAGACTCACCCTAAACCATAGCTGAGGCCCATTATAAAGAATGATTAACCATAAAATATTAAAGCATATATTCTATATGAATTGAAGTCACTCACATTCAAGGAATAAGAAATAACATCCCGGCCTTATTTGCCTCTGCAGCTGTTCGAGTGTTGACCAATGAGAAGAAAGAGTGCTACCTGAACCTGGATGACACCGTGTTCTGCGACAGCGTTCTTGCCACAAATGTCACGAAGCAGGAATGCTGCTGCTCCATCGGGGTTGGATGGGGGGATCACTGTGAGATCTACCCCTGCCCTGTCACCCAGTCAGGTACATTTACAGCAAACACTGCATTGTGATGAAAGCACTTGGTTATCACCAAATGGCTTGAAATTATACCATATCTAAATAGTATCTTTGCTCGATTCTCCAACTAGCTGAGTTCCACTTCCTGTGTCCCAACGGCGTGGGTCTCTACTATGAAGAAGGACTCCTCTATAGCCTGCCTGCTTACCACGGTACATATTATTATGTCACTTTGGTCAACGTGTTTACACCAAGGCTACAAAATGCGGCAATTTTTCTTGCAATTTGCACCAAAACCACAAATCTGTGATCATGCAAAAATTACCAGAGTGGTTTTTATGATTCACTGCTTTCATACATCAAACAACATTAGCTGTGAGTCTTTCATACGACATCCCCCACCCCCACCCCCACCCCCGTCCGCAGATATTGACGAGTGTTCTCTGTTCGCTGATGAAATCTGCAAGAAGGGTCGCTGTGAGAACACTCTACCCGGGTACGAGTGCTATTGTCAACAGGGCTTTTACTACGACAGCAATCTTCTGGAGTGCATCGGTAAGAACTTACACATCTCAGGATGGACAATCCTGGAACAGTTTTTGTGATGGCTCTTAACAGGTCCCGATATATTGGTCTCTGTCAGATGTGAACGAATGCCACGACGAGTCTCTGTGCAACAATGGTCAGTGCATCAACACCGAAGGCTCCTTCTACTGCAACTGTAACCATCCCTGGACTCCAGACTCCAACAAAAAGAAGTGTGTTATCGCAACAGTTGCAGGTGAGGAAATTAGTATCTTCTCTCTTACAGCTTTTCTTGTTTATCCAGCTGCCCGAACACTTATCTTGAGAGTTCAATCAAATTATTCTGTTGTGCAGATGTGAATGAGTGTGAGGACCCAGCAAACTGTAAGAATGGCCACTGTGTGGACACTCCGGGGTCTTATTACTGCATCTGCTCTCCTCCTTTGACCCTGGCAAGTGACCGTAACCGTTGTGTGACTCCTGACGAGCAGGCTGGTGAGTGCAAACCCTCCAAAGTAGGAAGATTATGAAGAGCAACAAGGCAGTGGTTTGAAACTGCTGGATGAATAAAACAATGATATCATAATGTTGGCTTTCTGCAGCTGGCTTTCAATGAGAGAGATACCATATGATAACAAAGATAACAAAATGGGTTTTTCTGCCATGTTGTTAAAAGAGGGGGAAAGAATTGTCTGCATAATAAGACTGAAAGACTGAAATGCATGCTGAATGTACTGAATATGCATGTATATTTGTTTTTGTATTACATTTATCACTTTTTAAGTTTAGCTGACAAAGATTTTTAACATCTCACATTAGCAAAGGCACTAAGGGAATATAAACATTGCACTCCAGTAACATAAGCAGATTTCTTTTTAGAAACAGGAAATGTAAAATACCTATCGTTATGTACATACTGTATATACATTTTTAAACCTGTTTTTCGATCACATTTTTTTTCCTGCGTTTTTGTGATACAAATATAGGAAGGCTGAAATTAAGTAAAGGCTTCAAAATATCACCTGTAGATCCAGCTGTATTAACATGTTTTGCTAATTGGTACTTCATGTAAGAATATAAAAATATAGTATTATCCGTTACCCAGATTCATAGTAGACACTGCCTGTGCTACTGATGCATTAGTTGGAAACACTGAGGGAAAATATTTTAAAACCTGAAGGATACGTAAAAATTTCCAGATTGTTGTAGTTGTTTATGTTGTACAGGAAGCTGAGCGCTATCATCTAGATCTGTGCACAGGATATCGGCTCTGTAGCTCCGTTTGTTTTGATTGAACTGACTTTCATAAGGCCAAGCTACGGCCGCGTTGCCAGATGTATTTTGTTATGCTGTGTGCAAATGGAGCACTCTTTTGTTCCCGTGTTGTCCGACTGGTCAGCTGCATTGTTAGTAATAATGGAGGACATGCACGAGCTAAGGTCTGGTGCAGTGGCAGTGAGATGTTATCACTCTTCATTGTGGATGGTGATGTCCTCAAAGGGTTTTTACTACAAATTTGAGACTGTAATTTTGTCCCACACAAGGTTGGATTAAATAATTTAAGAACTTGTCCAGATCTGGAATTCTGTCGAGGAACATTGTTGTGATTATACAGGCGCTGAAGAACTGAAGACAGCCAAGAACTGGTAAATCCTAGTCATAAGGTCTATGTTGGCACTCAAGTGTGGCTAGAATTTGCTGTAACTAGACTTTGCTGCAATTCAGAGGGACCTCAATATCAAGAGTAGCTTTGAAGGAGCCATATTAAATGATCTGAGCACCTCTTCTTCTCTGTCTTCTGACATGCAGCGATGCAGAGAGAAAAAAATGCGTAGTGACTTGATATTCTGTTTTTTTTGTTGTTTTTTTTTTTTTTTTGCATTGCAACTACTAGCACAAGTAGCTCCCAGGAAGTTTAATGTTCTCCTTAAGAAGAAACATCTCAGAGCAACCTCATCTTTATTGCTGTAACATCATCTGACGCAAATAGCCAGTCTCCAACCAGTAGATCTATTTAAATCTTCATAGAAAATGAGCATGCGATTCAGGCAGTAAAGCCATCTGCATTCATCCATAAATGTATATGGGTAATTCTTCACCCACAGCTGCTTATTATGTTCATTATGTCACATGCAAATGACACCAGACTCATGGTTTATTCTTGGAATACACACAGCAGCGATGCACAACGTGAGATACAGCAGTCAATTCAAAGTGAAATTGTGTCAGTTTGATGTGATCATACAGTATAAAAGGCTTTATCAGTTTGAATGGCTCTATTGTGACATGAACTATTATTGCTGTGCTTCACCGTGACTGGTTCGTCTGTGTCTGAGCCAAGTGCTGTGATTGGTTGACACCACTGATTGTGAGGAAATAGGAAATATAGATGGCTCCGGTCTTCCTGTTACCACTACAACCGTGACATGAATAGATTCATTGAGTCAGTGAGAAGTTCTAGTCATTGTGGACATGGCTTCTCTTGTACTAGTCAAAGACTCTTTCTTTCTATTTTGATATGACCTACCGGTACTAAATATAAGTGAGGTGTTTTGTTCTTCAGGAACATTAGTTGTTTCCAGGAGTCTCAGCGATGCCAGAAAGAAGAAAAGCATGGGTTCATAGAACACAGCCACGGGGATCTAATCCTCACCCAAGTATTCCACCTGGCATATTGACGCCACATAACTAAAAAAAATAGTGGAAAAACATCCAAATCATATGAACAACATGCTGTATCCATGTCACAGCCCATGCTAGCCGACATGGCATTATCATTCATTTTCTCTGCAAACTGCCTGCAAAGCTCTTGGCATACTCCAGATTCCTTACTTGATGTTGTTGCTGCAACGATTCTTGTTTCACCCTGCAGCCTTTTTTTCACACATACTGCAGTTTGGTTGCATGTTAACTAGATGCCATCTGCAGCACTTTGCATGTCTGAAGTTCAATTTCTCTTTAGTTCACAGGTGAAGAAAATAACTTGCATGCACAATTTGGGGTAGAATTAGAGAGTAAACACGACATTCAGGGGGCGGACACAGTAAGAGTTGCCGCTGGGCAACATCAACCTGAATGATACAGTATCCCTGCAATGAATGCCTCATCTGAAGCTGAGTGTTCCAGTTTGTTTGATGGTCAGAAGGTGTTGATTCCACAATGATTCAGATGATTCAACATCTCTCCTACAGTTTCAGCAAAAACTGACCACTGGAAACCTTGCAAAGAGTATTTATTGCAGTACTATTGTACCAAATTTCATTAAATTGTTATTTTGTCTGCTACCCGTCAATAAGAGCTGGCTCCAAGCAGATGTTCATACTGTAACCAGTGTCTGTGGTGCCTTTGCAGATGTGAATGAGTGCCAGGATCCCTCGTACTGTATGAATGGGAGGTGTGAGAACACGCCCGGCTCCTTTCACTGTTTTTGCGAGCCTCCCCGCACCTTCAGTGCAGCGCTGAAACAGTGTGTCTATGACGGTGGGTAAAATCAGCGTCAGCTCACCTGAGCATGACCAGTTAAAATAAGTTTTGGCTTCCCTCAACTTCTGCCACTCATGTTGTTCTTTGTAATCCTCCCAATTTGTGGCCCAATTTGGATTTCTGTTCTGTTATGCACTTCACCCAGACACTCTCCCTCTCTACCACTCAGCATCGTCTGAGTTATGCACACAAAACAAGATCAGACTAAACTGCTGGGTGCTGAGAAAAAAATGTTGCATACGTCTGCAGAATAGTCTCTTTTGTCTGCATTATTGTAGATGATAAATTTGAGTTTGTCTCCTTGAGAAAGGATAGACTCAGGATTAGAAAACTGCTCATTCAACTATGCTCATTGGCCTGAACTGACAGTTTAAGAGGTCAAATCCACACTTTAGTTCTCTTGTCATATGTGGTCATGAATTGTTCTCATTTTTTTTACCGTTTTGTCTTGAAATTTAAAGTTGAAAGTTGCATACCAAGGAAAACATTTTACTCATTGGTATCGTTATTGTAGACAGTATTGTACAGTACAGTAGTACAGAAATTCAGTACTGTGTATTCAGTCAAACTGAAAAAAAAAAATCTGGAAGAAGCCTGAAAATTATTCAAATATTTCGAGCATGAACGCAACACGTAGCCTCCTTTATTCTGCAATTCTTCATTTATTATGCAAATCAAAGTGCACTGTGAGGACCACACATGTTTTCAGTAGGAGAGATGGCCAGATATGCTAATGACACTGGCTACGCTACTGGAATACAGTAAGAACACTAATAATTTCAAGTATGTAAGTATGTATCATTTGCATGTAAGTATATCAAAAAAATCACCTGCTGAATACATGCATATGTCCTCTTTCCGTCAGAAAAATGTCTTCATGTACTTATTATGCCCTAATACAGATGCAAAGATATATGTGTGTAGATATATTATATATATATATATATATATATATATATATATGTGTGTGTGTGTGTGTGTGTGTGTGTGTGTGTGTGTGTGTATGTGTGTGTGTGTGTGTGTGTTTGTGTGTAGGTATGACATGAAATTTGCATGTTTTGTTCAGCAAAATAATCTTCACAATTGAGCACCATCGGCATTTACGATGAAAGTTTAAATGACACTTAATATGACGGTTCTTGTTTGTCCATCCTTCTTTCATCCAGATCGAACTGCAGCACACAAGGACGTGTGTTTCCTGCAGGTAGACGAGGGCTTGATCTGTAGCGAGCCCAGAGCCGGGATGGTGGTGACGTACTCTGAGTGCTGTTGTCACTACGGTCGTGGCTGGGGCCCTGAATGCAATACCTGTCCTTCTAGAAATTCAGGTGAGCAACCTCTTGGCGATGCTATGGTTCCCTGGATTTTACTGACCACTGCTGATTTGTCTTATGAGCTAAAAAGAAAAAGATGTTTTTATTTATTCAGAGATGTTCAGCCATCTGTGCGAGATGCACTTGGAGACGGAGTCGGATGGAGAGCAGGATTTCCTGGCAGCTTTTGCCAACTATAACCCAGGTATATAAAAAAAAAAAAAATATATATATATATATGTATTCGTCATTATATGATCATGTCACTACTCTGTTTCGTTCCAGCCAACCCTTACTTCTTAACTCCATCTGTTCTACATTTTCTTCCCTCTGCTGCTTACATGACTGTAAAAGGTGACAGTTCAGAGGAGGATTCAGATGAATGCGGCTGTGCAAATGGCCGCTGTGTTCGCTCTTACCTGGGAACCACGTGTGAATGTAACCCAGGATTTAGGTTGGACCACTCCCACACTCGCTGTATAGGTCTGTACTTGTCTTCTTTCATATACTGCATATAGTGTACTGCAGGGATGACAAACATTGAAGTTATAATCGCCATGGTTTCCCTTGACCAAAAGTCAATTAGATCTTTACATTCAATTTTGAATTGTTTCCAGAAATATTCTCTTGGTTGACGATGAGATTTGCATGTTTTATTCAGAAAGACACACTTCACAAATGAGCACCATTGTTAGGAATTTTGAAGTGTAAATGCAGTCGTTAGAGGTACAAAGCTAATGCTAGGATAAAAATAAGCTATACCATGAATGCATGACTTTAACATCACCACCAAGTTCTACGTGTTTGGTGTGATGACATTTGATGCACACGACATCTTCTGTTGTTTTGTTTAGCAATTTGTCAATGATATTTTTTTTTAAATAAGCAGGCTTATTTCAAGTATTAAATAAAAACACAGGCTGACTTTGAGACGAGTGAACCAAACATTCAACATTACTAACTTAGGACTCATTCCTGCTCTAGTCTTTTACACGTTAGGAATGAAGCCATTGTGGTGGTTTCATACTTCCACACATTCCTATATTTTGAGGGAACTTTGTTCTTTTATTCCTGTTTTACAGCTTCCTCTGATTAATTTGTGTGCTTTTGTTTTGTTTTTCCCAGATATTGACGAGTGTGCAGAACCAGGAGTTCGTAGTCCATGCATGAATGCTCGCTGTGTGAACACTGCTGGCTCATTCAAGTGCTACTGCAAACACGGCTTTATGGCCACACGTAGGCCAAACACATGTATCCGTCGCAGATCTCGGTAACCTCCGTGTGTCGGTCTGGTTATCTCTATCTATGCAAAACACACACTACACACTACGCACACACACACACACACACACACATACGCACACACACACAGACATGCACCATGCTGTACATATGCCTCTGTCTCATAATTCAAACATGGAACTGTGTGAACACAGTGAATCTCAGTAAGGAGCCTAATCATAGCAACAGCTCAGTTGAACCAAAAAATATCATCAGCTCTTCCTTAACTCCCCATGTCACATTTTAGACATGATCATAAAAGACAAGGAATATTTGTTAATGAAATGTTTTTGTAATTATTATTTTTGAGCAGTTGTTTTTTTAAAGTCTGTAGTGTACATTTTTCATTGATCTCCCAATTGAATCCCTCCTTTACTCCTAATAGGAATCTCAAGCCACCTCTTGTTTTGATGAGACTATGTTCTACAGAGCTCCGCACAAATATTAGGATCTATCTGGCATTCCCGTCATCTACTTTAGCTCATTCTATATTTGTATATTGTATGGAAATGCCATGAGAAATGTTGTGGTATTTCACATTCTTTAATGTTTCATTCTAAATTGACATTCTCTGAATTGTGTTGTCAAGTCTACACATTGTTGATTTTGTTTCATTGTACAGTTTGTGGGTCAAGCCTTTCAGTAAGACTGGTCCCTTTCCTACCCCTGTTTATTTTGTTGATGTAAAATATGAGAAACCTGAAGTTTGTGTATAATTTGACATGTGCACCTAAGTGGACTTAAGCTAGAAAAAAAGGTCATGCACTTAGCAAATGATGAATATAATGGGAATATTTGCTAAATGTAGCTTATTGTGGAAACCAAAGAAAGTTTGACATCTGTTGTCACAACTGCTGCATCAAATCATGTCAGTCATCAAAACTTTTGGGAGGAGACTTTAATAAAAGAAAAAGATGTCAAAACAATTGTGCGTCTACTTTTTGTTTTCAGAGGTGCTGAGTGGAAATGTTCTCTTACAATCCCTCATGATTCCCAAGTCCACCCTGAGCAAAGTCAATAACAAACCCACACCCATCATTGATGACATCACTTCCTCTCTGCCACACACATCGCCTCAGTCAAAAAAGAGCATACTTCCTGCAACTCATTATGGATCACCTACACTTCCAAACTTCCTCTTCCTCCACCTCTCCTGGTCTTCTCTGTACCCCAAAAACCCACGGCTTTTATGGACTGAGCCTTCTCTGGGGCAGCTCCCAGGTTCTGGACTCAGAGACCCCCACTGTTTTCCAGTATGCCTCAAAATAGTTCTCTTCTCTTCTCCTCCTCCGAGTGCATCCATCCATCCAAGCGCATCTGTATTTGTTTGTTCATTTCAGTCTGCTGTCTGTCTCAATAACCGTCTGCCCTAGTTGTGAGGTATGAGGAGCAACTTTGAGTGCTTTTAAAGGCCTATATAAGTTTCTTTTATTATGAACTCGAAGCTGGTTCACAATTCTTAGCGCATAAATAATGTCTGATATAAAGAGAATGTTTTTTCCGGAGGAAGTTAAGTGAAAAAAACCAAACCCCTTACTTTGTGGAAGCATGTTTCTGATCTACTCTGTCCCAGTATTCTTCTCAGTTGCTTCACATCAAATCAGTTGTGTGGTACTTTGCCAATTCTTAAATTATTAGATTTCACTGACCTGTGTGCTGTATTTTACCACTTGGCATCAGCTGAGGTTGCTACTGCTGAACAACAACAACAACAAAAAAATCCATGATTGTGCTTAAGTAGTGGGGTGTGTGTGTGTGTGTGTGTGTGTGTAATGGACCAGGGTTGTTGTTGGAGAGCAAATAAATTCATGGGCGGGTTAATGCTGCAGGTCATTACTTCTCAGTAAAAAATTCTAAACTCTCATAAATGGTTGTTAACAGGCTTTTTTTTTTTTTTTTTTTTTACAGAAAAGTTCTTTTTTTGGCTCAGAAGGTGGCAGCTGTTAGGATTATCCTCCACTGAAGCCAGGTTGGACGATATTTTGTGATGTTTTCTGTAAAGTCGTACACACACCGGCGCTCAAGTGTAAACTAAAAAGGGTAAAGAACCGCATCTTGGTTCAAAATCTATATTTAAAAATCTATTTCTTTATTGAAACCGATTACATTCCAAAAATAAGGAGACCCATTTACAAACATCATAACTCAAATTTGTTAGGGGAAAACTTCATAATTTGTATTTTGGAAACATTAGGATAAAAACGAATTTCAGAGCTGAAGATACATGAGGAGTATCTTCTTTTTCAAAGCCTGTCGACTTAAAAAAGTTTGTTTTTAGAACAAAGATAAAGTGCTTGTCGCAGGCCTGTTCATACGGAGACATCAGAGATGTGAGTGCAGACTGACACGCATACATTAAATTGGTCAGCACAGTTGTTGTGACAATATTGTCCCTTCAAGAAACCAATTAAGCAGATACTTCCAAAAGAGTTAAAATAGTTTGAATTGATACTTGAAACCAATATATATCAAATAGCTTTTTGATCACAATGCATCAATTATTCTTTTATTTATTTATTTTTTGGGGGTTTTGTCTAAAAGATATCACCATTATCACCAATGGAGCAAAAATAGTTCACCAGATCTTCCACTAGAGGAAGCTGCTTGTACATGTGTGCAGTACTTATATGCTTTCCACTAAAGCAGCCGCTTCCTCGCTGCATTTGAGGCGCAATTGTGGTGCAAATGTACAGAATCTCACACCTTCTGATATGCAGTTACTTCAATTTTTGACTTTTTTTTCGATAAAGTCCATGTTGATGTTGAATTCATAAATGGAAAATGAATGCCTTTCGGATTCATCTGTTTTTACACGAGACTTGAAGTTGTGAGCTTTTTTTTTTTTTTGTAAAACCATCGATGACAATGATGAGCGAACAAGAACTTTCATAACATGTCAGCCTGATGGATTTCTCCTAAATAACTCAGATAATCTACATGGAGGTGTTTACACAATCTCCACACAGCACATTGAACTATATTCTTCACATTTTATTTCTCAATGAACTGTAAATCCTCAAAAATGAATAATGATAGTACCCTCAATGATCCATTAATTTAGCTTTTTATCAGAAAATTAGACAAAGCTTACAAAAAAGTTTTATCCTGCTCACTTAATCACATTAACTGTTCACAGAAGTGTGCTGTCAGCTGTATTAAAGTGTATTACTGCTGCACGGTTTGTTTGTTTTTTGCCACCCAGAAATGTTCTCTAGTGACTTGTGATTGCAGTACATTGTTTTCTTCTCTCAGCTTCTGACTGGCACACCAAGACCTGGGTGTCATAACTCACCAAGTTGACTCCCTCCCTCTGAGCTGCTGCCGAACTCAGAGATGGCCCTCATCCCGTGAGTTTGGTGAGTCACGTTGCTGTGGCACCAGAGTTCCTCGCTGTCCTGGTTTCATTCCGTCGAAGTATTATGTAATATAAAACTAGAACAGCAGGGTGACCTTCAGCAACTAGTTTAGGGAGAAAGAGAGATAAGAAAAGGGACATGAGCAAAATTCATCACAAAAATAGCATCACTGCCCTTATGAGATGACTCAAAAAGTGATGTGAGGATATAAATATGTTTTTAGTAGGTCACCCTGACCCGAGATTAAGGGTACTGGTGGCTGTAGACTGTATCTACCAAACTCAGCGCCCACCTTTGTTTAATAGCTGTTGGTGGACAAACATGACATAAGCAGATATTTTGAAATGGCTCGCCTTGTTCACCTGGTCACGTAGCAAATAGATAATCTGCTGTTTGATCACATGCAGCCAAGACTTTGCTGTTTCTGACCACGTGGAAAGAACAGAAGGGAGCCTCTGAGTGCAAAAAAAAGTTGAATGCATTTAACCGGATGCTATTTAGAAAACCTTCTTATGTCGTAAATCAAACACTCTGTATTTTGTACTACTCTGCAAATGAGAAGTGACCTGTATTTGCATTTCTATGTCTGGCCAAATTTGGAAATGTACTTTCAATCAGAGCATCAGAAATGTTGCAAATAAGGAAACAAATCCAGCAGAGCAGCCAGAGGAGTAGATTAGCTCAAGTGAAATAGCATTTAAGTGTGAGCAGGGATTCAATACTAATTAGATTCATCAAACAGAAACAATGAGGCTACAGTAAAAGCTAGAGGAGGAGCTGCATGTAAGTCATTATGGTTAGCATGTCCATGTGCTTGCTTTTCACCAACTCACATTTATTTTTCACTTCTCTCTTTCAAAAAGGCTCTCAATTCAGTGGTAAGTTAACTCGTGCTATATTGAGCTGCGCCAGGATGCGTTTACTTTGCTGCTCCCTGTGTTTGCTATATCCAGAATAATCTTTCTGTGTTTCCTCCAGCTTATGTCTGTCGCTGCCTCAGACACCCCCCCCGGACTGGAGTCATATGATTCAGCTTTAAGGTTTAGAATATCAGTTCCATACACGTACTGCACTGGGAAAAGACTAGAGATCATGTCCATCCATCTGTGAAGTTATACAGTCACACCAACTTTACTGAACACAAGCCCCTCAACTCCACCCTGCACGCACCAATGATGACCCCACCCGCCCGCGTCCCGTCTATAGTGAGCAGACAGAGGGGGGTTTAGCTCAAACTGCTGCAATCTGCAGAAAGCACTGTGCTGGACACACTCTGGCAGCCAGTGGCAGCCTTATATCCTGCACTCAGCTCTTTCCCTTTGTCCTGGTGGATTGTGGATGAGCTCTCTGCTGGGGTGTGGGTCTGGGAGCAGGGGTGGGGACTGGGGCCGGGGGCGTAAACAGATTGTGTGTGTGTTAACAATGCTGACACACATGCATGCAGCTCAAATGAGAGATTTTTTTTTTAAGTGCTGGTGGCCTTCTTTAGCCTTAAATGCTACTGGGTGGCATCTTGACAGAGACCCTGGTGGGTTTCACACTTTCACACCAGGTCTATCCATGAATAACTGAATTTGATTTTGATGTATGGATTTAACGGTGATTTAACTTGGTTATTTTACAAAACAATAGTCTACGAGTCTTAAAACACCAGTTAACTTTGTATTTATCTGTACAGTATTTTAGAATATTGTTGTCGTGCGGTGAAAGGGGCTTTTGTTTTGCTGTCCATATACTTATGAAACTTTTGTTGTGTCCTGTGGGTCCTAATGATACATATTCTTTCCCTGTGTCTCCAGTGTAATTATCCTTGAACATTTTGATTTTCTTAAAAATGTTTCATATATATATATATATATATATATATATATATATATATATATATATATATATATATATATATATATATATATATATGGAACAGAGGGTCACAGTGTAACTTCTGAGATGCTGTGAAATACTGTTCAAGCTTCAACTCAGCTCAACCATCCTCGGTGTTAACTCTGTGGCCTCAGGTGCTAAGTGCAAAACAAGCTTCTGACCAGAGACAAATTTGCTGAAATATGTGAAATATTGCAAATCAATAGCATCCATTTACACTACAGCAGCAGTCAAAGCTTCAATTATACATTCAGAGCAAAAAATGCAAAGTACCGGAACCGCACTAACAACATGGCTGAGCTTTTTCATTACCACTAACTGCTTATAATGAGTAGCATGCTATTTTCCAAAGTGCTCAGCCCACCCATCATCTCATAAAGGCCTCACCACTACTACTTTGTTGGTTCAGTTCCACCCACGCTCTCATATACCCACCCTGAAGTGACAGCGACGCAGTGCAGATGGTGGACACAAAACCCCAAAAATAGTCTAGAAATGAAGGTGCCTTCTTTCTTCCTGTCTGGCACCAACAATCATTTTCTAACTCAAACACAATAGCCATCAAATCACTGCTTACATAGACATACAACAAAACCTCAGCAGAAAACATCCATCCCCATCCGGAGGCTCTCGAGCTGGAGAACTTGCAGGTCTTCATGAATAACCCAGATCCCCACTGACTCGCCTGATGTCGCGCACCAGCCAGGTGCTGCACGCTGTCTCGGGAATATCTCCCCTAAATGAAGGCGACTAGACATTTCACCTTCTGCCTTTGTTTTTTTGGGTTTTTTTTATATCATGACCTGGATGATCTTCAGCAGTGTATCAAGTTCAGCTCAGTGCAGCTGCAGCTCAGATATGAATTAATGAAATAATTAGAATCTGAAATGTTGTGGAGTTTGTTTGTTATGTTTGCCTTTACAGAATCAATGAGAGTAGCCCACTGATGTTGTTGACAATAACAATGTAATCCAAATAAAATATATAATAATGTATTTAATTAGTCCAACCAAAGATGGACCGTAACTATCATTACTTGCTGTACTCAAGTACAATGTGTATGTATCTGTGCTTTACTTGAGTAGTTATATTTCAGAGGAATTTGTACTTTTACTCCACCACATTTGAAAGGAAATATTGTATTCTTGTAACTCATCAGTAAGTGGACAGATTTCATCAGGGTCTGCAGTATCTTTTATTGAAATTCCAAAGCTGTTTATAACTTGTACTTTAAAATTTGAAGCTTGGCAATTTAAAGAAAAAACAACAACAACACAATCAGAACAGAACACATGACTAGAACATAAGCTTTAGAGGTCGAATGATAAGGACTGAACAAGCACTGGAATACACAAGTACTGTATCGTGTACAATGTGAACTTTTAAATCGATGTCTTAGTTTGTTAGTTAATTTTTACTTGAGTAGAATTTTGAATTGAGACCATCACTGAGATACAATCTTATGTGGGTATTCCTACCTAAAGAAAAGACATCTGATTCCAATAAAGCCTCAGCAGTATCAAAAGGGGAGATAAGTGGGGCAGTCTAAAGGATTCTGGAGCATTAAATACTAGTAAAAATGGGCTGCTATTCAAAATGGAATGTTGCCAATGTCAATTTCTTCTTGTAGTATGCCCTCATTACTGTCTACATATCAATTTTCAATACAAAAGATAGGGCAGTGCTGTCCGTTTTAGCACCAGGGACAGCACCATATCCTGCATCTGCTTCTGTCTGTGCAGAGCAGTTATTGTTGAGAATACTGATATTATGTGCACGGTGTTTCCCATGTGACTCTGAAGGGTCAGTACCCACACACCCACACACCCTCCCACACTCACACACACACACACACACACACACACACACACACACAACCCTCCACCCCACGCACACCCCTAACTACCACCACCACGTCCACTTCTTTCTTCTTCTTCTTCTCCCTGTTGAACGGGAGCACAGGGAGCGGGAGTGAGGGAGTGAGAGAGCTTGGAGCGGACGGCTTCTTTTTTGGATGCTCCACCACTACGGAGGCGGCGGAGGGGGGAGAAGAGAGGCTGCTGCGGATATCCGTCTCATACCTGCCCCCCAAAAACGGGCATCGCGTTTTCTCTTGTGCGAAAGCTAGATTTTTTTTTTTGTCAGTGAGGTTAAAAAAAAAGAAAAAAAGAATAGAGATAAAAGCTTGGTTTGGTTTCGTAACGTGCTGCATCGCTAGCAGCGCGGAGGAAATTTCCAGGATGCGGATTTAATGGAGAGAGATCGGCGTCACCTGGGATTTTTAACCGTTACATTTTTTTTTTTTGAATTAGCTTAGTGGCACGCGTCGGTAGCAAGGGAAGATAATTTTTCATGTCTGGTGACATATATCCAGTCTAGTGACGCGGTTATATCGACACTCTCTGTAAGAGAAGACCGCATAAAGGGTAAGATATTTTTTCTTGTCTTTTTTCATTCACCACCACCACCAGTAGGCTACCACCTAAGCTAATGAGAGACTGATATTCAGGTGACTGCTGTTAGCTTGACACGGCTATTAGCTCTCCAAGCGAACACATCAATGAAGAAGCGAATATCTTTATTTTCTTTAAGAATTAAGAAAGTTATCGTTACATTAAAGTTATCATTCCAAGTAAACCGACATGTATTTCTGGTACGTTAGTTGCCTGGTTGGATGTCTGACTGCAACGCCTTGTGTAGCGACTGGGAACCATCTCTCAGTGTCTCCTCTTTGCCTTTGTTTGAGTCGATGTCAGCCACATTTCATCTGCATGGTTCTGTACACCGACCAGCCTGTGGATCAATGAGTCAACAATAAACTAAGCTTTGCTGCATGCCCGTCAGCCAGGTTATTATTTGTGCACCGGTGTTGCGTTGGCATTTTTTTATTTTGTTTTTTTGTACAGCTGCAGTTTTTGCTCTCATGCTTTAAACATTGTGAGCTGTGTGTTATGATAGGACTGAGATTTATGCTGCGTGCCCGACTGGCCTACACTGCGAGCCATATAGCTAGGATGCATCAGGTGTATATATATATATATATATATATATATATATATACATAAAAAAAGAAAATGAAGTGTTTTAAAGGTGGGCTTGTTAGCAATAGGCCAGCGAACAGGTTGTTTTGAAAAGTATAGATTTATGACATTTTGCAGATCTTTAAAGCTTGATCACCACGTGTAGAACCATGCTTCATGACCCAGATACAGCTGTTACAGACACACACAAAAAAACAAAACAAAAATCTGTTCAAAAAATGAAATGAATGTCCCTCATGCTTGTTAGACTCTTTAATTTTTTATAATGTAGCACATATGGCAGATAACACCTGTGATAGCTTGTGGGAGCTATTGATGATAAATGGTTATTTTTTTCCATTGTCGGTGAGCTTTTAAGAAATTATTTATTTATTTATTGGGGAAATCAGTAAGAAAAACTGAAATGATGAGACATTGTCAGACAAAATTGTAGGAACTAAATGATTTGAGAGATAACTATGGTCATCACAGCAGTGGAGGGCTTTTTGGTTATATATTTATGCTAATTTTATGACATGCCAAGCTAAGGAAGAACTTAAAGAAAGAGGTGGAGAGAAGATGAGGCACTCTTAAAGAGGGAGAGGGAAAGCAGTTGATCATCTTATGTGAAAAGCAGCATCCACCTTGTTTGAAGACTTTAAATGCATGCTTTTCTTGGTTGCTGTTTTATGGAACCAAAATAAGAAATTGCATGGGACTCCATACAAAGTTCATTGGAGCAGGTGCTTTTGACTTTGCTGCAGGTGGGAGTGATTAAGGAAAAAGCTACAGGTCCCTGCTCCAAGATTTATGAAGGCTTTCAGGAGGAAGGAGCCAACAAATAAAGTCTAAAAGGTAATTGAAGTAGGATATTACAAGACAACAGTAAAGCAAGTAAGACATTTGGACATTAGGATGGAAAACTTGGCTTTGTAAGTTGTGACAAATGCGCTGTTTTGGTTGAGAAAGGGCAGATAATCTTGCATGCCTTGATTGAGGCGACATACCTGCTCTGTTCTCAAAATAAGCTGTCTCTCCAAGATAAAGCACTCCATCGACATGCGAAACAAGATACGAGTATCGCTCTTTGCTATAAAAACATTCTGCTGTATGACTTTGCCATTGGGAACGCCTTTGTTGACAAGATATGACACTTTGTTATTGTAGCCCTCCAATGTGGCAAGTCTGATGATTTTTTTTTTATCCAGATATGTGGAAGGAGAGCTCAGGTACTGCAGGCATCGGTGGTAATGAATCCCATAAACCAAACTCATGCTCTCTCAGCTGGGGGATAGGCTTTGCTACTGTTTGTCAGTGAGTCACTCAGTACCACATACTTCAGTTTTTGGCCCAATTTATATGCAGGCAATGATTTACACTTTGATTGCAAGCTGAATGCAATACATTGAGGCCTGGAGAGTAGGGCTGCGCGGTGAAAGCAATAGACCAATGTACCATGATATTATTTTTCACAGTACTCTATCGATTTTCTGGTCTTTTCTATCTATTGCAATATCTTATTATAATAGTATTGTGAGACATGTCTGGTATTGTAGCTATATTTCAGCACATTATTGTTCAGGAAGGCACAAGAAGGGGTCAGAATGTGTATTTTAATTTGTTCACTATTATTTGAGTCTGCACACATTCTTATGTTACTATCATACACTGTAAATGAAACAGGGGTCGTGGTTTTATGTACAGTTTTCACTTGTTATTATCAGTTCACCATCACATCTTTACACTGTCACTGTAGTACTTCATTCAGTCAAGACATTTTTGTTACTTTTTCTTTAATAATTACCATGAAATTTAACGGACGTGGACTTCAGTATGTGTTAGTTGAATGAATGTTTCACAGTCAAGAGCCTATTGAGCCTCTTAGCAGCTTTTCTATTCATAGTATTTGCTACAGGACACACAAATTCAACTGTGTATTCACTCGCTGCATTTGGTGTGCCCAGTCACAGCGTATGCAAATATCAAAGATATTGGAATTTTGAATGAAATGCCTTTTGATGCAGTTTGTCTGTTGAGTTATCATTGTAATGTGATATAAATGTTATTTCACTACCCTAGTCTTACAAGTTTTATTTTCAGCTTTATTTTTGTCAGAGACACAAGATTTTTGGGTATGTACTTCATGGGCAATATTTTGGTTGGAATCTTTCTTTTCAAAACTAATTTCAAACAAAATCCAAGGAATTAATCCAAATTTCAACTGCATATTCAGTCACCATATCTTTGGCTTAATGAAGTGGTCTTGCATCTGTAATGTCTCTACACAGGCAAGTTGGAACGGTCAGTGTTGCTACTTTGAGGGCTTTGCCAAGTTGCATTTGTGGTGTCAATGTCTTTGGCAAGCACTTGTTTGTTACATGTGCCCAGCATTTGATGTAGCTTGCTTGGATGGACCCCAAATTTCAAACGTGGCAAATTTCCAACCCAAAACATCAACCTTATATGTTTCTAGTCTGACTTAAGGGGTCTGCTGTCAATTTTAGTTAAGCAACCAAATATAATCCCAACTCTGTGATGAACCATTTGAGCAACTATGACATCCACTTTGCGTAAGTACAAATTTTTAATACACTATACAGATTTACCCCATTTGAAATAGAGAAAAATCTAATTATAATACAATCAGTGTCTATGAAACACAACTTCACCTGTAAACTCAGTCAGATGGCATGACAACTCTTGGCTCCTCTTGGCACGAGACCAAGGCTGAACATCGTTGCAAATATTCTACCTGTTTCTGACACGTTAAAAACCTAAACAGAAAAAAAACTTGCTTGATTGACATTTTGCTTACCCACCCTCAGTTCATGTATCAATGGATGATGACCTCATCACAATGCACCCTGTTCCCTGGCACCTGAGAAATGGCGACAAGCATTCAGTCTGCAGATATATAGGTAGACTGATGCCTGCTGTGTCTGTAATTAGTTTTCATAGCCAATATTGGCCGATAACAATAATGTAGGGATATTATCCTGCATCCCTGCTTCCAGCATCTCTATGAGTGACTGCTGAGTGTCACTGGAGCTGTTAAGCAGTTCCACTGTCTCTCTTATTCCACTCCCTTGAACACACTTTGCAAATAGCAATTTTATCTTTTCCAGACACCTCGTCTGCCAGAGGGGAGACACAATTTTCACAGCACATTGAGAAATAGTCCCATTTGTTTTGCAGTTCTGTGACATTTTTGTCCTTAAGGGGCTCAATGTAAGGTTTTTTTTATGCTCAATAAATAAAGATTCATGAAAATCATTATTTTCCCAATATTATACATCCCAGACTGGGAAAAAGGGACACATGTATGCATATGTTCCCAACAAAACCTTTTTTTGTAACTGGTGCATGAAGGACTTAAGAGGAATTTATTGTAACCAGCATTAGGTTGGTTCATATCTGTTGTCATTAGGCAACCATGCTATCACCACAACTCAACCAACCTTCCCCCAATGATTCAATGTGTTGCCATAGGTCTTTGATACACTGTCCTGCCACCTGGCATAATTGAAAAAAATGCACTGATGTCAGAGAAACAACTCAAGGCTCTGTTTCCACTGTGAGAGAGCATAACAGCCTAACAAAATTCATGATTCCTGAAATTCATCTTGATGTGTAACAGCCAGTTGAGAGCAGTAAATCATACTGTGGCTGGTCCTTGTGCCCCCATATATGATGCATGGTGCCAGCTCAAATTGAAGAGAGTGAAAATATAAGCCTTTTTTGAGAATTGCTAGTTATTGAAGCACATTTATATGAGGTATCACGCCCAGACTTTCCAGTTATTGTAGAAGTAGTGATTGTTGCCAGGGAAAGGCATGGTCATGCCAAGCATGAGGAGATATTTCAAAGGAATTTGACTTAGAACAAAATAATTTTGAGATACAAGTTGCGAATTTACTCTGTCTTTACCTGATGACATCGAGGATGACATTGACCGTGCAATCCAAAGATCCCAAGCAATACCTGGAAGGGTCAAACTGCTGTCCATACTCCAGGTTCTTGTATCTTGGTCCTTTCAGATCCCAACCTTAGGTGCCTCTGGGCTATCACAGCCATTAATCAGCGGGAGTTATACCAGCCATTGTTTGAAAAGTGATCAGATGCATTAGTTTGTCTCAAAACAAGCAGGAAAATTGTGGGGGCAAGGCAAGCTTTCTTTAAAGTTCCCCCAAGCTTTTTGATTGTTTGTTTTAAGACCATGTGAGGTCAAATAATTGGAAGCACTGCCCTGATATACATTTTTGTTATTCTTTGTGCAATTTGTGTTCAGCTTGTTAAGTGGGCTGGGTCATTAATATAAATGGCAATAGTTCTGCATTAATAATTTAACAGTTTCAAATGTTTGAAAAAGACAACTTGATTGAAAAAGATTTTTACAGCATTCACATTCCAGAGAAAACAGTCATTTTCTTACCCAACTTTGCAGTTATTGACTGTCTCTCAGCTTTTCAGCTTGAATCTAATCTCAGCAGCTGTGAATCTAATCCAAGCCACACTGCTTAAATTGACCTCATTCAGCATGTTATTGGGCTCTCAAATCCTTTGTATAGGTTTTCCCTGAAGGACCAGTATGTTGTATTGCCATGAACACACTGTTTGGCATACTGGAGTTTTTTTTTTAATGCTAATTTCATGCCTAAAGTTTCTTGTCTGCCTCAGCCTGCTTGTTGCAGTCACTTCCCACTTGCTCTTCCAGCAACATCCACCTGTCTCAGTCAGCCCAGAACAGTTCCCTGAGATGGGACTTGCCATGTCCCTAACTTGGTTGTATTAAAGTTGAAACAGTGTCAGCCTGCTAGTAATATTCAGGAGATTAAGATGAAACAGTAGCCTCTTGGTTGAGTGATGCGCATTGACAGCGACCCGTAGAAAAGAAACAGCTGTAACCAAGTGTTTCGAGTTTGGCTGACTGAGGAGGTCTAATGAGAAAATAATAAATACAACCTGGAGACCGAATGTTAATGAAAATACCAGTGGCTGAAGCTTCTTTTTCCCCTCTCCCGCAAGTCAAAAGTGGAACTAAACTCTAGCCTTAAAGCTAGTCTGAGGTAACACAACTTCTTAAATACAGAAGGCCTTTGAATTTCAACACTATGATGGAAGAGGACTCAGTGTTTGCTGACTGTCAGGCATTGGCAGTGGACAATGTCATCGACCCCACCGGCCCAAACCTAATTCTGACTTTTTCTTTGTATTTTCAACTCAGTTTACATGCAGCCCAGTGCATCAGCTCATGGATTCCCACAGCAAAAATGATAGTACCACGTGTGTGTATTACTTTCATCAAAAACTGATAAGCTGAAGTGGAAATGGCTATGATAAAATTGACACATTTTACTGTGCAATTTCCACATAAAGTAAACAATTGAAACATGTCATTTTGCTTAATGTTGCACTCCCATATTTGCTGTGGTGTCAGTTGTGCTGATGTGGACTCTGACTAGTTGGATCTCGCCCAACTTGGAGTTCACAATGAAATTGGGTTGGTCCAATACCGGTACCAGTATTTGAAAAGCCTCTGATACTGTAAAAAAAAAAAAGAAGCCAAATTTGGCATCCACAAGTACACAACTGTAGAACCACCCAGTACAGCATCTTCAATGCTGCATAACAAATAATGCAACAGCAGCAAGCAGTTTTACTTTTTCCCAGAAATCAGGAAGAAGTAGCTAGCATTTGCTGTTATGCTAGCTTACACTACTGAAGATCACTGCTTTTTCTTTGCCACATTGAAATCAGTAGTTGGCAACACAGTGCTGTCAGGCATTTGGCAATATTTTTCATGAGAAAGGTCCACCAGTCAAACAGTGGCATGTACAGTGGGCAAGTTTTTAATTTTTAGGGGTGGCACCAACTTTTGAAATTCAACACAGGCATATTTGCCTTAAATACTATTTCTAAGGTGACATGGGGGCTCCAGCTGCATCTTTCAGTCAGCTGTTGTTCCAAGTCTTGGCCTTAGAAGCACTGGATATAGACCTGCATTGAAACAGGTGGAAAGATGGGTGTTCCATTTACTCCATAGTCCACAATGCATGCTATGAGTATTTTGTCCCCCCCTGTGAATAAGTTTGAAGGCTGCAAGCCGAGATTGCAGTTTGAGTTTTAGTCACGTTAAATTTGGTCAGTTATTTACATTTATTTGCGTTATTTCATTCTAAGTATCTACAAGTTACATTAACTTCCTAAATTGCCAGGACTTGTCAAAACAATCATACTTGATGGAACTATATGCTTAATCAAAATAATTTTTTTACATTACAAGGATGTTTTTACCTATCCTTAATACTTAGACAGTGCCCATGTAGCTATGTTCTTTTGGACAAAAATCGTTTGTCCTTCATTTTCCACGCATACCTCTGCAGGATGTTAAGACCCCCTGCCTTTGTCATTTCCAGACTAATTAGCAAGTTGTTTGTGTTAACAGATTTTGATGGAACTGTCCGTGTTTTACCACAAATGTGTTATTTAAAATTGATTGTTTTTATGTATCGAGCATAATTATGAACGTTATTTATGGACAGTGGAAAAACAGTCTCATTTTGTCCGCAGTATTCTGTGGCTGATGCAAAGTAACATCTATGTCTGTGTGGAGGGCGTGCTGGCCGCTTAAGTGTTTGATGAATGTGATGCTACAGGTCAACAAAGGACTGCTGCTGTCCTATTCAGCAGGGCATTCAGGCCAGGATCAGCAGCCTGTGCAGGGGCCTCTGATGCATATGTGCCTCTGGCTGCCTCATCTCTGCAAACAGGAAAGGCTGAACGACTGTCCCCAACTCTCTGCTGACTCCTCCATTGTATGGGGCCAGTTGGTCGCACAGGCTTTGTGTGCCGCATTTTGGGATATGCCTCTTCAGTCCCCACCCTGCATACTCATTGGAGTGTCAGGGGCAAGTTGATTATGGGGCAACACAGAGGTGTTATGTCAGCTTAAACACATTAAAATTGGTTTATTAAAAGTTCCTCTCTGCATTGATGATGCACAATATTTTGCTCCCATGAATACTCACTGCACCTGAGTAAATACAATTTAGTCTTCAGTTCTAAGAGTTCTGATGTCACTCATGGTCAGAAAAATAGAGCAGCCAAGACAGATTTTTTAAAATTTTCAGTTGCCTTTGTTCTTGTATTTTTAATAAATAGTCACAATTATTTTTGATGGCTTTTGGTTTGAGATGTATGAGCTTATAGTTCCTTTGTTTGGGTACTCTGGCAGTTCTGTGTGTGTATGCAGGTATGTGTGTGTATGTCTAGTCTACCCTATATCCCCAGTGCACATTAGCCACGTGGCTTTCTATTATGCACAGTCCTAAATCCCTGGAGGCAACTGATTGTGGGCTCTATTTCTATTTTTCTGTGTCCCTGATTAACGGGTGCAGTGACAAACAGACCAGCTGGGTGAAGAGAACCAGTTCTCAGAGAGGAGGGGGAGAAGGGATGAGAGTGAGAGAGAAAGAGGTGGTGGCTCTGCCCGTCATGCCGCTGGCTCTGCTGTGCTTTCTTAGTTTGTGTCACTCTGCTGTGAATGATGGCCTGATGTGTGTCTGCTAGGTCAGAAGCTGGGGTTAACCCTGAGGCACTGCATGGTGCCCCAGTTTTGCTCCTCTTTTTTTCAGATGCCCCATTCTTCATCAGTCTCGCTTATTGTTCCATTTTGGGTGTAACAGAAGCATATTGCTTTTTAAAAGGTTTGATTAGAAACACACTGTGTTTTGCACCTATCTTGGGGATGCTTTATCAGTTTTGAAGACTCAGTAGAATTTATTCTCATTGTAATGCTTTTTTTTATAGAATATTTAAATATGAAGGCTATGCGCCAGGATTTAAATATTTTCTAAATGTATGCCTTTTGGTTTAAATTCATGGATTAGGCTTTGGGGGATTTTCTTTCACGGAACCTCTTTTATGCCCCCCTCTTTTTCCACATCTGTTTGTCTGCCCATCTGTTTCTTTTTCCTGATATGAACTGTATTATAAGCAGTTGCTTTGGGGCTAACATCTGAGGCTTCCAGAAGGTTTTTATTTGGAAAATATTGGCCTCAAGAGGATCCTCATTGCGGAAGTACTTTACAGAGCAAGGGTACTGTTGCTTCAGAGTGCCTTTCTGATTCAGTCTTCTTGGACCAGGAAGAGGCAATTGTGTACCACGCAGGCTTGCATGATTGTAGGTGTTGAACCGACCCATTTTGTGCACTGATAGCTGATACACTATATGGTTAAAGGCTGAGTGGGTGGATTTGTGTGTGTGTCTTTTAGAAGCAGTGTGTGAGTGTGAGAGTTGGTGTTGGTGGTGGGGATAGTGGTGATAGTTGTGGTGGGTGTAATAGGTCAGCTCAGCGTGTGTGTGTGTGTGTTTTTGTGCCACTCTGTGTTGTGTGTGGGAGGATGGGAACAGTAGGTTGTACCATAGTAGGTCAGGGGATTGTTTGTCTGATCCATTGAGGAGCGATTAACACAGACATTGAGCCGAGCCTCTTCATACTTGCAGCAAGGATTGCCCTCCATTTGCTGCTGCCAGGCTCTTGTGACTTCACTGCCCCCCCAGGCCACTCCCTGGTCCACTCCCACACAGACCTCATTACTGCCAGTTCTGTTCTGTATAGTGTGTCCCATTTGTGGTGCATGCATTGGGTGCAGTGACATTGGGTACATTTCAGTCACCCCACAATCTGTCATGGTGTAGCCGAGGCTGATTTTTCAACAAATTCTATGAAGGGTTTTAACTGTTAAGAGAGTAGGGCTGTGTGATCTCGCAGAAATGAACATGATTAAATGTTTTATTGTGATGTTATAAAGACCAAAAGTAACCAGGCTGAAATTGACCAAGGCATGTAGGTAATGATTTTAATGTTCGAAATTAAAAGGAAAACATACAAAGTGTTCCACGTGACCACCTATAGGTTTGTTACTTGCAATAAGAAGTAGTAGATTATGACTCCATCCATTCATCCATCCATTCATTTTCTTCCGCTTATTCCTGTTAAGGGTCGCGGGGGGGCTGGAGCCTATCCCAGCGGCTTTCAGGCGAGAGGTGGGGTACACCCTGGACAGGTCACCAGTCCATCACAGGGCCAACACATATAGACAGACAACCATTCACACCCACAGCCTATGGTCAATTTAGATTATCCAATTAGCCTATTCCCCAGTTGCATGTCTTTGGACGGTGGGAAGAAGCTGGAGTACCAGAGAGAACCCACACAGGCACAGGGAGAACATGCAGACTCCACACAGAAAGATCCCATGTCCGAGCCGGGACTCGAACCCGGAACCTTCTTGCTGTGAGGTGACAGTGCTGACCACTGCACCTTAGATTATGACTCATTACAGCATTCGATTAGATTCTTGATTGGCCACAACCATGCAAAAGATGGACAAAGAAGATTGATTATGTTGACAAATAAGTAGGGCTGCAATCAACCAAAGAAATTCTTGGTCGACTGAAGCCCTCAAATTTCGACTAAAAATCGACTAATTTTATGAAAAATATACTGTGTCAACTATCAGCACAAAACTTGTTGAGGAATATTTAGACAATTGTTTTTTTCATGTTATAATAATTGACTGACACTATCAGTTGTCCTGCACACAGAGCAAGACTGAACAGAGGAGCTCAGCATTGCTGCTCAGACACAAATAGACATTTAACTTAAATCTTTACTCTTAAACACAAAAGGCAAGTCCACGGTAAGAATTTTTACAATTAAAACAAAACAATTATTAGACTAAAACATTGAAATACCAATTCTGATAAGTTTCGGTACTTTCCTCCTGATGATGAAATTAATGTGGCAAAAAATCGACCAATCAGTATTTTGGTCGAGCCAGAACGTATCGACTAATAAATCGACCGGTTGACTGGGAGATTACAGCCCCACAAATAAGAAATGCTTGCAAATAGCAATAAGAATAAATTTGTGGGCAAATGAGAACTAAGCAGATGTGTGAGGGTACACAACAAATCTTTGCGATATTTACCTAATCAAAATCACTATGGTTGAAAAATAAAAATGCTCAATTTCTACTTTTTTCAATGAGTATTGTATTACCTCTCTCATCCGGGGCAGTGTTCTCTCAGTTTACACCAGAACAGTCTTCTAATATTGAGCAGCCTTTTTGAAAATGTTCTCATTTCACTCTGTTGTTGTGTCACACGTGTGCAAGTGAACAACATAGAAATGATGAATTGCATTCCTGGCAGACCCTGTTATTTCAGTTGTTCTGCTGAACAGTCTTTTCATTGCTTTGGATGAGGAGTCTCTTGCTGGTACATATTTTATTGTTTGTTGTTATTGCCCAGGCTAAAGTGAAATTTGTCAAAATGCATATTTGTCAGTAATTATTGCATCTTAACAACTATGTGTAAATCGGGGGAAGGTGACAGGTAATGGGGTATTGTGGAGGCGTTGTTCTTCCGTCTTCTCTAATCCCTGCATTTAGTTTCTATTCCGAGCCACTCCTTAATCTCTTGCTAATGAGATTTGCCAAGCTTTTGTTTTATTTTTTATAGGTAGAATGTGTGATTTTGGATGGTGCGATAATGGGCGGTGCCTCCTCTGTCGAGAGTCTCATAATTCATAATCAAACCCCTCCCCTGTATATAGCACATTCATTTTCATTTAGTTCTACTTCGTTTGCTGTGGGGCTGCCACAAGCGATTATGTTTATTTCAATTAATCTGATGATTATTTTCATGATGGATCAATGAATCATTTAATTTGTAAAATGTCTAGAAATTGTATTGCTTCTCTCCCTTTAATGGTCCCCTGGACCCTGTCAAAGACCCTTTTGGGGGAAAAAAATCAACAAAAAATACAGCAAATCAGAGTTTGGTACCAGCAAATGTTTTACGTATATAAGTAATTTTCCGTTAATTTTCTTTTGATCATCTGATTGAGCAAGTATAAAAAAAACAACAGTTTTATACCTGCACGTCCATTTGAATTCCATTAAGTCACTGTATCTGCAAAGAACGATAGAGTAAGACTGTATACGACTCTACTGTTAAACAGTGCAATTCTGTGAGATTATTGTACCATGAAAGTACTTTTGTAACATAACTGATTGCAATGAAGTGCTGTCTGTGCTTGTAATTAGATCCGCATAAAATGGATATACTGAGACAGATCGGCTCGTCTTTGGTTATGACCAATAAAACTGAGAACCAGCCGACTATGGTCACCAGCAGGTCATCTTTGTGTCTCTACACTTATTTTATTCACAAACCTTTTTGGGAATGTACAGTCTCAATAGGGAGCATTGTGTTTCATCAGCTCGAGCAAAACCCTGAATTTTATGAAATGAATTTACAATGATGCAAATTTCACCATTTTATGATTGATTGCATTTTTATTGTCCAATTCTGTGATTCCATTCCTGCATCATGGAAATCATAGGACCCCACTGCATACTAGTCCTGCACTAACTTGGCACGACATGACTAGCCAACAGATGGCTCTAGTTTACACTTCTCTTTGAGCTTTAAATTCAGACAGATTAATTGTTATCACGTCAGTCAAACTTGCCATCATGCCAGCAATGATGCTCATAGTGTAAGACCAACATGTGAGAACTGTTGTGCTGATACAAGTGATTGACTTGAACCTTGTGGTTCAAAGATGTTCAATCCACAATCCCACTTGACAGAGAAAAACCTCATCTAAAACCTTAGCACTTTTCTGCTGCCTCTTTTCTTTCTTAGTTACTATCATCATATCCTGGTTTGCAGTTGAAATCACTTTACTGCAACCAGACACAACAAAAGATCAACCAACGGGTATTAGCAAACTGACTGCTCAACCTAGGCTATTAATCTGGTCAATGCTCTTAAACAAATTGTTAATGGGGGAGTAATCTTTATGTTCATCCCCCATTTGGTGTTGGTCTATAATACCAAGTACAGGATCTGTCTGCTCATATGCTGTTAGTCTTGGACTATACATTAATGAGGGAATTAAATGAAATCACCTCCTATTAATGTTAACAAAATAAACCCTTATTAACAGCGTATGTGATGGAAGCATTGATATAATATATCCTATAATATTTGGATGAATTATTGCCAGTCATTAATGTTTTACCTCCTATCTGTTTTTCATCATTTTATCTGTGTGAAGTTGTAGAAAATATTATGATATGGTGTTTGTAATACAGAAGTATAATAGAATTGTTGTAGCATCCTGGTATGTTTGTATTAGTAACCCATGTCCTGTGCAGCTTTAGATGAATTTGAATAATTAGCAAGATGCAGTTGCAGCCAATCAGACAAAAGGGGTGGAACTGACCTCCTTGTTTATGAAGTATTGAGTGTTGCCATATGAGGGTGTCCTTGTTTTTATAACTTGAATGATGTTTATGTGCTAACTGTAGAGCAGATGAATGTTACATACCTCATGGTTAGTGCAAGGGCAGGGACATAGAGTATAAATAATATTCGACCAAAGGAATGATGTGGGGTTTTTAACGCAGATGATTTCTCACTCTGGTGATGACAGTCAGCCAGACAATGTCTCACTCAGAATGACTGAGCTGATAGGCAGGATTCTGCCAGTTCCAATAAACTTGCCATCAGATAGCCACTTTTTCTCTTCAGCAGCAGACACGCTGTACACCATGCAGGATACTGTGCCATCAGGGAGCTTTCACCGCACTCAGCCATCAAATTTAACAGTGCATTTCGTAAAAGAAACATAATTTTGACTGGTAACTGAGCACACGTAGCTTCATTATTGCCGACATTTAAGCCTTACTCGTCTCAAAGACAACTGTGAAGACCACAACGAGCCTTTTGTTTTAACAATGGCTAGACATCAGAATGCTGGAGAATCAAATTGGGTGTCATAGTCCTCAATGTATTTGTACTTGTTGGTTGAAAGAGAATAAGCCAGGTGCTTGTGCACTGTTAATGTCTTCTGACTTTAAGTGACAGCTGCAGACGTTCACTCTCATCGTTTGAGACATCACCAGTGTTCAAAACCTCACATCATTCTGACTCCACTCAAGTAAGAGTCTCCGTCCCAGTGCTGCTCTTCATACCTTTCTTTTAATTTTATCTTTTGGGAAACGAACCACAAAACAAAAGTGTCTGTGTCTGAACACACATGCATGCCAGATATGTGTTTTTAAAAGAAGAATGAAAGCAGCGACTGAGTCTAACTATAGATAGGTGATAATGATTTAATATTGATATTCAGACTGAAGCAAGATGTTGTCTGGGCATTTTGGCCACTGTCAAATAGTAAAAGAAAACTACTTGGAAGTTTCCTGGTGTTTAAGTCTTCATACAGACACACATTTCCAAACGATTTTGGCTGTATGAATTAAAGAATTTTTTTGTTGTGTGCTGTGGTTTTGCTTGCTAGATATCTCAAAACCTAATCTAATCCAGCAGGAGTGCGATGCTCAATTTTTGTTGCCTAATTAACAACCTAATGTTAATAAACTTCTATTTGCACATCGTTAGTTAGGAGCTCTTGAGACTGACAGGGTAGTGGGTGTGATTTATGTGACTGGACATCATCTGGCCTAGGTAATATGCTCATCTTCTAAAAGGAGTTTGCAGATTATTAGCTCACAAACATTTCAAGGGTCAGTCATGTGAAAGTTCTGTTACAACACAATATCCTTCACCTTTCCTGCATGCGCTGATGTTTTTATCTGCCTTTTGTGTTTGGATTTTAGGTTGGATGTGTTTTCCACTAGCCTAAACACCATGAGCACCATCTCACCGACAGACTTTGACAGCTTGGAGATCCAGCAGCAGTATAACGACATCAACAACCGCTGGGACCTGGCAGCAGAAACTGACTGGGATAATGAAAACAGTTCAGCACGCCTTTTTGAGCGCTCACGCATCAAGGCTCTCGCAGGTATGCTGTACTTCAGATCAGATGTTACTTAGATTTAAAACAGTACCACAACAGTTTGTGGAGTTTCTTCCTGTAAAGCTATCTTACTTCAAGTCACATCCATTTCTGAGAGCTTCACAGCATCTTTACACCAAGCTTTTAGCCGTAGCAGGTTTGGGACACCAGAATGCATCAGTACAATTTTGGCTACGACATCTTTTAACATGACAATCTTTGTCGTCACTCATTTCATAGAGGCTTGCCGCAGCACTCCATCATTCCTGTGATTCAGTGGTCTCAAAACAATGTTCACATGCAACGTAATTTAAATTTAAGCCAATAGTGTAACTGTTTTTAAAATAACATTTCAAATACACAACAGGACTTTTGAACAAAATGTGTTGAAATCCAGTCAGGCTCTGTTTGTCCTGGGTATAAACATAATTTTCTCTGTCCCAAAAGAAGCAATTCTCAATTTATAGGTTGAGACAGAAATACTTAGAAAAGGAGGACAGTGCCAGGGAGCTGCACTGGCAATCCACCAAAGAGTAATAGTGATGGAATGAGGTGGTAAGAATAGACTCCAGGGGAAGGTGTGGTGAGAGTCACGATAACCAGCTAAAATTCTCTAAATCCTAGCTAATTTCCCAAAATCATTTATATATTATTGTTTTAAATCCCATTAAATGAGTGGTGTTTTAAAACTCAGCCACATTAAACTTTTTTGTCTGGATGGTAATGTATTTACTCAAGTGATCTTTTTGAAACTAACAATGGTTTTGGGACATGAATGACCTGAATGCAGCATTATTTCCCTATACTTTGCAGTCTTGACGTCCTTCCAAGCCAACCAACCTCATGTCTGACTTCACAGCCTATCTCTGTCAAAAGCTCTATTAGCTCTTAAAATTTGTGTGCAAAAGCTTGTTTTTTTGCTGTCTATGTAATACCCTATATCTTTTCTGGTGCCACATTCTTTGAATAAATGCCTGTTGTATATGGTTTAAACTAGTTGCAGTAACATGGAGAACCCAGCAGAGGGGAGCAACAGGCAGGAAGGTACTAAGTCACAGACAATGACACAACTCTAGGCATAAAAGCAGAAAAAAACAAAGATGAGTGCTGCTGGTATCAAAGAAGTTCTGAAAAATAAGTCATGGAGTCACTTACAAATAAAACCAGAATAATTTCCTCATGCTTGATGGGCACACACTTTCTGCCTAGACATTGTATATTGCAGATCTTGCTTTCATGATAATGGAAAGAGGGTTGTAACAATATTTTCTCTTTGTCACCTGCCTTTATGTCACCTGAAAAAAGAGCAAGTGTGACCAGTGTGTGTGGGCATGTGTGAATACCTGTGATACCATCGCAGTTTGCAAGTATGGACTTGATGTCTACATTCTTTGACATGCTTCAGCAACTGTTTCCCCTAGGCTGAACTCCTGCCCAACTTTAACAACTTTACAATGCCCAAATGTCAAGATCTACCTTCTGTACACAGCTGCTTACTTATGCTTTTCCCTACCAGTCATACTGTAGCCACTTTTCACTCTGAAATATGATTGCATCATATCCTGGTTTATATCCTTTACACCGTGCCTGCCTGCCCCTGGTTTACAGTAAAATTCCACCCTCCCACCCCCGTTTACAGTAGAATTCCACGCCCCCGTAAGATCATTATAATATACATAAATAACCACATCAATATTTTTCTATACTGCCAGTGTAGCAACACTGGAGTGAACTTTCAACTCTACTTTCTTCAGGGGGTTCCCCTCAGGTCACTTACTCTTTAGGAGTATGTTCCAAATGTCTACCCTCACTGGGCTCCCCAGAGTTGTGATGTAGAATTGATAAAATGCACATGCTCTTCAAGTGGTCATGTTTACTCCCCTAGCAGCTCCTGTCTGTTCCTCCTCCTTGTCTGTGTTTATTAACTC
This sequence comes from Aulostomus chinensis, assembly GCF_037954235.1. Taxonomy (NCBI): domain Eukaryota; kingdom Metazoa; phylum Chordata; class Actinopteri; order Syngnathiformes; family Aulostomidae; genus Aulostomus; species Aulostomus chinensis. The sequence goes on along the minus strand of NC_141334.1, from coordinate 14,030,734 downwards.
CACTATACCACCATTAATTATCATTAGTTCCATTTTACAAAATACAGGAGTTTCTTCCTCCTCTCCCTTTGGCAGACCAGCACAGTCTGTTTTCATTTTTCACAAGATTATGAAAAGCTGCGGAGGGAGTAAACTGCCATAATATATTAACTCACATATGCCAGACACAAAAACCTGCCATCACATCTGCTACTCCCGTTAATTGGGATTGGGATGTTTGATATATGCCCCGTGGGATTTGGAATGGCCATGACTATAGTTCTCTGCTCATCATTTCTCTGCATGTGAGCATAGCATTGCCTCTGTTCCTTCAGAAGGAAGAGTGTTCTCCTTGGGTCTCATTAGTACAAACCCCTCCATAAACACTCTGTCACAGAGGGCCCGGGGCAGGCAGTTTCCTAATGAGACCCATCCAGATGCTCCCTGCTCATCAGGACATTCACAGAAAAATAAAACAGCCAGACTGTTTTACTACTGCTCCCTGTCCGAAACCAAAGGCCATCCACTCATGAGAGAGACCATGACCTCTCTGTTTATAGGATTGTCTAATTAAGTGCATCTGGGTCAGTGCCTTACAGTTACATTTTCTATGGATGTTCAATTAGTAGCTGTAAATAAGCATTGACCTTCCATCCATAAAGAAAACATCTTACAATAATGATTTATTATACATTTTTTACGACTTTTGTTACATGAAGTCTTGCACATATAAACAAGCTTGGGAATGAACCAACAAGAGACAGTGTTGCAGCCGTTGATAAACAGTATTTCTATATTTGTCCTTCAGCAAGCCATCAGATGTGTTATTACAAAATAGGTCTATAATTGTTTCAGAAAGGTAATGCCTCACTTCCACCCCCACCCTCGCTCAACCATTTGCCTGACAAACAGACACGGACGTTCATAATTTCAAATCTTGTTCAGACAGGAAAGAGCTTATTGTGTTGCTAAGACTCTCCCAGCAACTTCCCCCTTGTCTCAGCTCATTATCATAAGGCAGACTCCGCGAACAGAAAAAAGAAGAGCAAATGTTGTCTTGGAGAGTGACGGAGGTAAGAAGCAAGCTCTCAGGGAGACATAGGATAAGAGACAAAATCTGATGGGAACTTTCAAGATTGTACCTTCTTGGCAAGCCACTCCCTGGTGCTAACTGGAATTAAGGTGGCGTTGAGTAATCTGCCTCATGTAACACTGAGCAGGGAAGTCTAATGGTTTAGTCCACCTCTACAACCACCCCTCCCCTCATCCCTCCACCATGTTCTTCCTTTGTGCTCCTCCCTTACACACACCTTATGCAAATGACATGAATTTCAGAAGGCACAGCAGGCTGTGTTTACACAGCTATCTGACCGCAGTCAGTTAGCTTGCTCTGCTGTGCTCTGCTTCAGCAAATGCGTGTACAGAGTTTGGAGGGAAGGAATATCCAGTGTTCCTTTGGTAGAACCACAAGGAGCGCAGACTTTTTTTTTTTTTTTAAACCACCATAAGTGTGGTGAAATTCTTCCAGGAGGGGGTGAAACAAGAGAACATTTCTTTTTTTGGGCCCTCTTTGAAATTATTTTATGAAAGAAAATCTTCGCTTGGATCGATCACTGTTTTCATTGGACAAGGTGGAAGATACAGTAGATGAAGAAAAGAACAGGCGGCAAACCTTTCGAGCTTGTGTTGTGCCTAACTCAGGCTCAACATTGAGGGGATTTAGAAGAGGAGGATAAACAAAGACTTTTGGATATAAAAACATTTTGATCTTCTGGAAAGCCCTCAGTAGGATTTGATATATTTTTAGAAGGAAATATTTCCTTTGCCCTGCTATGTAGTAGAACTCTAATCTCCTTTGTATCTGAAAGGAATATTTAGGAGAGGAATCTAGAATCAAGGCCATGGAGTGGGACCACAGGGACAGAGAGCCCTGTTTGTCCCCAGCAGCATTTGTTAATCAGGTACAATACTCCAACATCCTGGAAGGAAGGTTTAAACAGCTGCAAGGTAAGTGGCACTGACTTATTAGTTTGAAAGTGGAATTGCATTCTTACTGGGATTTTTTTTTCCAATATATTTTAATCCCGCCATTTGTTTAGTTTAACTCTCAACAATATTTTGGAGTTATTCAGCTTTCCTGCCAATGCCATAAGTTAGGGACTCAGGTTCTCTGGTATGCAGCTTACGGAAAGAGGTGTTAATGTTAACTTATCTCCAACAGTGGGAAGTGTTACTCTTTAACATGTAACCTGTTTTTTATTAAAGTGTGAAAAATGTAGTTGAATTGGCCTACTGGGCCAGTGTTCTACTGAAAGGCTCGCAGCAGGTGCTTTTGGTTGTATATGAGTTCTGAAAAGACATTTATTTATTTTTCTGGCAGAATTGATCAGAGGTTATAATGTGAGACTCCTCTCTCAATTCAAAATGAACGCTTTCATAGATGTACAGTAGCGTTCAGCTCAGCGCTAAAGCAGGCAGGTAGTCTGGCACCTGATCACTGGGCCACCTGTCCTTTTTTTATCTTATTACAATGCGTGGCTCTGTCTCTAGCCAAAGCCTTGAAGTCCTGCACACAGAAATCTCAGTCTTTAAACTGCCAAATTCTCAGATCTGTGTTAACAATATTAAGAGCAGTAAATGATTTAAGTAGCAGCAATAATGTTAAACAAACCTTTTTCATTGACAGCGTTTTATCAGGATTCTATTCTTATCATATTGCCATTTTCTGTGAGTTTTTAGACACCACAGTCACAAGCCAGAGGACGAAGTATTCATCGTAGCCGATTAACTGTAGGTGCTATAGTGCATGCAACCAGCATGGTAGTCAGTAGTGTGCATGACAAACAGGGTGTTTGCTAGCTTCCGGTCCCTCCCTTGCAGATGTCTGAAAAAGTTGTCTCACATTTTACTTGAGAGGAATGTCTACTCACTCTGCAAGTTTGACATCTTTTTGTGGACCAGCATTATTTCAGATCTGGTATTACAATACTTTTTTTGGCCTGAGGGGGAGAGAGACACCCTCTGCTTTAAGAAGAAAGTGTAAGATTTACATGCTAGTCAGAACTGTGGGCACATACATAGCTCGGTTACCAAATTTTTGCTGACAAGATTTATGCACGTCCCTGCAACAAGACTATTGTGCAATGAGGCTGATTGACACAGTTTCTGCATCTAGACAGAGAGAGGAAGCTAGGGTACAGATGTAGGATATGCCCTCTGTACTCTCCTGTACATGTATGTGTTCTGGATGGAGCTACAAATACACTTGCGCACACATACTCATGCGCTTGCATAAATACATGGGTAACTTCTACTTGTATTTCCAGTTTGACTGCCCTTGAGGTTCATTCTTTGTGTCACTCTCTCCTCCTCCCGCTATTAAATCATGTCTGCTGAATTTACACATACACAGTTTTGTAACATTGTCTCACCACTTGACACAAATGGAAATATTCAATCAGTATTTTTGTGTACAGAGGTCATGTGGTGGTATATGTTTGAAATATTTTTCACATTCTTGCAGACAGTGTGTGCAGTTGATCCTAACTTGTTTTTAGACAAAAATTTCACCTTGCTTAAACAATTGATTTGATAATTCACATTATTCATGTGAATAATTTGATATAGTGACTAAAGGACCCATAAAGAATTATTAGAAGAGAACATGGCTGGATGTGTCAGTAGAGGTCAACTAGTGGTCGTGCTGCTTCCCTTAGTTGTCACAGACCTCAGGCTAACTGACAAACTGCTGACATTGATTTGTTTAATGTCGGACTGTGCAACACTGAACTAGTTCCAGATGAATGAAGTGAGTCTTTCTGGAAATGAACTAAATGAAGTATTGGGTGTTCTGCTATGCATATAAGTTTAAGTGTAAATTCTCCTAAACATTACCATTCAATTGATTGATTAGACTCCTTTTTTCCTGATATGGTTTGTTTTGTGCTGAGCATTTGTCTGGTCAGGTCACTATATCTTTCTCTGGGCAGTGTTACATCTTCATTCTCTCGGGTTGGATGAGGATAGCCTTGATGCTGGAGAAGGGGCTAGCTGGTGGCATGCTAACTTCTGTATCTATGCAGTACAGTACGTACTGTAGATGTCCCTGTCAGCATGGCAAAACTGTCTAATTGATCATTTTTGTTACTTTTTCAGTATTTTAAACTGAAATTCTTAACATGTAGCAGATTAAAGATACATTTGCTGTGACTAGAAATGGGATGAAGGAAATGACAAGGTTCCATATCATCTAAGATGAAATCACTCGACCCATCCAGCATTATAAGGAAGAGGTGACTTTTATCTAACATGTAAAGAATAAATAGTAAATATGTTAATACTGTTATGGTATTTTTTGTTGTGGCCCCAATCACTTTATACTCATAATATGTTAATTTATTGTGGCTTTTGCAATTACATTGCAATAACAAATGCAGATGGAAATTTTGTTGCCTTTTACTTCTAATTAAAGATGCCAGTAACAAGATAAATGCAACTTAACTGGTTAGAAGTCACTGTTCGCTCTGTACTAGTGTTGGTAGTGTCAGCTACTTAGAATCTAGTTGTGTACTGCCGACATTTTTGTTAGTTCAGTCAAAGCTCGACAAATAGGTGACCAATACTATGTTTTCTTTTGTTTTTAGAATAGTCTTAGTTGTCTTGGTCTTAGGCATTTTGTGGATCGTGAAAAAGCTCAATGTCACATTTTAGGTCATGTTTCAAATCTAATAGCTCACAATGAATTGGATATTGTTACTTAATATTTCTAAAACTCCCAATTGAAAGGTCTGGCCTCCAGCTGTAACTTGGAGTCACATTACCTTTGTGAGGTTGGTAATGTGACATCAAATACACGCACACACACACAGACACTCACACACACACACACACACACACACACACACACACACACACACACGAAACGCCTTTTTATTTGTACAGTTTTGCTAATATTGACAATTTCCTACTTGTAACCAGACAGTAGAGTTTCAGAGGCTATAGGATAATTACTTTCTTGTTGACATTTCATACCCTTTTTGTGTCCAGATGTTATGGCTGAGAGGTGCCTGTTTACTGTCTCCTCTCCCATGGGATTGGCCTTGGCCAGTCCTTGCCTCTCTTATCTTCCCCATTATCAGCAGCTGCAGCTGCAGATGGCACAGAGGGGCATGACCTAAAGGGCAGTACCTTTACTGCGTTCCAAAGGGAAAAAAGACAGTGCAGTAACGGAGGTCTCTATCTTTAAACCCCTTTTACAGGCATTCAGCTATACTACCATTAAGAAGACCACTCATTACAGAGGCTATATTTGTACACTGAACCATAGAAGGCTGCCATAATGCAGCCTAGCATGCCAGCGTACTGGAATCGGAGGTGTTGCATCTTATAGTGTAAAGGCGTTCTACCATGTCTGCTCTCCCCATTATAAGGACGACTCAAGTCTGTCACTACATTCATTGTCAGTTTAGCAGCACAATAACAATGCCCCCCCTCCCATTCTGTCTTTGTACATATTATGCTGCATGTTGAATTGATAGAACAGCCCAAGCCTGCCTTGAAAAGGTTGTGAAAAAGAGAAGGAAACTGTTGCTTTTCTATAGTTGTGACCTCAAACTGTTGAAGTGTAAAAATAACGTATACCACATGTGGCAAGGCAGCAGTTTTGCCACAACCTTAATGTCAAAGTCATAAGCAGAGGAAGGGCAGTTCCGCTTTTTTTTAGGGAGGGAAATGTCAAGGCATGTACATCTGTATGTGTCATTTTGCTAACTTTGTTTTGAACACACGTCTCTTGTTCATGGATTCCTTGTACTATCTGAGGATGTCTGATGATAATGCAGAAACAATCACCACAGCTTTGTAGACCTATCGAGGTGGAGTGTGGTGTCATCTATGTGTGTAAAGTACAGGATGTTATCTGAATCTGAGGTGTTGACTTTAGTTGTGTTAGTTAAACTTTACTGGTCATCTCAATTCAGAGTAGCTTCCCTGAATTATCCATTCACATCACATCCATTAACATCACACACTACCACACACTTGTTTCAGTAAGGCCATAGTAACCACTAACCACAAAGCAGAAGCTGCTTTTTACTATGAGTTTGAATAGTGTGATAATGACTTCATGAACTCTGTAACTCTCTATTAACAGTGTTAAATTCACTATATGACACTATTATTGAGTGCTCCAGGATGCAGATGGAGGCTAGTGGCTGAAAATGGTGTCACTGGCTCTAGTTTCTTTTGCTTGAAATACAGAATCAGAAGATTCATGCAAACTCAAGGAAAAATGCATTCTGTCTGCAGTATTACAAAGTTCCATTATATAGCTTCACAGATAAGATCTGCTCTTAATCTTTCTTTCCATGTTTGGACTTTGTCTAATGTGGATATTGTTGGTATTCTATAGCATTGTGTAGTCCTGTTCATTGTGTTTGGTCCCGTTTAGTCCAGACATGTAACTTTTTGGGTTCATTGAAAAATGCACTGGTTCTTGCGCTCTTGGATTTACTCTTAAGGGTGTGAAAAGCTATGTTAGTTTTAAATAATGTATTCTTTTGATGAAATAAATGAGACCATAGCTAGTAAGAGTAAAGTCAGACTCCCACTTAGGATGGATTTTCTCTGTACCCCTTGGCTTGACAACATAGACAAGAGTCTATGAGAAGGTCATTAAAGCAGATAAAGGCCGACCGATTGATGGAAGCTGTTTATTCATTCTTGCTCAGGACAGAGTGACCATTATGCAAGCTTAGGGTGGGTGAGAGACAGGACAGTGTGTCAAGAGTTTATGGTGTAAAGGGCATTTCAGCCAAGCAAGAAAGGGACTCGGGAATGGCTAGGGAGGGAGGTATGACCTGGTCAGGACTTGAAAAAGACCATTTTTAGCAGCACATAATGATTACCAGGACACCAGACACTGCTAAGACCTCTCTATTTCATGTAGAAGCTGCTTACAGTATATTGGTGTCTGGAAATAATAACGTATTTGTGTGTTTTGACAGTACTTAGTCAAGGAAATTAAAACTGGTCACATCTTTCAGAAGTGAAGTGCTTACTATGGTAAGCTATTTATGGATAGAGTCACTTTCCCTCAGTGCTTTAGTGACGACACAGGGACCTGAAGTGCAGTGTCATGCATGACAGGATTCATAATGAGATTGCAGTGAGCAACATTGCAAACTTGCCCTCTATAAGGAGAATGAGATGGATGCCTCTTTCCATTTCTGCTTTTCAGTTTGTCCACCAAGATTTTGCACTGGCTCGGTTTGTGTTATTTGAGCATTGTAACATTGTAACCACTAAGCATTCTTCCTCACGGACATTTCACCCTGTAGCGTTAATAGATAAAAGTCTGGCTGACATTTTTATTACTAATATTATTTATATTTTTATGGTTGTATTGTCATAAGGTATTTTGAAAGCATAAGGTTCAAAAGAGTTAAGACATTGCCTGATATAGACATGGTCCTTGTATTAGCGAGCTCAGGTGTCAGATGCATAGATGTGATATTATTGTATTTTATGAATATCCGAAAGACCCAGCAGTCAAATTCAATATTATATTTATGTCTTTGTGTTATCACCAAACATGATCTTAGCTGTTGTAACTCAGACAAACAGGATTAAGTCTGACGTTATATTTGTTTTGATAACCTGCAGATAGTCATCATCGTCAACAGTGCTAAGTTTGTTTTTGGGTTAAATTAGAAAAAAAAAAAAAAGCAGCAGCAACCTAGACCTGAGTCAGAAGAAAGGGCACTGGCTGAGCGACACCTTCCTGCCCTGACATATACTTAAAGCTCACTACAGAGGAAAACATGTTCAAAGTGACTGGGCATGCCCAAATATGTTTTTGAAACATCTCTAAAAAAAACCAAAAACCTCTAACCATCAGTTTTGACCTCGCCCTTGTAATCAATGAACAACATCGAAAATTGTAATCACTTGTTGTTTTTTTTTATCAGAAGAGACTCAAATTGTATAGGTAGACAGCTTTGTGGTTGCTGTACATTTTACGTGCCTGGCTTGGAATGTTCTTTTGTTTGTCGTTTGTCTAAAAATGCTAAGGTTAAGTTACTCTGACTTGTCAAAGCCTATATTCTCCTTTCTTGTCCTCCGTTGTGTAATAGTTTAACAATGTTGTCAGGATTGGCAGGTTTTTGTGCCTGACATGTATCATCTGAAAACATAGAGGAGGCTGTAGTCCATCCTTACTTGCTCCTTGAGCTCACCTTCAACCATGAGGATAAATAAACACGGCCAAGCTTTCTGTTACAGATGCTGATCATTCTTCCATGTAGGTAAAAAATAGACTAAACATGACAGTTTATCCTCCCATGCTGTAAAAACACAATCCACAAATATCACATTGTTAAAAAAAAAGAACATCTGCATTACTTTTTCCTTATCTACCTACCATGCAACTGATGACAAGTTTGTGTTTGCTTGCTCTAATGAGCAAACTCATAATACACTGGTGCCTATGTTTGTCTGTGTCATGCTCTTGTTCAGCAGCCCTGTTATTAGGAGCACAGTACCAGCAAGGTAGCAACATGTCATCTGTAGGACCCCTGGCCACCGTCTCTTCCTGTGTGCTGGGTTCTGTTACAACATGACCGAGCCTCAGGAAGAATGCAGGCTCCTCGGCTGTACTTCACCCGCCACAATAATCTACTTTGCACATTGCACAGCTGTGACAGTTGTTGGTTTGAACTTTTAAGAACTATTATTTGCATGAGCCCTGGAAAGAGAACAAACACAGTTTAGTGAGAGAGTCAGCTCTAAGAAGTTAAAAAAAAATACTCCAAACAACCAGTCCACCATATTACAGTGTAAAATAGAACAAGGTCATTTGACAGATAGCAACTGCATGATTGTGACACCATAAAATTCTCTTGTTTACTTGTGGTTGATTAATATAGAAAAAGCAAATGTGTGCAGGAAAGAAGCAAACTTATAAGCTGGGAAAGCAGAGAAAAGCATGAGTCTGCCTCAGCTTCCGCCCCCAAATGTGCCTGGAGGCTCTGGCTGTAGTCTGCCCTGTCATGTGCTTTAAATGAACATATCCTTTCACAGCCTCCTACTTTAAAGTTAAATTTCTATAATGTGTGTTAAATTTTAAGGTTTAAAACTAAATTTGAGAGCCTCTCTATAAAAAAATGTTGATTTACATGTATGCGTGTACTTTTGCACCTCTTAGCTCTAATCTCATTGTTTTTGTCTGCATAGTTACAGCAGTCAGATATAATCTCCCGAAGACCAACATACCCATCTCATTGTATTGTTTGTTAAATGTGATGGATTTATCTGTTGTTGAATTCTTCATCTGTAACGCTTGTGCTCTTCCCTGTTGTTGCTTATTCTTTGTACAAGAAAAGGGAGCGGCTAGAACAGAAAGATATAACCGGCAAATAATACTTTACAGTTCCTCATGCAGACCTCAGTCTGACTTGTGGAAATATATATTTTAATAATTCATTAGCATAATTATTTGTTTTCTCCAGAAAATAACCCAATTTTCTTCTCCAACTACATTGTCCTCAACCAAGATGTGTTTCTTTTGTCAGGATGGGGGGTCAGGGTATTCTGTCATTGGCACAGGGGATGAAGAGTCACAACCACGATGAGCAATTTCTAAGCCCTTGTAGCGAGTGGGAGAGGCAACCTGTAAGGGTTGAAACAGCGTGGCCGGGTTTAGAATGTGACCATGGATTGCAGATATAGAGGAACATTCTAATGTAGTGCCTTGAAGGCAAGTATAAGTGTCTTGAAGTTGATGCCTGCAGAGATGGGAAGCCAGTTAAGAGACTGTCAAAGGGGAGTAACCTGAGAGAATTCAGGTGAGCTAAACACCAAATGTCCTGGACCTAGAGTTGTACAGCTTCTCTCATAAGGAGCAGTCCAATTTTGCAGATAGGGAGAGCCTGTAAGAGTGGGTTGTCTCACGCGATGAAGGCAAAGCAGGACAGCGGGGTTTCCGGCATCAACTCTGAGGCTCCTGGCAGTCTGAGAGGATAGCACCGTAATGTTGTCATTGGAGATGCAGAGGTCTGAGAGAGGGCAATATTTCTCTGGGAGAAAGAGTAACTTTGTCCTCTCAAGACTGAGCTTGAAGGGGTGCACAGACATCTGAGCATTGTTGTGTTTGAGAGATGCTGAGATGTGTCTTGACAGGGAAGATTTACAGGTAGAGCAAAGCGTCATCAGCATCGTAGTGAGAGAAGTGCCATTAGAGGAGCTTACGTGGCTAAGGGATTAAGTATAGTGTGAATAAAGAGTACTGGGTCTCAGTTGAGTGAAAAAAGAGAAGATACAGGTCTGTAGTTTTGCAAAGCCGTAAGGAAAAGCTGGGATATGCAAAAGGAAAAGGAAAGCTGAAATGTCAGAACATATGGTTAGGGAGCGTAAGTGTAGGCTGAATGGGGCAGGTGGTCCCACTCTTAGACCTTACAAGTGGGAGGACATCTTTCTGAGTGGGTAAAGAAGGAAGCAAACCCAGTGACCAGAGAAAGAGAAGCACGCTTGGTATTATTTCCTGTATAGTTCAGTGCTGTCAGAACATTTGTCTATCACTGAGCTATCACACAGCAAGGCGTCAAAGTGACAGTCTCAGAAATTTTGATTGTATGGATTTGAAATGTTTACAAAACGGCTTCTATGTGTCTCGTGTTTTTCCTATTGAGACTAATACGTCTCAATAGGAAAAACACAAGACGTGACAGGTGTAGCTCTCCTCAGTCAGGAGTAAAAGGTATTATATACCCCCATACTCTTGGAATGGGAATGTGACCTCTCCCCATTATAAAGACGACTCAATACCCCCATTATACATTATACCCCCATACTCTTGGAATGGGAATGCCTGTGGAAATTGTTGTTGGTGGAGCATTAATAAACAAGAAATCTGATCATCAAAATATCACTGGACAAGCCACTAGAGGTCAAAAACTACAGGGTGCACACTGGGTTTTGTGGGTGGTATAAATGTTAAAACCATTTGCTGTTACATTCATTGGAAAAGACTGTTTGCTCTTAAAGTAGAGAATAATTTAGAAGGATGTACCCTCGGATTGCAACAGTTCAAGTGTAATTTTCTGTGGTATTACTCCACCCAAGAGAGCTTGTGTGAAATCTCTTCTTTTTTACTAACAGTTGGTAGATACTCGATTATGTAACAGCTGTCGAATCGTTCATCTTACATTGCTCCATACGTTTTGGAGTGGCTTACTATAATTAACCTATCATGTAGCCTATACTTAGTAGCTTATTTGAAACTGAGAATTTTATTATATTTATCACAGAGGAATTGATTCTAGCCATGTGATTAATCTCATGGATGCTTTTTAATGGATTTGGTTTTAATGCAGCATCTAAAGAATGTTTTTAAGTGATTTAATATTGTCACTTAAAAACTGTTTCATATTGTATTTTGGAGAGAGAGTGTATGCTATCTTTTTTCAGAAATCCAGTCACCACCAAGAATAATAACAACAACAACTACAACTACAACTATAATAATTATAATAATTATAATAATTATTATAATTATTATAATTATTATTATATACATGTATCCTATGTTTTTATTAACATGTGTGATTAACATTGTCAACATGTGGCCTATAGTTGTTTTGGTTTGCTTATTGATTTTAAAATGTGAAACTACACTGATGTCATTGTTTTGACTTATGAACTTATCACCACCATTACATTTATTTTTACAGCGCTGTAAGCAGGCCTTTTCTTTTTTCAAACTCCTCAGTAAAGAGTGGCTTCTGATCTGTTTTATGTCTGATTTGGAGTTGCTGTGTGTGGACTTGCAGTAGGTCCATCGCCTTTAGAGCCAGATAGAATAGTGTTTTCAAAAGGCAGGGAGACCTTATGTCCTGGAAAGGAGGTCACCTTGTTAGGTGGTGGAGCAGGATTAGCTTCTTACTCCCCTGGTCCATATGTCTGAGCTGCTGTTCCAGCTTAATTTATTCTGATTCTTTTTTTGTCCTGCTAATATGGCAACAAGAAAAATACTCCCTAAATTACTCCAAATTTGGCATTGCCGCTATTTTCCAATGTCGAATCATTAAGGTAATTATCATAAGCGCATGAGCAGAGGCATCAGTAAACTTTGGTCTGAAGAGTGAAAACCTCTCACTAAGCTGTCAATACAGTGAGCCTAGAGACTTAATGGCATAGCTTATCTGTGAAATGAACTGCTCAGGACAAGGGCTTAAAGTCCTTATGATTTACTGTCAACTGTCTGCTCTCACAAGTGATTAGAGCTGTAGAATGCAATCCTGTTTGTTTCAAGTAAAATTGATTCCCTGTACAATCTTGGGCAGTAATTATTGGGAGACCTGTGGCAGCTCTGTGAACTGAGTCAGTTTGTAATCTCAATATAATGTGACTCACCTCCCCCACCCTTGTTGTGTTCTTTGCAGATGAGCGTGAAGCAGTTCAGAAGAAGACCTTTACCAAATGGGTGAACTCTCACTTAGGCAGAGTGACCTGTCGTATTGGTGACTTGTATACTGACCTACGCGATGGCCGCATGCTAATCCGCCTGCTGGAAGTGCTCTCAGGAGAACAGCTGGTTAGTGTTATACAAAAACCATTCCTCTCTGTCCACACCCAAACCCAGGCCCTTAGCGTGACCTTCTCCCCACACCAAGAGTCGGGAAGAATGATAAATCATCTTCTCGAGTTCCTCTCCCTTTTAGTGTGCTCTTACTTGTTTTTTTATACTGCTTCCCAGGTTTTCTCTTTATCTAACTGTAATTTTATTTCCACCTTATTTGCTCTCTTCCCCACAGCCAAAGCCCACTAAGGGCCGAATGCGTATCCACTGCCTGGAAAATGTTGACAAAGCCCTGCAGTTTCTCAAGGAGCAAAAAGTCCATCTAGAAAACATGGGGTCGCATGACATTGTGGACGGGAATCACCGTCTCACCCTGGGTCTCATCTGGACTATTATCCTTCGCTTCCAGGTAACCTTGAGTAGTTGCTCAAACACCTCTCTGCCCAATTGTCACATTACTTAACCTCTTTCAAAGAGCATGTTTGACCATTGGACATGAGATATCTGCATGTAACCTGGTGAGTCCTCAGGCGAACTCACAAAAATGCTCATAGAATGGATTTATACTGTAATGTATATTATGGAGCCAAAAACATCCATACTGTTATTATAGTCATGAACACGTCAGATTGTTGTTTTTTTTGTTGTTGTTTTTTTACCCTTATATATATCTTGCTCTAGTGACCCAACATATAACATGGTGCAATGCAGTGAGAATATAGGAAGGTCTCATCTCTTTGAATTTAGTTTGAATTAAACAGACACTGTCTTTGCTGACTGAATTTATGCTGACAGATTCAGGACATCAGTGTGGAGACTGAAGACAACAAGGAGAAGAAGTCTGCCAAAGATGCCCTGCTCCTTTGGTGCCAAATGAAAACTGCTGGGTGAGAATTTATATTACATTATACCATTCATCCTGTTTATTGTATTCCTGTAGTGGTTCTTGTTGCATGTTGAGTTAATGATTTATCGCCTCTGCAGATACCCCAATGTCAACATCCACAACTTCACTACCAGCTGGAGGGATGGTCTGGCGTTCAATGCCATTGTGCACAAACACAGGTCATTGACATCTCCATGTACACAATGTTACTCACCAAAGTCTCATGTGAACTTACTGTCTCATATCAGGCTTATGCCCGGATAGAATTCTAGTCAGTACGGTTCTCTTTCAGGGCAGTGGGAAAGTCAAAAACACGTCTTCTCCCAGTCTTTTATTTTTGTATAATGAGAAGCACCTGCTGCAGTACCATCACACATCTCTGGGGTGTTTTATCCCCTTTTCTATTCAGGTCTCCTCCTACTTCTTCAGTCTGCAGAATGGCTAAAATGATGAAAATGAAATTGGAAATAAGATGACCTAGATCACAGAAATAATAACCCACATATTTTCCATGCTGAGCCATGCTTGGTAACTCAGTTGCACACCCTACTGGTAATAGCGCCTCTTGAGTAGCCTGTATTGAAATGAAGCCTGGACTCCTTAGTGACCTTGATTTGGTGAAAGAATTCTAAAATTGTTGTCAGTGGAGTAACTTAAGCAAAGGAAATTCATGTAAACTGTGATGCTGCAATTTACATGATTCGAACTGCAGAGGAAGAATTTGAATATGCAAAGGAGAAAAAAATGCATGTACATGGCTACTCGTGTCATGAGTTTAAAAAGCTTGGACAAATGGCATTATGAATTTTGGTCAGTTGGGTTTCAGTGAAACCTATTTTGTAATGGTTAAAGTAAAAGCTCACAAATAGGCACTTTTTAGGCAAAAATAAGCTAGTCAGAAGAAGCTTGTCTAGTACAAATTAGCAAACCTCTTCTTATTTATAACCCTACTCAATAGGCACCCTGTGGAATTCCCATTTCTACGCAACTTTATTGTATAAATAAAGTATTTCTCTTCAAAGCACATAATAAGAAGTGGACATGGACTTGAGTGGACTGAAAATGCTTTTCAGTTCTTTATACCACAAGAAGGTGATAAATGAATATGAGTCTGAATGTAATCTGCTTGCACACTACCCTCCCCTGATGTTTGTTGCTGTTGTCCCCTGGCCTCTGCAGACCTGACTTGATCGAGTTTGACACCCTGAAAAGGTCCAATGCTCACTACAACCTCCAAAATGCATTCAATGTGGCTGAAAAAGAACTTGGCCTTACCAAGCTGCTGGACCCAGAAGGTGAGTGGGTAAATTTGCCAGTCGCGTTTGAGGCTGGACACAGTCCATGAACATTAATCTGATGGCCCAAAACAGATTGATGGGTGCGAGACTATGGAGGATTACTGGATTTAATTACAGCTTAAGCGACACTGCATCACATATCAGCTTCAGCTATATCATGCCATTGATGTCCAAACTTATGTGTTGTCAATGATTTAATTAAGTGTGGTAGAGATAGAGTAGAGATTAATAACATTGTTTTGTGTTTTTCAGATGTAAATGTTGATCAGCCTGATGAGAAGTCCATCATTACATATGTGGCGACCTACTACCATTACTTCTCAAAGATGAAAGCCTTAGCGGTAGAAGGCAAACGAATAGGCAAGGTGAGGTGTGTGTGTGTGTGTGTGTGTGTGTGTGTGTGTGTGTGCGTGTGTGCGCGTGTGTGTGTGCGTGCGCGCGCATGCGTGTTCTCTTTACCTTAATTAAACACATGATGACTATTTTCCCAGTTGCTGTGATTTATAGATTGTTCTCGGTTGCAGGTGCTGGACTATGCTATTGAGGCTGACCAGTTAATAGAGAAGTACGAGACCTTGGCCTCAGAGCTGCTGCAGTGGATTGAGCAGACCATAGTGACTCTTAATGATCGGCAGCTAGCTAACTCACTGAGTGCGGTGCAGAACCAGCTACAGGCTTTCAACTCCTACCGGACTGTAGAGAAGCCCCCAAAGTGAGACCCAAAGCTTTCTAACATTCAGCACAGCAATTAACCCAATTTATCATAGTGATATCAAAGTGTCAGCTGCATGTTGAACACAGGTTGTATTTATCTCCACAGATTTACGGAGAAAGGAAACTTGGAGGTTCTCCTCTTCACCATCCAGAGCAAGATGAGAGCAAACAACCAGAAAGTTTACATGCCCAGAGAGGGCAAACTCATCTCTGACATCAATAAGGTATTGATTTACCCCAGAAAATATGAGAAATACAGCCTTCCATTAGATACCTGAAAACCTTGTTTCATAAAGTGATATCTATGACATCAGGGTTCTGATGTATATTTTTCAGCTGACAGTCAACGCCCAGAGCACCAGAGGACAGAATATGACTGACAGAATGTGACCAGAAAGTTAGCTAGCAATCTCCTGTTTTACTCCTGCTCACTTGAAGAGGTGATTTCAGGCTCAAGAGGCTAATGTAGAATTCTCAGCACAGACACGAGAATCAGGATGTTCATAAGAGAAACGAAGAGGAGAGAAATCGCAACTGCATTTTAATACATGCATATCTGGCATGGGTCCATATCAGTGGTTACAACTTTGAGCTCAATCATCATTACAACTGCACAATAGAGCACTAAATCATATCGTGACTATAGTTTGGTACTTTGGACCAAAATTATCTCATTATATTCTTGTTACATTCATCAATTTCCTGTTTTCAGGCATGGGAGCGACTGGAAAAAGCAGAGCATGAACGTGAGCTGGCACTGAGAAACGAACTGATTCGCCAGGAAAAGTTGGAGATGCTTGCTGCACGTTTTGACCGCAAAGCTGCCATGCGGGAAACATGGCTGAGTGAGAACCAACGGCTGGTGTCTCAGGTAAAAAAAATAAATACATGATTTAGGTAGAAGCAGATAAATGTCTGGTGATAGTCTTATTTAAAAAAAAGTTTTATTGGCAAACACTTATTGTCCTCTTTCATCAGGACAATTTTGGAACTGACCTGGGAGCAGTGGAAGCTGCCACTCGTAAGCATGAAGCTATTGAGACAGACATTGGTGCATATTGGGAGCGTGTGGCTGCAGTAGAGGCTGTTGCAAAAGAGCTGGAAGCAGAGGGATATCATGATGTTCGGCGTGTACTCGCAAGAAGAGATAACGTTCTTCGCCTTTGGGAATACCTGAAGGAGCTTCTGGCTGCACGACGAGAGCGTCTGAATGCCCATCGTGACCTCCAGAGACTGTTTCAAGAGATGCGCTATATCATGGACTGGATGGCAGACATGAAGGTACTGGCCCATTTCAACAAAAATACATTCCAGTATTGTTTTTACAGTGGTACAAAAGCATGTGCCATTTATTTAGTTGGTTTTGGTTTTAATTAGCAAAAAGGAATACACTAATCCTCTCACTTACATTAGCATTTGTTCACATATGTCCATTGCAGCTTTAGTGTCTGCACCCATCGGAGAGCCATTCATGGCACTAATTAGCTTTTTACAGGCCTATCCTGGATTGTGTTGCCTGTCATTGCCGGCTTTACTGAGGTTAGCTTAGATGGACTTCAGTCACTCTGGTGGCCCTCATTTGCTGGGTTAAAATGACCCTAGGGATTCCTCCTGAAATGCTGCTGTACGGGTCAAATGACCACAGACATTGCATTAGTTTTTGAGGTTTTCTTAAAACCTTAAATTTAGACAACATTAATTAAATGTTTAAGCTAGTTGGGGATATCTTATGTAGTGATGCAATGTTTCTTTATCTGGGATTTCATTGATCTCAGCATTCATATTTTTCAGCTCTTGCTGAAAAGAAGCTGATAATGTGTGGCATTCTGTCACAGATTATCATATAATTAATTTTGTGTTTATTGTTAATTCTTTGATTCTGTTTAAAGCCAAGTTTCCTTGTGTCATTTAACTGTGTTTTATATTGGGGTACATCTACGTGGTTAGAGGAATTTCTCCTTGTCTCTGTCTCTGCTTGTCAAAGTCCTGTTGTCAGCTTTTATTTTGGGGTTTTGGTCAATTAAAGGGACACTGATTGAAAGGCACATCTCCAGGAATTTCCACACAACACTCATCCTAGGTTCCCACCTTGCACAGTAACAAACAAACAGAATGAGAGGTTTGTTTTTTTTTTCCTGAATACGAAATACTGAAAATTATTAAATAATGGACTTGGCTGTGTTCTCTGCATGTTTCAGAGTCGTCTGCAGTCTCAGGACAGTGGTAAACATTTGCATGATGTCTTAGACCTACTGCAGAAACACACTCTGGTAGAGGCTGACATTTCAGCTCAGGCAGAGAGGATTAAGGCAGTGCAGGGAGCGGCGAAACGCTTCACTTCCTATGACCAGGGTGAGTCTTCAAACATGCATTTACACATTCTTGATACTCATATTACAGCTCTTTTCAAACTTATTTGTGCACATTATTGAAGCAACATTTATTACTGCCTTTTCTATCTGCCAGCCTACAAGCCATGTGAGCCAGGACTAGTTAGTGAAAAGGTTGACCTTCTGGGTCAAGCCTATGAGGAGCTTGGTCAGCTTGCTGGCAAACGTAGAGAGCGCCTGGAGGACTCTCGTCGCCTGTGGCAGTTCCTATGGGATCTTGGAGAAGAAGCAGCCTGGATCAGAGAGCAAGAGCAAATCCTGGCCAGTGGAGAATGTGGCCGTGACCTTACTTCTGCCTTGCATCTGCTTAGCAAACATGAAGCTTTCAGGGATGAGATGGCAGCCCGCTATGGCCCCCTGAGTAACAGCATCGCTGTCGGGGAAGCTCTGGTTAACGAGGGACACTTTGGAGCCCCACAGGTTACAGAAAGGATCCAAGACATCCGTGGACAGTGGACACATCTGGAGGAGGTGGGTGGTGATCAATATTTCTTTGTTATGATTAAATTATTATTCATAATAACAAAAATCTGATTACTTTATCTTTAATGTAATAACTTGTTTGTCCTGGTCCTCAGACGACAAAGCTCAGAGAGCAGAGGCTGAAGGAAGCAGTGGCCCTGCATCAATTTCAGACAGATGCTAATGACATGGAGGCATGGATCATGGAGACTCTAAGACAAGTGTCCAGTCAGGAGGTGGGCCATGATGAGTTCTCTACTCAAACTCTAGCTCGCAAGCAGAGGGAGATAGAGGAGGAGATACAGAGCCACCACCCCCTAATTGACTCCCTGCACGAGCAGGCCCAAGCACTGCCACAGGCCTATATTCATTCCCCTCAGGTATGTGTGCTTTGTTTTCATGCTTCTCGAATGATGACATGCCGTTTTTAGTACCGTACTAAATTATTGTTTATTGCTGACTGTAGGTGGATGGTCGCCTACCTGCTATTGAGCAGCGCTACAAAGAGCTAGAATCTCTGTCGGCAGCTCGGCGCCAGGCTCTCGAAGGTGCCTTGGCCCTCTACCGTATGTTCAGTGAGGCTGGTGCCTGTCAGCTCTGGGTGGAAGAAAAGGAGCAGTGGTTACATGGCATGGAGATTCCTACCAAACTGGAAGACTTAGAGGTGGTGCAGCAGAGGTCAGTCTGGGAGCATGGAAGAATAGAGTATTGATGCAGACAATTTTATCATTCCTTAGCTGGAGAAATTGAAGCTGGCTGGCCAGTCAATTTCAATAGTTACATTTCTGAATTCTAATGTCGTAGGCTTGATAAAATTCTAAAGTAAAATATAGGGTATAGGGAGGAACTTCCAGAACCACCAGTACCCATCGCAAATCATGTAATTATCTACACATTGACCAAGTTAGCTAAAACTTTAAATGACTTCTTTATGGCTACAGATTTGAGACCCTGGAGCCTGAGATGAACAACTTAGGAACTCGTGTCACTGACGTGAACCAGGTTGCTGAGCAGCTGCTGAATTCCGACAACTGCAGCAAAGGCCAAATCCACCAGACACGAGATCAGCTGAACAACAGGTCAGTACTGGAACATAGAACCAAGAAAAATCTATGAATAAATATTTTTTTTCTTCTCTTGTTCTGTCACACACAATCACAGCTACGTGAAGACTAGACTAGACTGCTCAAGACAAAGTCATGAAATATGTCAACCATGTCCTGGTACTAAGACAGTCAAGTTTCAGCCATTTTGAGCTGTAGGACGACTCAACTGCAACCTGCTTTTTCTTTCACTCAGCCCTTACAGAGTCAAAGCAGTAAAGTTTGGTGATATGATATGGTCTAGCTTACAGTAGCAAGTCACAAAACTAATAATTATTTTACTTTTAATGTTTGGCTGGAACAGATTCTTAGAAGCAGTGTTTTTTCTACACAGTGTTTTGAGACGGAGTATGTCTTCATCATTTTGACCACAATTTATGTTCCACCACCTCTCGTTGGTCCCATTACTCAACAAAGGCTAAAATATCTTCACTGCTAGGATCAGTGGTCAGAGCGCCAATGTCACAAGCATCCTACTGTTTATGCTTCGCCGGGGTATTTTTGTTGATGAGTTGAACCATCTGGCAACCATTGTATATGCTGGTCCCCTGTGCTGAGTTTAATATTGTATTTGGTGTCATATTCAGGTGGAGGGAATTCCAACAACTGGCTGGTCAAAAGAAACAAGGCCTAGAGTCTGCCCTGAACATTCAAAACTACCACCTGGAATGTAATGAGATCCAAACCTGGATGAAGGAAAAGACCAAGGTGATCGAATCTACTCAGAGCTTGGGAAATGACCTGGCTGGAGTGATGGCACTACAACGGAAACTCACTGGCATGGAGAGGGACCTGGAGGCTATTCAGGTGTGAAGAAGTCATATTGAGTGACTCCAGTGTTGAGAATGGATCAAAATGGGCCGATGTATCTTGTCTTCGTATGTGCAATTAAATAGCTATAATTGTCTTTACAGGGGAAACTGGATGACCTGAGGTCTGAAGCCGAAAAGCTGGCCAAGGAACATCCAGATCAGGCTGGAGAGATCCAAGGTCGCCTGTCAGAGATACAGGAGGTTTGGGAGGAGTTGAACACTACCATGAAACGACGTGAGGAGTCATTGGGCGAAGCCAGCAAGCTGCAGGGATTCCTTAGGGATCTGGATGACTTCCAGTCCTGGTTATCCCGCACCCAGACAGCTGTGGCGTCAGAGGACATCCCCACGTCTCTGCCTGAGGCTGAGAGTTTGCTTGCCCAGCATGAGAATATCAAAAATGAGGTGGATAACTATAAGGAGGACTACGAGAAGATGCGAGCGGTTGGTGAGGAGGTGACCCAAGGACAAACAGATGCGCAGCACATGTTCTTGGCTCAGAGGCTCCAGGCGTTGGATACTGGTTGGCATGAGTTGCGTCGGATGTGGGAGAACCGCCATAGTCTTTTGGCCCAAGCCTTTGACTTCCAGACTTTCTTGAGAGATGCGAAGCAGGCAGAGGCTTTCCTCAACAGCCAGGTGAGGAAAAAAGACTTCTGCCAGAGAGCTGCAACCTCATGGATATAAAAATTGACACCACCATCTTCAAGCCAGCAATTAGTTCCAATATCAGAGCCAAATAATTTTGCCAAAATATTGTATAATGATGCATACTTTAAGTGGATAATGAAGTATTTCAGTCGGGCAGGAATGAATCTAGGAGTTGGGGAGAAGTCAGAATCGAATTCAGATTTTTTTGCTGGAATGTCTGCCCTTGTTGTCTAAGTGACAGACGTGCTTTAAATTTTCATCCTTCAAATTCATTATCTTGATGCAACCAATCCACATAGTCTTGTGATGCCTTTTATTGGATTCTCAAGTTTTAAATTCAGTATTTCACACTTTGCGCATGTATATACCAGGTCTGAAATTGGTGTAAATAGGAGGGAAGAAGCAGGCTAAAGAGAGAAATAGGGCTGCTGTATGCCACTGCACAAGAAAAAAAAAAATTGGAAAAAAAACCCACACAATTTGACATCTAAGAAATATACCTGAAAACATTCCTTTCCTCTCTTTGTAGGAATATGTGTTGTCCCACACAGAAATGCCCGCAAGTCTTCAGGGAGCAGAAGAGGCCATTAAGAAGCATGAGGATTTCCTCACAACCACAGAGGCCAGTGAGGAGAAGATAACTGGTGTGGTGGAGGCGGGACGGCGCCTCATCAATGACTGCAATGCAAACTCTGATAAGATCCAGGAAAAAGTTGATTCCATTCAGGAGAGGTTAGAACAAACGAAAGTTGGAAAAAGACCCATTTAAGCTTCTGCTTTTATATTTGAAGAGTGCATAATTTTTCTGTCTTTATTTGTTTTCACCAGGCATCTTAAGAATAAGGAGGCTGCTAACGAACTGCTGGCTAAACTTAAGGATAACAGAGAACTTCAGCACTTCCTGCAAGATGGACAGGAGGTACATTTGCATAACCATGAACTTGAATATTAGCACCACCTTGTGGATGACATTAAAAAATTAAGATTTCTTTTAGAGCAGAACACCAATGAACCTAAGATGCAGATGGTTCTATATGAAGCAATTTTGATTCTAGGCCGGGCCATGAGCTTAATATTTAAAATTGTCATTTTAGCACCACTCTTAAGTCTCTGAGTATAATTTATTTTTGCCTGAGTTGGAGGTGGAATTTGCAATGTATGTGCCCATTTTGTTGTAGACCTTACATTTTTTGCTGCACAATCACTTTTAGAGATGACCAGAAATACATCTGAATCAAAAACAAGCTCCTGCATCTTTGCTGCTTGGAAACATAAAAATCAGAGGAAACAGTAGTGTAATAAATAAGTCAGGGTGTGTTAAGGGATAAATAAGTGAAACAGGCCATAGAATTTGTGTAATCACTTGTAAATCATCATTTCATTCTTAAAGATGATTATTCCATAACTTTTTTTTTCCATTTTTTTTTGTAGCTCACTTTATGGATCAATGAGAAGATGCTAACGGCTCAGGACATGTCTTATGATGAGGCCAGAAATCTTCACAGCAAGTGGCAGAAACACCAGGCCTTCATGGCAGAGCTGGCCTCGAACAAAGACTGGCTGGACAAAATTGATAAGGTATGAACATGGTTATATAATTTTTCATCATTAACGAATAATCAATCATGGAAGATTAGTTGTCTTAGCAGTATTCTAGGATGTTAGCAAATAAAATCATAATTCTGAGATTTAGGTTTAGTCATTGGTGTTTTCCAGGATTATGGAAAATGATGCATGTGTTATATGTGGACAGGTGTCTTGCTTTTGTAACAAGTAATGTACATTGATTTAAAAAGAAAAGGCCACATAGTATACCTTTAATGGATTTTCCTTTCACTTGGAGACATTCTGCCAGCACTTGTCATGCAGCTACATCAGTGTAAATGATAACAAGCCAGTCTTTCTTGTCTCTGACAGGAGGGTCAGGCTCTTGTGGCAGAGAAGCCAGAGTTGAAACCTGTTGTCCAGCAGACCCTTGAAGACCTACAGCATCAGTGGGAGGAGTTAGAGGGCACCACCCGCACCAAAGCCCAGTGCTTGTTCGATGCTAACAGGGCAGAGCTCTTCACACAGAGCTGCTCCGCTCTGGATGTCTGGCTGAAAAACCTTGAGGGTCAGCTGCAAAGTGATGACTATGGCAAAGATCTGACCAGTGTCAACATCCTGCTTAAGAAACATCAGGTATGCTCTATAGCTCGAGCAATCTTGGTCATGTTTACTGTCAAGAAACACTGTTGTACTTTTGAATCAAGAAGATTAATAGATGTAATGGAAAAACATGTTCAGATCCCTGGAGTGATCTCACCTTTGTACTGTCTCTGTGCAGATGCTAGAGCACCAAATGGAGGTCCGGGAGAAGGAGGTGCAGTCCCTACAGTCTCAGGCCTTGGCTTTGTCTCAGGAAGATGCTGGTGGTGTCACTGAGGTGGATGGTCAGCAAAGGCGTGTCACAGACAGCTTTTCCAGACTTCAGGACCCTCTTCACCTTAGGAGACAGCGATTACTTGCTTCCAAAGAGGCACATCAGTTCAACAGAGATCTGGAGGATGAAATTGTGAGTGGGATTAATTTAGTGAATGCATACTGTGAATTAGATGCAGAAGTTGTGAATCTTACTGTTCCCACTTATCCCATTTGGCCTGATGCTCATGATTTATTTACTCTGTTTTCCTCTTAGCTGTGGGTGAAAGAGAGGATGCCCCTGGCGACCTCCACAGACCATGGAAAAGACCTTCCTACTGTACAGCTACTAATCAAGAAGAACCAGGTAAATAGATTTTAAAAAAAAAACAAACAAACAAACAACAACTCTGTAAAATGTTTCCTAGCTATAAAAGAAATAGATGGCTATAGGTGCAGCAAATTCCAAAACAAACCCATACACACTTTCTTCATTTCTGCATTAGACATTACAGAAGGAGATCCAAGGACACCAGCCTCGCATCGATGACATCCATAGACGAGGCAAGACTCAAAGCCAAGTAGACGGTGAGAGACAGTCTGTTCTAGAGGAGCGTCTTGTTGAGCTGAAGGACCTTTGGGACCAGCTGATTGGCGAGACAGACAAGCGTCATGACCGTCTAATAGACGCCAATCGAGCCCAGCAGTTCTACGCTGATGCAGCAGAGGCAGAAGCCTGGATGGGAGAGCAGGAGTTGCACATGATGTCAGAGGAAAAGGCCAAGGTGAGATGAGACACAGAACTGCTCTCAGTAGCACTCTTCCACAACTGTCTAATGGAATGATTTTCTCTTTTTCCCCCAGGATGAACAAAGTGCACTTGTAATGGTGAAGAAGCACCAGATCCTGGAACAGGCTCTTGAAGACTACGCCCAGACCATTCACCAGCTAGCCAACAGCAGCCGACTCATGGTCACCAGCGAACACCCAGAGAGGTGAGAGGGGTTTGCTCTGTCCATTGTGATTCCACATTTTTATGTGTATTTTTGCACATTCAGACTCTCATCACTGTGGTTTATTTTCAAATTAACAGCGAAAGAATCACCTTACGGCAAGCCCAGGTTGACAAGCTGTATGCAGGTTTGAAGGACCTCGCTGAGGAGCGTCGTGGGCGACTGCAGGAGCGACTGCGACTAACCCAGTTGAAGCGGGAGGTGGATGACCTGGAACAGTGGATTGCTGAAAGGGAGGTGGTTGCTGGCTCCCATGAACTAGGCCAGGACTATGAGCATGTCACAGTGAGTTTTTTTTCTCTCTTTCACATTCTATGGAGACAATGAAGCTCTGGGAAATGTAGCAGAATTAATTATTTGCTCAATTTTGCCCTGATTTTTCTCTCTACAGATGCTGAGAGACAAGTTCCGTGAATTTGCTCGTGACACTAGCACCATTGGCCAAGAGCGTGTTGATGGTGTAAATGGGCTGGCAGATGACCTGATTGAATCGGGTCATCCAGAGAACGCCAGTGTAGCTGAGTGGAAGGATGGACTAAATGAAGCCTGGGCTGACCTGCTGGAGCTGATTGACACACGCACTCAGATGTTGGCAGCCTCCTATGAGTTGCACCGCTTCCATCAGGATGCCATGGAGGTGCTTGGACGTGTTAAAGAGAAGAGGGAGGTGCTGCCGTCTGACCTTGGCCGTGACCTGAACACCGTCCAGCATCTTCACAGACAGCACAATACTTTTGAAAATGACATCCAGGCACTCAGTGGACAGGTCAGCTATCTGCTAATGAAATAGGTCTCTCAAAATAGCAAGAATGACATGTGAAAGGAGGATTGAATCCTTTTTCCCTTTCACCCTCTAGGTGAACCAGGTCCAAGATGATGCTGCACGGCTGCAGAAGGCCTACGCTGGGGAGAAAGCTGATGACATTAACAGGAGCGAACATGCGGTGACATCTGCCTGGGAGGGTCTTCTAGAGGCCGGTGAGGCCCGCAGGCTCCTTCTGCTGGACACTGTGGAAAAGTTCCGTTTCTTCAACATGGTGCGAGACCTCATGCTCTGGATGGATGGTGTCAACCTACAAATCGATGCACATGACAGCCCCAGGTGATATGGATGCTAAATTATCCGGTCTCCTGAATAATAATTCCGATGTAATCAGTGTTACAACTGTAATCTAATTTCTTGTTCTAGGGATGTATCGTCAGCAGGGCTGGTCATCGCCAATCATCAAGACATCAAGTCAGAAATTGAGACCAGAGCAGACAGCTTTACTGCCTGTATTGAGATGGGAAACACTCTCATCAACAAAAATCACTATGCAGCTGATGAGGTAATGGGCCAGCCTCTGTAACTGTTAATCTACTTATTGCTTTTTAATTTGATCTCCTTTCATCACTGAATCTTCCACCATTCACAGATCCGCGAGAAACTTTGTCAACTCACTGAAAAGAGAGACAAGATCAATAAAAAGTGGCAGGACAAGATGGACTACTTACAAATCGGTATGCAAGCTTGACATGTTTTAGAGTCTGTGTGAGAGCTCACTCAATCTATTGATGTTAGTCCAGTCCAGTTTTAAGGCTAAATGCAAATATACCACCCATCACTTGATGATGCAGTATTGCTCAAGAACGTTATCATAGCAGTCATAACTTCTTCACATGGTTGCACTTCATGGTCCTAGCTCTACTTTTGCAACAGTGCCACACAAAGTTAAGTGTGTGTTTTCATTTTGTTTACCCCTTCACTGGAACAGCCCAAACACAGCAGTCATAACTGAAGTCACTGGAGCCTGCATTTTCCCCTCTCTTTTTCTCTGCTTCTCAGTGCTGGAAGTGTTGCAGTTTGGACGTGATGCCTACGTAGCAGAGTCTTGGTTGGCAGGTCAAGAGCCTCTGGTGCGAACAGCGGAGCTGGGCTCAAATGTGGACGAGGTGGAAAGTCTAATTAAGCGCCACGAAGCCTTTGAGAAACTTGCTGCGGCCTGGGAAGAGCGCTTTGTGCTCCTGGAGAAACTTACTACTGTAAGCAGAATTCAATCCCATAAAAGTTTTACACAACTTTGAAACTGATATCTTTTCCTGGAGTGGTAGTTAAATGATGTAAACATCATTGGTTCCTCCTCATTCCAGAGGATTTACGTTAAGATTACAGACTGAGTTCTCAATTTTCAGCTGGAAGAGCGCGAGATTCAGAGAAGGCGAGAGGAAGAGGAGAGGGCACGGCGACCCCCAACACCAACCCCAGCAGAGATGATGGCACAATCCGAGACAGAAAGTCAAGCGCATGACTCGGCAGCAAGGTAAACAGAGGGTGATTTTTTTTTCTTTCTGTAGAATGTACTGTAACATGGTAAATAACATATTTTACCTAAAAACACAGAACCAGTCTAGACCAGACGACCCTCAATCAGTCGGTGTCAGTGAATGGAGTACACAGTGACAATGATACATCTCAGGTGAGACATGTTTTGAAGAGCTGTCAATACTTTTTACCTGGTGTCCTATTGAACTTCCTTTTTAGGGCTCTTGTATGTATTCTAGCTTTTTATGTGTATTCCATATTGTCTCAAATATCACAGAATGGATTTGTAAGGATCATTTTAACTCCAGTTTCTTTTGGTGAAGGTGTAACTGTAAGTGCGTCCATGTCTTGTCTGCGTTGTGTCATGTAATGACATCATTGTTGTCATTCAATTGAATTTCATCCAGTTGATTGTCTGATTCCCAAAATTAGTGTCAAGCGTCAATTTTTTGGAGTGGAGATAAATGGTAGGTGTTTGCTGCCAGCAACTGATAATAGTGTTAAGAATTATTGAAGCACTTGGGCGTTGCAGAGGAACCGCCCCACCCAAGTGCCACCAACTATCTCCCTCCCTGCCATAGACAAAGATGACTTAACAACTTCTCATTGCGTTTTTACCAGCAATCACTATCGCTATCGTTGTCAGTGGGAAAGAAATCAGAGCCTAAACGTGTGTGTAAGCCAAAGCAGCCGGAGCGTGTGAGTACTAATAAATGGTCGGCTTTGTGGCTTCCCCCTCGCCCTCTTCACAGCCTCCGCTCAGCTCCTGGTCAACTGCAGCGCCTCTATTGAGAAGCCATCACTCTCTTGTCACCAATGCCACCATTGTTTTATTTATCCATGCACTTTACAGTTTCATTCATGAGTTCCATCATTTAAAAGCATGATGCAGATTCATGAACAGGAACATGGATCAAATACGTTTAGATCTGCTGTTGTACATGTGCTCGTATTGACCAGGACAGGAGTGAGTGTCGAGCTGTAAACGTGGTGGTACTTGTTGAAGCCTATTTATATGTGGCGTGTGTTAGTCTTCCCCTATATACTGTATGTGCACACTTCCTGTTGGTGTGACAGTCATTTATTGAACAAAAGCCTCCACAATTGTCTCCTCAGCTGATGATTACGATCTTGATTCAAGTACAGCGATACTGAAGTAGTGGAATTTGGATTTAAGAGTCATTTGGTAAATGAAAGAAGCAAAAATACCTATCTCAGACATAAGCTAGTAAAACTGTGTTGAGTGTGTGTCTACGTCTGTTCTCATTTGTGTGTTACATTGCAACATCTACACTTGTCCAGTCACAGGTCAGACAAACCAAAATCACAGGGAGGGTCAAGAGGAGCAAAGACTTTAGCAGGACAAAGGCTCTTCATATTACAGATCTTTACAAAAGAAAAAGAAAAAACAGCAGCAGAAAGCAGTTCAATTTTTCAAAGGTGCAGAAATCCAGAGGCACAACAGAGGAATGCAAATATTGGCAAAAGCACAATGAATAATCAGCTGACTAGCACAGGAAAAAAAAAGTATGACTAATGAGGTACCAGGCCACATGTTGGCTGAAAGAGCAGGCAGACAGGTGGCAGGAATCATGAGCTGATTAAGAGGCAGGCAAAGTAGGCAGGCCAGAGGAACTGGTGAGAAGAGTTGCAGGCGAGTGGGCGGAACTGCAGAGATACCAAAAGAACAGACAGGCGAGACACAGAGGGAGGGAGGGAGAGAGAAGCTGGAACTGGATGTTCTGTTGCAGTCCACGACAGCTGCTCAAGAGACTGAAGTTGAAAAATTATGTTCTATCTTGCCAAAAACCATACAGTCTATGACAAATCTGCCTCTGCCTTGACCAAATCTGATGCAGTTTTGTTTGTGGTACATATTTGATGCTCAGTGTAACATATGTTTCCCAGATGTATGGTTGTGGTAATCCTAGGTCTTGCCTATATGTGTCCTGTTTAATATCAGTGTGCTGGAAATGTGATTACCTTCTGAACCTACGTTATGTCATGATCAGGGTATCATAGTTGAAGCTGATATCATCATGGCTTTCCATTTATGCCTGTGAATGGCTGCTTTGCAACCCCCTGCATCCCTCCAGCCACGTGTTTATCTCCCTCCTCACCACCATTCATGTTCTAATCGGAACCACAGGGCTCAGAGTCTGAGTCAGTCAACGGACCTGGTCGGGACAGCGGGCTGGCATCCTCTCGCCTTGAGCCGTCTGCCACACTACCGAGCAGGGCTGGAGCAGAGTCGGAGCCAGAGGCCATGGAGGGCATGCTCTGTCGAAAACAGGAGATGGAGTCCCACAGCAAAAAGGCAGCTAGCAGGTTAGTGTTGATCACTAAGGTAGAGAACACTTCTTACAGCTGGTTGTTTCAGTCTGTCATAACTTGTCCTGTCAGAGCAACGTCTCTGTATGACCACGCTCATGTTTCAGCTTCCTTTATTCAGTTTTGTCGTTTTGCAATGAATAAAACTTTTTTGCTCTGAATGTGTGTTTAGTTGGGGGATATATATATATATATATATATATATATATATATATATATATATATATATATATATATATATACACACACACACACACACACATATATACATATATATATGTGTGTGTGTGTGTGTATATATATACACACACATATATATATGTATATATGTGTGTGTGTGTGTATATATATACATATATATATATGTGTATATATATATATATATATATATATATATATATATATATATGTATATATATATGTATGTATGTATATATATGTATGACTCATAAAACATTACAGACATACAGTAAAGTGTAAAATATACTGTATATAAACCCGTTCCTTAACTGTTCTCCTAATTCCACCCGTAGGTCATGGCAGAACGTGTACTGTGTCCTAAGAAAAGGAAGTCTTGGTTTCTACAAAGACAACAAGAGTGCTAGCAATGGCATTCCATACCACGGAGAGGTACCCATCAGCCTGGGAGAGGCCGTGTGTGAGGTTGCCCATGACTATAAGAAGAGGAAACATGTGTTCAAACTCAGGTGAGAGGAAATGGCAAATAAAAACCTCTTTCTCATGTAGCGTCTCCCCGTTGGCATTAAGCTATGATGTAGTTGGGGATTACAAGTCACAGAACAGTGAGATGTATTAAAGACTTGAATGTTTGCAGGCTAGGAGATGGGAAGGAGTACCTGTTCCAAGCAAAGGATGAGGTGAGATGTACAGAAGGCGATTATTCTACAAAACAGTGTACAATGCTTATTAGTGTGGTTTGACTTTGCCCAAACAACTTAGTTTAACAAAGGTTTCTCTCTGTCTGAAGGCGGAAATGAGCTCCTGGATCCGTTCCATCCTCGGTTCCATTCCAGCAGGAGCAGGGGACTCACCTGGAGGTCCGCGGGCCCTCAGTCGCGCCATGACGATGCCTCCCATCTCCCCCAGCTCAGGCGATGCCGGAGGTGTTACCATGCGCAACAAAGAGGGGAAAGAGAAAGATCGAGAGAAGAGGTTCAGCTTCTTTGGCAAGAAAAAATAGTACATTTGTGATATCATCGATGGAAACTACATTTGTCAAAATTTCAACAAACTGAAACAGGCAGAAAGTAAAGTACAAACAGGTCGTGCAAACCCACTGCTCTCAGTGCCGGCCCCAAGGAATTAGTCCACAGCTACTACACGTGGCTTTTCCAGAACTTATTGTTTCTTTTCTTTCTCTCTGATTCTCTCCCTCTCCACTTTTATCTGTCATTTACTTTCTCGTTCTCCAGTAGTTCCCATCTAAACTGCACCCGACACTGAAAGCCCTCATCCAATGTCGGCCAGTCCGAAGGAAGTTGTTGAAGGTGCGGTTGGCATTATCAGGGATCCTGGGCCGGTTCAGTTCCAGTCTTCCTAATCAATTCTGCAGCATGAGTTTTTTTCCTCCTCAGTGAGTCTTGACTAGCTGAGCTGTTTTGATGCCGTGTCACTATTAACATGATGGATGGAGGCTTTCCACTGTGGTGCACACTGGTTTCACTTCCTCACGTTCAAGGTTTGTGTTTGGGAAGAATCAACATCAGTCTCTTTTTCTGCTCTTGGTATTGATGTTATTATTAACCTGACCAATATTATTGCTTTTATTATTATTTATCTTTTGCTATTGCTGGTTTGAGGATACAAACTAATTAATCTGCCGATATGACATGTTGATGTTGTGGAGAGAAACAAATTTGGTTCAACTAGTGAAGAATGTGGGGCTTTCCCTTGTATGTAATTATTATTATTATTTTTTTTAGGAATGACAGTTCATGGGGTGTTTTGAGAAAAAATAAAGTTCATTTGATTTTAGAAGTGTGCAGTAAGTGATTACAAGTTTAATTGGGAAAGTTATATACATATATATATATATTTAATAAGTGGTTTGATTTTTTTTTAATTATTATTATTATCTCAGATTTTGCCTGTATTGGATTATTTCTTTGGAGTGGTCTTTTCTGCTTGATTTTTTGACTTTTTTTTTTTTCTGTACAAAGCAGAGAAGATTAGTTTTCTAGTGTGTGTATGCGTGTGTGTGTGTGTGTGTGTGCGTGCGTGTGTGTGTGTGTGCGTGCGTGCGTGTGAGTTGTGGTGCTGTGGATTTTGCACGTTTGTGTTATTCCTGATCTAACGTGGCCAGATGGATGCTGCTTTTTGGTACACAAACGCAGATGAAAACCGGACACAAATACATTTAAAAAAAAAAAAAAAAGACTGGAATGGTTTTATGATAATTTAGCATTGCTTTTGGTTCTATTCTATGTTAGCTGACGTTACCAATGAAGTTTCTCAAGATGGTTCTATTATTTTTGTTTCTGTCATCTTGTATCTATTTGTGTTCTCTATCTACTGGCGTGAAGGCATGGGGGGGCAGTTTGTAGATATAAAAGCTGAAGCAGACACTCGGCAGCAGGCCGCGGGGACAGACGGACGGCTGACAGGTCTAATTACATGTGAAGTGAGGGCTGTGGAAGTGAGATTGGATAGGCAGTGAAGAATGACGGAGAGGGGTGTGCCGAGCCTTACTTGAACCGAAACAGCGAACTAAACCCTCCGTTCAAACAGTCTGAAAGGAAGCTTTTCCGGTACGAAGAGGAGACCGTTCAAGTGTGCTCTAGTCCACGTCAGGTGATCGTGTACCAGGTACCGCATAATGGCGGATGAGCCAAATTCATGAAGAGCCACCGAAGCGAGAGGAATTAGTGCTGAATTCTCCCGAGTTTGTGGCATGATTTCCTGTAGGTTTGTACTCGTGTGTGTGTGTGTCCTCATCTCCATCCATTCGCTCCTGTGCTGGTGGGCTCTGAAAACACAAGATTCATAGTCGGGGTCGGAGGGAAAAAGAAAAAAAGAAAAACAATCGTGTGTAAATTGGCATTTAGGGTAATTAATAAACAGATGTAGTAAATAAAACATGATAGGATAGTAATTTCCTCAAATACTGTACATGTTTGGTGAAAAGGACATTTACAGTAGAATGTAGTGCAGTTTTATAGAATCACTGACTTGGTTGCTGAGAACTGTGATTATTGTCAGTCGCTTCCATCAGTTTGCCTTTTCTAAATGCTGAAATCCAACGAGACCTAACCTGGTAACAGTCCTGAACTGAAGAGCTTGAATGACTTATATTATCGGTTGCAGGTGATTTGTTATTAGTAATCTATTACATCTTGAAAGTAATTCTTTAAAGCTGGCCACTGCATGGTTGTGTATACTATTTCTCAAGGGCTGATCAGCTCAAAGGAATGTCACACCAAGCACAATTAGATGGATGTAAACTTGCATTTGGTTACACTGGTTTGAACTGCATTACTTGGCCTTATTCTCCTGTTCAAATGAAAGTGGAACCAGTCGGACCATCGATCAAATCAAGAATTAGCTTCAGCGCCTGGTCCAGACGTTGTCGTTTCAGTCTAGTTTAATGTAAACTAGCCAAGTTCTAAGGTGGTTTCATACGTAAGTGAGCTGCAGTCACATTGTGCACAATCTCAAACAGAAGTGCCCCCAACCCCCCCGCCCCCTCGTGGATGAGCTGTTTCTGCAACTGTTGCTACCTAATCTCTGCTGTGGACGAGGAGCGCAGCGGCCGCTCGATGGAAGGGAGTTCAAGTGTCAAGGTCACACAGTGTATTTTCTTATCGGCTCATTTGAATGTGAACGATTCAAATTAGTTTGGCCAAATTGGTCATGTGAAGCAAAAAAAAGGAAAAAAAAATTCTCATACTTGACATACATGAGCTCTCTCTCTTTTACACACACACACACACACACAAATAATGTACTGTATGTTCAATGCAGAATGACCCTGGCAACCCAGTCTTGTGAAGATGCCCTCGATGTTGCATCCTTTTTAAAACTAAATAACATCCTGCTTCTGGGGAGCTTTGACAAGGACACGGAAAGTATGTTTTATTGATGTCAAAAGAGATTCGTTTTTGTTTTTGAGTACTTGTGACAATGGAGTACTTAATGAAGAAGAACAGGTTTTACTTTTTGAGTATTGGATACAAGTGAGAGAAAAAAACAACAACAACCCGAAACAGCCTGGTGACAGTTAGAGCTTCCTTTTTTAGAAGAAGGCAGGATATTTGCTGTCTAGTGGGAGCTTGTATTTTTTCATCCAGTGGTCTGTCTTGCAGCATTTGATAAACCTGTCCATGACCTTCATTTCTCATTACTTTTGACGAATGTCTGTTCCTTCCTCTGTAATTCAGAGTTGTTAATACCACTACTATTATTAATTGCTATTATTATCATTATTGCTACTGTTGTTACTATTACTACTACTGTTACTAATGCAACTTATTGCAAAAAGTATAACTGCTGTCCATTTTCAGGTATGTGTCTGTAATACCAGACCCTTCCACATGATGTCAGTGTGCTGTGGAGCATTTTCATTACAAATCGAGAAATGTTTGTTGACTTGTGTATCTACATCTAATATTAGGAATAATAAAACATGGTTTAATCAGAATTGTGGTGGTGTTTTG
Organism: Aulostomus chinensis; assembly: GCF_037954235.1. Classification (NCBI taxonomy): domain Eukaryota; kingdom Metazoa; phylum Chordata; class Actinopteri; order Syngnathiformes; family Aulostomidae; genus Aulostomus; species Aulostomus chinensis. The sequence continues at coordinate 13,997,146 of NC_141334.1, read as the reverse complement.
TCTAAAATGTGTGGAACTTACATAATATACTCCTTTTTAAAGACAGATTTTGTTCAGTATTTCCTTTTTGTAATCCTCAGAGCCTGAAATATTAAGTGGAAAAGTTTGTTTATTTTTTAATAATGATGAATATTCTGGGGGTTTTTTTCATATAAGTTGGTCGACGGAATCATTTTCATGACTTTCATCTTTTTACATACATCAAAATTTATTAGCCTATATTTAATTTATATGAAAACAACCGACAAGCTACATAGTTTGGTACAACACAGTTACAGAATTAAGATAATTAAGATAATTGCCTGAGGCAAGTCCTTGATTTTCTGGAAAAATTGACTTAGCCGATTGTTTTAAGAAGGTGGCGATGTTAAAGAAATCAATATAACATACTGATCCTAATTGAAACTAATATCTAATCTGCAGGTATTTTGCAAGTTTCTAGGGCTTATTCAAAAATGTATGGTTTCATTAAAGAAAAAAAACTTATGGTGTGATAATTGCTATTTTCAAATTTCCATGATGGTACGAATGAACATTGTCTCATAGACGTTATTCTTCGAATCAAGGAAAATTACAAGATTAAAGTCAGACCTCATTCTCAGGTCAAGTATTTGAAAAAGCGTTATAAATCATAGTTCCCTGTGCACGTAAAACGTCAAAATGTGTTGATAGAAATGAATGAAAAATGAAAATCCTGAAACTTGGCTCATCAGTTTTGGATTTATGATCTAGAAATGTACCCATTTGTGTGCATGTTCATTTAGATCACACCTAATCTGCATGACAAACAAAATTTTTGAAAATATGTACTTTAAAAAACAAATGCTACGAATGTAAGTGATCAACTGAGCTACTCTTCAACAGAAACAATGAGATATCGAATTCCTAGAATCAGGATCAGTAAATTCCAAATATTCTTGAGTTGTAAGTATATTTACACAGTAGTGATCATTTGTGTGTGAGAGTGTGTGTGTGTGTGTGTGTGTGTGTGTATGTATGTAGATGATGTGGGAAAGAGTGCTGCCACATTGCTGTCAATAATAATGAATTAATGATGCAACTCCATCAAATGAGGTCGCGGATGATCACATAACAAATTTATGCTGAATGAGTGAAAGTTGGAAAGCGTGTCATCAGAGTTATTAAGAGAAACGCAGCCTCAGATTCAATGCTGGTTAAAACTACTCACGTCTGAAAAAACAGGAGAGGAAGAAGAAGCTCCAAGAAGTCTGAAAACAAGAAACTATGAGGACAACACTTTGTATTTATACTGAAAGAAAGAGGTGCTGTTAGATTTTATAATCTAAAAAAAGGATGTTACATCAGAACCATAATATTAAACCATCAGTGACTGATTTGTTTTTTAGTTTTTTCTCCGACTGTAAAGTAATTTGAGCTGCATTTATTGATAAAATGGGCAGTATAATTGAGTTATTTTCCCACGACACAATGGTTAAAAAAACCTTACACCCTCGAGCCCTGCATGACACAATTTTTTTTTTCCAATAATTGTTAAACTGAGGAGTTACAACTTTATTTCTAATACATTTATATGCGATACCCTAAAGTTACCAGTAGGGGTCAGACGTGTGCTCTCTCTCCGCCTACAAGTCCTTGCGCAGGGTACACATTACCCGGCGGCCACTTTTCCCGTGTATTAAAGCAAGATGGCAGCTGTTGTTGAGAATGTTGTTAAACTGTAAGTGTTTCACTTTTCTACATTTCGCTCTCCCTGCAAGGTGACAGACACCGCGGTCTCTTCGTAGCGGCTTTTTCAGAATACAGCCACCAGCCGCGTCGTTAGCTAGCTTAACAACTCCTCCACGGACTTATGAAGGTTAGCCAACGCTGTGGGACCGTCGTGTCTTGTTCACATCCTGCAATGGAAGTGTTAGCAGCAGTGACGTTTCTGAGAGATGAATCACGAGTCTCTATTGTACAGCATGTGCCTGTTCGAGTACAAGTGTGTTCCTGTCTATTTTCTACTAACTTACGACGTGTTACTGGTTTAACCAACTCGGTCAACGTAACATTTACTTAGCTCGCTCGCTAACGTGCTAAGTAGAGAGTTTAAATGTTAGCGTAGGCGGTGGTCAACTAGTTTCAAATGAATGAAAGAAGATATCCATTTTATATTGACGCACCTTATTATATACCGTGTAACGACCACACTTGTCGTTCGCATTTAATAACTCCGAGAAACTGTCAAGTATAACTTGAGTTTCAACGACGCATAGTTGAAATATGATGTACCTCTTCTGACACAGACTTCGCTTTGCTCATGTTCCCAGGTGCTTGCATGTATTTAGACAATTTACCTCATGTGTAAGCCATTAGGTTGACCCTTGGTTACCATGGTAACGCGAAACTCTGCTTAAACCTAGCAACGTTTCAGCTAGCATTTTCTTTGTAAAGTTTTGATTAATAAAATCCTCAGTCTTGATTAAAAATCAGTGAGCAATGGTTAATAAAGTATTGAATATGAAAAGGGGGGAAGAATACAATACTAAGCAGGTTGTCATTTATTACATTTAGTTTATATTTATTAATTAAACAGAATTTTTCACTTGGAAAGATCCCAGTTAAGCCACAACCAAATTGGAGGCTTGTCAGTCCACATTATTTGCATTACTTTGCTCAAAGTGATGTGACATTTAAGATTCATCATTTGCCTTAAAGCTTTAAACAACTGAATTGAATTCTTGCATTTGTAGCGTTATGTCCCAGCGGTTATCGTGTTTGTACCAGAACATGCCTTGCTCTGGGGCACCATGGACGTTGAATTTAGAGACATTTTGTTTTTAGGACACCAGAGGAGTGTGTGTCATGAGGGTCTCTCCTGCCCTGAGCTTTCTTGCTTTCTCTGCATTATTTGCATATTTACGTTGAAGAGACACCACGCTGGCTGTGTGGACTCCACGGAGACATAAACAGGCTCGTACCTAAACCAGTAACAAGAAGCATCTGGTTCTGTTTTTGTGTTAACAGGTTGGGAGAGCAGTACTACAGAGATGCCATGGAGCAGTGTCACAACTACAACACCAGGCTGTGTGCTGAGAGGAGCGTCCGAATGCCGTTCCTGGACTCTCAGACTGGCGTGGCTCAGAGCAACTGCTACATTTGGATGGAGAAGAGACACAGGGGACCAGGTGAGGTTCATAACGTGGTGTCTCTTATCTGGGCTTGTCATGATAGGATTTTTTTTTTTTTGGATACATTGTCCCAAAAATTAAGACATTAAATAATATTGTCAAAATTAGAGGGTTTAATGACGCAGAAAATGATATTAAAGCATAAAAATACAAGTAGACCATTTCAGAGAAATTCCCATTTTTAATTGTTACGAATATTCGGAGTTGTACATTTGAATAAGAATGTAAAATACAGTAAGATAAGCTAAATAAGATTTACTGCAAAAAGCGAAAAAAAAATTGCTTGTAGACAATTTATTGAAGTCAGAAAGCTGAGTTCATGTCTAAACCCATTTAGACCTAAAATATATAGAAAATTCTTTGATTTTTTTGTGATAATCTAAAATCAGAGTGCTTTTTGATAAAGAATCACCAAAGTCAAGTAAAAGCTTTATTAATTTGCTTCTGTAGCAGATAGAAAAATGAAATAAAATGCATTCAAGCTTAAAGTTGTGGATTCTATCTATAAATGATTTGCCTCTGTCCTTACCTATTGACTAAATATTTCTTAAAAATCAATAAACAACAATTGTGACCTGGTTGTGGCGTCAAGTATTAAAGGTAGAACAACCCATTTGTTGCATCAGGATTAAATGTCATTTTGTCTGTTGCATCGAGCTGCGGCAGGTACTTCTAAAGGTGCCTGTCACCAAATGCTGTTATTCATTCTTCATTGTTATTCCCTCTCACTGCAAAAGAAAAATGTATGAAGTATGGGCTTGTGTCAGTGTGTTGAATGAAGAGTGTTTTGTGGCGTTCCCCAGGCATGGCTCCAGGACAGCTCTACACCTACCCATCCAGGAGGTGGAGGAAGAAGAGGAGATCTCATCCCCCTGAGGACCCCCGCCTCATCTTCCCCCCTGTCAAATCAGGTGCCTAATCATTTATCCCAACACGTTAAACGACGACGATGACGTTAAACATTTCAAGTTTTAGAGATGAGATGATTTAAAGCTTCACGTGACGAATGAGGACAAATAGGTGCTGTATCCTTTATAAGCCTCTAAAAATCATTGATCAGTGTGACTCAAGAACAAGGTTGCATCCTTCTCCTTTGTGTTTATTTGACAGAGTTAGATTTAGGATTGAAGAAGGATGCGCTCTTGTCATCGGACGGCAGCAGCCTGGAGGCTTTGCTGAAAGGCGAGTCGCTGGACAAACGGACAACCGCAGATCTGCGAGCATCTGAAGAAGATTCCAACCTCAGCGATTACACGGGAGGCCTGAACCCGGCTGCCCGCATTAGAAAGGTTCCTTCTCTTTGTTCAGTTTTGCGGTAAAATCTACAATTGATAAAGTTTTTATTCCTGCTCTTATTCTTACTCATGTCAACACAGAGAATCATTGAACCCGATGACTTCCTGGATGACCTAGATGACGAAGACTATGAGGAAGACACGCCTAAAAGAAGAGGCAAAGGGAAGGGGAAGGTAAGAGGTGTACAGGAGGAAACATTTTCGGCGTGGGTGGGTTTTGCGGAGTCTTATCACGTCTGTGTGCTCAGGGTCGAGGAGTGGGCAGCAGCAGGAAGAAGCTCGACACAACAGCGTTGGAGGACCGTGACAAGCCATACGCCTGTGACAGTGAGTCCTGAGGGGGGAGAGGGGTCAGGGGTCACTGCAGGCATTAATAGCTGTAATGTTTGTTATTGAATCAAGCAGGACTTTCCTCGCCATTGTTACGTTCTCTTTTCTTCCCCTCTTTAATCTCTCTATTTCTGTTTCTATTTTGTGAGATTAGCTTGTGCAGCTAGCGACTGTAGACCAGGATGGAGCTTTTCTTTGACACTATGATGCTATCACAAACCTTTGAGCGGGAGCGGGATGTTTCTTCTTTTATCTACTTCTCGATGTGTGCCTGTGTGCGCGCGTGAGTGTGTGTGTGCTATTTTTTTTCCTCTGTGTGAAGCATTTTTACTTTCAGCTGCAGCTGTCGGTCTACCAGCCTATTTCTCTTTCTGAGTCTCTGCCTGTGCTCTCTCTCTCTCTCTCTCTCTTCTCCTCTTCTCTCTTTCAGACACTATCAAACAAAAGCATATTTCAAAACCTTCTGAAAGAGGTATATTTCTCATTCCTTTTGTACATCAGCCTGCCTGTCTTTTTTGTCTTTACTGCCTGTTTTTTTCCCCCCCCTTCTTTACATGCTACCCAGTAGCTTTGCTCTTTGTGTAGTGACTCGTATGGTAAATATTAAATAGTGTTTTGGTAGTCTGGAGTCAGCCCGAGATATGAGCAAACTCTACTCCGTGAGTCATTTTTCCTTCAATCCGGCCCTGAATGCCCCCTCAGATTTACATAAACTAGAAGCTGAATCCTGCAATTACCACAGTGTGCTTTGTCTTTTGTCTCATGTCCTAATGTGTGCAATTGAAGAGCATTCCACTATTTTCTTGCTTCCCCCCCCCCCTTTATTCTTCTTCACCTCCTGTGCAAGTATCATTCTACATTCCATGTTTTTTCCCTGTCTGCTTTGGTTCTATAAGTTTGATGCCTGTTGGATGCCTGTTAGGATTGTGTTTCAAACTTGTAAAATCAGCATGTGACTAGCTGATTTAGTGGCAACCGTCTGGAAAACACTGGGCACTCCTTCTGATGATGAAGCCGAGTCCCTCCTTCTGATGATGATGATGATGATGATGATGATGATGATAATGGGTGGAGAATCAGGATGGCTGCCCTTTCAGGAAATGAAAATGAGTGGAAGTGAAAGAAGAAGCACTTTGTCTGTAGGGTGTTGTGTCTCATCTTGTGACAAGCCACACATGCATGCACACAGGCTTGTGCGCATGTGCGCACATGCACACACACACACACACACACACGACAGTGTCTGAATACAGAGGCCAACATTCTATAAATCCTCACAGAAATGCAAATTGTCATCAGCTGCATGCAGAACAACATGGAGTGATTACTAAAATGACTTGTGGTCGTTTAATTACGTGTAATCTTGGCAGACGGGTGTGTGAAAGGAAGTGGAAGATCTCCTGATTTATCTCAGTGTATTTCAGTGACACAGACACTGCTGGGATAGTTCTTCTCTGGTACGAGAAGAGGTGAAACAGTGCTGTCAGTATAACTCCCGTAGTTCCTGTATCTCGTTCACACACGTGGCTCCAGCAGAGCCTCAGCTGATGTCTGGAGGAGGCAGCAGTGTCTTTCCACCTTCTAGTCCGGCTGTGTTGCGTGCAGCCACTTGTGCTGAGACAAGTAAAAGCAGGATACCCCATCTTCTCCTGCTTTTTAAATACGCTGTTAGTACTTCACACCAACAACCTCACTTCATGAATATTGATCATTCTGACTACAGGGTCATGGATGCATATTGATTTTACTGTACAATGGGACCCCTAATGGTGCACTACTGCCTCTGATACATGAGGTGTTCTTCTGATTTATTGTTATGGAATCAATTCTGTGTAGGTTCTGTCATCTTTTGTTGCTGGAGAAAGAGAAACGGCTGTCTGTTGCACGAGGTTTCTGCATGTGAGGGAGGATTTGGGCCATGTGATTCCCCCCCCACCAAAATAGAATACTTCTTGAATTCTGACTTCAAACTCAGAGTTAAGATTTTTATTTCCCCCTAAAAAGTTTCACGTGGCTCTAATCCCAATGTGTATGCGCGGGTATGTGTGTGCCTCCCAGCTCCTGCTTCGTGTACCCACGGATACTTCACCTGGCCCCCTATTGCATTGTCCTGTGTATCGTTCTACATGACACTTACAACCACGTCAGACTCACAGTTTCAAATTCTTTGTATCCATGTTTACATTTTCAACATAGATTAACAGTATATTTGGGAGTGAGGGACAGCCTGGCTGCTCCTGCCACTAAAACACATTAGTGTAAATAACTGGCTTGCCTGACAGTGTTCCCAAAGTCCTTTAAGAGGGTCACCACATAAAACCAGGTACTGAGGTAAAGATACCCTAATGGCAGCAGAAGGAATTAGTCGGCTCTCTCATTGGTCAACGCCTGACCACGTCTTGACTCCTGCATTCTCTGTTTTCATACATGTTGTGTTTTCTGGTTTTGGTGGCAGTCTGCGGGAAGCGCTACAAGAACCGTCCCGGTCTGAGCTACCACTATGCCCACTCCCACCTGGCTGAGGAGGAAGGGGAGGAGAAGGAAGAGATAGAGATCAACGAGCCCCCCCTGCCGCTGCCCGAGGAGCCGAAGAGTAAGCCACGAGCCCTTGAACTCATTTATGTTGCTTCAGAGATGCTCTCTGGGTGTTTACCTCTCCTTTCTTCAGCTCCCAAAAAAGGCCCAGACGGACTGGCGTTGCCCAATAACTACTGTGATTTCTGCCTGGGAGACTCCAAAACCAATCACAAGACGGGCCAGTCAGAAGAGCTGGTGTCCTGCTCCGACTGTGGACGCTCAGGTACAGTTCCAAAAACTTCCAGGATAAAAAGCAACCTAGGAACAGACTGTCTGGTGGAAGAGTAAAGAGACAGTGTTGTTCTGATGCAGGCCACCCCTCCTGCCTTCAGTTCACTCCTGTCATGATGGCCGCCGTCAAGACGTACCGTTGGCAGTGTATAGAGTGCAAGTGCTGCAACATGTGCGGCACCTCGGAGAATGACGTGAGTTCACCTACGCTCATGTAGTGCGTGCTGCTCCGCCATTGGGATACGTGTGCTCATTTGTCACTCTCACCTTTCTTCCAGGATCAGCTTCTGTTCTGTGACGACTGCGATCGAGGCTACCACATGTACTGCCTCAGCCCCCCCATGTCTGAACCTCCAGAGGGTACGTTTAGCTGACAGAAACAGCGCTGCTTAAACAGCCTTATAAAAAATGATGCATAAAAAAAAAAGATGCACTACATTTAAGCTAATGGACACACTGGTTGTCTTGGAAAATTGTCATCATTTATGATAATGTAAGAAACTGCTTTATAAGTTCTAGCTGCAGACAACATTTCTTCTCAGGCTTCCAGAGGGGGGGGGCATATTAGTGCACCGTGTGATCCTGGTCTAGATCACCACTGATGTTCTGGAAAATGATCTCTTGCAAATCAGTGTTCGGTCATTAAATATTTGCTCTGCGCTCTTCTGTCTCTCAGGGAGCTGGAGCTGTCACCTCTGTCTGGACCTCTTGAAAGACAAGGCCTCCATATATCAAAACCCCAACGCAACTCCGTTGTGATGGCCGCTCCTCCTGCACACACTCAGCCGACCATCTTCCAGCAGAATGGTTTCCCTTCACAGCAGAGGATGAACTCACCTGACCGAGGAAGGAGTGTGTTCAGAGGAGGCGATCAGTCATTAGAAAAAAAGGGAAGTATACCTTACCAAACTGGCCTCACTTCTTCAGCAATGACTGTTACATGGTTCCACGTTCAGATTCAGCCCTGAAGATCTTTAATTGTTGCATAGCCACTTTGAGCAGAACTGAAATCTAACAAGATTACACCGCTTAAATAGAAAACCTATCACTGCCTGATGTGCTTTTTACACATACACCCACACAAAGATGCTAAACCCTCCTCTAGCCTGTCGTACTGATTTCTCTGACTAGAGTGGACTTAGAGCTCACTGAATTTAAGTAGCATGCCAATGCTTGCTCAATGTTAAAACAGCCATTTTATAAATTTATATATTTCTATTGTATAAAATAGTGTAAAGTATGTACAGATCAGAAAGAGAAGGATCCTGTAATGTGTTTTTTTTATGAACGCCCATCTCATCATCATCATGTATTCTTCTGTGAGTCACCTGGTAGAGTTCTAGATCTGCTGAGACTGTTTTTAATCTCATCCACCACCACTGGACACACACACACACACACACATACACACACACACCAGCAGACAGGGCCAGGAACTAATGACCAGAATCATGACGTGCCTGTCAGAATGGCTCCAAAGACTGAAGGAGAGCAGGGACGGCGGGACAGAACAAGACTTGAACTGAAATCAGCGTCTAAAGAAGAAACCCTTTTTTACTTGTATGGTGACGCCTGACAAGAAATAACTTAAATCTGTACAAGAACGTTCAAAGGGTTTAAGAAGTGCAATAGAAATACTGGTTGTATCTCTACCAGTGGAACAGCTGAACGCTGTGAAGGCTGCAAGAAAAGGATTTCAATTGCCGGCTAGGAGTATGAAGAACTTACACTTAACATCCAAAAATATTTTTGCTTTGACAACCTGGCACGTTGAATTCACGCCGTCTCCTTCCGTAATCTCCGCCCACACGCCGCGGTGTTCTAGAGAATGTGAAGATGATGTTTCCTTCAGGCTTTGGGGCTGTCCCCAACAGCACCGCCGACTTGATGTTCTGGTTTAAACGCCGAAAGCTGTCTTCAGTCTGCACACACCTGGCCCTCGGTAGGCAGATGACATCATGTTGTAATGATGATAATTCTTCCTGTCAGGTCTGCTGTGATTATCCAGGTATAGAGATTAAAAAGCCTTCACCGCTGTGTTCTAGCAGTTTGCTGATCGTGCACCATTTTCAATCTCTGCTCACGTTGCAACACCGCCTGATTATTTCAGAGGAACAGACACCAATGCAACCAGGCAGAGTAACATTATACTGCAGGGACTCTGATGTGATGTGTGAAATTGTACATTTTCTTAGTACAGAAGGACTGGGGCAAAGATTATGGGTGGCTCCATATTTTAGGAAGGAGTTTGTTGTGTGTACGGGCCATTCTACTGCTGGCTCACAACCGTTTGCACCTCTTGGATGTTTGCTTTTATGCAACTATCCATAAATATGCAGTTTTAATATTTGAGCGAAATCTAAAATGTAATAGTAGTCCAACAGCTTCATGGGGCACCTTTCATTGGCCCAGTCTCAATTAAACTTTCAGCTCATGAAAATGTCACCAAAATCTTAATCTAATCATCGTCTTTCTAGTACTGGTGTGTTTGGTGACGAACTTCAGGAGAGGAAACACAAACCAACATTTTTTGAAAATACAGTATGAGAGGCAATTGTTCAATTACCCAGAATATTGTACAACTGGAGGGGAAAAACCATGAATGTTGAGATGTTTGCAACAGAACCAGTTGTGTGGAATGGCCCGTGTACTTTGGAGGAGGAGGTGTGTCTGCCGCTGCTTCATAGTTTTAATATGCAAAGGTTTGGCTTGGTGGTAATGCTTAGAAGGTCAGCTGACCCCAGAGGAGAAGACTATTTAACAGGTAGAAGTCTGCTGTAGGTAACTGGGATCCATGCTAACAGTTTGACGCGTGCATGCTCAGTAATCGTGCGCCCTCTCATGTGCTTCGTAGTCGTCTCAGCAGTCGTGTGGCGAGGGTGTGGGGACGCGGTGTAACAGTATAAATTAATCCTACTATCATGTTGTTTCATAGGCAACTAACCATTATTAAAGCAGCGTTACACAACTATAACCGGCTTCTTTTCTCATCACCTTCCTGTCACGTTACAACAGTAGCTACTAGATTATTTGGCTGGTTGGTTCTGTAGTCATCGACGGTGTCAGTGTACCTGATGTGATTGTGGGACTTTCGGGGACTCGAGTGGAAGTTGCTGTCTTATTTAATCTCATGATCAGGTCTCTACTGAGCCACCCTCTTCCAAAGCTCCAAACAAGAAGCAAAGCCCCTAATGTGAGAGGTAAGAGGTAAACTGTGGCACTGCAGAATAACCGCTCAGCCGCCGAGGAGACCAGGGTCACCACGACGGAGGGTCTTCTGCAGCTTTGGGAGAGATTCATCCTTTACAACTTATCATGTTCGAACCGAGATCATAGATTAAGGAGAAAAATCTGCTGGTGAACTTTTGCTTGGATTGTGATGGAATGTGTTATTGTATGAAATTTCTTGTCAGGAAATAAAATACTAGGCACTATAACATGCTGATGTGGCTTATTTTGTGTGTCACACCTCATGTTTGACAGCTGCTTTAAAGAAATGACTGAAAAAGTTTTGGACCATTTGATAGCACTTTGATAAGACTTTCAAACTTTTGCTGAAGTAATGTGTGATTTCAATTCATGTTGTTTACAAAGTTCTTCAGTTAATTTAATAAAAGTTCCCAGGAAGATTTGCTGCCTGGAAAATGACCAGACTAAATATTTATTATGTTCCAGCAGAGAAGTGCAGAGTCAGAGTTGGGCATGTTTTCTATTCAAATTTTTAACTCGAGCGATGGAGAGAAGGCCAGAGTCCTCACAACTGTAAGTCCTACTTTTCTCCAGTAGATGGCAGTCACAGTATAAACTCTGTCCTCGTCATCAGTCAGCTGCTCCTCCACCTCTCCTGCTTCCTACAAACAATTTAAACCTGAAACAGATTTATTATTGCACGTTTTTTTTATTGCACTCAAGATATAACAGTCCGCTATGATCCAACACCACCTCTAAAGCATTAAACGTGAACTCTAAAAGAGAAAACTACCTTCCACGTCACAGCTGAATAAACAGAACATTCTTTGAGAGCTGTGAAAACACAAGTACTGTTTGGTTTGATGCTGTTTTGTGTGTGTGTGTGTGTGTGTTCACGACTATCACCAGAGATTATTACCAGATTTATATGCTAGAGATAAGAGCGGATCCTCCCGACGGCTGAGTCGGACCCAACTGCCGGTGAAACACAAAACGGCGAGACTTGAGGTCGTTTAAGGAGAAACTCCAGACAGTTAATGACTGCATCAGGAAATGCAAAAAAAGAAGAGTTGAAATGCTTTAAAAGTTGGGGAATGAACAATTTTAATCATGAATTCAAGGACTGGAAAGATATAGAAAACGCAGTAAATGCTCACATATCTGCTACTAGTGCTTCATTAATATTCAAAACCCCTGGCTGCTATTTTTAGAATATTTAACAAAAACTGTTGGGCTTTTGGAGGGGAGATCAGCTCGTCCTGCACGCAACTGAACGATTCCAACCTAGACTGAACTTCACCAAGAGGGCATGAAGCCTCGCTACTCGTCATCACCTTGAAACCTCGCCCAGATGAGTTCGTGACGTGACATTTGAACGGGTCAGATGTCAACGTCAAACTCGAGCTTAAATGCTGGTTGACAATTGTAGATTTAGATACGCCTTTTTTTCTTTCTTTCTTATAAACCAGTGTGTTAGCTTTAAGTGAGAAGCCATCATTGACTCAAAATGGGAAAAGAAAATAATTTTTGTATGTGTTCCTTTTCAAAAACCAAAGCTGAGTGTAAATCAATACTGAAACAAAAGGAAATCCTCTCAAGTGCTGGATGACGATACGTCCCTCAGTCTCTGGAAACAGACATCGTATGCATTCATTCTGTTACAATAATTCACACAATAATCTAATTTTTAAATATCAAAAACACCACAAAACTAGTCTCTGTCAGACATTCATTATTTGTAAATCTATGTAAATTATTTAACATTTACAAACAGTAAAAAGTTGTGTCAAGTAGACAATAGTAATAATTATACAGCCATTTTTGGAAAAAAAAATACAAGAAAACAAACACTCGCCCCCTTTGGTGGAACATTTAGCCTTCATTTTATTGGTTTATTAACAGTAAATAAATATTGTTGTCCGCGCCAAAATAAGAACGTCTGTGTTCATACGAGTTTTCGTCTGTTTTCGTATAAAAGAAGCAGCACTGATATGTTAAAATGCAGAATTATTTACCGCACACATACACACACACACACAGACACTCACGCAGTCTCACACAGTATGTGTGCGATTAAGAAGAGTGAAAAATGTTCCACCAAAGTGCAATAATCTCATCAAATGTACAAGAAACAATACAAACATCGATTGTCGTACCTAAATGTGAATATTACAACTAACTCATCAAAGTTTGTGACACTCAAGTACATTAAATATCAGGTTTCATAGCAATAAGACCTCTAAAAATACTGTCGTACTAGGTTAATCTCTTACGTACATGAAGCTGTACCAGTTGCTCAGAAGTAGTGAGGCAAAAAAAAAAAAGTTGTTGTTTTTTTTTCTCGTCACGATGTGCATTTTCATGATGTTACTGTTTTCTTACATGTTGAAGTACCGCGTCGTCTCTTCAAGGCTGTAATTCAGTGCTACATTTGAATGCATGTAAATAGTTTCACACCAATGGTAAAGTCAGCGAGGGCGTACATTCAAAAACATACGGGTGGGGTGGGTCGGGGCGGGGGGTGTACAGGGGTACTGAAACCCAAAGCCAACAGACAATATGACTGATAGTGGATTGGTAGATTTTGAGTTTCTTATTTAGAAAAAATAGCTCAAGTTTGACATGGCAGATTAAAGAACCATTTCTGCTTCACGTGTCTGGAACTGGAACTGGAGCTGAAATGACCACAAACACCACGGTGACACGCCTGTCATCATTTCAAATGATCCCTTATGTGGCGCCCCACCTAATGAACCCTGCGAGTTTGTATTTTCCCCCTTTGTCCCTTTTGGTTAAATATTTTAAACACCCTCATTATATAAAAATATAGAATATATTCACCCAGGATTTTCAGGGTAATTTGTTTATTTAATGCCACTTTTTAGTTCTTAAACAAAAAACGATTTCCTGTCGCATCGGTTGAAATGCCAGGGGGTTATTTTGATATCACAGGAGGCAATATGTCAATGATATTGACTTGGTATTGATTTTCATGATGTGTCGGATATAAAAAAACAAAAAAGTCCCATTGAAACCCATTCAATTCCACTGCCAGCATCAGTTTGATGCAGATCCTCACAATAATCGCATCATGATCGTTTCTATGGGTTCTTCAAGTAAAATGAAGATAGTAATGCAAAAATAAACATTCCCTCCCTCCCCCTAACATTGCAGATTATATTGCATTTATCAGTCAAAATAATCATAATTAGAGATTTTTCCAACATCATGCAGCTCTCATGTAGTCGGTGTGTTACAGACACCCACCTAGCGACTCAGCCATATGCATGACGACAGCTGGAATTCAGAGTCCTCAGTGGAGCACCAAGATGGACTGAACGTCCTCTTCCTCTACATCAGTCTTCATCATCGTGTTACATCCTGGTGCTGCACTGTGGCCTGCAGGCTTTCAATCAGGTGGAATCATTTCAACCCTTCAGCTCTGCTGCTGCTAACACCTGAACTATCTGAACTGATTCAGGCGATCAACGCCATCGCCGTGCGTTGTTCTGGCTGCTGCGGTTTCTTTCGTAACATTAAATATATTAATGAATGAATGAATTAAAACAGCAGAGATGAAGCTGCAGCGACTAAATGACCCAACAGGAGAACAACCGTTCCGTGCGTGTTTGTGTTTTCATTTCGGAGCATCTGATCCTCTGTGAGATCTATGATAGTCTGATTTCTGACCACTTTATTGCTTTAATTAAATAGTGCAATGAACGTGAAAATTAAATCTATCTCTTATGGTTCCTCACTATTAAATTTAGCTCAGTTCCTGTTTCGTACTGAAGAGAACCTTGGCTTCCACCTGCCATGTCAATAATTGTTTCGCTTTATCAGCTTATTTACAGAAAGAACAAATAGATGAAAGTCTTCAGTGTGTAGTTGCATGTGTACAGCGAATCCTACCAACGTGCACAGAAACTCTCACAAGGGAAACAAACACTCTATTTTTGGCTTCAGGAAAGAAAAGAGAAAGGTAAGTTACTCAGCATGTTGTCTGACAGGTTTGGCCTTTGACCTTAAGGCCTCACATCTGCCCGAAGAAGATGGAGCAGAGCAGGAAGATGGCATAGAGAAAGAGGAGACCCAGACCCAGCCGGCGATCCAGCCTCCAGTGGTTCAGGTGAACGCTCATCACCTGAGAGGAGGACAGAGATGTTAGCTGGACCTCAACACAAGCAGGGTGGAGTTTAGTTTGTGGTGTCAACTCACTGTCAGAAACACAGATGCCAGCAGCAGGATGACGGAGTATACCAGTCCTTTATTATTTATGGAGACCTGCAGGACACAGAGCAGGTGTAGGGTCATCTACCACTGATAAAACAAAAACACACCCGCCAGTCACCCAGGAAGACGTGTGTGTGTGTGTGTGCACGTACTGATGATCCGTGCTCCACCACAAGGGTACGCAAAGCCCAAGGGAACCCCAAACCCAGCAGGATGTCAAAGATATTGCTTCCTATGGAGTTAGACACCGCCATGTCCCCCATGCCTGGAAAGGTGTCAGAGAGACGGAGAAAGAAAGAGAGAGAGAGAGAGAGAGAGAGAGCGATGCTGGATTGAAGTGCTTACATCATAAAGAGAGAACAGAGGTGTACATGCAGACTTTCTTACCTTGTCGAGCTACAATCAGACTGGCCATGCAGTCTGGCACACTGGTCCCTGCTGCCAGGAAGGTGATGCCCATGATGTAGTCTGGGATGTCTAAGGTGAAGCTGATGATGGTGACCTGACCCAACAGAAGTGTTAAACTAACACTGAACGATACAGTAAAAAGTTTTTGTCCCGCTCCCTCCATCCCGCCTCCTTACCATCCACACCATGAGGTAGGAGAAGACGGCGATCCACAGTGTGGAGGCCACAAAAGTGACCATGAACCAGCGGTGCCAGCGTGGCAGAATACAGTTAGGCACAGTGCAGTAGAGCAGGAGGCCCAGAGGCCACGTGATCACCCACCTCACCCGCGCGCAGCAGCCACCTGAGAGGAGAAGGAGCTCAGACCATCAGCAGCACACATGCTGGCTCTGAAGCAGCTTGTCTACCTCCAGCAAGGACCTGATGTGATCGGCCATGTTAGTTTCTGGAAATATGCTTCAAAATTCAGCATTTTCATTTTTCAATATCATGTGACCAAGGGACTCTAAATCATGATGAGCTGTCAATACTAGACTGAAAGTACAGGACTCGCCTTATTGGATGTGGCTGCCTCTTACACATTCTACACGAACATTATTACTAGTTCTGTCAGGTCCATTCACGTCAAGAAACACAAGAGATGATAATGAGCTTGATTTGTTTATTATAGTACAAATTGGCGGTATGGCTCTGTTCAGAGGAAACCCCTGATAATTTTTTCATGAGCACCATGAAACAGGGGACAGCAGCGTGAGGGAAGGTTCTCCCAGTTTAAGACTGGAAGAGCAAACACACCCCCGTGAACAGAGCAGCAACATGACATGGAACGAACTATGCCATGTATACACGACAAGGTGGAGCTGGGGAGGTGGAGGGTAGCAAGTTGCGAGCAGGAGCAACTGTACAGCAAATAGCAGCAGCAGCAGCAGATAGCAGCGATGACAGCGGGCAGAGCAGCAGCCAGAAGCTAGCAGAGCGGGAGTTGAGGCCGGGTGACAATTAAGTTGAGAGGGGCCAATCAGAAGCAAGGGATTTGATCAGCTGATGCTGAGCAGCTGTGATCAGCTGATTGATCAGTTTGATTGATGGACGGGAAGCCAATAGCACTTGACTACCACGGCCTGACAGAACTAACGCTAACGCTCGATTTTTACTGAAGTTGGAGCAATCTGCGGTATTTATCCGCCACAACAGAAAAATGGTATTTTTCAACACTAGTTTTTGGCTGAGGTCTTGAGTCAAGTGTCTGTCTGTCTGCCAGAGAGCTAAAATGGAATTTCTGCTGAGCTCGTCATCACAGCGAGGTGATGATGTCATAGCTCCACGGTGGAGGTACTCACACTTTAGTTTGGAGAAGTGATCTAGTTGCTTCCGCTACACCTGCAGTACGAGCGTTTGTTGATTTTGAATAGTAAAACCAGAATTCGCACGTTTTAAATCGGTGGGTAAAAATCTCGCTTCTCTTCCATCTGTTTAAACTTCCTCACCCGGTATTCGCACAGGACTGAAAATCTCATCTTCATCGTCCTCTTCCTCCTCTGGCTGGCCCACCTCCATCCCTGGCTTGTCTCCTGACTCTACATCTCCTATCCCAGGTCTCCCGCCTCCATTCTCCAAACTACAGGAGCCGGTCCTCTTCATGCTGTTGCCGGTGGACCCCCCTCGTGATCCGGACTCACTGCCCCGCTGGTTCTTGGAACTCCGGATCAGCCTCTGTCTCTGTGAAAGGACGACGAGGATTTTTTTTTTTAAATAATAAAACCTCGAGCTGGTTGAATTTGAATGTCGCTGCTCTGTCCCTGGCTACCTCACTGATGAGCATGCGTCCTGCCATGGAGAGCCTGGTGCGAGGGGAGAAGTGGGGGGTGATCATGATCCTCAGGCCGGCTTCAGAGAAGGACAATTTGTGGGGGCTGAGGATGAGAAGCTCATCCACCATGATGACCGGAGGAGGATCCTGACCTTGGGCTTGGCCTTGACACACACACGCACGCACGCACGCACGCACGCACGCACGCACGCACGCACGCACGCACGCACACACACACACACACACACACACACACACACACCAAAGATTCACACACTTGAATCACAACAAAACCCCTGAGCCAGAACACCTTCTCACCTTTGTTCAGCAGCACCATGGAAGTGTTACAAGCTGAAGCATCTTCTCCCATCTTGTCGTCTCTGTGATCATCAGAGCCGACGCAGCAGGGCCCAACGTTCCCCAGCTGGTTGGTCACAAAGGCCAGAATCTGGGAGTTGAACCTGCCACCAAACACACAAGTCAGAAAACTGCGGGGGCCCAATGCCCGATGAAGGAGCACAGTTGCTGGTGAACTTACTTCATGATTATAATGTAGATCACATACATGGTCATGAGGAGCAGCGACTCCCACCTGCACAGTGAGATGGACGCGTATTAATGGAGTCAGACATGTCACGCTTGAGCTGCATTCAAATTAATAACAAGTCCACAATAATAAGCCTTTAGTTCTGCTTTAGGTTGCTTATGATCAGGACTGGAAAGCACAACCAAGATTTCACTGTTGATATTCTCTGCACATCATCACCCTCCTACTCCATCCTTCTGTAGCTGCAATTTTTCTAAACTTCTCTCTCTTAATCATCTCTAAGCATGTCTGCTTTCTGATTAAAAGGGACAAAAGCAAAATGTTGCATAATCTTCTTACCAGGACCAATGAGGTCCTACACGAACACGCAATTCTCTGCCAGTGTAAGAAGACTTTGGTCACACGCATAATTTTAAAAATTGCTGTCTTTGTTTTTCTCACCAGCGAGACTGGTTTGAATCTGTGTGGCGTTTCTGAGCAGCATGAACAGAAGTTGCATTTGACCTGAAACCTGCATAAAGTTGAAGGTGAGCTGAGTTTTTCCACATCCACTAAACCCTGGCTGGGTGACCACTCCATCACTGCACATGTGCAGACGCATAACTCAGCTCTCCTGTATTTGACTTGCAGGGTTGACAGAATTGTGAAAAACCTGGGAAAAAATCCAGAAATTTGAAGAAAAAAAAAACACCATGTCCACATGCGGTAAAATTTTTGAAAAATAAATAGATGATCAAAAAGTTGTAGAAATATGCTTCAGAAATACCTGAATACTCAATTACGATCAACTCCAAAAAATCAGTTAATCTATGTTTAATCAAACCACGCTGATAGATTTGATATTCATTTTTCATGAGTAATAACGTTTCAGAAAACAGTCATGAAAACTTTCCTCTCAAAAGCAGTGAAAATTTAATAGTACAAATGTTTGTGAACTGAGGAATTGGCACGTCTGCTGGAACACGGTCTTCATGAGAACTGTGCTGAGGTGAAATACGGCAGGACGCTCCGGCTTTGTGATTCAATATACAGCCTGCTGTAAATCACAGACCCAGACGACGTTTAGTGGGTAAATAAATCTACAATTTCATTAAAACGAGTGACAAACAACAATGGGGAGGCATTTATTTTAAAACACAGCTCAAGCTGAAAGGGTAGAAGACATTCAAGACAGGACGCGAAGACGCTAAGAAGGTATTTGGAACACTCGCTGAACCTGTTAGCGCTGCACAATCACCCACTACAAGATGTGGGCGGCTGACTGGATATAAGGCTTATTAGATGTTCTCGTATTCAGTGAGCACAAATCAGGGAACCAAATCCAGTGCTGAACATTCACAACATCAATCAGAGAAGATGGAGACGTCTGCAGATCTGTGCGGGTTAGAATACAGAAGCCATGGAAACGCCTCGATAGAACTGTGATCACATGACGATGGGGGATGAATTCTGGGACTCTAAGCAAATAAAATGGACTTCATGTCAATGTCACTTCCTTCTTCACATAATCCCTCTCATAATCCAATTTAAGGACATTTCAAAAAACAATCACAGCTCTAAAAATGCTGTCAATCTAGAAAATCCAACTAGTTCCATTCAAAGTATTCAAACTCACCAGACAACCATGGCATCGTAGATAACCTAGCGAGAAGAAAACACTTTTAATGTGATGGAGTCAAAGGTTAAACGTGGATTTGTCGGATTGTGTTGGATGTCTCACCATGATGAGAGTCAGAACAGCGAGGATGTAGTAGGAGGAATCTCTGAACAGGGACCACCATGTCAGAGTGATGGTCTGTGGAGGAGACACGCGCCTGCTAGTGTTTATTCACTCGGCTACGCATCTTTATGTTACAAGTTTAAAAAAATCTTCTTACCTGCCCGGCAAAGATCCCACTTAGGCCGATGATGACCAGGATGTTGAAGACGGCTGAGCCGACGATTGTGCCAACTCCAACGTCTCCTTTAGTGATGAAGACACCTGGACCAGGAGAGAAAGACCAGAAATTCAGGGCTTTCCCATCTGGTTCTGAGTACATTGTGGACCCTGAAGTCCACAATGTTTGGTAAGTATGAACCCTGAATGACACCTGGGCGCTTAGGGTCAGACGCCAAATATCCCCCATTTCCTGATTTTTCTTTTCTGCATTCTGTGGATTGGATCGGATTTCGCTCTGCATGCCTAAACTAAGCTTCAAACAGGAGCCCACCAGAGCCAGGTAGCAGAGGGTCCAGTTCTCCAAAATCTTTAGCCCCCAGCCACCTCCAGGGAGTTTGCATTAATGTTAGCGGTGCTAGCCACATGAATGAGAAGTCGCTTGTATTTTACCTGAACTGATGTGGATCATGTTAGTTTTATTTTTCTAATGAAATATGAGACAATCCTGAGGCTGAGTGAGCGTCTTGCTTCACTCTTTTCTAGCACGATTCAAAACATGGGAAAGTATGAGTTGGAGTTAGAGACGCAGCACGAGGTTGATGTTTCAATAGTAAATAATAGAAAAAGGGCTAAAAATAAAAATCCCTGCTCTCTCTCATCTCTCAACATCAGTAAACCTCCTGCACTCCTGGTGCTGGTGACTGTAAAACGCTGAAGAAGTCTGATGCATTTGAAGTGACAAAGCTCTGATTTTTTAAAAAACAAAAAACTCTGCTGACATCTACAGGATGCTTCTGGCACTGCAGAAAATGTGAAGACAATTTTTGAAATTTCAGCATTTCTCTTCGTAAATGTCGAGAAGCTAAAACAAGTTATGACGTGTTTTCTCTCTCTCTCTCTCTCTCTCTCTCTCTCTCTCTCTCTCTATCTGGCAGTGCTACTCACCGATGAGAGAGGTAAAAAGCTCTGGAGCAGAGCTTCCTGCAGCCATGAATGTCGCCCCGGCAACATCTTCACTAAGCTGCAGATTCTAGAAGAGGGGAAAAAAAAGAAAACAAAAGAAATTCATATAATAACTGTGTGATGATTTTAGAAAGCAAATGATGTCTGAAGGGAAGATGATCGTGTTTCTCTCACCTCGGATATTTTCTCAAGGGACGGGACAAAGTAGTCATCACAGACGATGGCCAGAGCATAGAACATGTAGATGGCCTGAAAACACACGCAACAAGCCTTTTTCAAAAATCTAAAATCAAAAAAGGTCTGTTATGTAAGTGTTGGAGGGTGACTTGAGGATATAAACAAACAAAAAAAAAAACAGATGATGTATTCAGGTGATGTCACGAGGCACTCACGCAGAGGGTGTGCAGAATCACAGCCCCCTTCTTCCTCTGCTCCTTTGTAAAGATGTCCTCGGGAAACTCATGGATGGCTGCAATGGACACATACACACGTGCACATGCGTGCCCACACACATGCGCGCGCGCGCGCACACACACACACACACACACACAATAATCCATGAGATCAGACGTGCGACATGTTCGGCAAAAGTTAAATGTCCTAAATATAGGTCTGTCAATCCATAAATAAAAATGTTCTATAATTCATCTAGATCAGTCACTTATATCAATTTTGGCTTTGACAAGCATTTTCAATATTTCAGTTTAAGACGAAATTGGTAAATGCATGAATTAATACATGGAAAAATACAGTGAAGCCAAATCCTGTTATAGACAAGGGTGCGATTAATTCCATCATTTTTTAACGCATTTTCCAAAACCTAATCAAAAGAAACAGATGTACATTAGAAGAAATGTGTTCATATCTGTGATTACAACGAAAGAATATCAATTTTTATGAAAGCATTTTTTCTTTTCTCTTTACATCCAGACATTTAGCAAGGTCATACAAAGCGGCAATGTTGTCACATTGCATGATCCTCCTGCGTGTCTAATTTCGAACGTGTGCTTCACTCTTGAAGAGTGACACAGGAAGTGAGGTGGAAGTGAAACTGGCAGCTGCTTCCTGTTCATCCTCAAGTGTCAGAAAGAAAAAAAAAAAACATAAACAACCCAACTGCTGATGACAGCTGAGCTTCCCTCTGTTCCCCTGACCTTACAAAATGGAGCCGAGAGAGAGAGAGAGAGGGGGGGGGGGGGGGTACAGCTCCAATTTACAACTCTGATCTGAGCTGGATGAATTGAACCGACTGGGGAGCGCGGAGCTATAAATAGCTCCACTGCTGAGTGAGGAAACAGTGGTTCCAGCACACAATAAGCAGCACCGCGGCTGCACAGAAAACCAAGAACAGACTGCATAGATTAAGTGTGTGTGCATGAGTCTGTTTGTGTGTGTGAGTGTGAGATGTGATCTTTGACGCTGCAGTGTCAGCGAGGGAGAGGAGGAGAAGGCTCAGAGGAGGAGATTCATTTGGCCAGTTTGAAAATGTAAATGTTTGTGCAGTTATGTTTAGACTTCTGTGCCTGTGCCAGAGTTCAGCCCTGCCTGCCTGCACGCGTATTAACTCAATGGTGTGAATTTGCTCAATTTTAACGTTGGTTGCAGGTTGGCGAGGCATCCACTCTCTATTTCCTGCCCTCGTACGGAACAGAAGGAAAGAGCCTGGTTTATTTGAGAGCCAGCTGTTATTGCAGAGCAGCACTGGCGTATTAAGTCGCTGAGGCTTAGCATGTAAACTTTCTGTCATGTCATGGCACGAGAGAGGCGGCGCCAGCGTCAAGCTGCGGCATGTGCATCTTCTCAAGCAGCCAGTCTAGCGCATCAGCTGTTGGACATCTGCGTTTGCTCTGTGGCCTTATTTCCTTCAACCTCTTCTGCTGCTGGCTGCATCCTGTCGAGCTGCTCTGGAAGTCTTCCAGTCGTCCCCTCGGCCCCAGAGCAGGAACTCAGGTTGTACTGTTGCTGGTAACGCAAAGCTGTAACATGTAGCTCACATCGATGCTTTGAGGAGTTGCTCTGGAGAAGGCAGTTGCTATGGTGACCCTCTCCCTGGGGGGAGGCCTTTTTTTTTTTTTTTTTTTGATGGGCGGCAGTAGGAAGCCTTGGGCAAGGCGATTGCGCGGCAAACAGTGAGAAAAGGGGAGGTGAATATTTTTTCCCATGGCTTGAGTTTATGAAAAGTAAAAAAAAAGAGAAGTGACAGCAGCTCAGGACTGTAATGTCTAAAAATATTTATTTTTCCTTACAAACCCTCAGGAGAGGTCTGAGAGAGCGAGGGAGGGGACAGTGATACACAGTAAAAGACAGACAAACAGCATTTTGGTTTACTGGAGGAACCAGGATGGTGGTTTGCCAAGATTCCTCTGGTCTCATAAGACGACAAACAGAGACACCCAGGTTAACCATGATCGCACATCTGCATCTCCCCCAAACCAGATCTGAGCCAGATGTGCCATCAGCTTGATACAAGAAGTTATGCAGTCAGCCTGTGTGAGTTTCACTTGATAGCAGTGTATATTCATTTGACTTTTTCACAGATCTAGATCACAGATTCAAAATGTAAAGTTAGCAGCCAATAACAACGACAGGAGCCAAAACACATTTCAGTCTAATATGGCTGCAGGGTACCAGCCCCCCATCACCCCAGAGAACTGATCCTGCAGCCAGAGAGGACGACCAGTGAAGCGGTGATTGAGTGGGTGGGTGACGTTTGAGATGTGACCTTAAAGTTGGTCTGTGAAGGTCAGCTCAGAAGTTGGCTCAATAAAGTGCCGTTAAAGGTTTGTGTAAAAACAGGTCCTGTCATCCCTTTTACCTGACAAGATTCATCCTCTGATTACATGATAATCCGGATTAAATATCTTGTCAATCCCACACACAAATCATCGTTATTATCTCATTGAGATATTTCAGTCTGGACCAAAGCGTAGGAATGTGCTGCTGGTGCGTCATTTCACCAGAACATGAGGAACTGTGGTGTCACTAAGTGATGACAAATGAAGGAAGAACTTTTACAGACAGAGCAGCAAAATCCAAGCCCTTTTTTCTGTTCTGGTCTGTTTGATCCCATGTTAGCTGTTAACACGCATGTTGACTCCGTCATCCGGGACTCTGCATTGTGTCTTTTGCGTAACAGATGTGTGTTTGTGACGGTTTGTTATAGTTACTGCACAGAAAACAGACTTGTACTTATACACCTTGACAACCAGATGAGTGGAGAATGTCCTCAACTATACTTTGTCGAGTAAAATATCCACCAGTGGTGAATTCAGCGGCGATGTGAGAAGCTAAAGTTGATCAGAGTGATGGTGAAGGAGGTACTGTTATCGATCAGCCAGCCTGCAGGGTACCAGGAGTCAAGCCACAGTATCGAGAGGCTCACCGAGAAAAGTCAGATCAGGCACCGACCAAACCGGCGTCAGTGTATTGGGTACACGTGCATGCGCGCCCACACCTATACACAGGCCTCTGTAACAAGCCTGCATTTTTCATGAGGAATTAAAAAAAAAATTCATCCAGGTGTGTAATGTAAATTCAATGGAGCATTTGTTCTTTGATTTGGCTTTCCTTTGAGGTAGTGTGAATACAGCATCAGATGAAAAGACAGCAGGGCTTCAAACCCTAACAACAACCACGTCGCCTATCAATAAAAACACTAATCATCGTGTTAGGCTGCTGGGACAGATGTGTTGCAGCTTTATCTGGCGGCCTGAAACGACTCCTCGGTTGTCAGGTCACTTTTATGCCTCGCAGACAGAATGATTAAAAAAGACAGGAGAGATTGAGATCTAGAGTTTTCTGCTACACATAATGACAGCAACAACTGGGTTTTTTTTTTTGTTATAGTTTTTTTTTAAGAATGATAAGATCATTTCAAGACAATTATTGACAGACTGCCTGCCAATTTCTCTCTCAAAGCTTCCCAAAAACGCTAAAATATGTCCATGGAAAAATACTGTTCTCAGCTGACCGTCGCTTGCCAAAATAAGCGCCATAACAAGTCTTGACGACACACAGCATGAGTTCATTTACATGATTTGATTCCCCACCCCCTACCCTTACAGTCTATTTTAGTTCTACAGAATTGTCTGGGTTTCAAAATTTAGCATTCAGTTGCCTAGCAACAACGGTGGTGGAGGCTTGTCAGCTGAAGGCGGATCACGCTGTCTCCATCTTGTTAAGCAGTGGAGGGATGAAAAGAGAGAAAGAGAGCCTGGGGCTGGACGTTACTGTGCAATCCCCAAGATAATATCCCTCGAGGTCCTTGTGCAGGCTTTTTAATCACACTACATATTATGCAATCACTGTCAGACGGCCTGCTGAGGAAGAGGACGGCAACCTGAGCTGGGAGCCACGCTCGCCGGCACGTCTTCTAGTACCTGACTTTCCAGCCTTTTGTTCGCCAGTTTGTCTCCAGCGTATTACTACAGCGAAGCATCTGCCCACTCGTAAGAGAAAACGTGTTTGCAACCAGGAACTCAATTAAGGTTAAGTGTGTTATAAAGTAGCAGAACACAAATGGTTGTTGAAGAAACTGGCCGACACACAAATGGAGTCTCATTATTGTCTATCTCAAGTGGAGAAAAAAAAAACCCCACCTGTGATGTAACATCAGCGAGGAGGATGTGTGAAGGACACGACGAGACGCCGCCGTGTTCAATTCTACTGATGTGTTCATGTTCATTCGCCTCTCGAGCTCAGGCATTCTCAAAATGAAGGCTCGAAAGATGATTTCAAGAAATCAAAAACAATTTAAAAATGATGGGAAATAGCTTTGATTCCTCATGATTTTTTTTTTAATGAAAGATTAAAAAAATTGTACTTAAGGTAAATCCAATCCACAATGCAATATGAAATGTTGCTGGAGAGCTCCTGCCTACACATTGTATTTGTAGTATTGAACATCCCGCATATCTAAACCACTGTGAAAAAGGTACATATTCATATTATGTCTTTCTGTGAATACATTAAATATTGTGCCCTTATATAGATCTTTTTTCCCTTTTCCAGTGCTTTTTTTTAATCAAATATTGCTTATAGTCCTTCTATATTGCTTGTTTAAACGTGTATTACTTTGTTTTTTATTGACATTTCAAACATATTACATTATAAAGACAGGATTAGATATTACGACAATCCAATTTTGCTGTTGTAACACTGTAAAATTTTCAGGTCTTTAGACTAATAAAGGATTATTTTATGTAACCTTATCTTCTAATAGAATCCCCCCTCAAAAAAAATCACACCATAAACTGTCTTTTTTCAATGAACAAGAAAATTTACCCCTAAAATGAACGTTCACTTGAATATTGCAAACTCTATCACAATACATAAATATGTGTGTGTGTATATATATGTGTGTATATATATATATATATATACACACACACACACACACACACACATACATATATATTTATACATATACATACATATATACATATATATACATATATATATATATATATGTATGTATATATATAAAAATTATGCTGCCCTACTTTTTTATGACTGCCACTTTGTCAGTGAGCTGTTAATAATTTACAGCTAATGGTGAAATCTATCTTTTCTTTTTGTTAACAATCGAGGCTCCATCTTGATCCCGGTTTAGTGAAAGTATTCTAAATTAAACCTTACATGCAGAGGAAAAGTGTCAGAGGTACATTTTATAAATGAGGACGCAATCTCTCTCAACAAAGAAAATAAAGGTGAAAACATCACGATGAGTTGCCCTTCGTATTTCCTGCCCCAGCATCCTCACATGGAGGGATGTCTGCCAGCATGTTTCGCTCATAATCTATTTTTAAAACCCTCATTATTCAGCGTGTGTGTATCTTTTATGTTTCGCAACAGACGGAGACTCTTTAGGTGGTACAGAATTATTAGCATGACTAGATTTGCATATATTTCTCCGAGAATAAGATTGAAATTCAGCCTTCAACAATGAAAGTGCAAGGAGCTGTGCAGTTTGCCACACAATGCAATCATGTGACTGGCAGCCTGATGTGAGCACAGCCATGCGGGAGTAAATGAACGAGTTGTGTTCTGTTGGTACGGCAACAGATTTTTAATTGCATGGCCGTGTTGTTTTATCAAGATTTCTACTCTGATTTGCATTTATGGTAATAAAGCTGTCAGCTGAGATGGATGCGGCTCCTTGTCAGGCAGCTAATCAGACATCTGTGTCGCCATAATCATTCCACAGAACTATTTGGAGCGAGCAGAACCAAACAGGATTGCAGAAGATGGAGCACCTTGGATATCTGATCGGACTTTTACTCTGACAGTGCTCGCTCTTGTGCGCTTGATCTGTCTCCTTGAATCTTTTGGCGTATGAGCTTGACATGGACTTCAAGCTCCTGACAACTAACGCTGCTTAGTCCGCGTGACCTTTCAGTTCACCTGCAGGAGAGAGGCAGCCCTCTCTGGTACACTGCACCTTCCTTGTTTACCTGCATACACCACACATGCACCTCCACGGCAGGAAAAAGACATTTCTAAACCTTTTTCAAAAAAAATTGTATAAATGAGCTGTTGTTCTGCCACAATAAAAAATATACATAGCTTTTGCAATCGTGCAAGGTGTGTGAAATTCCAGATACTGACAACGGCACATGTGATAGTATGAATTCAATATCTCTACCACATTCAGGGCGTCTTCTTCCACGCTACAGGACTTTTTAAATGCTCAATTTAGTCTTACAGACAGGAAACAAAACCTGATGCCAATTCGAAACTCCTTTCTGCTGACAGCTATTGTGTATCGCTTGTAACTTGAAAGTCTTTGTCAGTTACAAAAAGTACACAATAGGCTCAGCTTCCTGTCTGTAAGACTAAATTGAGGGTTAAGAAAATCCTACTTCCTAAGATCTTCTCATGAATGAGGCCGAGTGTTTGTAATAAGAGGATTGTTGCTTTTCTCTCTCTCTCTCTCTCTCTCTCTACTGATATCATGACATGATGATGGCCATGTTAACTCTGACTGATGCCGACGTGCAGCAGGCATTCTGGGAGAGTTTGCTGGCATGTTTCCAGGAAGAGAAGAGTGACTCACCTGCTCGGGGCTGATCCAGGCTCTGGTTGTCGGATTTCTCCTGCATCAGCCTGCGCGTCCATCGTAGCGTCCCTCCATTCACGCCTGACCGAAACCCAGAAGAATCTGCGTCTGTTATGAAACCACACCAAGGTCATATTACCTCAAAACCAGCCAGATACAAACAGCATTCACGTCAGACCATCAGCCCTGAGGATCTGCTGCTATTCTTTTTTTCCCATAAACCAATAAACTGAACTTTTACTACACATGATAATTAGCAACCAGTTATTAAATTATAAGATGATTCCAATTATCATCAAATGCGGCTATAAACAAATTTAACGTGATGATGATTTTGCATGAGACCATTCAGGGTTCAAGGTGACATTTAAAAATGGCTCCAAATCCCCCAAATATTCAGTTTACAGAAGACAAATCAAACAAAAACATGAGAGAAGCAAACAGAAGTGCTCACCGGCTAAATTCAGGGACTTTGTTTTCTACAAGAATCACTAAATGAAAATAAATTAAACATACAAGCAATGTTGTACTTAATTAGTTTGGGTGCTCTGTGTTCCCTCATCCCTGTAAAACATTCAATTATTGTTCCTGGCACCTAGTTATTGTCTCTTCTGCTGACAGACCTGTCGCGTCGGTCATTAATTCAGTCCACGCTACAGTCAGCTGCCCTGCTCCATCATCGGCTCTGAAATCTTTAAGGTGTGTATTTCAGCTCTGTAATTCATTCCTCTGCAGCTAATCTTCTGTGTGTGGGTTGCAATTTTTACGGCATTACTGGGGCGACAACCGAGGAACTCCCCACAGATAATCTATCTCATCATCTCTCTCACCGCCTCTCCTACGGGAATGAAAGAAAAAAATACAGATAGCTGTCACCGCCACCCACAGAGATCTTTCCACCAAGAAGATAGAGAGGCGGTTATTATTACACTTTGTAACACACACACACACTGTCCTTTATTTTACGAGGCAGCTTGGTGTGTGAGTGTGTGTCTGATGCATTTGGTGATTGTCAGGCGCTGTAGTGTCCCTTTGTACCTGCAGCTCAATGAGCCCATTTCAGGAGAGCTGCGGTGGAGGCTGAGAGGACACGTGAAGGCTTTCATGTTGAGGCATCAAGAGGAGCTCCGCTCCTATGAAATTCAAATAGCTTTCTGACACAGATGGCTCCGCACCAGTTTCACAATTACAGCCAGGAGAAATCTTCAACACCTAAATAAAACATACCTCCTCAATTCCGTCCCATTGAGGGAGGGAGAAACAACAGAGAAAAAAAACAAGGAAAGCTTCTGCTGATTTAAATCGGGGATGCTGGGAGAACAAACAAGAGAGTATTCCATTTTTTTTACTCAGATTTTGTTTTCTAGCCTCTAAAAGGTGAAGATGATTTTTGTTTCTGTTGTATTTCATTGTAAATTAATTACATTTTTTTTTTTATTTTGAGCTGCTGATTAAACAAAAGCAATTTCCCTTTGTCAGGAAATGTTATTCACTATGTGAAAGAATAATAGTCTAAATAATATCAACCGGGTAAGCCTATGATGAGTGTAAAGGTTAGCTGCAGAACTAATGCTGCTAAATGCAATGCGGGAGACAGACCTCAACCAAAGTTTGCGTAATTTTTCTTGGGAAATTATCAAAATGTCCAAATCTGATGAATACATTTTGGTAAAAAAAAATATGTTTTGTGTTACATTCCTAGTTGCGTACATGTCAAGGTTGACTACAAAGTTTGAGGAAACTAAATTCACTCTTGAAAGATTAGGTTTTATAATATGTCAGTGACATGATTAATGTCTGTAAATGAACGTGCCAACTTTTTTGGAAATCCTCTTCAGAGACAGAAAAGAAGACAGATCTCCTTCTCTCTGTGGAAAGCTGAGACCCACAGAGACCAGCTAGTTAGCTTAGCACAAGAAATGGTAGGAAGCCATCGAATACACTTTTCTCCAAAACAGTCTTTGCTTGCATTAATGTTGTGAGGGATGTGTATAAGACTTATTATAAAATAATCTAATGAGATGTTGTAACTCTACAATCAGAAACACAGCTGGAACTAATTTCCTGATTTGGTGCAAGGATTTGACCCAGCACCCCAAAACTTCTGCCAACAAAACAAAACATTTGTGGACGACTAAAAGAGCAACTGCTGCTACAAATCCTGAACCTGATCTATCTGAAAACTTTTGACTGTGGAAAAATGTCCCATCCACTACAAGGAAAATACGGTATCTATCTTCTTTTGGAACTCTGGTGAAGATGGCACAAAAGGACATGTGTTAAAAAGTAGACAAGTTTATACTTCATTCGACTCAGGAAAAACCAACCTGACAGCGATCTCTTGTTGGACCTGCCCACGACCCTGACCTGCCCTCCTAACAATCCTGCATGTTATTCAAAAATAGGACATAAAAATCACACGACAGTCTGACCTATGCCTTGGACGTTGGTTAGAATTCAGGTGATCCATAATGTTTAAGCTAGCTTTACTGTCACAATGATCTTCGCTCTTGATAAGACTTTCTGCTTAATGGCAAAAATGTAAATAAGAAGGAAGAGGCATGTAGAAGGAACCATGAATGAGGGAGAAAGAGACAGAGAGAGAGGTGAAGTAAATCTTATCTAACTGTAATCATAATTCTTATATGTATACAAACAGGAAGGAACCGCTAAGCCAGAGGCCTGCCTCCAATATTCTATTTAGAATATCATTTGTAGTTTTATGGTGGTAAATTCATCTTGTTACAACACTGGAACATGAAACAGCCGGTGTGACTGCGACAAACAATTACAATAAATGACGGCCATTTGATTCTAACAATATAAATAATCATTCTAAAATAAGGGTATACGTTGTTATCTGCTCCAGTCAAGGAAGACATAGCAGCGTTGCTTCCTTCTTTAACAGAAACAAGACATTTGATCCTGTCAATCACACATCGACTGGACAGACCGGCTTCCTCGTCTCACCCCAAACACCTTCACTGCCTCCACAGGGCTCGATGTCTGTCTGTGGTAGTAAATGTCTCCGACTGTGAATTCCTCAATAGAGGCAATGCAGGTAAGCTTAGCTGCACCTGTAACATGAGTCAGTACATAAAAATTTATGGAAATGTTATCTGTATTTGGGTCCAGCATTAAGTGCCCTCTAAAGCACTTAAATACTGTACGGGGGGGCTTCTGGCTTTTTTATTTATTTATTGTTTATTTGACAGGAATAATGGACAATAATATATTTCACCAGATATAATATACTGCCAAAGAAACTCTTATAAACTGATTTGCATCTGTAGTCCCCGGGCAAAAGTCCAGGGAGATGCAACTATCTGAGAATAAAATCACAAACTAACAATAAATTAAAACAGTGCACTAATAAAGGCACACACAATATGAAAGTGATACTTCACTAAAATGTGTACGTTGACTCTAAGATTTCCGGTAAAAGTCACAAGAATGAGCTCACTCTTGAGCTCATGGAGACACTTTTTCCTTTATGCATTACCAGCCATGTAAATTTAGCTTGAAGCTAATGGCAACTGATAGCTAACAGGAAAAGTGTCCAAAAATATCAGTGCACAAACTCTAAAGCACATTTTCCAGTATAATCAACACATTCTTATTCCAGGTGTGTGCTCAGTAATCCAAAAACCCTTTGGTTCATGCTAAAAAAAACCAAACACTAATGGTGGTAATGCTAATGCTGATGCTCTGCGCAATCGTGAACAAGCACTGAACTGGAAGCGTTATAGCGTCATTGTTTTTAGATCAAATCAAAGCGTTCGTGGATTACTGAGCACAGCTGGATAAAGAAGACGTGGATTATACCAGATGATACCCTTTAGAGTACAGATATTTTTGGGCAGTTTTGCTGTTGTTTTGAAACTGAAGCTGATTTTAGCCGTCAGTCCCTATTAGCTTCAAGCTAAATATACACGGCTGGCTTTTTTTCAAGCATTTTGGAGTCCCAAATAAGAAATACAAAAGGGAAAAATGTCTCTGTGACTTAAGACACCTATTTTTGAGTACATGAAAGGCAAAATACATGTTTTAGGTAAAGTATTATTTTAAATGGGAACTAAACTACAGTTACATGAACAAAGATAGAGCACAAGTTCACTGTAAACCCCAGAGAGGAGGAAACTAAAGCTTAACTTCTGCCATGAGTTCAATAAATTCTCTCCAAGTTGTAAAGCCTGATACGTTCTGTTCCTGCTGTACGGCTGCTATATGACTGATCATCTCCCTGCAGCTGTCATTCCTTACTGCACTGTTCTCTGTGCAATTAGCAAAACTCTGTGTGGGTATTAAAATGTTACAAGGGTCCAATCCCCTACACTGTAAGAATACCATCTAATTTCACAATTAGTGAGTTTAAACTGGTAATCTGACTTGTATGTGAAAGTCCTGGATCCTTTCCAGGGACTGTTCTGTTCCCCTCAGCTTTTCTTGAAGTGAGAAATTGGAACAATTGTTCAGATGCATCTAACTAACTGAAAAACAAGGTAAGGTTTTAGGAGTTTCCGATACATCGGAAGATGATGGAGATCCGAACAGGAACCCATTCATCTGTTGTACAAACATGTCGTAGGGCTGTCGATGAATATTCTAGAAATCAAATATATAGTTGAATTGTAAAATGCACATTCAGATGTGAAATTCATCATTTGACTGTGAAATAAAAGCAGCCGTGCCGCAGCGCGTTGACACTGACGTGAGGCGTGGGCCGCAGCAGTGCATCTGCGCGATGAGAGTCACACAAGGTCACATGAAGTGATTAAAAATGACATGTAGGTCAAACTGAATGAAGGAACAACAACTGCGTGGAAATAATGACTGAGAACTCAGCCGCAGAGAGAGAGCTGCCCCCTAAAAAGCTCCAATATAAAATATGTTGGTTTCTTGTTGGTACACCAGTGTGAATTTTGAACTTTTTCAACTTTGGGACCCATGACCTAATAACCTCTGGGGAAATAGCCAAAATTTCAGGACTTGTAGAGAAGGTAGAAGCCTAGAGTTGTTGTTTAAGGTCTGATTAGCGTAGATCAGTGGACCAGGAGCCAGCCAGAACATGACCTGAGACACATTTAAATTGAATGCATTTCTGTTTTTGGGCTTCATCTTTATGATGGAATGTCTTTAGCGTAAATGATATTTGCAAACAGCCTTTACTGCCACCAAGATGGCCAAAAAAATACAGTAATATGATATTACCTACAGTTTTAAAAGGTATATACCCAAGCTTGTGTTTTCCTAATGTCAAGTGTTGCATTTGTACGTTCAGTCTTTCCAGTACGTTTTAAGACATTTTTAGCATTAAAAAAGTGGGTCAAGGGCAGGAAGCACCCAGTCACACAGGCATCAACTGTTCAAAACCAAGACGTCTATTTCCTGCTTGCTTAGATGTGTTCAAACAGCTTCCATGTTTGGTCTGAAGGCATCAACAATGCTGCCAATTACCCATAACTCTGTATGACAGCTCTCACAAAACTGAAAAATGACAAAAGAAAAAAAAAAAACAGACAAAAATTCAAATTCTTTTTTCACTAATAATATCGTTATGGTGAAATAAATAATTAACTATCTTGTAAACTCACTTTAAGCAACCTTTTCCTCTCAGCAATCACTTGTTAGCTAGCTTATACATTACCGTAAATGTCCTAAAAGCCTTTCAAACGAAACACATTTAGGCTATGTCCTCAGTTGACAGTGGTGCCTTTTGAGTCACCTGTCTCTTTGTAGGCAGAGATTCTCTTGAAGTCACGACATTGACACACAGTGGATGTGCCAGCGGTTAAACTCACTGCTGCCGCATTCTACAAATGATCCAGAGGGAAGCCACCTTTCCTGGAGTGGATGAGGGTTGGCCGTGTTTAGTAGGTCCGCCTGCAACTACTGATTATGACGCAGGATCGAGTTCAAATGTCTTCTTTTGTCTGTCATAAATTTTCCTGTTGTAAATGACAAAAAAATGAGAAGCAGCAAATCCTTTTTTTTTTGGAAGAATGTGGAAGACGCAAATATTTGTAATTGCTCAAAAAAGGGTTAAATGAATCCTAATAATCAAAATAGTTGGCAATCCGGTTTCATAAACACATCCAACATCTTTGCTTCTGGTGTCTCAGATTTTCTTCTTCTTCCCTTTCAACCTTTGATTATCTGGTGCATTTCTCTGCTTGGTGATTATTGATTGATTATGCAGCTTCATCACGACGAAGAGACATTTTTTTCAGGTTTATAAAGCCGATGATGCTGATGATGGTGGGATGTGTGGAGTTTTGAACCAGCACATCCTTAAATGGCTATAGAAGCAGCGCTAGTCTAGATGCTGCTGTCTGTGTCATATTTTCCGCATATTGTGCGAGTAACCTGCCTGTCACCAGTACAAACAGCAGACCAGCACATGCTTTGCCCTGTGCTTCTCTACGGTGGGAATGGAGCGGCGCTGGTCGCCGTTCAAAAACCCTCTTGTGTTTGATGGCACACTCATAATTCAAAGGTGAAGTATAAATACTAACGACACGGCTCCTTTAGCAGATCACCCTTCCATCAGAGATGGCATGTGACATCAGGGGGAAACACTCCAAAATAAAGTTCACTCATTCATATCATATAACACACAGACACACACACATACACACAGACACACACACACACACACACACACACACACACACACACATAGGATCGCTAGTACTGAGGCTCCTTGATGAGTGTGTGTGACAGTGTATGACCACATCAGTAAAGGTGACGAGAGGATAATGAGCGGGGAGGTGTGTGTGTGTGTGTGTGTGTGTGTGTGTGTGTGTGTGTGTGTGTGTATGGGGGGTGTAAAGAGATATCATCTCAAACATTTGTCGAATTTTAACAAACTAATGTAAATACATAAGGTGCTTTTATGGTAACGTAAAATTGAATGAAATAACGTGATTTATGAGACAGGAGCTGCTACATCGTTGTTTTACACCAGATGTGATGGGACATGAGAATGAATCAAGAACATTCAACTCAAATCAAATCTCATCACCACATATTAGTTATTCTAACTCCGAGGAATTTATTAAGGCATATTAACAAACGTTGTTTCTGACAACCTGGCACAGAATGGCTGTGATAGAACACAACCTATCAAGTCATGATGAGCAAAAAAAAAAAAAAAATTAATCCTTTTCCAAAGAATTCTTTTTTTTTTCCAGATATAAAAACTGAAATAACCCACGAATACCTGGTAGATCTTCAGGAGCCTATCCCCGGTGATTGGATTTCTACATGCCAAATGTATGTGTGTGTCCATGTATGTGTGTGTGTGTGTGTGTGTGTGTGTGTGTGTCTTATGTAATCAACAAACTGTCATCTTCCTGCAGTGTGAATCATGAACCAAAGGACAGAAGATGCGAAAGGTTAGCAGTCATGGTAGAAAAAAAACCCACTAAACTGAGATATTTCTGCAGAGCGCCTGTTATCTAACATGCAGCACTCAGATCATCACATACCCACTTTAATAATACATTTTCATGTAGTACTGCAATACTGCACATACAAGACCTTTACACCAGACATTGTGTATTTATTCCTATTAAAAAAAAAACAAGAGCTGAAGCATGTGAGGTATTTGCACCACATGTGAACACATCCAGTG
Source organism: Aulostomus chinensis (assembly GCF_037954235.1). NCBI lineage: Eukaryota > Metazoa > Chordata > Actinopteri > Syngnathiformes > Aulostomidae > Aulostomus > Aulostomus chinensis. The sequence continues at coordinate 13,961,839 of NC_141334.1, read as the reverse complement.
AATTTCCTACAATTTGAAGACTTTTTAAGACTATATATATGTATATATATATATATATATATATATATATATATACATATATATATATATACATGTATATATATGTATATATATTATGTTGTATAATATTGGTCCTATTTACATGGTTATTAACAATAAGCACATATTTCTATTAGTCTGTTTATCAACTTCTGTCATTTTAAATTTTCAAGTGAATGCCATTTTCTCTCTCTCATCCATCTTTCATCTACAATTCCTAAACATATGAATTAATATGGTTCATACACAGGATGAGAGACTGCATGCTGGTTGACAACTTTAAATGATATATAACACTAATATTAACACGCTTATCTAAACGTGTGTGCAGGATTGTGACGGGTCGTGCAGGCGCGTCTATATTAAGGTCTCACCTGGTGCCTGGAGGACTTGTGCGAGCCAAATGACGGCGACCAGCCCGACTCCACAGCAGCAGAACCGCTGGAAGGGCCGCCGGTGCCTCGCTGCTGCTCTCATTCCTCAGCCAGCCGCATATCCACACAATAACATCTGCTGCTCACTTGTTTTCCACTTTCTCTGCGAATGGCCCCGAACAGACCTCCAGCACCTCCGGCAGCAACAAGAAGCAGGCGTCTTCTCTGCCAAGTTACCGAACAGTGTCAAAAAACAAAATACAAAAAAAAAAGAAAAAAAAAAAGAATTCGCCCCTCTGGGTTTCCCCCTCCGGACTCACTGCAGCCGAGGAGCCGCTTCACTCCGCCGAACCTCCCGGTCACACATAGCGAGCGAATGCGTAAGTAAACGAGTCTGCGTTCATGTGTGCAGCCTGAAAGGTCGACAGCAGATCCCACAGTGAGGAGCAGCAACAGGAGGTGACATGCTGCGAGCTCCGTGTGTCTTCACGCTCTCTCTCTCCTCTCACGCGCCGCCTGTGCCCGCGAGTGGCCACCAGGCGGCGACAGAAGGAACGAGAACTAGTGAATGTTCCTACACGTTTTGCTTGGGGTGAATAGAAGGAAGTTGATGTATTCAATTGATAAATATTTTTAAGGTAAAAATGGAAACATGGAAACGCCGGAGTGTGACTGTCACAGTGACCTTGACCTTTCACCACCAAAATGTTTGCATGTTTTCTTCGGGTCCTTTGGATGGATGTTTGTGCAACATTTGAGGACATTTTGTACAGGTGTTCCTGACATATTTTATGAAAATGACCTTCCATCACCAAAATCTTTTCAGTTCATCCTTGTGTCCCAGTGAATATTTGAGCCACATTTGAAGAGATGCCTAAAGGCTTCCTGAGGCGTTGCCAGTGCGTAACACACGGATAGACATCATGGAAACAGACTACCTACAGCTCACGCCAGCAATATTAACATAAGTTCCTTATCCATTCTACTAGTGTGTGAGCTTTTGTTTGTTTTGTTTTATTAAGATGAAATAAAGATGAATTGCACTGAATCAGCCGTCTTGTGTACCATGCCTGCAATTTTTTTAAACTCATCTCAGACATCCTGCAAGCTTTTTTCTTTTTAATTAAGAATCAAGGATGAAAATTATGTCCGCTCAGTTCTCTATTCTATTTTTTCCAGTTCTTGAATTGATGTAAAGCTCACAAAAACCATTGAAAGAATTACTTCCTCAGCCGGTAGAGAAGAAGTGAGCAGAGAATTAAGAAGCAGTGAAGATGCCAGCAGTCCAGAAGGGACGGCATGGTAACTTGCTCAGTTCCTTGTTAAAATATTGGGTGTGATCAAGATTTTTGCCGATGGATCAAACGTTCTTGACTCCCATCCTCTTTGAGATGATATTTATCTGGCTTCCATCTAAATGGATTGTAAAATTTAACCAATTTAACCCAATTGTAAAAATGTTTCTGTAACATTTCGGTTTATTTGAATCATCAGTTTTTCCACGCAGTTTCTGTTCACAAACTATAAATGCACATTAAAAAAAGACACCTGGCCAGAAGAAGAAGCAGCAAAGCGGGGTGCCCTCACCACTTTGCTGCTGAACTGCTGAACGTGAGTGCACTGCCCTGCTGTCTGTTTGAGAAACTACTTGTCACGCAGAGACCTTCCAGAAACAGGGTGAAGATTAAGAAACACGGTTGCTGTGCTGAATGATAATAATCCAAGCTGCCAGTTTCCCAGAAACAACAAGAACGTACACTGAGTCTTTTGTGTAGACGTGGATGGAGGACACAGCCTGGTTAGCGTCTTCTGTTGAGACCCATTTCAGCTGAATGAACCCTAGAAAGAAACATAGCCTGACACATCTGCAGTGCCCCGGTGAGGTGTAGTGTTTTAATATTTAACTGAGTTTGTGGCATAAGGGCAGGACTCTGATTAGTTTATCACTGACTTGCATGCCTTGTTATATCAGGCACATCAATTATTAACAGTTGCTGTTTTTTTTCCCACAGACTTGTTAAACGTGAGTTTTAATTTGTTGCTTTGGCGAAGACCGAAGTGCTGACAACGTATCTATCCTCGCACTTCCTGAATGTATTGGCTTTTTTCAACATGCGTTTAAATGTTGTAACATGTAGAAATGATACACAGATTAATGCAGCTGTTAATGTGCGGTAGATTATATATAAAACTACATGTTGTGTGTATGCAGACACTCAGGTTAACCCAACCTAAGACATCTGAATCATATTAGCAATGCTTACGTGTGGCAGTAACACATTAGGCCTCGTCTAGGTGTTGTGTATGGAGCAACAGTGGCCTGTTAGAATACACTACACACACACACACACACACAGCAGTGCATGGCCTCTGTATTTACAGAACACGGATGAGTCAAACTGGCGTTAAGCCCTTGAGCTGTGTGTGACACACAGCCTCAAGCGAAGACTGCGTCCTGAGCTCCAACCCCAAATAAAGACATAGGCCGGTGCGTTGTTGTCATCAGTCCTGCTGCCGGTGTCAGGCCAGCAAAGAGAAAGCATTTTTCTGCGGCTGGTGTTTAGGAAAGCCTTTCAAAGAACAGCATTCTGGGAAATGTTTGTATGATTTTGCTGTGCTGTATTATGAACATGGAACAAGCTTTGGAAAACCTATTTATCTTACCTCATGATTTATCAATTCAAGATGGGAATGTGCATCCAAACAGGATTTCACACTGTTTTAATCACACTTGTAATCTCTACTTGAGTTTATGAGGCTTCAGGCTGGTTTTATTTTGACATCTCAGTACTGAGTTTCAATTAAAGATGTGTTTTGTTAAGGTGAGCATGTGACTTTCTGGTGAATATGTCACAAAACAGCTGCTGATGGTAGAAGCTGAAGCCGCAGCGACAGATCAAGTTAAGCCTCGTGGCAAGGCGTATGGTGGAAGAAAGCATATAGCGCTTCATGATTGTGTGATTATGGTCTCATCATTTTAAAGCCATGAACCAGATTAAACTAAGAAGGTTCTATAGTTGTTCCAACAGCACATGCAACAGCGCATACAGCGCTTTGTCTGACGTGACAAACAGGAGTCCAGAGAGTCTGTATAATGGATCCATCTCGAGTGTGTCGTCATCGAGATTTCCATTTCATAAAAAAAGTCATTCTTTTATTCTCAGAGCACTGTAATCCTCAGCGCCATTAGATCTCGATATTTAAGCTTCAGCAACAATGACACTACATCAAGTCAAAGGGAGCAGATTGAATCAAAGCTTTTGAAGTATTGTCAGGTAGCTTCAAAAGAAAAGCCCGTTTATTCAGAGAGATGTTATCAGCCAATCACACCGACCCAAACACTTTTAATTAAAAGCTGAAGTGAAATGTTTATGCTTTTGAGCGCGTGTGTTTGTGTGTGTGTGTGTGTGTGTTTGTGAGTGTGTGAGAGAGAGATGCAAGACTACAGTGGAACCTGGTGGGTGCAGTTTGATTGTGGTTAAGATGAGTGGTTTTTAATCCTGCTGCTGGGTTTCATCTCAGCTGTGGGATTTTTCACACAACCAGCTGTCATGACAGAAAACCAGCAGTATGCTGCCACTGAGAAACAGCAATATGGAATAAACTGAGGATTTTAACTGAATCAGGCACTCCGCCGAGTACGCGACAGCTCTTTGATATTGTTTTTTTTAATTATTTTGTGCTGATTCAGGTTTGCAGTTAATGGATTTACACTGCAAACAGATTCAGAAGAAATGGCCTCTGACATTTAAACAACATGAAAATATTTCACATATACCTCAAGCACAACCTCTGCTTTTCATACCTACATTTTCTTTATTTATTAAAACCTTATACTTTTTCTCATTCAACCCATTCAACCCCATTACGGATGATACATGCACAAATGCGCGTTAAAATAAAACCCCATCTGTTTAATAGTAGCA